>NC_080431.1:68904412-69547179 GCF_028018845.1 Melospiza georgiana
GATCGTGTGAAAAAATGAAGATCCTGAAAAAGTCGCAACACAAACTGTGAAAAAACAAATGTAATTCAGTTAAACTACTGACATCTTAAATCAACTAAGGGTCCTAAGAATAAGTTGAAGGAAAGGTTAGATGTGTTTAGTTTTTTGAAAAAAATTAGCAATGTGACACAAACATTGTCATACAATATGATACAAACATAACATCTGTTTTTTCATCCAGTTTCAGTGTTAGACATCCTAAAAATCTGAAATTAGCCTTTATTGGAAGTCTTTTCCTTTTAATGGAAGACGATTGCAAAGACAGGTTTTACAAGGTTAATCCAAACTGAAATTACAGAGATTTTTATACTTTAGGGGGTTTTGTGGTTTAAACACATAAACCCACATGCAATTAACCTTGTTCTTATGCTGAGAAGTGACCTGGTGGCAATACTGTATGGTTTTCTGATTGCCTACTGGGAGCACTCAAGCCAAAGGTGTTAGGTTTTTGTCAAGTTCTTCCATGTGTGAATCCATTTTAAAATAAAATCTTGAAAGGATGATGGTACCTGCTTTTAATCATTGCAGGTCATTGGAAAACCCTGAAATTGTATCATGCAAGTGCACCTGATTTGTGATGAAGTGTTTTCATTTCCCTGGAGTAAAACTGAGGGTGATCAAACTGCAACTGAAGAAAAAGCTTTGGATGGAGGGAAAGGCAGTGAGGAAAAATGGTATTTATTCTTTTAGAGACAACAGGCTTATCATGTTTTCAACAGAGGCATTGCCCTTTCTTAATAATTTGTTTCTTTTACATTATTCTTTTAAAAATTATTTTTATTTGCTTTGTAATTTGCAACTCCATGTTTAGGAAGCTTGCTGCTTTGGAAAGTATGCCAAACCTTTCAACAGGAATGAAAAATTATGAGATATAGGGCTGAGGTCCTCAAAACTACCATCAAATGAAACAAAGTGACCTAATCTAAGTGACCTTTCTTTAAAGTATGGATTTTATGAAAGCAATCCCCTCCTTTGGAAACTTCAGAGTGTGCTCCTGAAATATAGGCAGCATCAATTAACACATCGCATTATGTAGCCAATGCACAGTAGCTATCTTTGTGCTGGCTTAGTGGAATTTAAGGATGAAGTGTAGATTTCACCCATGATTGTGTTACATGGTGGCTTCCAATTTTTTTTCCTGCAAATTCAGGTGCTAGGTTTAACGATAAATACTCCGTGGTCCACTAGAAGTATTTGTTTGGTTTTATCTTTGTATTTTAACAAAGGAATTAGTTGATATGTTAAGACTGTTGGTCCCTGAATTTTCCTGTGGTGATGTGTTTATTTTTTATGATCTACATCATGGGGGAATTTATGTTGACCTAGTAGCAGAAATTAGAATAATTTCACTAAATTATATAAATTTTGGGTTTTATTTAGTAAAGATCATAAACATAGAAGGTGGGTAACATTCTATTTCAGAGCAGAGTTGGGCAGGTGTAATTAGAAGCCTCAATCACCTCAGCAATATTTTCAGTCAGACTCCATTGCATAGTAATGGATCAAGGGAAACTTGAAGCTAGAATTTTGCCTTAACAAAGTCCAAGAGGGAACTCTATACCAGCTCACCATTTATTAGATCAGAATATTTGAGTGTATTTGGATATCTAACTTTAGATTTCTTTATTGAAATGTCAAACTTGAATTTCAGGCACTAAATGCAGATCCCAATTATTACATCCCAAATGAAAAACTATATCTTTTCAATGAAGGCTAGCCAACCAGAAGCCTTCCAAAAGGAAATAATACCACCTTGAAATTTTAATACAAAAATTTGGGCAGGTGGATCAATATTTTTATATTTTCACAGATCTAACATCCATTTCTAGGGACTGCTTAAAAAAAAAACAGGCAACACTGTCAGCATGGCATTACTAGCAGGATAGTCTTTACTTAAGGATAAAAAACTCTCTAGTGTAATAAGCAGAACCATCTTTTGTTCTCTGTTTTAGGAATACCTTTATCTTTGTATTTTCCACAACACAGCTCTTAATCACTTACCAGAGCAAAGGGAATTCTGTGTTATAATTACACCTTCTTTTCCCTGTGCTGTTTTTAGCATTATATAGCTGACTACAATGCTTTCCTATATTTTGATTATTTCACTTTCTCCCTAACACTAGGGGAAATCAAGAACAGAGGGCATTGTGTTGGGTCTGGCTGAGATGGAGTTCATTTTCCCGCAGCAGCCCCCACAGGGCAGTGTTTTGCATTGAAACGAGCTGATAACACCCCACTGATTTGGCCCTTGCTGAGCCAAGCTATTAGGGGCTGGGGGTGGGTAAAATGTTGAGCAGTGACATAGGCAAGATAGTGGACCCAAACTGACCAAAGAGATATTCCACACCATATGTTGTCTGATCAGCAAGGAAATCTACAAAAAAGGAGAAAGCCAGGGTATTTGTTATTACACTGTTTGTCTTTTGGGGCAACTTCTACATGTCCTAAAGCTCTGCTTCCTGGGAAGAAACCAAACATTGCCTACTGTTTGGAAGTAGCAAATAAAATGTTTTGTTTTCCTTTGCTTTTACATGTGACCTTTTTCTTTGCTTTATTGCAGTGCCTTTATCTTGCTCCACGAGGGCCTTTATTTCATCCTATTTTCTCCTTTTCCTGTCCTGCTAAGAAGAGGAGTGAGAGTGGCTTGGTGGATGCCAGTGTCCAGCCAAGTCAACCCACAAGTATGAAAAGAACAGAGTATGTAGCAGAAAATGCAGTCAGTTAAAAAGAACTGAAATTTTCACATACTGTGACTCCCTTATGGCCTTGTGACCATTGCAATAGTCGAACTATTGAAATTATAAGCCACATCATATGCATCTTTAGTATTAAAGTTAATATTGAGACACATCTAAAAATATTTCTGTAAATGTAAGAATGATCTAGTGTTTCCTGAAAACCTCTATATATTCAAACCTGATCTTTAAGTACATAATATATTTCATACATTCTAGAAATACAAGGATCTTTGTGCATGCAAAAATAATAATTATAACTAATGTTCAAGTATATGTGTGACAATGATATTTTTTCCTAGAATCGTGAGTTACACCTGAGTTTATGACATTCAGAACTCATAAACAGGAGTTGTGCTTAGCCTGATGATTCACCTATGACAGCAGTAGGGCAGCTGATTGTTGAAAAGACAGAATTGAAAATCCTTGTTTATAGTTTTTATAAAAAAACATGAATATCACACTGTGTAATCATATGCTGACTATTAAGAGAGAACAACTACTTAATAACAGTCCCATCACTGACACTATTGACTAGTTGAGTACTTTAAATTAGTCATATTTGATGCAGGTGATTTTGAAAATCCATATGCTTCTATACCCTAGGGGAAGGTAAAGAGGCATATAGAAGAAGTACTTATTTTGGAGTCTCATTTTATATTTAGTATAACAGGTCTCTTGGGATATTAATAGGGATATAGGTTAGATTCCATCCTTTCTTGCTGGGAGTAGACCATCAGATAAATAACATAGACAAAGTGATTCCCTTAATATTCTTTTTTTCCTTTTTTCTTTGAACAGACATGTGATTGTACTCATTAATGTCCCCTCATTTTCAAAACAAATTTAGATTAACATTCAGTTCATCTAGTAGGTCAATATTGTCTAATCGGTTTTTCTATAAAATATTATTGTAGTATGAGTTTTCTGTACTATCAACATCAAAAACATCATCAGTATTGAGTAGTTTCTTTGTTTACACATGTAAAAAATATTGCATTGAGGTCTTTTAAGAGCTACTGATTACTGGTACTACATTTAGTTATGATATCCAATAAAGAAATAATTAGAGAGTGTTCACGTGAGCACTTTGCTAATATCTTATTCTCTTTCCCTCTTCAGTCTTAGAAGAGTACCTCTAAAACACTCGAAGATCAATTAAGCACTCCAAAACATGACTTACCACGTGTTTATAAGTGAACTCTTCAAAATATTGCTTTCTGTAAATAAACTGAGGGGGTTGAGCAGCTGGATTCTAAATTTGCAACAGGAACTTTCATGAAAGGGAAAATAGTGAAATTACTTAACATGTGGCAGGTTACAGGTAATTCATTTAGCTAATTGGTTTGGAAGACGGGCCTGGTTTTTTTTATTTTCATGTAAAAATAAATGTATTTTGTGCAAGAGAAGGTGCCAATTCCCTACATATTAAAACAAGAGAAAATCATTGGTGTTCCTTGGGATCCCAGGAAACTTTAGTTCAACTTGCCTGTCTAAAATTGTTTCAAGTGAAGTTGTCTGCTCAGGGCCAAGTCCAGTGAGATTTTGAGTACCACTAAGAATAGAAACATCATTGTATTTCTGGAAAACTTGTTCCAGTGTTTAAATCTTCTCACAGTCAAGAATTTTTTCTTATATTTAAGAGCAATTTCCATTGTTACTATATCATATCTCATCATATCATACTATATTACTACATGTTTTTCTTGTACTGCTATTTTACCATATATATTAATATAACTAAGCTGCTGTACACCAATCAACCACCCTGGAACAGTAATGGGATGTTTTTCTTGTAGTTTCAATGATGAGATTTTCAGCCTGATGAAAGCATTAGATCTACACTGAAACTACTATATATTAGTTAAATAAAAGCTGTGAATGTTTTATCTTTGTGTACACAATTAACCTACAGCTGCAAAGATTTAGAAAGGCTTATTTCATTGCTTGAACCTGAATTCTTAGTGAGTAGTATATAGCTGACTCTTCATTAAAATTCATATGTGAAACTTATACATCTAAAGATATAGCTCTATGTGCAAGTACAGAGAGTGTCGACCACCAAGGAATAATGAAAATCAGTGTGAGTTTTGTGCTAAAAACTTATACCAAATACCAAGACACCCATCAAAATTGGTTTCTTAATATGGCTGATAACGAAAAAAAATTCCATCTCAAACAACTGGATTGAGTCCTCCATCTCTTCAGTTGTAGTTGGTACATTTGTAATTCTTCCAAAGTGTAGCTGAAGTTTAACTTTACAGATGCTAAATTATGATTGTATGCTGAGAGAATACATGTGACGTCCTTACAAACGTCAAATGAATTCTTTATGATCAGTGCTATTAAAATGAATACCAAACAATTCTGTTATAATTAGTGTTATTATAATGAATACCAAAGGAATTCATGGTAATTAGCTGCAGTAACTGAATAAGAAATGAGCTCAAAATGGGAGATTGGAGAAATCCCTTGAAAAGAAGCTTTAAGCTTCCTGTGAATTAGCAAAATTTTATATTTATCTAATAATGAAAGGATGAGAACATTGCAAATGCTGTCTTCAATGCAGTGTGATCTGTTTCACCCAGGCAATCTCAAGAGATGGACAGATTTCTGCACTGGACAAATTCTTTATAATTTTTTTGGGACAGAACATGAAGAGGTGACAAGATAGATTCTTCAGGTGTCTCTGTGGCTTCACTGTATCCCACAGCATACTGAAGTTTGGATAGTAAACAATATTTTCTAAGACATTAATGTTGTGTAAGATCACTAACTAGCTTATTGATGCTTGACAAAGAAATTTAACAAGACTTCTAAAAGAATTTCCCTCCCTGATGTTCTATCTTTTTATTTAGTGGTATTTGATCTTCCCATTCACTTCTGTGGATTTCATTTTCCTAAAGCCTTCTGAAAATGTTTTCCCACATTGCTCTTAGTTTAGCTACAGCAGTGAGAATAATTACTGTGAATGACTGTGAATAATGTATAGTTATGGTGGCTAGTCATTAGCTGCAGTTTTTATTGTTATTTTATAAAATTATTGACTTTCATGGTAGTTGGGCAAAAATGAGACATTCTTGTAGATTCTGAAGAGAATTAAACTCCTGTACAAACTAGTGTTTGTTCATCCAATTCTTGTTGGTTCCACATTTTCCTTGTATGGTTGTTCAAAATCTGTGTAAGTGCTATGTTTTGTTCAACCAACAGTAACAAAGGTTGATAAAATAAACAAATTAGCATATATTTCATTTTATAAGACCACAAATATTTCAGAAACTAGACTGTAAAAGTCAAAAGCAAATGGGCTTCAGTTGGATTTGGTTTTTTAAAGAAATCCCATGTGTCTGAATTTATGTTTGCATTTTCGTTATTTCAGCTGGCTTTTCTGACAATTGATGTAAGAATAAAGATTTTAAAATATACTCAAAATTTTCCTTCCTCATTCATACTTTTATTTGAAATCTTTCATTCTTAAAGGAAATCAGATAAACAAAGAGGACCACAAAGAATTTATAAGATGTAATTTATAAGATTGCATGAACCCTATTAATGGTCCCTTGATCAAGACCTTAGTTGAGGAAGCATAATGCATCCCTCCTGGGAGTATAAAATGAAAGAAAACATCATGAGCAAAGTGAACTGAGCAGGCAAGACATTTAGATTGACTTTTATCAAACAGAAGGTTTAATCTGCACTGTGCCATGTCTTAACAATTACCCAGTTTCATCACATGAATCCAAAGGCCTAACTTCCCCTCTGAAGAAGAATATGTCAACTCTGACAAAACAGAAAAACAAAAGATATTTAAATATTGATGGAGCAAGAAATGGTCTTCTTTGTATAAAAGTCAGTTACCACAGCCCTTGTATTTTTAATGTGTGCCAGAATAGGAACAAAGTAGAATCTAACTGGTAAAACCCAAACCAAATCAAGAAAAAACACAAACCCCCACAATCTTAAAAACCAAAACAAGAGCTATGAAATATTTGACTAACATGAGGTATAGTTACATATTTTGTGGAGGAAATAAAGGGATAACTTTAATTAAAAGTGTTGTCAGAAATTATATCCTAAGTTTTAGTGAAATTTATAGGATCGCAGGACTCTTGGGGGATTGAACTAAGGCTAGCATTAAATACTGCTTGATGACAGCTTCTTTGTAAGGTAACTCACAGAAAAATTTACAAGTTAATATTGAAGGAAGCTAAAGAGCTTGCACATTTAGGTGTAGAAGTACTTTGCTACACAGTGGGGAGAAGAACATGTTGCAAACTTTTAACTAATGAGATAGGAGTAGCTATACGTGGGAGGTGAAATATTCTAAAATAAAAATGATTGGGAATGTTTTTATATCTTGGGAAAATTGTAATTCTTTCATGTAGATAAAAAATCCCTCCTAAATGCTAGTAGCTCAAAAGCAAGGAAATGGCTTCAGTGGTAGACCTGTGCCTCATTTTCTGGTTAGTGTCTGTATTTCTATTGCTCCACCCAAGGTAAGAAATGGCTACATAACCTTTCTATACCTACCATTTTCTGTGGTAAATGAAAAAGTGCTTAGAGATTCTTCTTTCCCTCCTCCTTTCTCAATCAATGGAATTTCTGTCTATACCATGATAAGCAGAAAAATCAAAACATTTTTGCTACTCTGAGCTACTTTTACTGAATCTTCCACCATGGAATGACAGTTTCTTAGGGCAGGCTCAGTCTAAGGAAGAAATAGGACTGATCTGTTTGAATACAGAGATATAGGTGAAGTATAGCTCCCTACAATGTGCAGGATTCTTCAGAGAGTTAAAGGTTTGGAGCAGAGAGAGAGACATAATGAAGACACAACTGTCTGTCCAGTGAGATAAACCATTCAAAGACAACCTTTTCTACAATGAGGGAGATTAAGTTTTTCTATCTATGCTTCTAGATAGGACAAGGAAAGATATTTTTTAGCTATTGTTCTGTCTTGTGTAGCAATGACATCCCCATTATTTTGGCGCTGTGAGTAACACTTCTAAGCAGTCATCAAGACAGACGCATTTTCTCTCATATATACTTAAATGTGCCTTATTTTATCTTTTTTTCTCAGTAGTACACATAATAGTTTTAGACTCCATGTATATATAGCATTGCAGGAATTCTAGTATTGGCTGAGGTTCCCACATAATTCTTTTTTGTTCATGGCATGACAGCGATATTCCCGAGTAAACTGGGAAGAAACGACACCCTACCATGTGTATTGTCAGTCTTCTAGCAAAAGACTGGAGGTCTTGTTGACTCTTCATAATACCAGTTCCTATTCTGATTCCTAAATGAAATAGTCTTGAGTAGGACTGTTAGTATGAATCTAAATATTTAGAATAACAGTAAGTGATTTTTACATTTTGATTAGTTGTAAAGACTTTTTCTACAATATTAATAAATTCTTACATCCATAGAATGACAGAATCACAGAAATGTGGACATTAAAAAGGACTTCTGGAGATCATTTAACCCAGTTCCTGTGAACATAAGATTTCTTTCATTTGTCTGAAGAAAATATAATTTGATTCTTGTCCCTGTGTAGTGGAAACCAGCATTAGTGTTGCCATGTTATACTAATCTAAACCTATAAAATCTGTTTTGACTCTGCATTCATCCTTAGCAGAATTCCATGCATTCCATGTACACAAACATCTAATTCCTCCTGACTATCTTCACGCTCTGTGTGTTAGCACACATACTTCAGAGAGATACCTAGTCATTTATATTTCCAGGAACAAAAAGCATAAAGCACCACCATGCTTTCTGGCATTTCTATATTTGTGCATGTGCTTGAGATGGGTCTTGTTTAATCGATTACAACTTTTCTCTTGTCCACAAGTGTCTTCCCTACCTGCAAGGAAGACTTTGTCCCTCCTGATCAAGAGAATCTTATGTTACATAACAACCCTCAGTCTTCAAAGGAGGTCCAGTGACGACAAGAACCAAATCTTTGGGTTTGATACTTGTTTCACTACTAATGTTGACCATCACAATCCGTCTACTCCATCTCCAGCCCTTTACCCTCACAAGCACGACCAAGTTAAAAAACACCTGAGCCACCAAGCCCTTGAGCATCACCCTGGGCACCTGCAGGTATTCCTTGACAATGTCCTGGATAAACCATCATGTGTGTTTCTTTTCTCACATTACAAGATTTTGAATGTAATGAACAAATAGCAGAGTTTAGATTTAGTTCTTGTGGAGGCACATCAATCTGGCCATGGCCTGAGATTAGGTGTTTAATCTGGTCTTTGGTACTTGAAGAAGTGCCTGTGTTTCTCATAGATTTGATTCCATCTACTGCATCTGTCAATCTGTAGGTCAAAAGTATCAGCCTACTTCAGATATTTCAGATACCCCAGATCACCAAAAATGGCATTTCAGTCATGAGAGTTTAGAAAATAACTCAGTTCCCAGACCATAGAATAGCTGTCCTGTCTCCACAGATGGTAGGGACTTGATTCAGTGGCTTAAATATAGCATCTAGTAGCATTCTGGGTGCTTCATGCTGATCTCTATCTGCCAGTCATAAAGGGTTCAGGTCTCACATGTTCTGGGTCCCATTAGGGCCTTTAAGTTACATGTAGCTCTCTCATATGACATAAGGAAAGTTAATTAATCCCTGGATCTCTACTGCATATACTGGGAATTAAGACACATTGCATACAAATATATTTTACTTCACATTTCTGAACCTAGGCCTGAATCCCATCCCTGTGGTGTTGTACATTTACAGTATGAGGAATGGGGTATCTTCCATGTAAAAGTGCATAGAATATGAATGCACAAGATCTGAGGTAGCCTTTGGTTTTAGTGGTTTAGGTGTTGTCCACAATGCACTCACAAGCTTAGTAAACAGTGCTCAAGTCCTGACACAGAAATAATCCAGACATAGATACTAAACTGAGTGGGAACCATGCCAGAATTTCACCTCAGAGGGAATGTGCTAATCTTCTGTAATGTATGTACATTTTTCAGATTACAGCCAAAAGAGTAGAACTGAGCTTGTAATGTGTGACAGAATTTTTTATAGTTACACCTGTCAGAAACGTATGTAATAAATGGATTAGTTTGCTAATATCACAAGGGGAATTTAAGTAGAGCAGGAGAGTGAATTTTTTTTTTTTTAATCTTGTACTTAACAAATGTATTTTGAATACAGGGTCTGACTGGGATGAAGTCAACTTTCTGCATAGCAGCCTCAATAGTCCCATACTTTTGATTTGTGGCTAAAACAGTGTAGAGAACTCAACAGTTTTTTTGGCTAATGTTGTACTGCTTGCACAGCATCAAGGCTTTTTTAATTCCTCACTCCACCCTTCCTCCTGCTTCTCCCTGATGAATTGGCTGGGAGTGAGCAGAAAATTGCAAGGAAGCATGGACAAAACAGCTGACCAAAGGAATATCCCATGTGGTGTGACATTGAGCTCAGCAATAATTGATTTGGGAGAGGAAGAGGTATGGGGCACATTTATGGTTGTGGTGTTTGCCTTCCCAATGATTGTTATTTGTGCCAAGATCCCACTTTCCAGGAAATAGCTGTATATGTGCCTGTTGGTGTGAATAGTAAATTTTTTTTATTGACCTATAAAATTGTCTTTATCTCAGTCCATGAGTTTTCCTGCCTTTGTTCCATTTTCTCACTGCCCTTCGGAAGACAAAATCAAACAAGAGTCTGTATGGGTGCTTGGCTGCTGATGGGGTCAAATCGCTACAGTTTGAGACTTCTTGCCGTAGTCATAGAATGGTTTGGGTTGGAAGAGACATTAAAGATTATATAGCTCCAACCTCCCTTCCATGGGCAGAGATAAAAGCCTCTAGATCAAGTTTCTCAAAGCCCCATACAATTTAGCACTGAACACTTCCAGGGGTGGGGCATCCAGCAGCTTCCCTGCCCAGCATGTTCCAGTGCCTCACCACAATCACAGTAAAGGATTTCTTCCTAATATCCAAACTAAATCTCTCCTCTTTAATTTAAAACCATCCTTGCTTGTCCTATCACTAACTGTCTGTGTAAAAAGTTCATTTTCACCTTTTTTGTAAGGCCCCTTTAAGTACTGAAAGGCTGAAATGAGTTGTGCCCAGAATATTATCTTCTTCAGGTTGAAAAACCTCAGCTCTCTGTCTCCACATGAGATGCTTCAGCCCTATAATTATAATTTTGGCCCTTCTCTGAACCCACTCCAACTCCCATTCTTGTGCTGAGGACCCAAACTTGGATACTGTATTTCAGATGGGCTCTCAGGTGGGCAGAATAGAGGAGAATCACTTCCTTCACCCTGCTAGCCATTCCTATTTTGATGTAGCCCACAACAGGGCTGTCTTCCTGCACTATGAGCACACACTGCTGGCTCATGTCCAGACTTTTATTGTGCAGAACCCTCAAATCCTTCTCCTCAGAGCTGCTCTCAGTGAGTTCATCTCCCTGTCTGTGCTTATCTCTGGGATTTTTCCAGGTTCAGGACCTTGCACTTGGCATTGTTGAACTTCATGAGGTTCCCACAGGCCCATTTATCATGTTTGTGCAGGTTCTTCTGAATGGCATCCCATCCTTCTGCTGTGTCAACTGCGCTGCTCAGCTTGGTGTCATCTAAAAACTTGCTGAGGCTGCACTCACTATCACTGTGTACTTGATCCAGTTGTCATTGATATTAATCAAGGACATATCAAGGGATGTTAAAGAGCTCTGAATCCAAGTCGGAGCCCCAAGGGACAACACTGATCACTGGCCTCCACTGCAACATAGAGCCATCGACTGCAACTATCTGGCTGCATGCATCTAGACAATTTCTCATCCTATCCTTGGTTTAACTTCTATCAGGAACAGTGATTATATTTAATTTTAGTCTGTTCTCAACAGAAAGTGATTTTACAGAAAAAGCATATGCTAACATGACTTTAGCTGAGCAGCTGGCAAGAAATATTTAATACAGTTCTTTATTTTTATTAGCCAATTATGATTTCACAGTCAGTTTTTATTGCACCGTGCTTAAGCTCAGCAAAGTAACTCTCACCTTGGTAAGAGCAAATATGAAGTTCTTCCTAATAGCTATTTTTCTCCGTACAAACACTTCCCCCATGACATCTCTTGGAACTGTGAAACATGCTTGCATGGTCTGTCCTTGCATGTCTGTACTCATAACACTAGCAATGACAATTTCAGAAATCAGTAACTGAATTAGTTTGAGAAGTGTGGGATCAGCTGCAGAAGCATGTAGGGAAAATAGTCCAATTCTTTCTTTGCCTTCAATCCCTCATCAGGATTCCAAATGTGAACACTGAGAGTGCTGAATTCCTGCCAGCTGGAGCATACCAGAAGACAATATTTGCAAAGTGTGAAAGGAAACCAGGGAAAGGCAGTCCAGATATCAGTGGGAGTGAGGATGGAGGGATGGGGAGAGAATAAAAAAATAAAAATAGTCACTTCAGGCTTGGATATGGCACTTCAAAGACTTTTTTTCTGGGCTAAGCTAAATACGCATTTAAAAATGAATTGTAGCTGTGAAAACAATTCGTAGGTCATAAAGTCTTTCTTGTTGGAATGAGTTTTGAAATCAGCCTAGTACAATTCATTAGCCTCATGTCACATTTAAGCTGTCACAAATCCTTCCATTAGGTGGGAAATTAGTTTACCCACTGGTGAACCAAAGGGATGAAACATAGGAATTGTATAACTAGAAGTTGGACTCTGCAGAAAAGCTGACAGGATTGCTTGATAGAGTAGACAAACTTCTCTGGGGGTTTGTAAATCCTTCATTCAATCCATGCCCCTGAGCAGGAGCAGGTGCACTGTTCTGACATGAAGCAAAATTTCAAAGGTTTAGTGCCTGAATGGGAGATCAGACCTCAGTACATTTCAAATCCAATGAAGCTGCATCACTAATCATCTCCCCTCTAGAATATTTTGACATTGGCAATGAGTAGAAAGAAAGATATTCCCCGTAGTCTGATTAGCATAGCAGGCAATTGATGTAGTGCAGGACCACCCAGAAAATAATTAGTAAATTAGCATGATGGAATGTTAAAACATAAATCAGTGTGTGGTAGAAAGATAAAAAAGAAAAGACATAAAATTAAATTTTGACTTTGCCTCACAAAGCACTAAAATAGTTACTAAAAGCATGAATATATTGAGGATACTGGTTTTCAGTGACAATTGCAATTTCAATTAAAAGCTGTTCAATTACTAGAACTAGTAACACATGAAGGGCATTGAATATTAATGACATGTTGGTGAGTAGAAACCTGACATCCATCTGCTGATCTGTGGTAACTTATTAGGTAGATGCAACTCAGCCCAAAGCCAGTATGATGTAATTTGAGCTAACATAGTCACTAATAGGAAAAGAATACTCTGAATTCAATTATCCTGTATTTGCCATGAACTAGGAGCACAAATATTTATTTATATATTATGGATATTTATTGCAGATTAGTCAATGTGCACTCTTACTTAGGATAACTTGGTCATGTTATCTATCTGGTGTTAAGTTGCATTCGTGGTTTAGTATTCAGAATTTATTTATAGCCAAAGCATTTTTATCTTTCTCTTCTTCTTTTTTTTTTTTTTTAATTTAAAGCAATATGAAACCAAGTCAGAACTCTTAATCATATGTATTAAAACATTTAAAGTTTTTAGATTAACTAAGTGTTAAACATTGAGTTTACCAGAAATGGCTGCTTTTATTCCTTTTGTTTATGAAACCACTTAAAAATTGGAGTGAAAATAAAAATAATTACTAAAATTATTTTATATAATTAGTAATATGTTGTTCTGCTGAGAACAATAAAATATTCAATATTATTAGCAAAATATTTTTATATGCCCAGCCTAATTTAGTCTAATGTGCCATTAGAAATGGTCCTCCTATCATGAGTGAAAGTCAGGTTTGAGATCACCTAAGGAATCTGTATGTACTTAAGTCCATGGGACTAGATGAGATACACCCCAGGATGCTGAGGGACCAGGATGATGTAGGTGCTGAATCATTTTCCATCATATTTCAAAAGCTGTGGCATTCAAGTAAAGACCCTAGTGACTGGAGAAGCCACACTTTTGCCCCCATTCTTAAAAAAGATAAAAAGAGATAGCCATAAAATTAGTGACCAGTCTGCCTTACTTCACTGACTGGGAAGATCATAGAACAGATCCCTCCTGAGAAATGTCAAAACGTATGGAAGACAAGGAGGTGATTAGAGGCTGCCATAATGACTCCACCAAGGGCAAATTGTGCCTGAGTAATCTAGTGGTCTACAATGGAGTCACTGCTTCCCTTGAGAAGGGAACAGCTATGGATGTCATCTACTTAGATTTCTGTAAGAACTTTGATGCAGTCTATCACAACGTAACTATCTTTAAATTAGAGACTTAAGGTTTTGATGGGATGTGCTGGTTGATTATTCTTCATAGTAGCTAATGTGGGTCAGTGTTTTGGATTTGGGCTGAAAACGGTGTTGATAATATAGAAATAATTTTATTAGTGCTGAGCAACACTTGTACAGCATCATGGACCTTTCTACTTGTACTGCCTCAGCAGCAAGGAGGCTTGGGGTGGTCAAGATGTTGGGAGGGGAGACAGCAGAGAGAGGTGACCCCAAATGACCACAGAGGTATTTCAAACCATGTGACATCATGCTCAGTACATAAAGCTAGGGAGAAGGAGGAAAGGGGTGATGTCCAGAGTGAAGGTGTTTGTCTTCGCAAGTCAGCATTGTGTGTGATGAAGCCCAGATGTATTGGGCATGACTGAACACCTGCCAGCCTATGGAAAGTGGTGAATGAATTTCTTGTTTTGCTTTCCTTGTGTGCATGGTTTTTGCTTTACCTACTGAACTGTCTTTACCTCAGTCTAGGAGTTTTCCCACTTTTACCATTCCAGCTGACTCCCCCATCCAAGTAATGGAGGAGGTAGTGAGTGGCTTCGTGGGACTTAATTACCAGCTCTGGCAAAACCACAATGTGTATGAACTGTTATCTGGGCTAGGATTTGTCTGCATGGCTACATCCAAAGGACTGCAGACAACAACCTCGTATACAGGTGGAAATTAATAACGGGTGCTGTCCTCCCAGGGTCTGTACAGGAACCAACACTATTTAATATCTTCATCAGTGGCACAGACAGTGGGATTAAGTGTACCATGAGTAACTGTCAGGACCCAGACATCCCTCTGGCTGTCCTGAGCAGCCAAGACCCCTGCCAGGGGTCTCAGACACTCTGGCACAGAGCCCAGAAATGACTGTGGTTTTGATAAAGACCCGTGGAGCAAGTTACCAACCTTAGATAAAGATCTGAAAGCCATGACAAATTAAGTAGAATGATAGTGAATTTATCACGGGGTGAAAAAGTAGATTTTGGGGTTTCTAGAGTGGAGGTTCAGAGGGCAAGATGGAGGGATCTGGGTGTGTCCTGCCTTTCTTATTCCTGGCCTCCATCTTCTGCTGTGATGCTGGCACTTTTAGACTGGTTTAGAGTAGAAGCTCATTGTCTAACATAGGTGATAGGTATTGGAAAGTAATTGTAAACATTGTATACATAGTTTTTAGTATAAAAAGATAACACTGCCCTGGGGGCAGGCAGAATGCCTCAGACTGTCTTGCTGAGCAGACCTTGGCAGGACAGGAGAAAGAATTTTATAGATAAGATACAATAAATAACCTTGAGACCCAGAAATGAAGAGCCCTGACTCTTTCTTCAAGCACCAGGCTGGGTAAAGAGACTTTCTAACTTTTCTCGGGGTCACTCTGACCAGCTAGAGATCCCGACAAGCAAGTTTGCAGATGACACCAAGATGAGTAGTGCAGCTGATTTGCTAGATGGGTGGGGAGTCATTCAGAGCAACCTTGAGAGGCTTGGAGAGTGAACTCGTGTGAACCTCATTAAATTCAACAAAGCCAAGTGTAAGGTTCTGCACATGGATTAGGGCAGTCTCCAGTATTGGTACAGACAAGGATGAAATGAGAAGCTGCCCTGTAAAGAGCCTTAAGGGTACTGGTGGGTAAAAAGCTGAACATGAGCTGCAAATGTGCACTTGTACCTGTATCCTGGGTTGCATGAGAGAAGTGTGTTCAGCATGATGAGGGATGTGATGCTCCCTCTGGAGTCCACTCTTGGAGACCCCACCTGAAGTGCTGCATCCAGTTCTGAGCTTCCAACACATGAAAGACGTGAACTCATTGGAGTACATCCAGAGGATGGCCACAGGAATGATCAATACCTCTCCTGTGAAGTCAGATTGAGAGAGACCTGGCTCTGTTCAGCGTGGATTACAGAAGATTCTGAAGAGACTTCTACTTTTCTACTGTTAGGACAAAATCCTGCCTTTAGGGATCTCTCCTTCCTTAACAAAACACTGCTGGAGTGACATTAAGACCATTTCATACTTAAAGGGGCCTTTTAAGAATTAAGAAGGAAAACTTTTTACCAGGACTTGTAATGATAGGACAAAGGGCCATAAACTGAAAGAAAGTAGATTTAGATTGGATACAAGAAATGTTTTTTGGTTTGTTTTTTTTTTTTTTTTTTTTTTTTAATGATGACACAGGAAAATGTTTTCCAGACAATTTGTGGATGTCCCATCATTGGAAGTGTTCAAGGTGAGGCTGGATAAGACTGAGCTGCCTGTTGCACTGAAAGATATTGTTGTCCATGGTGGTTGGACTAGATGACCTTTAAATATGTTTCTGTGAATCTAACATTGTATAACTCCATCATTCTTTGAAGCTGTCACAAAAACCTACCTTTTATGTCCTTATAAAGTTTTGACAAACTTGAAATATTTTAGGAAACACACCTTGCGCTGATAATTTCACCAGTATACAAGGCTATTTTCAAGATTGTCAGCTCTCTGAAAAAGTCAAAGCAGTATGAAAATGTGTAAATTTAAAAAACAAATGAGATGGGTTTTTTGGTGTTTGATGGTGAACTAACAGATGGCTGGTGAAAGAATGCAGATACTTAGTATGAGTGGATATGTTTGAATTTCATGAAAGAAAATTTAGAAAAAGTTAGAAAATGGGTGAAGCTTGGTGCTATAATAAAAATAACACCTACAACAGATGTTCCCAAATTGAATTGTCCGGTTTGGGGGGGGATTTTTTTGGATATCGAAACAGAACAAGACAGATGCTTTGAAAATGTAGAAAAGGAAAGGAATATGTGAGATAAATAATATTGAAGGATATCAAGTATGTTTTTTTCAGCTGCCTTGAAACAACAATGTTCTTTTCCTTATTTACATATCTCTAAGGGAAGTTTTGAAATGGGTGAATGATTTTATATAAAACCACTGTGATTCTTTGTATAGATACAAAATGAAACCAAATCACAGACAATCAGGTAAATTAGAATGTGATTGTGTGTTGAATGGATCTTTTTGAAACACGTTAGATTAAAATGTTTCAGTCTTTCTAAAATTTGACTGCACACTTGAGTAAAATGTATTATGTTTCCCCATAAGTATATTTTCACTAATAGCTTTAGAGATACCTCTAATCACAGTTTATTGCTTGTATTTAGGAAACTAAAAATGCCAAAACAAAAATGCTTCAATACATGAGAATGCGTACCAAAAGAAAAATCCTCAAATATGATGAGAGTGGGTACACGGTAAAAACCTATTCTAAATGTGAAGTAAACTTATTGTCTGATGCACATAAAATATTTACATATAAAGCCCTATTTTTTCAGAATCAGTGCATGTTAAAAAGGGCAAACCTTCAACAAAGATTGTCTTTACAATGTAAACTTTGGAGACAAAATAGTGCCCAGCAGGGAGAATGATGGATTTTGTCCCTTGAGGTTCAGAATTTTTATTTAGCTCTGACATCACATGCTGAATTATTCTGGTAAGGACAGGAATCTCCTGGGAAGTAATACTATTTGCTAATTGTAGAGTTTTTAAAACTTATTTACATTTATTCTGCAGTATAACACATAATATATACAAATAACTAACCCTTGTTTAGTGGTGTAGTTTACTTACAAAAGAAACACTCTGAAATCAGAGTGGAATATTAGACTTAAGTAAACTTCTAATGTTTTAACCTATCAGGAATCCACATTTCTGTGAATCAGCTATGACAATAGCTGATTATTGGTTATTGCATGGTTATTGCATGACATCTGGAGATCATGAGGCTAAATTTGTTTCTAGAATAAGAAAACTGAAGAGCTATATATTGATTGTTAAAGCTTAACTTTTTGGTTGGGGAAATGCAATGAAGGATGGATTTTGATGCTGTATGTTTTCCAGTATACTGTATTCCCTGAGTTAAATCCTGTCAGAAGTTCAAAATCTATGCTTAATTTACCTTAAAAAAATCTTTTCCTGATTTGAAAAGAGAGTCATCACAACTCTTGATAAGGTATTTAAGTAGTCAAGTATGTTAACTTTTCTAAAAAATGAGCAACTTACTTCATTTTGAAGTTAGCTGCAATTTCTCACCATATGACTGTAATGTATTAGGTTCTAAACTTAAGGTTTTTTTATTAACAAGTGCCTATTTTTTCTCTATTAACAAGCATAAGCATTCATAGACCAAAAGAATCATAACCATTTCTCTGATAATATAATAGACTGATCTACCTGAGTGTTTCATTGGAATGCATTTTATAATCCTTCATGTATTTTGGTTCTCCTCTAAGCCTTCAATTTTTCAGTAACCTTTCAAAATGTATATCAGAACTGGCTATGGATTTCTGGAGTGCAATGGAATGACCAAATAAAGAAAAAAATGTAATGATTAAAGATACTCAGTGTTTATCTCTTTACATATTTCAATGGCATATAAATCTAATTGTTCAAAATATCCACTTGGAATATCATGTTCAGTAATTTACCAACTGTGGTACTTCAGAAGCCTCCCTGTGCCTCATCCATTCCCTAGACATCCGTTTCTCAAAGTCTTCTGTCTTTGCCCTACATTCTCAGGTGTATCTATTTACCTCTGTAACAAAACCTGCATGCTATGAACTGATGAAGACCTAACTTTTGTATTGCTTATCTTTGCTTCTGTTTTGATGCCCTCTGAAACTTCATCAGTGCCTATTTAATGTCTTTTGGGTTGTTGATTAAAATGTTAACCCAGAAGGCATCAAGAAGTTGTTCTCTTCAGGACTTTATTACAGACTATTTATCATTGATTCCCAGTTACGTGTTTCATTGCATTCCCTTTATTAAAGCCTAGTTTTATTCAGATTATCTTCCTAGAAACAAAACCTTCATAGTAACAAAGAACCCATGCTAAAATTTATAGATAATAAGCAAACACATATTAGAAAAAACATTTAAAACTCCTTGTACTTCATGACAACTAACCTAATTAGTGACAGCCCTGTACCACATAAATTTCAGTTATTAACTGCACCCAGTTTGGTGTCTGACACACAGTTCCACTGTAAAATTATTGCAATTCTAAAAATAGTGCTTCTTCTCCTTTGTTCTCATAACTCATAATATTTCTACTGCAGGTTGTGCAACACATCCATACGATGCAAGTGAACAAATAAACACAAGAACTGTGATGCATATGGATTGGATGAAATACATCCATGGATTCTGAAAGAAATACCAACTAGAAACACCAACAGTGGTGTTAGATATATGTAATATTCTCAGCATATCCTATTTCTCAATACTGTAAAATAGTGGGAATCATAGATTGCCTATCCTTTGATATTTCCTTTTTTCTTGTGGCAAAGAAACCAATGAACCAATATTTTTTTAAACTACTTATTTCATGCCAATGAGGAATAAAATATGTGATTCCTACCTGTCCCTCTATTTATATACTTCTTATAGTCTCACTGATATTTTGCATATCAGGTTCCTTTTCCAAACATATTCTTCTGAAAGTATTATGGTTCATTAAAATATGGATATGATTCAGCTCAGGAATTCTTTCTGCAGTACGTGAAATTTGTCCTTTGGCTGTCAGCTCAGACAAGACTTCTCACTAAGACATGCTTAGGCTTCACCAGTAATAGCTACCTTTGACTTAAAGCAAAGTTAGCAAAATAATTGTCAACTGCCCTAAAACTCCTAGTTTTTCTACATTTTTAAGAAACCATCAGCAGAAGGGTTATTTTTTCATATACCCACTTACTCTAAAAGTTGTGAAATTACCTGTGTTCAATATTCCTGTTTAGAACAAGCCAAAAGTTTAATCTGGAAAAGGAATGTGATTTCTCACAGTTACAAGTTAGAAATTGAGGCTCATGAGAGACTTAGTTATGCCAAGATAATTGCAAAATATTTTCTTAAGAGGGTGGATCTAGGCTTCAGCCTCTCTGTAAGATAAATAGCAAAACATAAATTTCAGTATTCTGACATTTACAAAAACCAATATTTTTTCTGTGAGATTAAAAGAAAAAAAAATTTTAAATGGGTAAAGCTAATAGTCAAAAAATTATTTTACTCAATGTCTGATAAAATTTTCTTCAAATTTCTCCTTTATTTGTGCACACTGCAATTTATTTATTTGAAGCCAGAAACCTAACTATCATGATAGTCACAGCCCATGATAGTGTTCAGTCTCTCTTCAACATGAAAGAAATTCTGTGTTTGATAGTGCTGCATTCTTCTAAACTGATGATGGAAGGCACATTTATTTTCTGATTCCTTGAAACTGAAGGTCCTAAGTGATGGCTTTTCCAGGTCTCTCAGAAGTAAGTATTCAAAACTTTTTATGTGTAATTGATTGGCTACTTCAGGAGAGATCAAGAGGTATCTCATCAGTTCATGCCAGAATGCCATATAGAGCAGCAATTTAAGTTTGTTCACTAGAAAGAAGCTCAAATAGTCTCAGGCAAATGAGAAATGAGCCTCTGTTACAAAGAAATTCTAACAGTCTCAGGGAGATGATGAGTCTTTTCTCCCTCCATACTTTGTGAATGAACTGATCACATACCATTCTTGTTCTGTATAGGCTGAGGTAGTCTGAATGCACACTGACTGCATCAGGCTCAGCAAGTGAGATTACAGAGAAGAAAATAACTTCATCATGTCCTACTCTTAGTGCCAAATCAAAATCTAAGATAAATCAAAACCATGGTGGGGGGAGGGGAGGGAGGGAACATCTTATTAAATTTTTCTGATTGCTGAAAATATAGAAATTCTGGAAAAAATAATTTCAGTCCCTAATTCATTAAATAATTTCCTACTAGTTTGACAGCTATCTGCTTTCTCAATGTCTGGGAGACATTGAGAAAAAATACAACTTATTTAATGTAAATTGTTTGTACGAAAATCTTAAATATATGAAAAGCCCACTGCCCTAGTGGCTGCAATGATTGTGACTAACCAAGTTAAAGTTGATCAATTAGGAGATATGCCTTATTTCCAAATACTTTTCAACCAAATGCACTCTCTCTCCTATTGCTGTATAACAAGCTCAAAATCACATTGTTAGGGTTAGAAGGCCACTCCTCATGTGAGACATCATATAGTACTACCTACAAGACACTGAAGCTATATTTGATATGACCATTTACTGTCATACTTGTGCAATGGCTTCAGACGTCTATATTCTCCTTAGGCTTTTGTTATATTCTGATTATTAAGAGATACTTAAATCAAGCAACTCTTAATATTAAGATGCCCAAATTAAGATGCAAAAAAGGCTACGCACCAAAGTCAATAGTATGGATTTTATTTAACAGTAAATGTGAGGTAAAGAGATGGTAAGAAACAGGAAAGAGGGGGACAGAAAGAGAGAGAGCGAGAAAGACAGACAGACAGATTAAGTAGAAAGATATCACCACCCAGTGGATCCTGTGGCATGCTGCTGGTCCTTCTTCATGTCTTCTCAGTGGTGAGGGATCTGGAGTCATTCTTTTGCAGGTACCATTCTTATACAGCCTAAGTTTTGAGTATCCACAGGGTGATCCCAGATGTTCCCACAACTTGGGCTGGCATGGGTGTAAGCCGTTGTTTCCTTTCCCATTGTTTGCACAGTGGAATTTTTGTCCGGTATGCTAATTCCAAACCTTCACCTCTGTTAGGCCTGGAAATGACACCTTCTGTTTGCCTTACAGTGCTTATGTCAAGCTTCTGTTGTGGTGGCTTATTTTATGGGAAGATCCTTCTTTGATAGTGTTTAAGGAATTTGTGCTCTTTAAATCTTTACAGCTTCCATTGTACAACAGATTCTAAATAGTTACGTTAAAAACATAGTCCACTGTCTCTGCTCACCATGAAAAACTGTGATACTGAATTTCTTTGTCTTTTACTGTTGAAAACAATGCAAAAGCAGAGTTTAATTAGTCCTAGTATCCCAATTAATATAATACAATTATTTTACTTGGACCTGTGATCTTTTGTCAAGTCTTCACTGAAATTAAAGTGAGACAGCTGAGTTTTGTGAGGCAATTAGCAAGTTCTCAGAACAACAATGTGAGAATTAGTTGCTGCTTTTCACATTCAGCTTCTTTTTGCTATTTTTTGGTGTGTGAAGGACTTGTGAATGGAAAAATAAGTGAGCTGAACTGCTTTTGTTCTCCCCAAGACTGGGAGGGCGTGGGGGGAGGAAGCCAAAAGAAATTACATCAAGTCCCTTTAGGATTAATTACTAGCATTGCAAAGAACATTTCTGTATCAGTTTAAAAGTAGAGTAAATGAGAGATGAATTGGGTTTACAGGTGAAATTCTTCCCAAAGCAATTCAAACCAGGAGAGGAGGATTGCTATTAACTTTAAGGTGCTGGAATTTTTCCTGCGGACTGTGAGGTCTTTCAAGAGTATCAATTCATACTAAAATTAAAAAACATAAATACAGCTTCTTTTGATACAAAGTTTTTCCAGTTCCTTTCTATATCAACTTATATTGGTATCTTTGATTCGCAGATATTTTAGCTTTTCATAGTATGAAAAACATGTGGATTCACTACGTTTTCAATTGGGAGTTCAAGAGCATCTCAAAAAAAGTTCATGTTTCTAGCATGTACTGATGAAATGAAAAAACAAAAATACCTAACAATCAAAAAAAAAAAAAAAAAAAAAAAAACCAACCCCACAAAAAACACCAAACCAAAAAACAAAAACCCAAGATCACTTAGAAGAGTTTAGGGGAGTTTTCAGTAGAATAATGAGAAAAATGTAGCATCATAGAATGCAACACATTATGATGATAATGACTAGAATTGTCTTACATGTGAAAGAATTCACTACATGGGATGATATGCACTGCAGAGTGGAAGGTGTTTTTTAAAATCTTCTAAAATCTTCCCTGGATTTTTTTTCCTAAACACTACCATGGCAGTGGTCATTCTGTGCGTATCCTTAGTCCACAATGACAAGGTTTTGATTCTATTTTGCACAATGGGTCAGTGTAGTAACATAGGCAAATTCAGCAGTATGATAATAATGGAAAGGTGAGATTAGTGAGTTTCTACTACACTTCCACTAGCAGTTGTTCTTCAGGCTTTTTCAGAGAGGAATTTTTTGTTTGAGGAGGACAGAAGAGAAAGTAATCACAGACCAATGGGTTGCTTTCCAAAATTTAGGAGGTTTTATGTCTGTATGAAATGATATTGCTTTATATTATCATCCTCCAACCGATGACACTGCTTAACATAAAAAGAATTACAGTATGGGGACTATCCACAGAGAGGTCATAACTGAAAAGAAGAACTTTCCCATTCCCTCATGGCTTCAAAAGCAGTGTTTTCTCTGTTTTTCTGGTCCTTCTTTTATTTTATAATAGAAACCCCGGTAAAATAGCAGGGGGTCATTCACAGCTAAGTTAATTAACATGCTGCCAGTGCTGATGGAACAAAGTCTGATAAAAAGCACACATAATCATAGAAGAAGCACTGCAGGAGTTCCTTTTAGCTCATGGCAATAGCTCAATAATTTTTAAAAAAGGAAAAAATCAATTTGGATGTAATATTTAGCAGAAAATCAAATATCTCAATTAATATTAATTAATAATTGAAAGAAAAGTCTATAGACTGTTGGAGCATTGCTTAGTTGAGTTTTGTAACCTCTGTATTTGCTGAGCCTTCTTTGGTGTACTATAAATTACAAATAAAGCTGTCTGGAAATTGAAACACGTATAGACACAACCCATCAAAATATGTCTGTACTTGGAAAAATGGTTTTGTTAGACTTCCACAATGCAAAGACTTGACGTGTTCTAAATAAAATATCTACCAATCTAAAAGGTTGCAGTTTATTTTTTTTTTAAGTAGAGGCTGTTTGTTTTTCTCCCAACATAGATTTGACTTGGCAACAAAATCATAACATTCTTTCTCTTTTTTTTAATCATCCCCCAAAATGTAGGTTCAGTAGGCAAAGCATGGTCTTCTGGGAGCAACCAGACAACTTTATTGCCTGCTGTTTACAAACTGCATGAGGCTGGAAATGCAGCCCTGCCATGGGAGTATCCTCCAGCTCACTAATCCTAGAAATGCTTACTCGGAGTGCTTCTCTGAAAAAGACAGCAATAAAAGATACATTTTTCTTGCTCAAGGACACTGAGAACAGAAGGGACCAGCATTCCCTTTTGAAGGGACCATCTGGCCTTATGCTCTGCCTCTATAAGCTGCAGAATTTCTTCCAGAAACGGGATTAAAATATGTTTCTCAGAGAACTATCTAATCAGTTTTTAAAGACTCCAAACAGTAGTAAGTCCATGGGCTGCTTCTGGTAAGTTGTTCAAATAGTCAATTAGCTTCACCAATGCATTTTACTGCATCTTATTTCAAGGCTGAATAAGTCTAAGTTTAGTTCCCATGCAGTGCATCTTCTTACGCCTTCTGCAAGATTTGGACACCTTTTCCGAACAAATATAATCTCTATGGTTAAGTCTATATGTAGCAGGATAGTAACTTCTTTTTCTCTTTAATAAACCAGTTGATAGGATTCCTTAAGCATCCCTCTTCAGGGATTAGTTTAAGTACAACTGAGTAATTTTTTTAGTTCTCTGTATTCTTTACATTAAATTCATATCTTCCATGAAAAGCAGACTTTAAACTGGATGAAGAAATTTTCCAATTCATACAAATTCTGCATACAGATGTTATCTGGCTCCCTTCCTGATAATCTTTTAGAAATTCAGTGGCAACATTCACTGTACTTTATATTGAGCTTCACAGTGACCTGGTCTCTCTGTAAACATTTTTTCTCAAGTTGCTGCTTTCCAGGAAATAATCTTGCATTCTGCTTCTGAAGCCTGCCATGCTTCCCACATGCAACAACTAACAGTTTCAACACTGCGCTGAAATGTATTTTGCTCAGTTATGACCTTGTACCTGGGGCCTGGAACACCATGTAAAAGTGTCCTCTTCTCATGGTTTAATGCTTCCATTGAGCTGTACAACATGCTGTCAAAGATATTACTTGGTCATCCAGATGCATACATTATCATTACTGATTAAGACATTGAGTAGCATCAGATCTGGAAGAATTCTCAGTACTCCTAAATCTCATGGACTCTAGCATTGAATTTTCACCCTTATCTGCATTTTCTACCTCTAAATATCAACTAAACTATATGACCAACTGATTATATACACTGCATGCCTTCTCAGAATATAGCATTATATTGCATCATGTCAAAAACTTTGATTTATTTGAAGAGTGTAATTGCTTTTATCAACTTGTTTTATCATCCGATCAAAGCATATCACAATATTTTGTGCTCTCATTATATTTTCTAAAAAAACATGGCAATTTTATTTTTGTACTAATTTCTTTTGGCTCTTTGAAAGTGCTCTGAAAATTAATGTTTAGTGAAAAAAGAGAAACAGTGTAAGTTCTAATATGATGTTAAGGGTCGCAGCTTAAATAAGGTTGTTAAAATCCCGATTTTGAAGGATGAAGGATGTAATAAAATGAGAGCAATGAAATTGCTTTCCTTTCTCCAGGATGAAACACATGTAGACCCTTAAAGATAAAGTAAGGATCAGTGATGTAATTATCCCAGCAAACAGCAGCATATTTGATGGAACACAGAATCCTCTTTCTGTAGTGATTGTACTGATATGAATATATACAAACTGTATTTCACATAAATAAATCTTTCTAAAAAAATCTTTATTTCAACCTCTGTAAATGACTCCGAGTATGTTCATTATCTTTTGCTGTGTGGACTGCATTTTGTTTTTCAAGTGACATCGGCTTACAAGTCTTTATTTTTATCTCCACCCATTGACCTGGGTTTTTTTTGGGATAGAGTTAATTGTCTTCATAGTAGCTGGTATGTCAGATTTATGCTGGAAAAAATGTTGATAACAAAGGGAAGTTTTAATTACTGCAAAGCAGAGCTTGCACAGTAAAGGCCTTTTCTGCCTCTTATCCCTCAGTGGGGAGGCTGGGGATGTACAAGGAGTTGGGGGAGCACAGCCAGAACAACTGAGCCCAAGTGACTCCAGGAATGTCCCATACTATATACCATATACCATATACCATGTACCATATACCATATACCATATACCATATATCATATATCATATACAATATAGACATATATCATGTACCATATACCATGTACCATATACCATATACCATGTACCATGTATCATATACCACATACCATGTACCATATACCATATACCATATTCCATATACCATATATCATATACAATATAGACATATATCATGTACCATATACCATGTACCATATACCATATACCGTATACCATATACCATATACCATATACACATATATCATATACCATATACCATATAATGACATAGTGCTCAGCATTAAATGCAGGGGGAAAAAGGAGGAAGTTGCAACATATGAAATGATGAGCTTTATTTTCACTGTTAATGAAGTTTTCCTGTTGATAGCTGAACATGTGCCTGCCTGTGGGAAGTGGTGAGTGAATTCCTTGTTTTTCTTTGCTTGTGAACACAAATTTTCCTTTTCCTATTAAATTTTCTTTATCTCAGCCCATGAGTCTTTTTACTTTTACTCTTCCAATTCTCCCTCCATCCAGCTGTGGGGGAATGAGTAAGAAGCTGTGTGGGCCTGAGCTGCTCAGCAGGGTTAAACCACTTCATTCATGCAGCTCTGGCTTTAGGTCTGGCTTTCTGGCTAAAACAAAGTAAATGGTTTTTAGAAAGTTTTTTTATTTTTTTGGCATTATTGTTGGTTCTTTTAAAGTTCCAGTTGCTATTGCTGTGGTCTTGAGAGTCATGTACGACTTCTTGTGTCTGGAAGTACTGACGATGATGAATACAAGTAGCTGAAAACTTTTTTTACTTCATTTATTCTCAGGCCCTTTGTGGTCCTTGCTTTGAGAATTGAACATAACTGAGTTGATTGAGGGTCTTTTGCTCTATGCCACTATTGGGTTGAAGATCTCTTTTTGTGCAGTTGCCATTTTTATGCTATGTTTAGACAAGTATGTTTATCTCCAACCCTTTCTTGGTGTACACATCAAAACAGTAGCAGTGCAAATTCAATGAAGGCATTTTGGAATTGTATACAATGCATTTCTGAAAGCACTATCCTCAAAAGCAGCTCTGTGAATTTAGGCATGCTGATAAAATTTTATAAATGTGAGCACTATGGCAAATGTTCATTTATATGGGCATATTTTTTTCTAATGGCAACAATTACCATGACTAAAGTCATTGTTATCCTTTCTGAGGAAGATGTATAAATCTTCTTTCTCCCAGTGTTTTGTATGAATCTTTATCTGTTCCTTATCAACTATTTGCAGGTGACAGGTGATGTAGATAGCATGTTGAAACAGCTAAGGTAATTTCTATCTGTCTCCAAGGCTTTTCACACAGTGGCAGTACACCAGCAGAAATGAACAGAAGTTTCATAAGGCTTTTTATTATTTAGAACACATAGATATGAGCATGGTATGCACACTTTTAGATTCTAAGAGTCAGCCTGCAACTTACGCATGACCTGCCAGCGCACCCTGTTTGATCCTGTATCTGCCACAGGCTCACAGGATCTCTTCTTTGTCTTCTGGCTCTGTTTTAGCAGAGAAATAGGTTGTGTTCATGATCTCCTAAAGCACTGACAATGCTGTGCCTTCATCCATACACCAGACTGGCACTGAAACCTGAGAGTCTGTTATTATGCTCTACCACTGCTTTTTCTGCTGCAGTTTTATTCCCTACTAGCATTTTTAAACTACGCCTACCTGCTGGTGTGCCAGATGTGGGGAGGTACTTTCTTTATCTTTTCTCATAGCATGGGCCAAGTTACAATTTTGGCATCAAATACACTTTCTCTCTTATTATGTCAGTTAATTTCTCTTTATTTGACAATTTGTTAGTGAGTAGGTTTTTTTCTTATACAGCATGAGGAGAATTGGCACCAAGAACTGGAGAAGACTTTAATGCATTTCAACTGCAATCTACCCTTTTATTCAATCAAAGACTTCAATGAATTAACAATCAATGATTTCACTTCTCATTTACTTTCTTGTTATTATTTTTTTACTCGATGCTGCAGGGACAGTATGTGAGAGTAATGATTTCAGCACATGAGATGAACTGTGAGCTCTCATGACTTTGGAAGTTAAGCTAGCAGACTTCTGGATCTCACAGTTCAGAGAATATGAAGAAGAGTGACCAAGTGTCCTCTTACAGCTGATGATTCTGTAATAAAAATACAAAAAGAACATTATTTTTAAAAGTAGCAAATAAATTTTGGAAAAATAGAAACGGTCATATGATTAAATAGTCGCATTTTTGGTAAGTGACCAAAAATATGGAATGATTTAAACATTTAAAAGTTAAGAATAAGAACCTTTAATCATTCTGTGGTGAAAAGAAATTTTCCTGTTTGACTTGTCAGAAAACCTGTATCCAAGCGGTGTAATTGTTATTCTGTGAGTTTTATGACAGGATTAAAAAAAAAGTGATAATGAATAAAAAAAAAAGTAATTGTAAATAGTAATTTTAAAACTCCATGGTAACACTGAGCTGGATAAACAAGAAATCAAGGCTGGTTTGATTAAACTATTTGCTGAAGTTGCAATGGGTTTGTGAAACCATGTAGCAATCCTGGTCTCCCCACTCTTCTCTCTGTCCTTGCATCTCCAGTCCCTGGAACGGTGAAGACTGAGCTCGTTTTTGTGTTCCCCCTTTTTCTTCACACCACATTCCTGTCTCTCCCAGTCATCAGGTAGCCTTTAATTCAGCATGTGCTCCTCTTCTCTAAAGACTTGTATTTTCCACACAGCCCCCTCCCCTTTCTTTCCCTAATTGTATGATATTAAATGGACAGGAAGTACCATAGTTGAAGTTTGCAATTTTTAGCCATATAAAATGTCTGGAGATGCAAATTTTGAAAATATTCAGGAAGTAAACTCGAAACAATAAAGCATGAAATGTTGTAGTGGTGGATTAGTAAAGAATTCACAATTCTTTTAGATACTGTACAAAATTGCTTCTTATGGAGAATTAAGGCAACATAACAAAATGCAAAACTCACATATCCCATTTGGAAAATAAAATATAAAGGACAGTGTGGTACCTCCTATGTTATTCCAGCCTATAAAATATATTATTTAATACATAAATATTGCCATTTATGATGACAGTATAATGAGAGAAAATAATCTTTTTTTAGTTAAAAAGTTGGTAATATAGTACACTTATTATGGAATGAACTTCATTTATACCTTTAAATTTTTACAGATTTTAGGAAATAGCTTGCATGTCCTACATAATACAGGATACAAGAATGTTCATCATAGTATAATATCTCTACACTATAAGTAACTTTTTAAATCTTTGTGCTGATGCAATATTTTATTTGTATTCACAAATTCTAATATGAATATAGTAAAATTTCTGCTGTTTATGATGCCAATATAGGATTAAAGTAAAAAATTAGTCATCTACAGGACTTAGTTATATAACCTTGATTGACTTATTACTGAAATAACTAAACAGAGAGTTACAATGATGGTCAGAGAAATTGAGTTAGTAACTGGAAATGTTGAGCAGAAAATTCATAATGCTAAAACAAGAAATAGGAAAAATATATTTGGTCATCTAACAGATTTGAATGTATTTCTATACTCAGTTAGAATACCTGGGAGCAATCTCTCAACAACTCCAAGAAGGAACTGGAGACTTGGGTGGAGAGAGAGTTAGCTGGCATGAAGGGGTTTGGCAGTAGCCATGACTTAGATGGCTCTTAGACAGAAACTTTGCAAGTTTAAAGAAAAAAAAAAATCATAATGGTGAACAATTGCATCTAGTATAAATTGAGACAATAGTAAAAAATAGAAAGATAGATTTCTTCTTATTTGAAGGAGTTAGGAAATTATTATTCAAAAGTTATAACACTTACTTCTGTCTAATACAAAGCCAAGCTGACAGTACATAGAAATACTGGCTTTTCTTCTGCATGAATTCCTCAGTGAGAAGGATGTGTTTTAAGCCTACATTTCAGGTCATTATACCTGTTATTTTTCATATAAATGTGAGCTTTGGGATCTTATTACTGAAAGTAAGATAGATAGATAAATACTCCTGAAAATAAAATACTGTGACAGATTATAGGGCCAGGAAAAGGAAAACAAAATCTAATAAGGAATTGTGAGAAGTCTACAAACATTCAAATAAAATAAACACTGTGATATGTCAACAATATCAGTAGGTAGAACACATGATTATAGTGAAAAGGGTACACTAATTATTTGTCTTTTGATGAAAAAAGAAGAAAACGCAAAGAAGGATAATAGGGAAACTATAAAAAAATCTCAGTGTGAGATTTAACAAGAGAAATAATAATCCTGAAAGAACAGGCAGAATAAAACTGTGAGAGTAGCTAAGGATTTAAACATGCATGGGAGTAATAATTGCAGCACTTCATGAGGCAGATGTTGTACAGGGTGAATTGCTTTATTTTTTTACCCATTTAGCATAAGCAAAGAATCCACATATTCAGATATTTAATGAATCTTAAGAATTTTCTGCAGACTTCAACAAAGGTGAATCACCTGCTCCCGGTATTGTTGCTTTACTTGTGCATCTATCTACTATTTGTCCTGCATAATAGGTCCATCATTCTTGTATTCACTAAATTTAGACCAAAGTAGGAGATTCTCAATTTTATGTACTTCCTCTTTTTCATGCTCTTGTCTCTGGAATTTGAGTTGTACATTAGACTTCTCTAGAGGTGTTAAGAAGAATCCATCAAACTGCTTTGCCATTTCTCGTTTTCATATGTAAAATTCCAAGGAAGGCTTGTCAGCATTTTACTGATTCCTCTGCAGTGCCAGTTTGGTGCTCAGATTTCTGTATCTGTGCTGCTGCTTGGTTTTTCCATCTTAGGACACCATGAACTATTCAAGTAATTTGTTTCAGTAATTTTTAATTACATTAAAGTGAAGTATGAAAAATCTTAGCCTCCAAACCACTTTGCTGCCCTGCCCTTCCCTTCCCTTCTCTTTTCCTTTTTTTTTTTTTGACACCTTTAGTATAATAAATTTATTCCTATAGTTATTGCATAATGATCTCGTAATTAAAAAGTATAATCAGTTGTTAATTTTCCTCCTAAGTTAGTTCTTATTTGGTATCTCATCTTACCTGCTTATGATTTTTCTTTTGTCCTAGATTGCCAGAGTTTCTTTTGTTGTCTTCAAATGTAGTGTTTATGTACTTAAGTTATGTAACTGTACATTTATAAAATCAATTTAATAAATTTTCATACGTGATTCTTTATCTTCTTAACTTTGATTTCATCACCAAATCAAATTTCTTGCAATTTGGAGTATAGCTTTATTTCTAAATCAATAAATTGCAAGTGTTATGGATCACTAAAAGTGAAGACAGAAGACTGAATACAATGTTATTATTCATTGATAACTATACTGAAGATAAACATTGAAATGCTACTGAGAAAATTCTGAAAATTGCACAGAACTTGGAGGAAGGTAACAAATTATTTATGAATCATTGTCAGGGATTCAGGTTACCTTGATTATGTCTTGCTTACACTATAGATCTTTTCTTGAAAGTTAATGGTACAAATTCTGAAGACAACATATAATTCCTCATAAAAATCATACATGAAATTCAGTGTTTGTTAAAGATTCATTCATATTTAATGGATTTTTTTTAATATAATGGAATATAATTCCATTATAAATCTGTAAAATGAACAGTTGGCATTATATAAACTTTAATTGTTACTCTGATTATTTTTTTTCACTAAGTATATAGATTTCTGTATATGAAGAAACCCTTCCAGGGTTTTTTTAATATGCTACTTTAATATGCTACTGATCTGTCAGTAAAACAGCACAGACCTGATTTTCCTTGTCTTTCATAGAAATAATGTAGCCACTTCTGATTTTTTTTTTGTAGCTGATTACAGAAAGGATGTTTTGTGTGACTCGAATATTGGTTTTGTGGGTGACTTTTCAGCTATAGATCATTGAGAGACTATCTGCTTAATGAAGAACTTTGCTTTTTTCCTTCGTCCATTACTGTAAGCTTGTATGTTATGTTGCTGAAATGTCTCATAACAAAAAATGGGAACAAAACATACCATATATTTATTCTTTTTGAAGTAAAAGAAGGCAATGCTGTCAATTTATACGATATGATCCTCATTAGCCCCGGAAGTCTGTATTTTTGTGGCCAAACTTACTACCCTTAAAGGTTTTCTTTCCTAATTGGCAGGATTAGGTCACAAGTTCTGTGACTTGTGCTTACTGAACTTTGAAAACTCTCTATAACTACAGCAGCACTGGGAATAAAACCTGTCATTCAGTTCTAGGGACCTGTAATCTTCTGCTTGCAACCTGCCATCTGCTCCCGTGCCCAGTATCAGCCTCACAAGGCAGAGAGGGTTGGGCCACTCCAGTTGGCATTTTCTGCATTCATGTCACTCCCAGGCAGAGGGACAGCACCAAGTCCTTGTACCACTGAAGTCCTCATTTCCATTAGTACCACTTAATTGAACCAAAAACCACCAAAAACCAGAGATGATATGGACAATAAGCTTTCACTGCCACCTAATCACAAGTATCTTAATTATTTAGTTTTCAGTAATTTTCTATTTGGTTCTTCAGTTTGACTACAATACTCGACAAACATTGTTGTTTAGCACAGTGTTGTGCCATGCAAGAAATTCTTGATTTGCCTTTGAGCTAGCTGAAATTGACAGCTACCTGAGACATGGCAACACTGCTCTGTAGTTCCTTAAATCACAGTAACAATGTTAACGTGTAGGCACTCACAGAATAACAATTTAAACTCTAAGCAGAGCTGCTTAGGCAATGGCGCAGCTCTGCAGAAAGCTGCCTTTGACATATTTTAACAAAGTAAACCTAGCTATGAGTTTTGTTATACATTTTAGCATTTATTAATAGCAGGAAATCATAGTAATTTAATTTTTCTAAAGAAAGAATATGGCAAGAGTATTAAAGAAAGTTGAAACCAAAGGTGGATTCAATTCCGGTACATTTTCAAGTGCTCTTTTTTGCAAGGAGTTTGGGAAGAACATATTTTTCCTTAATCTTGAAGTTTACTGTACCAGTGTCAGCCACAATTTGTACAGATTTAGAAGTTAAGGTTGGTTTATGTTTATCCAAAGAACTGACTGTTCTTATCAAGTTCACCTTTTCAGTAAACCTCTTTGCAGTTTGCCTAAATTAAAACAACTTACAGCATTGGAAAATGCTTCCTAAAAATTCCCCCTATGGTTAGTAGAAAACCACCTTAATTTATATTATCTGTAAAATTTATCAGATTATTATTTGCCTCATTTTCCAGATAATTTTCTGAGAATTCTATAATATCTGTTAAATGCTCCAAGTTCCAGAACATTGGGTATCCTACCAGAAACCTTCACCTGCTGTGAAAATTGGACATAAACTTCTATTCTTTATTTATGATATTTTTAGGTACTCACTGACGTAAAAAATACCTTCCTTCAGTCATTCATGGTTTTTTTAGGAGCCTCTGGTGAAGGTCTGAGTGAATATCTTGTTAAAACTTCTGAAAAATCCAAGTACAGTCTTTTGGCTGTCTACATGCTTATGATCTCAAAAGCTTATTATCAAAAGCCGATAATATTGTTTCCATCCAGAAGAATATCCAACCTACCAACTTCAAGTCAGAAGTGTTTGCTGTTCTTGTCTGTACATTGATGGGAGTATTAGTACTGGGAGTATGCAATATATGAGCCAAAATAAATTAAAATCATGAGCAAGGATGGCATTTAAAAGTTCACTACCTGCTTATGATAGCCTGTTCTAACAGATCATGCTGTGCCTTGTTTATCTATTGTTTAATCTCTGCATTTTTTTAAAGGTCCTAATATTTGAAAGACTCACTGTGAGGTAGTGAGACCTCTGGGTAGGAGATGTGGCAGAAAACTACTAGAGTGTAAGAAGCATGTGAAGAAATTGACCTGTGAGAAAAGAATCAATATACAACAGGGGTGTAGCAGGAGACAAAGTGGAAGTGAATAGAGGCAATTTGTCAAATTGACCTTCTCCCATGCACACTTTGCCCTTTATGGATAAACATGATCATCTGATACAACTACCAGGTAAGTGTAATCACAAGCAGTGGGTGAGTTAATATGATTTCTCCATTAGATACTCAAAATATGGTTTAAGGGGAACCTTGGGCACAAACCTGCACAGCATGAAAGAAAGAAAGACATTATTTGATTAAGCTAAGGGGCAGCAAAGACTTAGAATTTAGGAATCTGAAGTATCTACAGTGGAAGAGAAAAGAGATGGAATGAAATTTTTGGGAGTGGTTGAAAAAACTAGGAAAGTAGATGAGTTCTGGAAAGTATTAGTGAAAATTCCAGCTTGATGGGGAAAACTGGAGGCATATATGCTTTATCAGAAGGGCACTACATGCCTTGGAGAAGAGGACAAAGGAATGACAGAAAAGGGGAACAAACTTCAGAAAAAGTAAAAGGAACACATCTGAATAAATTGTGAAACCACTCCAGAAATTTAGAACAGGTTTAAATGCCTCTTATTTCCAAGTTTACCAGTTAGATCATTATCCAAAACACTTTCGTTTCCAAAAAACAAGTACCTTCCAAATCGAGCAGATCTCAAGAAGAAGTAGTTGGTATAGAAGCTGTCCTGAAGCTATATGTTAAATTTTCTGATGTGTTTTCTCTGACTTAAGTCTTAACTCAGACACTGTAGCTTAGGACGTTACAGCCTACAAAGGAAACAAAAGCCAAATGAAATAGTTTTCCTACAGCTGCATGTTTTCCACTCCTTTCATGACAGAAAAGGCCGTGATTTCATAAAATAAAATGAAATAAAATAGGATAAAATGAAATAAAGTAAATAATAATTAAAAAAGGGAAAATTGCTATTGTGCAGAAACAGTCAGTTTCAGTAGATTATTAGTTTATCAGTCTCATTTGTTAGCTATCGTGTTCCTCCTCTCATGACCTTCTCACCTTTTTAATTGAGTAGATTTTTGCTGGCAGTGGAACAGATAGTGGGTTCTGTTACTTCTTTATATTTTAAAAGGATATATAATTTTTTTTAAATCTGCACTTCCCATCTGTGAATAAAATTGAGGATAGGTTTTCTAATTATGTAACATTTGTCCCTCATCTCTCGTTTGAATCTTTATGGTGACTCTTCAGGTTCATTAAATGCAGAATTAAACTACTAACTGGGAAATATAAGGAGAAAGTAGTAAGCCCGCCATTCTTTTACCTTGTATCCTTCAGTGCACATTTCAATAAGCTCATTGTTGTAACATTGGCCAGAAGACATTTTCTAAGACAGCCCTGCTATTTCTTGATCAGGAATTTTTTGTTTAGTTCTTTATTTCCCTGAGAAATAAAGATTTATTCCACCTCAGTATTGGAGTATTGTCAATAGCAAAAGAAGAGAGTTAATCCATTAATGCAGCAACGTCCTTTATAATAACCAGAGTGACCTTGGCCTCTTACTGCATTCTGAATTTGAAGGTGAGATGTCTAAATGTACTTCACATACAAAGCACTTAATTGGTAAGGAACTAGAAAATAATTTTCTGTTGATTGAGACATCACACATATTAATGCAAACACCATAAAATGAAGTAAATTATGCAGAGCCTTTGCTTGGGATGATGAAGTAAAAGATATCATGGATGTATAAAATGTGGGAAAATCACAAAACAAGTTCTTTATAATGCAATAAATACTATGTAATCCCACTGAAATAACATCAGAATTAACACCATATTGATAATGTGGTGTTCCAAAAAAGAGACAAAGAAAGGAACAGAAGAAAGAGAAGGAAGGAGAAGGAAGGAAATAGTAAAGAGGAAGGAAGGCAGGGAAGGAGGGAGGAAGAAAAGGAAAGAAGCTTGATTCCAAAATTACCCAGAATTGAATAGTTTGTTAAAGATGTTAAAATCTTTTGCTATTATTCTTTTAAGAGTTTTTTTTTTTAATCTCTAGCTTTGTGTAAGGAGAACCTGCCAGCAGGACATATTCCATTTAAATGCACATAGCAGTTCCATATTGCCTAAAACAAAAATAAAGTAGTTGATATTTAATGAGCTCCATGTGGTCACCATCCCAAAGACTTTGGCTGGCTTTTGTTGTGGAAAGAACAGTTAACTTCCATAGCTGTCTATACTTATTATTCAGCCATCTTCTCATTCCCCATCAACACTGAAATATCAACTCAACCTGATGGTTTTACTAATCCTCATTTGAATCTCTTTTTTCCTCTCAGGATTTTAAACTTTTTCATGTTGATATTTACCACTTTGAATCCAGAGCTACTAACAATACTTTTCACAGCATGTCTTTGTCTCTCTGTAATTTTACATTGTATATCTTTCTACAGACTTTATTTTTCACATGACTTTGTCTCATGGGTTGGACATGGTCACCAACTGGGGCAAAGCCATGAGGTTATATCAGAATTGTCCCTTAGATCATGGAAACACATGGATCCAAATCCTGAGGTGACTGAGAGGAAGGTGATTTCAATGGAAGGAAGATACAAAATTCAGGAAACATTTTTAACTGTTTCAAATAGCCATCATCTTTACTAAAACTACATGAATTTAAATCACCTGAGAATCCAGTCCACTGATCTGAGTTAGAAGATATAATTCAGCAATGTGTAACAGTTCATCTCCAGTAATTTGACATCACTGTGACAATATCTCTGTAAGAACTTAGCTAATAAGAAAAACTTCTTCTCTGTCTTTCCAGGAAATTTAAAGGAAAACCTCAATAAAAAATTCAAACCAACCAAAGATTGTTTTATTATGAAGAGCAGTTTACCAATCCTGGCAATACAGGAGTCTGTAACTGGTCTGCTTTCCAGTGGTCAGGAAACTAAGGAAGACTAAGCCTTCTCTGTTCAATCCTCTGCAGCACCTCAGTTTGATCTGCTCTGCCTGTTGGAGTAGAATGCTTTTACTGAGGCTATTGTTATTCAGGGACATGAACAAGATAAAATACGAAGGTGTTTAGAAAATGCAGCTTTTTTATATTCTGAATTGATATTTGAATTTCACAAGTCCAGAGGCACAAATTAAAGATTCAGTTTTGAGAGTGATTTTTATGGTGCTCATAGATTTCAATGTAACTCTCTGCAGCTGTAATGGAAGTGCAGCAATTTTCCGGATTGGGACATAACTGGTTCTTAAATCATAATGCACTCAAACTCAAAGAAATGTTGAGAGCTAATAGTTTCTCTGTCTTGTTGCAAATTCTGCCTATGGTAGATGTTGTTATAATATAGAACATATAATAATTGTCTTCTCCAGATGGGAAGTACTATGAAAAATAGTTTTATTTGTATTCATCAGTAATACATCTGTTTCCAGACACATTTGTTTCAAAGACTTAACATTCACATCATTAATTTTAATCCTTCTGGAATGCCTAAACGAAAATAAGAACACTTGTCAACATTTTAGCTATAAAAATTATCATATACAATCATATATTGAAGTTTGGTGGCTTTTGTACTTGGTCTCCAACTTTTCAGCAAAGCAGATGGAATTAGGATAGCTGTCTTGTAGAAGAAACCCTGATATAAATAAGTGTGTGACACTCAGAGGCTTTCAAGAGGGAAATTGTTAGATATTAGACAAAAAAGGGAGAGAAAAACTATTTTGTTTTTATTTGTAAAATGAATTAATCATGTTTTGCCAGTCCTAGAAAACTTATTGGCATCCCCGTAAGTAAAAACATCTACTACTCCACATAACTGCTTTTGCAATTGTAGAAACCCTAACATAAAATTTCTCTTAAACTTCTTTCATTCTTTGAAAATATATTTTTAATGATATTTCTTCAAATGTTTTCATCTGTCAGTCTTGCTGGGTTCTCTTTTTCCAAAAATTCCAAAATTGCTGGAATAAGAAATTTTGTGGGAAAAATGAAGGTGACAGAGACACAAATCTAGTCTCTCCTCATGTGCAGATGAGTGTTGCAGAAATGACAATTAATTCAGATGTTTAACAGAGTTATTCTGAGGTGTGTCATGAAATCTTTCAGGCAAGACCTAATTAGGTGGGGGGGGGGGGAAGAAAAAAGGATAGGAAGGATAATACTTTTCTCAAATTTGATTTTATTCCTTTGAGTCAGATATTGAAATTGTCACCTTGTGCTTTTGGAAATCAGAATAAAGGAAATAAATGGTTTCATGCAAGGCCAATATATTTCTGGATTTTCAAAACAGCTACAAAAAGCACTAGATACTTTCAGACCCACACAAATTAATGAATTAATAACAAGTACTATGCTCAGCATGTAAGTCATGCTTTGATGCAAAGTCATAATCTGGAAGAAATCTGTCATAGTGCTGAACAATGGACCATATGCCATCCTTAATATCTTCCAGATTGCTATGAGTAGAGGAAAAAACCTTGATTTGTTTTCATAGGTCTCTGAGTCAGCAGGATACTTTTGAGGCAGGAGTTTCTGAACCTTCCTTTCATTCACCAAAAGCCAGAAAGTGTTTTAAATACACCCACCTTAGAGCAATACTGAACCAGATTTTATTTGAGTATAAACCAAGAATACTTGAAAATAAGTAACTGGAAATTTGCTTTTTGCTCACTATATCACTGCAGGCAAACTCTTGCTTGTGGCCTTTTCTTACAATTGACCCAGATTACCTGGTATCAGAAATATCTTCTCAGTTATCTTTGGTCCTCAGGAAGTGCTGTCTGCTCCCTAGTTGTCTGGCTCTTGCTCTCTCATTTTCAGGTCATCTCTAGGTCTCCCCCATGAAGTTCAGGCTCTTACCTGTGTTCTTTGCAATACTTTACATCTGCGTCTGTAATGACCTGTAGACTCCAGGAAATGCCCTTTCCAATGTCCTCTGGTGTTCACAATGCCAACTGTAGTATACTTCCCCTCTAAGAGTTTAAATTGATCTAGTTATTTCTTAAAAAAAAAAAACAACAAAAAAACCCACAAAACTATCCTGAATAAGTAATACAAATATCCTCACTAACTTAAAAAAAAAGAAAAAAAATCCACTTCCTATGTGCAGACTGCAAGCATTTGTTCTCCGTGTACCATGCCACATTATTTTTGTTTCTGAAATCTCTGGACAGAATGGCTAGAGGAATGACATGGTAACTGCAGGGATTCCTTTGCATACTAACGTGCAAGCAGCTTTAGTTATCATGACACTCCACTACAAGGAATTCAATAGATTTTGTTTCCAAATATTAAATTAAATATTTGTTTGCAACTATTTTCTTCATTAATTTCTGTAAGATGTTTTGTTTCTTAGACTTTGACTCACAATGTTTAATAGAGAGACAAAAGATAACTGTAGTCTCAAGTGTCCACCATTCACTGTAGATGATTCTTGAGTAGTCAAGAGCTTTTTCTTGTCTCTGACAGACTCTAAAGCAAGACAGATCCTGATTTGGTATCCTTATGTTCAGTGATCCAGGTACAAGGATGGAATTCTCAGTGGATATGATAGATGAGTTTGGTTAAATGACTAACAGTCTAACAAATTTGTTTTAGGAAATTTTCAGCAGGCAAAGAAATCTCCTTTTATTATTAGTAGCAGAAGGCAATACATTTAACCACTAATTAGAGCACTCTCATTTTTCCTGTTGTTGCTCCACTTCAGGACAGTGTCTATATTTGATAGAGGTAAAAGGAGGACACCTAAGGAAAGCAACATTTGCCAAGATTTACTCAAATATAACTATCAGTGTACATGGTTTTTGCAGCAGTTCACATTTATTATTTGGAGCTGTACACTGGATCTCATTGTTTTGACTTTCTAGGTTCCAAGAGGGCAAACAATGTGCATAATAAAAGTGACAATCTAAGGACTTTAATTTAGAAACTAGAGGACAGGGGGCAAGGGGAGGGATGGGGATGGGGTGTGGGGGGAATCATGCCAGGTTATGAAGAATAAATCCAACCACCAATACTAGTTCTTTAGTTTTTATTTTTTAAGTAAATCTGTGTCTGACAGAGGAGCATTCTTCAACTTCGCCATTTCAAAAAAGGTACTGCAGGGTTTTAGTTAAAAGCAAGAAACTGAACATTATAGAGAGTGAACAAAGCAAAGTGAAAATAGGGTTCATTATATTTTAGGCCACATGAGCTGTGGTTTTCATCACTGTCAGAAAAGGGTTAGTATGCCTGCATTTTTTCATCAGAAATGCAAGCAGTTCACTTAAATATTTTTTTTTCAGTTTCAAAGAGATTTCATGAGTGTGAATGCTCTCTTCAGTATTTTTTCCTTTCTTCTTTATTTCTTTTTTTTTTTTTTCTTTCACCATGTAGATTTGAGGTGCATATTATCCATTTCCATTTCTAAACTGCTGTTGGAACATTCACTTCATAGAAACTCATCAGTTTTTGATGCAGTTGTGGCTGTACAAAGATTTGTTCTTCTCCACTCACACTCCATTTGCTATAGAAAACAGCGTGAGGACAGTTAGCAATGTGAGCCTTGATATGATTTACTTCTGCAATTGTGTCTTCTTTCTCAAACTACAGGTTTTATTATGGGTTTAACTGGCACTAAATTTTTTCTTTTTTCCTTTAAAAAATATGAATACATGTGTGTCTTACCAGCCTCACTTTGAATCTTGAATAGAAAGAAATAATTCCGGTTTAAAAATATTGAAGTGACCTGAAAAAATATTTAGAGGCATTTAATCTTATCTTACTGATATAATAATGGAGGTGAAAAGGACAAAGTGCTGTAAACAGCAAAAAATTATCAAGTTTTTATCTATCTTCCATGTTACTGTTATTTGCAATATTGTCATTGTTAAAAGTTGCTACTTTGGGGCATTTCAGATTGTAGGATGATCTAAAAATAAATTTTCTCAAGCCAAGTCTAAATCTCCAAGGAGCTTCTTCTGGGCAACAGTCTTGCTCTCAGGCTAATTTACCCTTTCCACCCTTCTCCATTGCTACTTTTTTTAATGCTTCCCTTGTTTCCTTCACCAGACTCCTTTCCCTTTATCAGACATCTCTGAAGAGAATATATTCATTCTTTTGAATCCTATTTCACAGAATAACAGAATCATTATATTACAAGGGACCTCTGAGATTTTTTTATACCAGGGTCACCCACATCGGGTTAACCAGGACCATTCAAGTTTTAAATATTTCATTATTAAAGACTTCATAGTCTTCCTGGGCAACCTGTGTCAGTGTTTCAATCACCCTCATATGAAAAAGCAAGTGTTCAGATGGGATTTCTTTTTTTTTTTAATGTGCTCCCACTGCCTCTTCTCCTGTGAGTAAATGCTGCTGAGTCTGTCTTCTACACTGTCCCCATCAGATTCTTCAACACATGGATGAGCCATCTCTTAAGCCATTTCTTCTCAAAGCTGAACACCCCCAACTCTCTTATGTCTCTTATCTGTTGTCACATGAAAGTGTTCCAAGACCTCAGTAATCACATGCTAGACTTGCTCCAATAGGTCCATGTCTGACTTATGCTGGACAGTCCATCACTGGACACAGTGACTCACCAGGACTCAGCAAAGAGGGAGCATCCTCTCACTTGAACTGATGACAATTCTGCACAAGAAGCCCAGAGATCTGGGCTGCTTGGCATTCTTTGTCTCAAAACACATTGCTGGCAGCTGCTCTGGTTGCTGTCCACCTCATTTCTCTCTGTCAGCCTCTTTTCCAGTTGCTAAAGTCCAGCCTGTTCAGCTTCTTGAAAATCTCACTAAAAAGGTCCTTTAAAGGTCCCTTTAAACCAGTCTATTTTTTTTTCTCCCCAGGCTGGAACTGGCCTTTTCCTTCAGTAAACTTCATGAGATAACTCTCTGATCACTTTTCCAGTTCCACTCACCTAGTCTATAGGTAAGGGCTCTGGGTTTTGCTCCATCTACAAACATGCCTAGGGTGCTCTCCATCCCATTTTAGAGGTCATCAAGGAAGATGTTAAACAGTATTGGCTGCAGCATTAACCTCTGTGGTACACTACTAGTGACCAGTTTTCATCTGGACTTCATGCCACTGATACATGATTTTGTGTTATGTTGTGATACAGATTTTGGTTGTCTGTGTCAGTTTTCTGGTGTACTTTATAGCTATCCAATAACTATTTCCTTATTGTTAGTATGGATTCCAGTCTGTAAATTTGACTACACAGCATTTGATCTTTCTCCTAGAATGCATGGTAACTTCTACTACAATGGTTTCAATGAAAGAATAGCAAAGTATTTTCCCTGATGTTGACAAAATGTCATGAAAATTCCCCATTAAATGAGTTACTTCTTTAGGATGCCAAGAAAGATATGGACAAGTTAGAAAAAAATCAAGAGCTTTGCAAGAATGTAAGAGGTTTAAAAGATATGGTAATGTTGAAAAATAAAGGGCATTTATTCTAGGCAGAAGAAAGCAAAGAAAGATATAGTTGCAGTCTTCAAATCCACGGAAAACACAAAGGGGGTTATGATTCATTCTATTGTTTTTGGTGTGAGTACAATGTGAAATCATATATTAATGGACTCCAGGGAAAAATTTTGAATCATTGTAACAGGGGGCAACCAGAACAGTGATTGTAACCTTAAGTATTTAAGGCTTCGGAACACGATAGGAAAATATTTTAGGGGAATGGCCTAGATATTAGGGGCAGAGACACTCTCCTGAAGACTGATTTGATTTTAATTCCTATGCTTATGACTGTTTCCATTCCATTTGTTGTTCACGGGTTATCACCACTTTAAATTTTTGAGAATCTGTGTCAAGGGTAGTCTTAGAAACTATAAAATGACTGAAAAGTTAGAGCAAAATCCAGCTCAGACATTTTTGGAGTAAATTAGAAGTTATGACAGGCTTCTCTTAGTATCTCCAGCATGAACATTTTTAGCCTAGTAGCTCAAAATTTTTAGCCTAGTAGCTCAAAATGGAATAAACAGATAGAAATTTATGTCCACCTTCTAGCCAGAACAGGAAAAAACTCCTAAAGAATATAGTTCACAAATTTACCTGAGATTCCACATTTTTACTGCTAAGCATAATTCTGCCTGAGATAATCACCTCTTAACATTCTGAATGAAACGGGCTGTACAGAGAGCTCAGGTTTTAGTATGCAGTAAAAAAAGCAGAAATCAGATACATGGTGAAACAGCAGAGGCAGGATGTACATGGTAGCAGTTAGGAACTTCAATTAAAGCTTTTAAAGTTACAAGATATGTTCTACTCATATTAAATAAGACTTGAAGTGTATTCAAATGATCTTAGATTTTAAAGAAATCAATGTAAAAAATTAATTTTCTTGACAAATAGAAGCATAAGAAAAATGAGCACAAGGCAAGTACTGCTAGAACTGCAAGATATTTACTAATAGCAAACAAATCTGTAAGTGAGATAAAGGTATTATATGTTTATTTTTTTCATGCTGCAGTTTTATTCTTGGAACGTTTTCTCAGAGAAATTATACTTTTGACACGGCAGTTCAGGGAATATGTTTCTGCTGCGGATGAGTTGGTTTCAGATGCCTTCCTTTACCAAAAAAAAAAAAAAAAAAAAAAAAAAAAAGAAAAGAAAAGAAAACAAAAAGGTTAAAAGTCGATTTCAAATAGAGATTAAAAAAAAAAAACCCACATGATACAAAGTTTACAAAAGAGAGAAACAATACTTTGCTATTTTTAAGTATCAGCTTCTTGTAATCATCTTCCCCCTTTTTCACTGGGGATGTGTTTTTTCCAGCTCTTCTTGTTCTGTCCCTGACACCTCCTTTACACATCAAGTCTAAACTGCAGTATTTGTCTACAACTTTTTGAACCTGCATATATTTGCTATATTTCTTTGTGCCCTGAGATACTTGGCATATGCTTTTCTTACTCTTGTCTCCATACCTTCCCACCTCCCAGTTCAGGGCCATAAAGTATCTGTCTGTATTCAAAGCACACGCCTATTTAAAGAAGACAGGCAAGTTACGGTAAATCAGTCAATTTACTGCTTGGCTGAAGAGCTGCCATGATTCTCCTTTTGTATGCTCCTATCTTTTGCAAATATCAGGTAATTCACTCAGTCATGCTCACAGCAGAAACTGTTGATCTGTGGTGAGTGACCTTGCATCTCCTGTAGGTTAAAAATGGATGCGGTGTTGCCATGCTTTTACTGATGGCTCTTAAAATTCTGTTAATGCTTAATGGGAAAGTGTGTTTGTCTCACATTCCAAAAACATCACTGTGACCAAAATGGATGAATATTTTGCCCTCATTTTGGTGGCATTAAAATTAAAAGAATAAAATTATCTCAGCAATTGTGACCAGATCTCTAATGCTGAGATCAGAATTATATGGCAACCCACAAGGACATCCAAAATATTGCTCATGTTTGGGGTTGCACTCTTGACATTTCATGTTAATCAAACATTTTCTTCTTCCAAGTCTTTCCTTAAAGTTTTTTATCTTTACAATCAGATATAATCTTACAATCATGGTATGATAAATGCCAGCATTTTTAATTCTGTTCTACATTAATTTACATCTTCTTGTTTCATTTATTGTCATGAAAGATTTTCCATTTCCCAAAACGATAGAAGAGCCTCCCTTGGTTGCAAGATTTGAGTGCCAGATGCTTTTCAGCCATAAGTATCTGTAGGAACATATGCAGAAGACATACAGAGTAGGATAGAATTCAGAAACAGGTTTTATTGTACATCGCTTTGTAGTATGTAGTTATTAGCTCAGAAATTCAAAACTTTGCAAATAGGTCCACAGAATTTTTAACCAACTTTTTATGAGAAAGATTCCACTTCTAAGGAGAGAAAAATGAAAATTAGGTCTCTACTTGATGTTGACCACTTTGTAAGCTTTTTAATAATCTAAGTTGCTACAAGAGCGCATGCATCCTGTAAGGCAGAAAACAAGATTTTTTAAAAAAGCATTTCAAGATTGTTAATCTGAACAGCATTTCAAGCTGTTGCTATAATAAGGAGCTATGTGCAAGTCAGTAAATTTGATTGCATATTCCCTTTTTAGTTTAACTCTATGTGTGCATGAAATGCAATTTACTAGCTTCTAATACTCTACATCTGTTATTCTTCCCCACAGCCTCATTATCTGTACTTTGAAATTTTACTCAAGGGATGACATGATAAATTTGGAAAGCTAATTCAATGAGTATTCTTAGGTTATTAACTCTGTGACCTACTCAGGATTAGTTAACCTCTTTGTTTAACACTTTTCATTAAATGATGCAGTGCTAACTTTAACATCTTTGATTTAAATAAGTGGCCTGTATGCAGTGGATGTGATTTTCCAATTGTCACAAGGCATAAAACATTACATTCATTCATAATGGAGATAAAGTCTTTCTTTCAGGAAGGCTTCCTTACAAATGTGGATTATATTCATATAAGACCAAATTCTTCCAAGGTATCTAAGTAAATTTTCCAGGGAGTTTGTGCCAGTTCTCCAGCTGAAAATTACATTGAAATCTTCAGAGTTCACAGGTTGAATTTTATTTGACTCAGATGTATATCTCCTCGATATACATCTTGTATTTGGGTTGCATTCTGTTGATCTGAGTCTACAGCAGGTGACCTCCTCTTGGCCATCAGTCTTTTGTGTTTATGACTGTGTTATTCATTAACACCATCAGCTGACAACAGAAGAAGAACACTAGGAATTCCTTTTCTTTCACATAATGACTTTGTGAAGATTTTTGCCTAGAGCAGTTTGTCTTCTTTCCATCCTATTTTTGCCTATGGTTTAAGCTGTCTTTCCTGCCTGACTCCTAGTTGTTCATTGCTGTTTTGTTGCACTCTAGGTATCAGGCTGAGGTAGTGCCAAAAGCTCAGGAGAGAGAAGCCTCTTGTTCTTGCTGAGGATGATTGTGGCAGTTGTAAAAGATCATGGAGTTTGAAAAGGGAAAGGGAAATCTCAAGAGAGACAGCATGTGCAGCCCTGGCACAGAAAGAGACCAGTCACTCTAAGAATGGATGATCAGTTTGGTGGTAGAATTGTGAGGATGCAATCATGTAGAGCGAAAGCTTTCAGAGACCTCACTTTCCACAAAAGTTTGCAGGTTTTTAGTCATGTTTAAGAAGAGACGTCTCTCAAATTCTGCTTCTTGAATTTTATGCAAAGAGATTTATTATTTTGAAAATGAGCGGAAGTATTTTGTAACATGAGGTTTTGTCACAGACATCTTTTGGGAAAAATCCTTTCTTTAGGATTTTTCTCCCTTCTGAGAAGCTGTGGCCTCAGCAACAAAATGCAAACAATGGTTATCTGCTGCTGTGGAATGCAACAGGTGGATGGGTGATTGGTCTCCTGCGGATGTTTGGATTTACTGACCCCTCACAGCAGAGCTGGGTCTTGCTCTCTGCTGAGAGACAGATCTTTGTTATTCATTCTTTTCTGTTCTTAGCTTAGCTAGCCTTCTGAGAACTTTTTCTTCTATTTATTTTTTAGTATAGTCATAATGAAATATATATACAAAAAAATAATAAATCAAGCCTTCTGATGATGGAATCAACATTCTCCCCTCTCTCTTCACCTGCAAACCCTTGTGACCACCATCACAGGTTTTGGGGTTTCTTTGGTTTTTTTTTTGTTGTTTTTTTTTTTTTAATTTTTCTCTATTATTGATTCCAGGACCAACATAATCTTTACTGATACCCATGGTCATATTTATCCTTCTGGTTAGATTTAACCATAGTTACACCTTCATAGTCCATTTACAATCCTGTCGGAATTGATTAAATGTTTCACTAATATATTTGATGAAATAAACAGTTTTGGAAGAAGATGTTGGTATCCAGTTCTATATTTCTGCTACTTTCTTCCCTTCTTCCTTCTTTTTGACATACCATTAACAAGTCAAGCTTGTTCTTTTTATTTTTGACCCTGCAAGCATTTTAATGTGTCCTACAAAATATTACAGTTGGAGCAAGAGAAATGCATTCTCTCTTTTATTCTGAAGTGGCTACTACATGCACATTCAGCTTTGAATTGCAGTTGGCTACTTGGCAAAAGGAAAGAAAGGTGAGGTAAAGCCCTCACAGAGGGACGAACTGAGGTCTCTCACATTTACAATGAGGGAAATACTGTTAAGTTAAAAACATAGGGCTGTTTTTCTTCTCTAGCCATGCCAGTGTGTTAAAAGAGAAGGATGAGCCATGCTTCCATTTCTGAAGGAAAGATTCAAGTATCTAATTACATTTTTTATGGACATGCAAATTCCTGTCAAAGATATCAAATATCTTTCCATAGCCTGAGGTTTGATTTTCAGACTCAGGGAAAGCTAGGATCTAATACACACTTTTTTCATCAGCATTCTTTATTACTTGGTTGATCTATGCCCTCCACTCATTGCACTCGTTCTCATAATTATTTTTTTCCCCTAACAGCCCCCAGTCACCTAATTCAGAATTCCATACATATTCCATACATACATATTCCGTACATACATACACAAATCCTTCAGTGGATTCCTTCTGGTAGCAGAAAGTGTAGCTCTTCTGGTAGCAGAAAACATTCAGGAGAGGCAGTCTAATACAAAGCCAAGACTGGAAGTCAGAAATCACTGTAATAGCGAGAGATACCATGATTTTTACCGAAGGAATGTAATGAAAAAGAATAAGTAAATTTTAAAAAAAAGGTCACCTATAAAGAGAAAAAACCTCCAGAAATCCAAGCTCTGAGAACTGTTTCCTTTTATGCAACTCTTATTAACTGTAGGCAAAAGAGAAAGGGTACACTGGGAGGTGAAAAAGAGAAAATTTTGGATGTGATCTCTGTCTACGAAAATGAGGGGTTAATTATTACCATTGGAACATTTTATGTAAATATGCACACTAATAAACAATTGTCAGATTGGATATTTATGTATATCTTAAATAGAACAAGGTGTTCTTAAAATTTTCTTCCAATAATTCTAAGAATTTGACTTAGTTCTTTTTTCTAAAATCTTGATTACATTTTTGTTAGTGATTTGGGTATTTGGCTAACTCTGTGTATTCATTAGATAATGAAAGTTAAACACTTTGGGAGATCAGCATCTGAATTTTTTGTATTCTGTCCAAATGTCAGATTTGTGGAGGGAGAAGTGAGGCTCTTGGTACTGTTGATAATAAGATGATTTTGAAATGTAAAATGTTTGCATCCTGGAGTCTCTCGAGGCACTTATAAGTGGCAATTAATCCTGTCATAAAGTAAACTTGTAAAATTCATCAGGGGACTCATATACTGTTGGTTTTATTTTTTCTGTTAAATGTAAAGTAAATTCAGGGTGACCAAGTGCAGTCTTGCTCATTTGTTCATAATAATCCCATCCTCAATGTTTAGGAGTCTCACTAACTACTATTTTAAGATTTCAAAGGAGATATTATTAGTCAAATGGCATTAATGACTTCTTCACAATCTGTAATAGCATTGAATGCCATTGCTTAGACAATGACCCAGCCTAGAGGTGGATGAACATTTGCATTATTTACACAATACAAAGGATGAAACTAAACCATAATTTCCACATGAAAGTTAAGATTCCTGTTTTAGCTCTATTTATTCAAGAAGTGCACAATTTTCTTTTATAATCTATGGATGTCACCATGCGAATATGTCACAAAAACACATAATAAAAGAACAGCTGGTGGTGGAAGGAACTTGGAGATCTAGCACCAGTTAGAGCCTGTTCAAATACAACATTTACTCTTAAGTTCTGTATAACTCCAAGTATGATGACTCCACAACCTTTGTATGCAACCTCTTCCAGTCCTTGGCCAACCTCACCATAAAAGTGTTTCTCTACTATCTAAGTGAAATTTCCTGCATTTCCTGGACCTATATTTTACCTTTCCCTATAGAGTGTGGGTTTTTTCCCCTAGCATTGAAATTAGCTCCAATAATATTTTTATATTCTATATAAAAATATTTAATATCCATGTCTTTCTTGAACCAGGTTGCTCAGAACTGGACATAAAACTCTACTTGTGACCTCACCAGGGCTAAGGGGATGAATCACCTCTATCAAACTTTAGGCAATAGTTTGTTAGTGCAACCCACGAGGGTTTATTTTTGGCAAAAGCATGTTGTTGGGTCATGTTCAACTTTGTGTCCACTCCAACCTTTTCTGCCAAACTGCTTTCCAGCTGAGTGGTCCCCAACAAAGTTTGTTCCTTCCCAGTTGAAGACTTTGTATTTTCTATGGCTGAACTTCATGAGGCTCCTGTCAGCCCATTTCTCCAGCCTTTTGAGCTCTCTCTGAATGGCATCAGCACTATCAATGTATGACCACTCCTCCCTGTTTTGCGTCATCTTCAAGTAGGTGTGTGTGTAGATAAATGCAGTATTTCTATTTATTCTAACTTTATGTTGGTATATCGGGGAGCACAGTTATTCAAGTCTTCTGATAAAAAAATATACTACTTTTCTTGTCTGCATGATGAAAAAAAAAATTTTCAATTTTATAGAACCTGTAATTTTTTTAATTGTCCTTCTTATTGTCGTACAATTGTGTCCCATTTTCCTGTTCCCTGTTAACTAGAGATTTTTCATTAATACATTTTCTAAACTTTTATATTGTCTGTGCTTTATAACTTTTTATTAAATATTTATTTAAAATAAGTAATTAATTTCCATTGCAAGTGTGAGAGGAGGACTGCTACTTTCACTGTCTCTCTTGACCCAGATTTTTTAATAGAAGCCCTTTAGGTGACTGAAAAATTGATAATAGTAACAAAAACCCTAATAGATCATTTTTAAACATTTACCAATCATTCATGGTCTTCATCAGCTTTGCTGGCTTTGGTTTTCTGTCTTCCCATTGAGTTTTGTTCACGACTGTGCTTGGCTTAGGTGATAAATCTTTTTAATGTATTATAGTACAGATCCTCAAAGGCTTTTGGATTCTTAACTCTGACTGAAATAATGGGAATTTGTTGCTTTAGATGCACAGTTGAAAAAAAAGACTTGTGTCTATATCTTGCTGGCTAGAATATTCTGCTTGAATGTAGGAAATAAAAATTAATCCAGGAACACATGCAATAAACTTGCCTTTAACTAAATCAATGAAGTTTCTTATAGAAATATCTTGTTTCTAATTTTTTTTCAAAACACCCGTTAAGAATATCTGCTTCGTGTCTTTTTTAAAAAGCCTGTATTAGTTATTGTTTTTTTAATCTTGTTAACAATTTTTTAATGGTCCCTGAGATTTCCAGTCTATCTCATGGTAGGGTGATGTGATTCTGTGTGGAGGTGCAGTTTGTGGTTTAGGTTCAACATGCTTCATTACCATCTAATTTGTTCCTCTTTTGAGGCAGAAAGAAAAGCCGTGCTACTCTGCTGAAAGCCCTTTGAAGACTTGTGTTCACTACTTCCCTCCTGAGCTCACACAGCACAGAAAGCCTTTTACTCCTTCAGAAAAGACGCATAGCATACCAGGTGAATCAGTCGTGTTTGTTTACTGTAAATAAGGGCAACGTGCCTGTCCCTGTCACCTGGAGGACTGAGGACACTCAAGGTCCTTCTCTATAGGTTTTTAAGCACTAAATCTTGCCAGACAAGTCTGATTGCTTTTTGATGTTATTACAAAGCTAGAAAATGATCATACTCTCAACATTAATTAAAATCAAATGGAAAATTACTCTTTCATATTGACAGGATCTAACTGCAGGGCTGTAAAACATAGCAATGATGAATAACAATATTTCAAGTTTTGATGAGGAATGGCACTTGTTTGATGAGGTTTATTTTAACATTTTTATTAATAAATTTACATGGAGCTTTGGCCTCTCTGAAGTGAAATACAAAACTTACTCTCTTTGACAGTCTAGAATGTGTAATAAAATGGTACATTGATGAAAGTCCCATCTGATATTTAAGCTTCAAATAATGCTGAGGATAGAAAAGGCATTAAAAATCCCTGTTGCAAGCAATAAACACAGAAAATAAAATACTGAAAACTGAAAATCAAATTAGTTTTGATTTGAAAATGTATTTTCTCATTAGTGCGTGACTGAAAAAAATCCTCTAAAATAAAATCCTCTATTTGGTGGGGGAAGAGGGGAGGGAAAAGAAAAAGAGAAGACCTTGCAGAAAAGTCATAAAGCTGGCAGAAAGATCCTAGAGTAATATTTAAAAATATGTTTGTAGTTCATATGGGAAACATCTGAAATCTTGTATAACACAAACTGATAATGACATTATTTATTTAGTGGTTATTGAATAATTTCCACATACATATAGATGAACACCTACCATTGTTTGTGATGTAAAAATTGCTTTTATTTGTATCCTTAAATTCCAACAGAACAGAAATAAAGCGTACACTCTAGAAACCTGACAACATTATTCAAGCATCTAATAAATATATTGATCTGTATAATTGAGCAAATTATGCAAAAGGTGGCTAAGAGAAAGACTGAGAATATTCTTTCTATATCTGAATGAGTCATAAACAAAAAATATGAGTGTAAGTCAAAATGTAAGTCATTAGAAATGTTAACATACGGTTTCCCTTGATTTAATTTAGAAAGCGCAAATTCTCTAAGAAAACCAAATATCAGTAGCCTACTAAAAGCAGTAGCACCTAGGGGTAAGTAGAGAAAAAATTTGGATTGTTAAACAAGAATTGTATTGATTTACCTAATCAATGTTCTTCACTAATTGATAACATTGTTAAACTGATTAAAGATTTGCTGAAAGACATTTGTCCAGTAAATATATTCACATTGGCTTGCCCTCATATCCCTCCACTATTCTACCCTATGTAACTTCATGTCTTAATTAAAGTAAAACAAATAACAACAAAACAAAGAAAGAAAACCATAAAAAAAAACCAAAAAAAACAAACAAAACCCATCAAAAGCATATTTTTCTGGAAAGATAAATTCTACAGACATCTTTCATCTGAAGAGTTATTATAATATCTAACAGACATGCAATACTTCTTATCTACAGAAAATAGAGATATTTTTGAAGAAATAAAAGTGTCAAAAAAAAAAAAAACAACCCTAGGAAGCCTAAAATCTCTCCTAGACATGTTCCATGAGCAAACAGAATACTTACAATGGCCAAAGTAGAATACTTTCAATTTGCCCTTTTATGAATTTAGTGTATTTTGGAGTGAATATCCAAAATCCAGGCAAGAGCACATATGGGTCTGACAAATAAAGCTGGCTGAAAATCAGTGCTCTAGCTTGTGGGAAAATGGAGATCTGTCAGGCTCATTAAATAATCTAGCTTCTGAGTTAAAACCCAAGCCCTGATCCCTTGGTCTTCAACACTGCATAAATGTTAATTTGTTACTGAACTCTATTTTGGAGTACTATCAATCAGTTCCCCATGACGTAAAATCCATCTGTTCTTAAGGAGTGAGTTTTCCACAGAAATGGTTTCAATTAAGTGAGTGGATGAAGGCTACAATTGATTCATTTTTTTTTCTGCTTTGTAACATTCTCCAACATTACCTGGTGAGCGCTGATCTTTCACAATTAGCATAACTTCATGTTCCTTGCCTTGGGGCAAGCAATAGTTACCCTGACTTTCATTCTGTAAAGGCCTCTCCTCTTGGGACTAAACAGACATTTCTCGTTATATCAAGAGACACACTCAGGCTAAAAGGAAATAGTGGGGGCGCTGCATGTGACACAGATCTGGGGCCAAGCGCTGTGTGGCTGAGGCTCATCTGCCACAAAGGTATCTGGGTCTGTGGAGCGTTTGGGCGTGCAACTCCTTGTGTTCACTGAGGGCCAAAGACCACTGGGTGTCATAGATGCATTTAGCAATGTAGATGTGTACTTTGTTCCTTGGAAAGTTTGATCTAAATCAAACCGAACCCCAAGATGCTTGAATTTGAAGCAAAGCACAGGTAAGAGTGAGAACTGCTTGTGCCTACAGTAGTAGTGCAGCCACAAGAGCACCAAAGCTGGCAGCAAGATGTGCCACTGTCTGTGGCATATGGCCATACAGGGCAGCTCTTCTCACAATGGATTCCGAGCCAAAGTTCTTTGAAGCCAAGTTTTTCAAACACGTGCCTAGGACCCAGAGGACTGAAACCACTCAGGCATATGAGTTCACAAGGATCTGACAGCTATGATCAAAGGCCTCTAAAGGTGTTAAGATATTAATAACCTGTGACATGTAGTAGTTGATCCAGCCTACAAGTTGATCCTGTGAATTTCTGATATGTGCCATATTCAGTATGTACTACTGAATTTTATTCTTCCTTCTACTTGTGTTGATATAATACTTGTGAGTGAAATGACAATGTTGCTGGAATAGATCATAAGTACAGTCCAAAAGAAAGCATCTTTACAGTTTGGGATATTTTAATAATTGCAATAGTAAAAATAAAATAAAGAAAAAATAGCTATTTTTATTGTTGCTATTATTATTTGCTATATTCCTAATAACTGGGTTGCAATCTGTTATGAACAATCAAAATAATTTAAAAGGCTTGACAGAACATTTAAGAGATGTAAGGACACAACCTCCAAAAGTGTCTAAGGATACGTGTTAACATTTGTCTGAAAAAGCCTTATGGGAGCGCTGAATTATATTTTTTTTTATCTTGCTGTATTTCTGGACAAGAAATGTATAGGAAATATTAAAGAAACACAGCAGGTGATAGGCTGAAGGAGTCTCATTGCTATAAACTTCATATTTACTGGAAATACAACTAAGAAAGAATCAGAGCTGGGACCACATCACAATGTTATGCTCCAAAATCTCAGATATTCTTTATATCATGAGGAAGAAAATCCTTGAAATTTTATCCTTATTAAATGCAATAATAGGAAATTTTGAAGGGGGAATTGCCCTGTCTCTCTTTGTAAGAAACAGACAGTAATACCTGACATGCAAGAAGAGTTGAAAAAGGTGCTACTGATTCTTCCTTCCATTAAAACCACTGAGAAGAGACTGGCCTGTCCACAACAGCAAAGTAACTAATGAAGGCCTACATTTTGTTGTTGCTGGACAAAAAGCATTTTGAAATAAAATGAAGTTATATATGTTCACATCAAGATTTTGATAAAAATGGGGGTAGATTACTTACCCACTAGATAAATTCTCATTTCATAGTTTCTCCTTTTGTTTCTCCAGCTCAAGAAAAGGAGCAGGAGAACACTTTTACATCTTTCAGTATTTTGTAGCTCAGAATGGCAAACAGATTCATTACAACACATATTTCCCCATTATTTCCTTTTCTCACTAATCAGAAATTATTATCTTGAAATAACAACCCACTCTTCTATTCAGATTCAAAAATAATCCTCTGTGTGGTGGATGCACCTACCCATTTTGCTTGATGGGCATAAAGCACACTGATGCACAGAATAGCTATAAAACTGTACTGGCCACTGCAATATTTGATACATTTCCTTCACCTTGTCACCTACTAAGGACTTTGCTATTATCACAGTAAAGACCTCATACAGCACACTGATAAACAACACAAAGTTCTTGCCCAGGAAGAGCAGCCACAGAGATGTTCTGCGAATGTTGGCTATTATATGAGATCTTAAAAGCCAAATGGAGAAATATATAAAATTGGTGGACTTAACATTGGTTTAACTCTCCTCTTGCTGAAGGAAATCATAAAATTTTTTGGAGGCAATGTTAATCCTCTGTAGGCAGAGACTTCCAGCCATGAATTTCCTCCTGTGTAATAAATGCAGATTTATTTTCCCAAGTTGATCCCTCACATTTACACTAATTGAGATTTTCTCCCCTCAGATGTTGCAAAATTAAATATGAATGTTTTCTACCAGACAACTGAGGTCTATTAGGTTTCTCTTAGAAGCCTTAACTTGTGTGTGCCACGTATAAACTCAGAGGTAACCAAGAGTAAAAGAAAGTTAAAATGATCCCTTTTCCCTTTAGAAGGAAAGAAAACAGAACCCTGCTTTGTTCATGCATTCACAGATCAGCAGTTTGTCTTTGATTCAGAGCTGGTTTGCACCAGGGGTGCCATGACACTGATTTTTATTTGGGTAAAAATGAGGATAACAAGGCACTTAATAAGATTAAGTGATTTAGAGATACATCTGCTAAGTATAGTTTAAAAACATCAGGCATTTTCTTTTTTTTTTATTTTCCCTCCTTTTCATCTCCTGCACAAGAGCATAGAAACAGACTTCTGAACTGCTGCTTTGACTCTACCCAAACCTCATGTATTTATATCTATCTATAAGTATCATATGTATACCTTTATCTATACTTATATTTAAAAAAAAAATCTTTGCAACTAGCTGACTTGCCATTAAATCATAAAGTGCATTAAAATAAGCACAGAGAAAAACAATGAAATAGTGCACAATTATTGAATCACCATTAAGAATGGTCATTAAGAATTACACACAATCAAGCAGATCCTGAAGTAATTAGAATTAATGGCCTCCAGTTTTCTACAGAATTTTTTCTAGCAACCTGGGACTAGTCCAGTTCCCCCCGCGTTCATCCTCATCTGCCCATTCTCAGCCTCCTTCTATGTCTTCATTCTCGAAGTACCTGTTGCTTTCTGCAATCCGCTGTTCATTTTCCTGGGTCAGAGAGAGCACGTGCCCTGGCTGGTTCAAAGGCTCGCAACAAGGACTCTCTTAGACTGACCAGGTGGCTGCTTGCTCTTGGAGCAGGTGAGGCGAGAAGTTAAAACTGCTTTTCTCCTTTTGTCAGACAGTGCTGATGGAAGAAATGACAATTTATTATTAATGGTATTCATGAAACCTGAAAAAATTTTGTCTCCGTAAGATCTCATCTGTTCTTTTCAATGTACTTGAAAGCTGGTTGATGATTTCAGTGCTGGTAGAGGAGGATTGACAGATACAGGCAATGTGATCATATAAACTTTATGCTTTAGAAAAATATTCTACAGTATACAAAGATAGATTATTTCTGGCTTAGTGTTGCTCCCAGAAGGATTTAACCTTAAAAACAATTCAAGCCCAAGATTTCCATTGTAAGAACATGTTTAAGTTCTTTAGTGAATCTGAATTTTAGTGATTTCTTCTCATAGAATGCCTTTCAAATAATTTATTTTCTGGTTTTTGAGTGTTTTTTTTCAGTTATATTCACAGATAAGATCAGAACATTGAAATAAAAATGTCCACTCCTAAAAACAAAATGTTTTCTTTTGAATTGGCAATATGGTTTAAAATGTAGAAAAATAAAAGCAGAAATATGAGGGGAAATTCTGTGAAATATGATTCAGAGAAATTATATTGTTTCAAGACAGATTTTTAGTCTTGAAACAACAGATGTTCCTTCTAATGTCTGGAATCTATACACTTCCCTGTGCCAGCAGACAACTTCATAGATTGCCAACTATGACAGGGCCTAAATCTGGGAAGAAACTTTGATAATCATTAAGGAATCTTTGAGATTTAGTAAGAAAAAAGTCTGGTGAACACAGATCTGTTAAACTGATGGTTTCCATTCTGAGGGTACTCAGCTAGTCTAATCTGGTGTAGAGTCACAAACCTTGGATTTTTAAGATAAGGTAATAAAGGGAAAGACTTTACTGCAACTACAAACTGAAATGAGATAGCATTCTACCTTCAAATTAATAGAAAATTGATCCCTCCGGATGCCAGCGTGACCCTCTGGTGTAAAAGTCACTCCTCTCAGTTTGGTGCATTATGAAGTCTTGCTGAGAATACACACTTCCCTGTTACCTAGATGATTAAAGATCTTGAACAGAACTAGGCTCAGTAGAGACCCCTGGGCTGCACCACTAATTAGTGGCTTCCAACTACACTTTGCACTGCTAGTCAGCACTCTCTGGGTCTGATCATGCAATCAGTTTTCAATCTACCTCAGAGTCTGCTCATGCAAGCCATATATAGCAGCTTATCTGTGGTGATCTCACAGGAGGTAGTGTCAAAAGCTTTGCTGAATTCCAGGCACACAATATCCACTGCACTTCCCTCATCTACCAAGCCGTTTGTTAAGGTGGTCAAGCATGACTCCATCTTGTTTAATCACTTGGGCTATTTCTGTTTATTTTATTGTCCTTACTGGGCCTAGAAATTCTTTCCAGGATTAGCCGGTTCATCACCTTTCTGGAGATCGAGTTAAGGTTGACCAGCTTATACTTCCTTGGGTCCTTGGGTATTGCACTCCCTGGAGACAGGAATCACAACCACTTTCCTGTGGTCTTTGGTCGCCTCTCCCAATGTCCGTAAGTAATCAAAAATTAGTAAGAGTGACCTCCTCGTGGTATCAGCTAGCTCCTTCAGCACTTGAGATGACACTCCCCCTCAAAAATAAGACTGCATACCCACTGACAGCCAATGTAGGAAAGGCTCAACAGTCCTATCTCAGCTACCACAGGCAAGTACTCTTCCTCATCTCTTAACTCTCTGAACCACAAGGCAAGGGACTACTGGAATGAAGCTCCTTCTATGAGAAATTGAGATTCTGGGACACTGGGACTGCAAAAGGAACACCTCCAGGCTCATGGCCGGGCACTAACATTTCTGTCCTTCCTTTCAAATCTAGGCCACCCAGAAAAAAATGGTTGAGGTTTTTGGGGCTGTTTAGCCTGGAAAAAAAGGCTTTGGGAAGACCTTGCTGTAGCCTTCCAGTACCTAAAATGGACTTATAATAAAGATGGAGATCTTGCTGCCCATAGAAGCTTTGAATGACATGTATTTCGAGGTATTCAAAGTCAGCTTCGTTTGGTCTTCGAGCAACCTGATATAGTGGAGAATATTCCTTCCCATGGAAGTGGGCTGAACTAGATGTTCTTTAAAATGTCTCTTCCAACAAAAACCATTTTATGATACTATCAGCACTTCTGGGTTTATGTATGTACATTTTTCATGCACTCCAGCTGGTCTGCCACATAAAAGGCAACAGTCTCTCTTCAACTTCCTTTTTTTGCCTTTTCTAATGAGTCTTTATCCCATCATCGCAAGATTTGAGTCATGGGAACCATCCCACCTCATCTTCATCATCCCAAGGTTGTTACACTGTAAATACATGGTATGTCTTAATCCATATTTAACTTGTGTTAACAACTTCTGTTTTATTTCCCTGTGCATTGATGTACCGGCTCTTTAGAGATGCACCTTAGTATTAGGAGTTGCTGAGACAGTTTGGCAGATTTCTCCCTAGTGGTTCCTTGTAGACACTTCCTTGCTGGCACGTTAAGTGCTGGAGGTGACCTCATTTAAACACCTTTTGTTGATTTTGTCATCCCTTCCTGACATATTCCCCCCTACCCTTTGCTCATCTTAGTATAATAAAGAGTTTATTTTACAGTGAGAACAATCATTTACTGGAACAGCCTTTACAGGAAGGTGGTACAGTCCAAATTATTTGGGATTTTCAAGAACCTGCTGGACAGTGATAGACAATCTCATCTAGACCTCCTTTTTCACAAAAGGTTGGAATAGAAGTTATTTCAAGATATTTCTCCCTTGCAACATGAGCTGCTCTATGATTCCATGATCTTGTTTGTCACTCTTCAGAGAACTGCAGGTTGCTCTTCCCCTGCCACCCGATATTCTTACAAAGCCCTCCTAATGAAATTGGACGTGCCATTGGCAAGAATAGAGAGGTGGATTCTGCCTCACACAGGTAGAAGTTGACCTGAAAATAGGATCCCATAACCCCTTCTCTCAATGTGAGCTCTTCCGCTCTATGAGTGAAGTCCAGACTCAGTGGTGTGTTTTTAACAGTGGTATATCTTTAACAAGGGCAACCTGCCTCCAGTGATGGACTGTGTATGTCTCATAAACCAAATGAAGTCTTTCTCATTGATGTTTAGATTTCTAAGAGCTTAATTTTGATCTTTTTTTTTTTTATTAGAAGATTTAGATAGGTTTATACTATACTAAAGAGAGAAGAATCAATAGCAAAAATTTCAAACCCTGTGTATTTTGCACTCTGAAATGGTTAATAAGATTAGTACTGGCACTTGATATTTCAAAATTTGGAGTAAATACATAAAATATGCAGATCCAAACATTAATTTCTTTTCTTGCATGCCACATTTGGAAACTATCCCTGAGTTATACAACATTTCTTAAAATTAAAACATTTCTAAATACATAAAGCAGCTTGCAGGGGACGAATATAATTTTTTATAAACTGCCTTCAAAAAACATAACCATATGGATCTGGCTTTTTTACAATATCTTGTACTGAGCCAGCCCTCCTTAAAAAAGAATTAGAACAATAATAACAACAAGGAATGTTGTCAGTTTTTAAATGTTTTGACCCAAAAGCATTTAACATGGGTTTATCTGATGTATTATAAATGAGAAAAGCATTGAATTGCTCCCAGTGCCTTAGAGTTCTGGTTACATTTTGCAAGTACATTTTTGACATTTCTATGATAAGTGCACACCTTCTAGGAAATAAAGAAAAAGAAGTTTTTGAATACATCTGTTAGTGTCATTTTTCAGTTACTGTCAATAAAATGAAGTCTGTGTCTGTTACTGACAAAAACATAACACTTTTAGAAGGTCTGCTTTCATTGCAAAAGTAGAGAATAAAACTGCTGATTATTCAACTGACAGTGTTTTTATGTAACTGAAAAGGTGCTCAATGAAAAAGTTTAGATTGATTTAAAAACATGGGGCTGAATTACCAAGTAAAACTATGGATAACTAAGGGAGTATCTTGCATTCAAGATGAAATGTAGTTTCTTCTAAACTAAACAGGGTCTTTGCTAGTGGTAAGAGTGAGGCAAAGTATCAACCTTATATGTCCAACTACCGCCAAATTATTTCGACAAGAACCCTGAGTACTTCTGTGATATCTTCATAGAAATCCACCACCTGAAGATCACTTTTTCACAACATACAGCCTAAAACATAAGCAGCGAAATTGCTTCATCTCCTTACCTATTAAATAAATGGTAAGGTAATGGAACAGTTTATACTGAGTGTCATCACAGAGCACTAAGAGGGTGGTCAGGGTATCAGACCCAGTCAGCATGGATTTAGGAGGGGTAGGTCATGTTTGACCAGCCTGCTGTCCTTTTATGACCAGGACACTCACCTGGTGGATGCAGGAAAGGCTGTGGATGTTGTCTATTTGAATTTCAGCAAAGCCTTTGACGCTGTCTCCCACAGCACACTCCTGGAAAAGCTGGCAGCCCATGGCTTGGACAGGAGCACTCTGTGCTGGGTTAGGAACTGGCTGGATGGCCAGGCCCAGAGGGTGGTGGTGAACAGTGCTGCCTCCAGCTGGGCCCAGTCAACAGTGGTGTCCCGCAGGGGTCTGTGGTGGGACCAGTTCTGTTCAATGTCTTTATTGATAACATGGATGAGGGGATTGAGTCTCTCAGCAGTAAATCTGCAAACAACACTAAGCTGGGAGCGTGTGTCAATCTGTTGGAAGGTAGGAGGGCTCTGCAGACCTAGAATGGCTGAATGGATGGGCAGAGTCCAATAGGATGAAGTTTAATAAGTCCAAGTGCCAAGTCCTGCATTTTGGCCACAATAACCCCCTGCAGCATTACAGACTGGAGGCACTGGTGACAGCCCGCTGAACATGAGCCAGCAGTGTGCCCTGGGGGCCAAGAAGGCCAAGGGCATCCTGGCCTGTGTCAGGAGCAGTGTGGCCAGCAGGAGCAGGGAGGTCATTCTCCCCTGTACTCGGCACTGGTGAGGGCACATCTTGAGTGCTGTGTCCAGCTCTGGGCCCTCAGTTTGGGAAGGATATTGAGACACTCAAGCACATCCAGAGGAGGCAACAAGGCTGGAGAGGGGCTGGGAACACAAACCCTGTGAGGAATGGCTGAGGCAGCTGGGGGTGTTTAGCCTGGAGAAAAGGAGACTCAGGGGTGACCTTATCACTCTCTATAACTCCCTGAAAGGTGGCTGTAGCCTGGTGGGGTTGGTCTCTTTCTCCAGGCAGCAACTGACAGAATGAGAGGACAATGTCTTAAGCTGCACCAAGGGAAATGTAGGTTGGATATTGGGAAAAGTTTTTTATGGAAAGAGTGATAAAATGCTGGAATTTTTTGCCTGGGGAGGTGGTGGAGTCACCATCCCTGGATGTGTTTAAGAAAAGACTGGATGGGGTACTCAGTGCCGTGGTTTAGTTGAGGTGCCAGGGCATGAGTTGGACTCCATGATCATGGTCTCTTCCAACCCAGTGATTCTGTGATTCTGTGTAAATAAGTACAATCTTAAGGATTTTTATCGTCTGCTTCTCCTCTACTTCTTCTTTTCTTTTTTTTTTTTTTTATTTTTTGCTGAACTTGAAACGTAAATCTGCTTCCTTCCTCATGTGTCTTCTTCGTTAGAAGCGTGTCTTGAAGAAGACTGCAGTGTGCTTTGTGACCCAACGCAGCATTGCAACACATTCTGAAAAAATGAGACTTAAGGAAACTGAGTTCACATCCTTGATACTGTTTTTGAGGGCTATCATCAAGATAAAGATGAAATATACCTGCATGTTCCTTTTAGAGTCATAGGTCGTACTCTGCAGAGCCTCTACTTAATATGTAACTGTGGAAATAATATGGGTCTGCAGTAACTAATGTTTCCTATAGAGTTACAGATTGCATAAAAGCTGAGTTACGAATCTTGAATTTGTCTGAAAACAAACATTGTTTCTATTTCAGTCACAGAGAGAACTGAGTAATGATAAGCCCTAGTCTCATCAAAATTCATTTTCTGTCTCTCTTGCTGTGGAGCCTCCACTGCCATCTGGTATATTTTATTTTCTTCCTCTTCACATGCATATTCTTAAGAGCCAGCTGCTCTACGGCCCTCAATCTCTCAATGTCTTTCTCCAAAACTTCCAGGCTTCATTTATGCCATCTAGTCTGTTCACTACTGGGGAGCCTTTAACTTATAAGGTCTCATAGAACCCAATATCAGAAGTTGTCATCTTGGCTAAAATGATAGGTTCTTAAGCCTAGTATTATTCAAGCTAAAAATGAACCAGGTGAGTGAGCAAAAAATCAAAATGCAGGTGTTTATAAAAGAGTTGTATGGACTTTATTCATCTCTTATGAGTTCTGCATGAATACAAGAATGATCTTTGCAGCTTTTCCAAAAAGTCATTTTGGACCCCACATGTTCTACATTAACTATCAGCGGATGTTCAGCAATGGGTAGAATTGCTAAGAAGTAGATTTTCATTTACAATATCAAATTAACTTCAAGTAATTTAACATGCAAATGAAAAATCATAAGTCATTTGGCCTGTTGTCTTTGTCCCTTCTCTCCACACAAAGACATTTTAGAGCAGTGATAGTTGCAGAGGCACTTACAGGGTAGATACCAGATGTCATCCCTACACTGATGACACTATGTAATGGACTTGGCCCAGCTCCTCAGGAAATTAGATCACCATTGCAAGCTGACTGTGGGGTATTTCACAAGTTCTTGATGAGTAATAAATTAGAGTTAAATTTTGAGGAAAAGTTATAAAATTCTCCTTTAATTCTTAATTAAGATCATTACTTCTAACTCTGCTTTTGGCCCACGCATATATTGACGTTTGTTTGTTTGGTTTTTTTTGAGCTATTAGATTTCTATAAATAGCCTGTTATTTCCCCATCTGAATTGCATTTTACCTGGCTTGAAGTAGTGAATGTCAACGTGGAAATTATATCTGAATGCATTATCACTCAAGAATAACTGTCACTGTCCATGTAATCACTAGAAACTGATTTCCTGAGTTGATTCAAATAAAAAGCTTCAGATCTAGAAATCACATATCTATTCATCGAGAAAGTATTCTTACTATCTGAAACCTATTATAGTTGTTTAAAGATTTTTTAAGGTAATGCCCACTGCACACCAAGAACAGTTTTTCACAGTCTTAAAGATCTGTGCCAAGTCTAGTCTGGACAATCCGTGTTCTCTTTTGGATGAGGAGAATGATACACTTTAAAATTTTCTTATCTGTTAACAGGACTGTAGGATTTCTGTTTTGTCTTGTTTCAGTTTCAGTGCAGTACATGCAGAGATCTCTGGTCTCTGCTTCAGAACTTCATATGTCAAATTGGATGAGGACATGTTTCTAATGACTATTCCTTTTGTGTTAAAGCAGTTTTTAATTGCTTTGCTGGACATGTTCATGAAAGCTGGTTTTCTTGATACTGTCGTATCTCTGTGTCTTATAGTACATATTAATGATTTGCATATGTTTAAGTCAAAAGTACTCTCAGTTCATGGGGTATTTCAGAAAAGTAGTGGTAAAATTGCAGGAACTTTATGAATGCAGATAATTTTCTTTATTTTCAAGGAGAATAATAATCCATACAATTTTACAAAATAAAATTACTAATATAAATGCAGCAGATTTTTCTTATTCTATTTGTTTGTCGGTAAACATTTTCTCTAGGTGTCTGATGACATCAATTATTGCATTCACTAAACATATTTAATTAAATTTGTGATGACAAATTTTTCTGTTGAATATTGAATTTGGTGGTTACAATTGTACTACCCAGGAAGGGAATATTTCCATACTTAATGCAAAGTTTCTTCTTTTGAGTATTTTTTTATCATTATTTTAGCTAACTAAAAATTTTATTACAATGGCATAAGAAGTAATAACTTTAATAATTATGGAACTTTCAAAAAAAATCATGGAAAAGAAAGAAAGGAGGAAAAACATATAAAAAGTAGCAGGCCAAAACATCTACTCTGAGAATAAGGGGATAGTGAGTTGGCAAGACAAAAAAATCTATGTACCGGTATGAATAATTCCAGTTCAGAGGGATTTACTATCTCATTTATAATCCTGATTTTGTCTAGTCTCATCAAAGCTACAAAATAAGAATGAAAACTAAAAGGAATAATGACCCAAATAAAACTGATAATTCCCCATATGTCTTTACAGGAAAAGGGTAATAATAAATAAGTTGAAATAGTACTAAGCCACAAATTTCTTAGTGGAATTACACCTTAGTCATGCTGCAGGGAACATGGCAATGCAGAATATATCTGCATTAGCAAGTAATGTACTAAGAACAAGAATCCCCTTTTGGGACAATCACAGTAGGTATGTACAGGAGAAGGTTGAGAATTGCATTGAGAATTGGACCTATATGGGGTGAGTGTAGAAAGAAACTACAGCACTGAAAAAACCTAACAAATGGGGAAAAGCTTCTTGTAAACTGAGGTAGCAGAATACTGAAATATGAAATTATGAAATATCAGTAGGTACTGTTGATGCATATTCAAGGTAAAGTAAAATTTTTCTTAAGTCAAGCTCCTTAAATGTAAAAGCCTTTAAAAACTGTTTTTAGACTCTCATGTCAGCCTGTGTCTTTTGCTGGTCAGTGTCATAGAAACAATAATTATAAAAGCAATAACATACACTTTTTTTCTTTTCTTTTTTCTTAGCTAAAATCACTCTGAAATTATTCTGTAGAAATTTATTGGAGGGTCCTGTAATCTAAACCTCGCAGGGCGGCAGGGTGGTCTTTAGGCAATCAATGAGCCCAGGAAAAGAAAAGATAAGACTATCCCACAGTGGATCAAGAATTTCCTGGGCTTGCCCTGTCCCTCAGTTTCAAAAGATACCCACAGCCTTAGTCCAAACTTCAGTCTTCTGTGAGTATTTAAAAGTTGTACACCACAGTTACCAAATCTTACTAATCAGAAAGGCACCCACTGCAGTTTTGCTGTTCCGGAAAGTGTATTAACTGTCTCACCTAAGTGAATTAACTTCCACATTTGGTTTACAGTTTTCTTATGGAGGAAGGAAAATTGTTCTTTATTCTTAAGAAAAGGTATTAAGAGGACTATGAAAGTTATTCTGGCTATCCTTCTGGTTAGCTGCCTGGAGAGTGCTGAGGAATAACAGGAGTATTTACAGGAGAGAGTTTGAGGCAATCCTTTAATAGCTGTGACAGAAGATTACTTGGATGCAAGTGCCTAGTCAGAATAGATTTTCTGTCTATTGCATGAGATCCAAACCAGTTCCTTCAAGAATCATTCATTGTCATACCATTCAGACTTTTAGAAATAGTTCACCAAGCACTGAATAAAAAGCTTTTTATAAGACTGACCAGATTCATACTAGTTCTAAAGCTTTAATCACTAATTAAATAGACACATTAAAGCTTACCATTAATTATTGGGTTATTATTTTCTTCCCCACCATATTTTTTTTTTTTGCTTCCTCTTTTTCTTTTTTTTTTTCCCTCTTCTATGGGTAAATAGAATGCTTCAGTATGATAGGTAAATTGTTGGGCATGTCAGATTTTGTTACCTTGACTTACTTTGCTACAGCAACTTACTTTATAACCTTTTGTTTCTGTTATTGCAGCCCTCACCTTCATCTGGCAACTGTCACTAAAATAATTTTCCTTTGTCAGTGCTCAGATCATATCATTCCATGGCCCTGTAGCTCTCTCTTATCTTTTGAATCACAGCTATATGTATTATCTCAACTGACAAGGCATTTTAGAAACAGCTTACATTCCTATTTTGGATAATAATTAGGTGCCTGATTCAAGTTTACTTTTCTCTGGGTCACCTTTTCCAGACATAGTTATTGTGAAGTTCTCATCTCATGATGAACTCAGTCCCCAATAGCTGGGAGATGGAAACACACAGGGCTGTGTGCATCTTTTCTGCATGCTCTATCCTGTGCTTTATTATGTGAAGCAGACAAAATTCCAGGAGTTGAAGTAAACCTTATATACAGTTGAGCAGTTACTGATTTTGCCAATTCCTTAACTAAAAATACTAGTGAAAAGGAAATTTTTGTGACAAGCAAAAGTCAATGTTTTTCTTATTATGATGGCAACAAAAAAAGAGACCTTTCTAGTGCAACAATTTTTTTTTAAATTGAACAGTTGGAACAGAAGTACAGCATTTTTTATTTTAAATTGAGGGGGAAAATAACCACTATGTTGAAAAGAAGCATTTTACTTTTTCAGCTTCTCATCCATTTTGGTTTTGGGGTTTTTTTGACTTAGCCCTTGCAACATGCATCAAGAATTTTCAAGCAGTCACATTTTTCATTGAAACAGCTAAAACTAGATCCATAGTTAGTTTTAATCTGTGTGACAGTTTTGCCTGAAGATCTGACTGTGCATGCAACTCCCCCTAGTAATGATACTTAACACTGCTGCGCAGCCAAGCATATTGTTCCACCATTTCAGACTAGTGTGATTTAACCTGCACTGAAAATAATCTTGTGTTTTACCCATCCAAGCAAGCTCAGCAAGGAAGACATGAGCACCATGCTCAACTGATCATTTACCATCCCTCCGCCCGCTGCCTCAGTGCAGATTTCTCTCTTTACTGAACCAATCTTTTGGGTGTTTTATATTACCCCCCAGGATCTCATATCCTTTCAAAATACTTTGTCTTGAAGAATGGCTAGAGGTCCTTTGGCCATAAACCTGTATTTAGTATTTGACAAAGCAACAGCCTAAACTAGAGACTGCTGAATTCCTTCTCTGAGGCTGTTTTGAGTACATCTGTTAGGAACTCCTGCTATTTGCCTTTTCTAAAAGGGAAAAAAGAAGACTCATATTTTTTTCATCTGAGAGACAGAAAACATTTGACGAAGTTCACCCATGTTACAAACAGATAAGCAAAGAATCATTAAAACAATCTCAGGATTAGACACTTTGGAAGAAATATCTAATCTTAAAAAGTAAATTACAATGGAATCCAAGATGACACAGATTAATTGATTTTCATACAGTTATATCAGTGTGGGAATTTAGACAAGTGATAAAATCAGAAGACAATTTCCAACTTTAAAAAATGCTTTTCTTGATAGTAACACACTTGAGGTTTAGGAGTCAAGTGAGGTGAACCAGGCAGATGTAAGAGGGTTTTCTGTTGCTTTTTGGAGGTTGTTTTTCTTTCACTTTTTACAGTGTGAAACAATTCCAGAAGAAGTTTAAAAATAAAAATGAATTTGACAATCTTTTCCTATAGCATTTGAAATACTAGAGCAAACTATGGAAGAACAAGAAAATTCTACCTTATAACTTGGAGAAGGTTATGGAGAAAAAAAATCCCCACAAAGTAGCTTTTAGTATTTACAGAAAAGGGAATTGTTAACCCATTAACTTAAAATTTAATCAGTCCAAGGGTGGTTTCTTCTAGACTAAGCAATGATAACTAATCACAATTCTAGCTGCTGTCCTCCAGTACCCACTGGAAATTATTGCCACCACTGATCTGTCAGGAGCTTAGTTCATAAGTACTCCCTGTAATGCGCTTCAGGCAAGAACAGTCAGACAAGCTGGAACCACCAAAATTCACTGTTTAGGGAAGCCTGTCTGATTTTTGCCTGAAGCAAATGAAAGAGACTTGCTGTTGCCCTGGAAATCATGAAGTACTGGAAGTAATCTCTTCCACTGGCACATCTGTGTCAACTGTGTGGGAGCACATTTGTCCAGTGTTGGAATGGAGCTTGATTCTGTTTCTCTTGTTCTGACAAAGTAATCCCGTATTATGCAAATATTTTCATAAATTGAGATAGCACTGTGTCTTTAGACATTTTTTTTGATAGCACAGTCATCCTTACGTAACTGCTATCTTGTGCACTATCCCAAAGATGTCACTTATTAGAAACCTGAATCAGAATTTTGACCCTTCAGTACTAGGGTCAAAATTGTTAGTCAGACATAAACAAAAAAATGAAGTCAGGGGAACTTTCAGATATTAGGGTGATAGTAGGCTTCAGAAAATGCATATAAATCCTCATTCGGCTGGATTTCCACTTTTACTGACAATATGTGTTATAAATTAAACAGATTAGTCTGACCCACCACAGATAAATGCAGAAAGCCCTGTGTCCTTCAGTTTATGGCAGGACAAAGAATAGTGTGTATTACAAGCTTCTTCAGTGGAGTCAGCTAAGATTTCTGGAACTCTAAGAGATTCCTGTTTTTTAAAGCAGAAAGACCTAGTCTATTTTTATTTAGTATTATAATTAAACCAAATTAATTTCATGGGGTGTGGACATGAGAAGGACAATGAAACAGAGAAAATAATCAAGGCCCTGAGTAAACAGAAAATTTTAATATGTTAGGATATTGTCTCTTGGAAGAGATCTCAGGGAACTTGAGACAAATCCAATCTCCTGCTCACAGCAGGGTCACATAAGTGATCATAGCAGATTGCTCAGGGTTTCATCTGGTCAGAACTTTGAAACCTCCAAATAGGGAGATTGCCCAAAATGTCAGGGCCATTTCCACCATTGCCCTACTGTTCTTATGGGGCAAGAAAACAAAGCCTTTTATCCAGTTTTAATCTCTCTTGTTTCAGCTTGTGCCTGTTGCCTCTCTGGCTCCCTGCACAGCTGTGTAGAGTCCACTGTCACCTCAGTGACATCCCCAATGGCACTGGGGTGCAGTAAGGCACCCCTGAAGCCAAGTCTGCTCTGGGCTGGCTGAGCCTTGCTGCTCCAGATGGATGTCCATGCTCAGCTTCATGACTTTTTGGAACTGAGAGCATGGAGCTGAGATACTCCACCTCTCTCAGACTGTTTGGTCCAGCCTGATTTCCCCTAATATTAAACTGTGAAAAAACTTCTTAGGAGAAGTGGTGAACACTGTGTTACTGAAAATGTATTACAGGGAACCATCTGCTGTATCAGCAAGGTGATCTGACCACATAAGCAGCCATTACATAAAGCCACAATAATTTTGTTTCAGGCAGTAACCTGCATTTGTATTTGTGATTTTTATTTACAAATATTTGGTTTTAGAAGAGGAAGAAGATTGACCTAATAGTAAAAAATTTGTGCATCATAAGTTGATATAAGTCAACAAAGCTCTCTTAAATCCCATATATGTGTATATATATATATATATTAGACAACATTTTAATGACGTTTGTAATAATGTGATCTTTGATCAAACACAGGAGGGTGGAGGAATGAGCACAAGAAAATGTGCTACTATTTGATAGGTCGACAAGTGGATGGCATTTTTCTCCTGGTTTCTAATCTTAAATAATTGAAAGGGTAGTAAGAGCATTGCAATTGTTGATTTTTATGTATTCTTTCTCTCAATTAATAGATCTAAAAATATATACACTAAGAAAAGAATACAAGCTTATTTACCATGCCCTCTAATTCCTTCATGTTCACTGTACCATGAAGACATTGAAAGGGATTCTTTTAATGCCTACTTTTAAAAGCAGGATGTGTTTTGGCATGAGAAGTGCATTTCAGAAACACAGGAAACTAAAACTGAAATGAGTTAAATTGTACTCTGAAATCCAATACTACTGACCTAATTAACAAGTTGAATTAAGAGTCAAGTATTCATCAAGAAGATTTTCCTTTTCATTAATCTCTCCAATCATGTAATCCTCTGAGTGCCAACCAAGTTCCTTGGTCACATCAAATATTATGAGGATAATTAAACCTAAGCAAGAATTGAAATTCTTTTAAGTATTCACTCATTCCAAAGTGACAAAACCTAGTAGAACCAATGATTCACAGTAAAAGGGCTTCCAAATTTCCTAGTGAAACTTATGGGCCACAAACTCAATGTGTCCAAAATTCAATTTCCTCCACTACTCAGCAGAGACATTAGGACCTCCCATCTGATAGATAGGGGTTTCACCTGGGCACTAAGGCTATTCAAGATCTCTTATATCTAAAGAATGTCTTACTGCCAGATCAAGATGCAATCTCTTTGCTGGAATCTTGTTATAAGTTACAATTATATTGGATATTTATATTCAGAATTATATATGTTCACTCTGTCTTTCATTCTCATTTACAACAACCATATGTGAATTTCCAGGTTCCACAGGTTGCGTGAAAAAACATTCTTCAGTCTCCTTCTAGAAACCAGAAATTATTTTTTCAAAAAAATCATCTGTGCACAATATACATATAAAATTTATGAAACAAATCAGGAGCTAATGTGAGAAAAACAAACATTACAACAAGCCATTTATTTCCTAACTTATCAAAGGACCTAGGCATCATAAAAAAAGCTTGCAGCGTTTCCTTCTTTATTGTGTCAGCTGTGTTTTCAAATATAAATCTTACTGTATCACCCATGTCCAGACAGTAAGGTGTTCAAGTGCATGCTTCCCCTCACACACACCCTCTCTTCCCTTCAAGTGTCTCTGTTGGGCAACAGGATTTGTATAATCGTAATCCTAATAGAAGAACACCAGGTCAGGATAAAAATATTAATTATGAAGGAAATGCATAATTAATACATTCCAGAGACGGTGAGCTGTGATGATTCACGTTGACTTTGGGACACATTGGTCTACAAAAGGGTGTTAAAGGCTGCTACAGAGTGGGCCCATAGAGCAAACTGGTCTCCTGAGGTTGTAGGCAGTATTTCTGTGTGGATCCACCCCTGACAGGAATGCCTGTAGGGTATGTCCAGCCTGAGCACTGTGAACACTTAGTTTTAGACCATTGAGTAACAGCTCTAGGGTATGGTCACCCAACAGAGATAAAATCCTAAAGTAGTTTCATCATAGAATCATTAAGGTTGGAAAAGACCTCCAAGATCATCAAGACAAACCTTTGAATGAACACCACTCTATCAACTAAACCACACCAATAGGTGACATATCAAGTAGTTTCTTAAACACCTTCAGAGATGGTGACTACATCAACTCCCTTGGCACCCTGTTCTGGTGCTAGACTATCCTTTCAGTGAAGAAATTATTTCTAATATCCAGGCTAAACCTCCTCCAGCACAACTTGAGGCCATTTCCACTTATCTCATCACTTATGGCTTGGAGAAAAGACAGATACCCACCTGGCTACCATCTCATTTCAGTCAGATGTAGAGAGCAACAAACTTCCCCCAAGTCTTCTTTTCTCCAGACTGAACAACCTTAGGTCTCTCAACTGCTCCTCATCAGACTTGTGCTCCAGACCCCTCCCCAGCTCCACTGCCCTTCTCTGGACACCCTCCAGCCCCCCAATGTCTTTCTTCAAGAGAGAGACACAACAGGATTTGAGGTGCAGGGAAATAATCACTTCATTAGCGCTGGGTGGATCTTAGTCCATTTAAAAGTGAATTTAGGAAAGGGTTAGCGTTAGGACATGAACTAACTAGGGTATTGTGCTTAATATTGTATCTTTCATGCATACACTAAGCTTGGAGCTTCTGTCTTGGCTCATCTAGTAACTTCTATGTGATACTTTCCTCTGAGCAACAACAGAGGATAAAAGCATTTAGCAATTTCTCTTGGATGACTGAGAACTTTTAATTTCTTTTGACTCATTTTTAAATCTCTCTATATGTACTGAATTTTTATTGGCTACAATACAGTTTCTTATTTATGAATTTTTTGAAGACATACTTAATATTCCAAAAAAAGAAATAAACTTTATAATTTATAATTAAATAATTGCATGTGGGAGTATATATATGTGTAATTTAACATGAATATGTATATGTGTATTTGTTTACCCATATAAAAATGTTTTGTAACCAGAGCTTTATTTTTCAGCCAAATCAGAAATATCAGTCTTCTGAGTTTCATTCACCTTTTACTTCTCCCCTGACCATAGATTAAAAGAATAAGAAATGGGGAAGATATATCAGTTCAAGTACTTCGGACCCTTGAGACCAATGCAGGATTGTTGCCTACACTATATCTTGTGCTTCGTCTTCTCATTATAAATGTCTCAAGTGACAGAGTTTGAATATTTCCCTTGCAAATTTGTTAAATAAATTTAAATCTATCACTGGAAAGTAGTTTTCCTCAGATATCGTATTTTCTCTCTCTTTAATAACAGTTTTATTCCCGGTAATCACACGTAACACTCTCACAGATCACTCTTACTATCTCTAACTAGTCATATCTTTCAAATAATGTACTTCATACTAAGCGGGCTATGTTTTTTCACTTTTTAAATTTACCTTTTCTTCAAATCTTTTCTATTTATTCCTTTTAATATACCCTTGGTTCATATGAGTGTGAGTGAACAATTATACCAATTGAAGAAAATGGAAAAATTACCTAACTTACTGCAACTGTCGGTTTGAATGTTTTTTTCCAGTTTTTGTCCCAAGCCCTTATATGATCCAGTTGAACAAATACTGTCAATTAGAAGTAGTATATACATGAAATCCCACAAAAAAATATCTTCTGTAACTCCCTCTTGGTATTAGTCTTTCAACTCTGTTGATTGTGACTCTTTCTGCTGTTAACATCTATTTACAATGCGGGAGCTTCATAAATAACATTTTTATCTACTCTCAGCATTCATCCCACTCTGAAAAAATATGATCATAATTAAAAAATCTTCAATGGTTAAAAATTTGATTTTATAGATTTATCTGTGTGGTTACTCAATTCTGAGTTGGTTTAGCAAGATATTTTCTTTATTCTCATGAATTGAATGTTGCTAAATACTATTTTGCTGCTAAACATGTGTTAAATAAATTAATCCTCTGTAGCCTTTAAACTCACAAACCATGTGGTTATCATTTTAGCAGCAAGCCAGAGTTTTTGTATTAATTTAACAGTACATGTCTCAGAAACTGCTGATTCCTGTCTGAACTTGTATTATATGTCTTGAGTTAATTCTAGGCTATCTGCTCTGAAATAGCTAATTTTTTACCTGTGACATAATCAATATGTGACTTTTTAGTACTATTTTGGGGGGGGGTTTTTGTGATTGCAAAGTTTTACTCTAAAACTTATAACAACTATTGCAATGTTTACTGTGACAGTATGGAACACTAGGGAAAGAACCATTAACAACAGATCATTTTGAAATTTAGAAAATCACCTATAGCACTCAAAGAACCTTTTATCTTCAATTCATACTACTCCCAGTGAAGGAGTGTTTTGACAACCTTCCATAAAAACAGAAAAGAAGGATGAGTACAAAAGAAAGGCGCCGATATTAAAAAATTTATGGAAATGCTTTTTAGTTGCATCTTAATATAAATTAGAAGTTAGAATTAATTGCTAGTTTTGTTTGGGATTTCCCCACCCCCCTCCCCCAAAAATGTTGCTATCATAAATGTACTAATGTAGGGTAAATATCAATTTTTCACCATGTTTTGAGGGTAAGACTATCGTAGGTGTCTCTAAATGTCCAAAGAAATGTAGGGGGAAAGAATATTTTCGTCCTAGTCATAAGAGAAGTTAACTGGGTTAATAAGCTAAAATAACAGTACTGGAATTTCATCGTGCCTCTCTCCCTTGCCTGCCATAATGACAGCTGCAGGGACCCAGCTCTTGCCTCATTAGCAGCAGTCTCTGAAACCCCAAGTTTTCAGGACTCTGGCATAAATAAACTAGGCAGCAGGCTTGTGTCTGTTTTCCTGCCCTTGACTGTATGCTGTCCTCCACATCTGCTTACATTTTTTGTGCCAGCAGAGAACTCTAGGTATTTCTCATCCACTTCCTGACTCCGATCCTTGTTGAAAGCGAAGGGAGATGACCCATTTTATTGATCAGCATCAACTCCCAATTTATTGATCCAAAGGCACGTTTTTATAACTGTGTTAATTAAGATCATACATATTGCAAAACTCGAGCTCACGATAGGTTACCCAGCAAACATTAACCCCTCCCTTTGTTTTCAATACCTGTGGTTTGTTTATTGAAACCAAGATTTTTGTTCTCACCCTGATATGAAGGGTTCTCAACCTCCATGTCTGTTCCCAAGGACAGAATGTTTACCTGTTATGAGAAGACTGTCTGAGAATCCTGCTGTTTATAAAATGTGCCTGAGAACCTAATTATTTACAGAAACGGGCTTGAGAACTGCTGCTTTACAGTTGCCTTTTACTTTTCCATCAGCTGTATATTTTCATGGCCTCCTTCTTTAAGCCATGTCTGAGCAAAATTCTCCAACAGATCCTCTCCCTGAATTTTTGGCATTTTCTAAATTTTCTGTAAGTGTTGTCACTTGAAGCAAAGCGCCATACAGTGCTTATCAAAGTTCCTGAATTCATCCATATTCATCAGGTCTCCAGGTGACCACAGCTATTTCCTTGTCTGATCTTCCATTCTATCTCTCTATCTGTGCATTTGTTTTATTTGAATTTCCATCTTTGTGAAAAATTGTCCTCCTGGCCCTTCTTTAATAATTTTATAGACTGAATAATAACTTTATTAATACTCTGGCTGAAACCATATAAACCTATGAAATCAACACATGCTTCCAAGATAAATAAGCAGAGATTCCTTCTTGTTATGATATTATTGCTGGTAGGTTGTCCCTCTGTAGGAGATAAGACATCATTTCTTTCTTCTTCTCTAAGCATCTTTTTATAACTTTGTCTTCAGAACTTAGTAGTCACAATTCAGAGAGAAGAATTAGAGAAGTTATTGTGGAATGCAAATGAAAAGATTTTATATCTTAATAGAAAGAAAATCTGACTTTCCTATCTCTTGAACATCACTTTCTTTTAGAGTTTCTCTGGCTACATGGAAAACATGTGACCCTAGAGGGCTAACCTATCTCTGAATTGTGGTTGTCCATCTTGGCCACATGTTAGGATGAGACCTACATGCAGAAAAATTCACTTCTAGTTCTTCCCTTCACCTGTTTCAGCCTTCTAGAATGGAAAAAAAAAAAATGAATGTGGACGATGAAGTACTGAACCACAGTGTGTTTCAGGAAAAACCTGTTGGAGAAATTAGAAGAATATCACAAAAAGCAAATATTAGAGCATGGCCTACCTCAAGCTCTTGGACTGAAACCTGAGGAACATGGTACTGCTTATGAGCGTGCTCATTGATCCATTTTTTATCATTACATTGAAGGCAAATATTAGGGCAGATTTTTGTTAACATTACTACTTATACTTGCTTTTATCAAGATGAACCCACATGAAAACAAACACTAGTTGACAACCAAAGGTTTTGGCCCATAAGCCCCTTATGAAACTGTGCCTTGTTCCACTTTGAGCCAGGTAGGGTGGGAGTTGGTTGGTTAGGAGGGTTTTTGTAGATGATTTTTGTCTATCACTAGCAAGTAGTGATAGATAAATAGTTGGTTAGCAGAGAGGCTGCTATTAGTAACTGAAAAAAGGTTTGTGCAATCTTTGCTCCAGAAGGTCCTAAGAAAGGAGGCAAAGCCAGGTTAATACACCTTGCTCTGCACATAGAAGCAGAAAACAATTTTGGTTAGAAAAGACCCTAAAATATTTCAGCCCAACAGCTTCCCAAATGCCTTCAGGGATGGCGACAGAACAAGAACAAATGGCTTCAAGTTGCACATGGGGAGGCTTAGATTGGAGGTTACATTGAATATTAGGAAAAAAATTTCTTCACTGAAAGTGTTTGCAAGCACTGAAACCGGCTCCCCAGGCAAAAGGTGGAGGCAAGGTCCCTGGAAGTGTTCAAAAAAACGTGGATATGGCATTGAGGACTTGGTTAAATGGTGAACATGGTGATGGTGTAGTGTTGATGGTTGGACTTAAAAGTCTTCTTTAATCCTAACAATTCTATGATCCTTTTTGATAAAAATTGATGCTAGACTTACTACCTAAAGAACTAAGAAGTTAAATTTGAACAAGAGTTATTATTTTATTGTAAAAAGTTCTGGTTTCTTCCTTTATTTGAAAAACTGAAAATAGCGGAAGAACTTTTCTAGAACTTGTTATTGGTTTTTTTTCTTTGTTTGTTTGTTTGGGGTTTTTTTAATTTTGGTTTTAATTCTCATAAACCTATTTCTTAATTAGAGCAACAAAAATATAATGAAATATTTACATTACTTTTCTTTCAAGTCAAGCAGTTGAAAAGAAGGAAAGAAAAATAAAAAAGATTTTTTTTTTTTTTAAACAAAGCATTTTGGTGAAAAACACTTTCTAGTGGTTCTGCCTTGAGTGTTCCTAAAATTTAAGTGAAACGTTTTTATTAGGTAATTATTTTCAGGAAAAATATACATGTAATTAGACTTAAAACCTGAAATTTTCAAATTATTTTACATTTTTATTTTTAATATTGTATTCCAGTGATATTGGAATCACATACACTATTTATTCAAAAGTGAAAAGATGAAAACATGCACTTCTAAACTGAGTCCTTAAAAGTTTACATGGCTTTTTACTGATCAGCAAAACAGGAAATATCTACTTTAAAAATATAAATCAACTGTTGCAATCAGAATATTTAGAAAGAGCTGCAGTACCACCAAAATGGTTCAGATTGCTTTATAGTATTTCAATTTCCATAATCTTTTAGCCTGCTGTTGTCTTTGTTTTTAGTAGTTCAAATCCATTCATTTTCAGCTGGTTTAAATTGGGTACTTAAATTAATGCATTGTCAATTTGCTCTTATGGCAGAATGAAATTAAAGTAGGAAACATAGATGTGTTGTAATGATAATATAGTTTTAAAGATGCTCCTGATTGCCAAAAATACACATTTTCACTAGCCAAATAAACTTAATGACACTGACAAAATGGTATTGGTGAAGGCTATTAACAAGATGTTCTCTTTAAAAATCAAATTGTTGTTCAAGAAGAAATTATATTATTGAATTTAAGTGGCTGAACGCACACCTATTAGTTTTGCAAGTACTTTAGATAAGGCAAATACAAAAACAAGATGTAATAGCAACAATTAGTAGCGCCACATTCTCAGACAGTTGCTTCCTTGATATTTAAGTTTAAAGTTTTTGGGGTAAAAAACTGAAAAATACAAAAACACTTACATAGCATTTAAACATTAATTTTATTAAATAGGGAGGAAATAAGTAGGCAAGAAGCAAGAAGTCTGAAATTTAAAGGGCCGAATTTTTTATCTGGGGGAAGCACTGCAGTGTTTGGAAATAGCTTGTCTGAAGGCCTCTTGCTCGTGCCAAAAAGCTGCATGCACAGCTCCTGGTAGCCATGCTCAGGTATCAGAATACCAGATACCACTGCTCCTCAGGTCTGAACTTGTGCTCTTCAGTATGGAATTGTTACCTCATAATCTATACAGCAAGTGGAGGGCTTTTTGTTCAAGAAGACCCTTTCTTCTTTTTAAATTTCTGGGGGTTATTCCCAGTATCTAGTTGAAACCATTAGGATTATATACTTGGTTTTAAATTTTGCCCTTCCAACTTTTCTCTTTACCAGTATTTTAGAGCTCCTCCCATATCTGTTAACTATAAGATTTTTAGGCTGCCATTAAAATTCTCAAGTCTAGGGTTATAATTAAATTTTGTTTGAGTTAGAGATCATATATAGTAGAAAATTTTACAGGCCTATTTCTTTCTGAGGGCATAAGCATCTTCCTATGTCTACTGTATGTGAAGGTCACATTGTGCCCATTTATGTCAATAGAGAAAACAACCTGTATGCCTAGCTGAATTCTGTGACAACAAAGCTGTAAGAGTGTGGTGCAAAAGTCCCAGAGCAGGAGGGACAAAACCAGCTGCATTCTTGGCACTTCCTTTGTTTTGGTTCTGCTCCTACACACGTACTTGAAAAATGTTGAAGGTGTCCCTTTGAACACATTTTAGGAGTGGGCCACCTGGTATCACCTTTTCAAACTCAGTCTCAATTTTGCTGCAAAAGTATTTAAAAACATATCCCTAAGAATTTGAACTAACATTTTCAAATTCAGGCTGTAGTGTCCTACTTGAGAAATGTTATAAGGCTGGGGATAGGTGGAGTGACATCTTTGCATTTCTGGACACAACATGCTTGGGAGCTGCAGTTCTGGCACCAACAGTGCAACAAGATCTTGTATTGCTAAGATCAATAAGTATGTGGACAAAACAAAACCCTGGAACCATGCTTTCGCTAAGCAGTTCAATAGCCACCTATCCTTTTTAACAGAGTGAAAAATACTGTGTCACTGGTGTGGCTTTTTTTTTTTTAGCAACTCAGCTATGGATCTTATAATTTTGCTTCTCCTGCTTAGAGATCATGTACTGTTGCTGTAGTTTTAAAATCATTTATCTTTTAATGCCACAGAGCACTATGCACTCTTTTTCAAATTCAAATTTGCTTAATTCATTTAACTAAAGAGAATCATTTTCCTCTGGAGATTAGTGGAAGAGGTCACTTCCTTCACATCAAACATTTTAATCATTATGATTGAGATTGTCACCAGTGCTTCCTGCTAAGAATGTGTCATTTTCCTACCTCTAAGTCTCTGTTACTTTAAAAGGCTATATTCCCATGGTCTTTTTACTGAAGTGTTTTGGGGTGCATTTTTATATCTTGGAGAAAATCACTGGTTTGGCTGGAGTATGTGTATGCATGCATTTGTGTGTTGGTATTACATATAAGCAGTTGCTTCCATACATTGGAGTAGAGAAGATATACTACAATAATTAGCAAGAATATACATATAAAAGAACATATATAAGTTTCTAAATGTAGTAAAGTTGGAGTAGTTTTCTTGACACTTTCAAATTCTAGATAAATTGATCTATCCTTTTTGACCAACTGAGGCAGGAAAATCCTCATAAATTTAACAAACTTCTGATACTACATAAATAAAAATAATCAGGGATGCTGGAAGACATTTCTTACTACAGATATTAAATTTCTTAATAGAAAGTCAAAAACTGATATTTCCCTTCAAATTTTTTTGCATTTCGTATTCTTCCCATGAGAAAAATATTTTTAACATTAGGTTGTCCTATAACTCCAGATCAATAGTATACATGCACGTGACATCAAACTTTTAATTATGCCCAAACCACATATAAAACTTTTAATTATATTTGTTCAATACAGATCTATTCACAGCAGAGCAAGCATGAGATGGTCTGCAAAGATGAATAAGAGAAGTGGGACCCTATTTTATGACAAATTAAAGTGAATCTATCTGAAGCACTGTGCTTGAGTGCTGTAATAGCATGAGCTGACATTTCTAAATGACACAACCTATGTGGTTTCCAGTAGCATTTTATTCTTTTGAGTCAGATCTGGAGGAAGCAGAATGATTGCCTTGGGTATTATTCTATACTCTCTGTCTTTTGGCCCAAGCTGCTTGGTTTGATAGAAGTGTAGGGATCTGCACTGCATTGCAGTTGGTGATGTGGGTAGGCCCCAAAAAAGTTGAGTTTATTTGTTCTACCAAACAGAGGTCAAGAGAAATCAAGATTGCTTGCCATAAATATATGAGGGAGATAAATGCCAAAGAAGGAAAAAAATCAGAACAGTTTAAGCTAAAGGACAGTGTTGGCACAAGAACAAGCTAGTTTAAATATCCTTGAACGAGTTTAGACTCCAAATGAGGACAAATTTTCCAGCCAGCAATAAGGTCCAGAATAGCTTTCTGGCAGCTAAGATAAGTAGGCATACAGAATATTAGCTATTGTTAAGATGAAATACATTCCATTTATGAGACTGTTTTATGCAATAAACTGAAACAAAAGAGAAAACATAAGCTCCAGAGGACTTCTTCAGTTGTCATATCACCTTGTCCCTTTCCCCTCCCAAATGACAGAGCCATTAAACCCCATTCACCACACTTAACCTTTAGCATCCAGCAGAATCTGGTCCTTGCAGCTCATTGCACTGACAGTGGAGAGAAAAAGTGATGTGCAGAAAGCTCCTCATTCACTAGAAGTTTGAATTGTCCTGAGCAAGTAACCTCACTCTTTGCTTTTCATCTATAATGTGCAGCAAGAATCTATACTTACAAGTACCTAAATTCAGTGGTATCAAGTTGAGCAATGTTAACATATTTTTGATTTTTTTCTTCAGCTCTTAAGGTTTTTTTATATATGTTTAAACTGCGGTCTTGTTAAGAATTTGTCATGGTTTCAGGCCTACTGCACTAAATGCTCCTTAGTAACTTAATAATGTCAATGCACCAGAGAATTTTGAATAAATAAAGGAAGGTGCTATTTAACTTACATGTGATGTTTCATGGTTTTATAGGTCTGTATCTTTTTCCTCATGTGGTGTCATGTGGAATAGGTTAAAACCAATATTTAATATGTTTACAATACAACCTTATTTTCAGTGATAAACATAAGACAACTTTCATGATGTCTAAGTAGTAATGAGTACAGCACACACTAATGGAAGACTGTCAGATATTTCAACATAGCTAAGTTAAAAGACCTGAAAAGAAAATCCTTAGGACCAGAGAACCTGATGAAGCAGCAATTGCTTTGCAAGTCTATAACTGATTCTCCCCAAACTCAAGGCAAGATTTTGCAGCCTGAGTCAGATAAATCATAAATAAATAACGGATGAAGTTCTGCTGGATAAGGAAACATTTCCAACTGTGAACGTTTAATCTCCAATTAAACTTTTAAGAGGAAAATTTTAAACCAGCATAGCATTAAATTTAATGAAAGATAAAGGTCAGCATTTACCAGACTCTTGTGCTTAGCTGCTTTACCCAGTGTACCCCTGCAGTATGTGTTCCAGTCCAGAAACACCACTTAAAAAGAGTTCACCACCTCTCAACAATGGACTTGATGAGACACTAAATCTGAAGAGACACTAAGATTCTGAGCATCAGTAAAGCCACTTCTCAGTTTTGCTCTTTTTCTTTCTGCGAGGAATTTACTAGCATTTCAGCATTCTGCAGTGTTTACTTTGCTACTCACTACTCCTGCTGAGGCAACTCTGAATTTGTCTTGCAATACCATGAAGGCTGGTTTCCTAATTCAAAACAAAGAGCTACATTTCCTTTAGAGTTATTGTGCTACTCATCCCAGCTACTTAAGGACGTTGTGATTCCACCATGGGAAGACTGTGCTGGCAGCACAGTGACACTGCTGAAACGTTTATAGCAGCTGGGGAGCTGGGACAAGTGCAGATCTGTATTTCCACAAATAAAGATTGGGATATGATCAGATATGATCAGATATCTCAGAATGTTAATACTGCTCTCAAAGAAATGTCAATTCTAACGTGACTTTGCCCAGAATCGGGTGCACGAAGTGATGTGCCTCAAGTGGGAAAATGTATTTTGACTTCAGATCACACACTCTGAACTTCTTACTACTCTCTTTAACCAAAATAATACAGTATTATCTGGCCGTGTTCCAGTAACATTGGTAATAGCTACAGGTGAAGATTTCCCAAGCCTCCCTGAAGACAGGAACTCATTTCCTTATTACTGTATAATGAAAAGTTTGTAAAACCTTTGGGAGGACAAAAAAAAAAATTGTTTTATCCAGACAGGTTTTCCATCAGAATGAACATGCAATGCACTTTTAAAACCATAGCCAACCATCAAGCAGGAGGTAAAGAATAGGCTCAGAGTATTGGTTCTTCAAGAAAAAGAAACAACAAATAATGGAATTTACTTTACAGGTTTCCAAAATACAAAATGTAATTATCCAATGATAATTTGACCCTAACATATTATTAAATCTTGAAGCTGAAAATTAATTGTTCCTTACAAGATGAACTTGAATCTAGGGGAAAAAGAGGGTGAACTATAATCTAACAAATTCAAATAATTATGCTCTTCTTAATATACTTTTGCAAATAGCTGTGAAAGCTCTCTTGCCTTCATTACTTTCACAGGCCAAATCTATTGGTAAGTAGTCAAATATATGAAGAATTTTTTTCAGAAAATTAATTGCATTGGCATGTGTGGTACAATCTCAATACAAAGAGAAGATGCAGAATCACAGAATAGTAAACCAAGGCACTAAAGTGTTAATTGAACTTCTGCCCTTACAAGTCAAATCCAAGGTGGCAGAAGAAATCGAAGTATCTTTCATAATTTTAAATGCTCTTTCTAAGACATCTAAGCCTAGAGGCTGTGCTTTGCCTTTAACTACTGACAGGCACATGACCAAATTCTTTCAGGACTCATTTCTTACTGTGGTTACCATCTTTGGGATGCAATTGACTAGCTTTGTCCCACATTCCTTTTACATTAGTCTCACTCTGTCACCTATTACCATGGGTTACTTTATCATAGAAACTCCTTCTGGAAATACACAGTATATTTACAGATGTATAAAGACTTGCAGATACTCATACAAATTGTGGCAAAATTTAGCCTTTTTCCTCCTTTTTTTAATCTGCACACAACAGCTAGGAAAATGTGGAGGAACATTTTAATCTTCATTATATCAAAATAATATCGAAGTATTATTATAACCAAAGTTACAAGTTCATAAGCACACAGCCATTTTTTGTAGGGAAGCCAGGGTTCCTCATTCTTGAACCGCTGTGTTCACCACTCTGCCTCAAATGAGCATCAACTATCACAGAGTTTGAAATGTCCACACTTTTTTTTCCCAAACTTATGGCACTTAAGTGCATCCTAACTTTCCAGTTTCTCCATGGGAAAGATGTAAGATTTCAATAGTCATCCTGATTCATTCTTCATGCTTTCATCTTTCCGATTACCTTTGGAGCGGCAAAGAATAACAATCAGTTTCCATTTCCTTTAGCTCTAAGAATATTAAAGAGGGTATGTGGGGAGTAAAAAGCCAAGCCTTTATGTCCAGGCATTGATTTTAGCCACACTCAGAACCACTCTAATTAAGCCCTATTTGAAAAGCAAACTTAAAGCTGCATAGCACAAAGTATGTGCTGCAGAATCTCTTGCTTGACCACTGATCTTATCCCAACAAAATTTAAATAAGGTGCCTAAATTAGAAATGTAGTCCTGTAAGGTGATATTATGGTAAGAGAAAGATATTGCTTGAAGCTATATGAATAAGTTATAATTTCTTTAATATAGCAGCAGAGGAAGTATGAAGTGACTGCAGTCTTCATATATGTTCTTTTAAGAGAATCTGGGTCTAGATTTGCAGAGTTTCTGAGCAGGAGTTTCAGTGTTAAAGGTTATTTACAGGATTTTTGTCTTTTTCTTGCTAACTTAGGAATATATTTCTTTTCTATGAAGCTGCATTTTAAATATGATAGCTTTTAGTGTTTAAAATGTTATTGTATTGAATAGTAAATCATGAACATATTACAGTCATGTCAGCTTGCTCATAGTAGTAAATGCTAAGATATGTTGATTTATTCAATAGTTCTTTGCTGTAGGACTATCCCTGAAAGAAGGTTTATTTTAAAAAAAGAGGAAATCTTAATCCAAAGTCAGTTGTATGTTTTTGTAAGGCCATAAACTGCAGTGTGGTAACACATCTCTACTTCAGTCTGAAGTGTAAAAACAAACTGTTTTCTATTCAGTGTTTTCTTTCCTATGAAATCCAATAACTGATTAATGGGGAGTGGAGGGGGGGGGGGTGTTGGCTTTTTTTCTTTAATGACAGAAATTAATTCAGATTTACCATATACAAAACTGTCAAAGACAAGACTCAAATAGTATTATTCTAAGTCTACTAGCAGGTGTTTTAAGTGTATATAGGTTGCAAGACCATTACTTTATCTTCCTCAAACCATTTTGAGCCATTGGCAAAATTTTATAGACTGCTATAACTCCTCAGTTATATAGCACCTTAAAATCATTATTCTTAAGCTGTACTGGTGTCCCTGCTTTTTACCATCAAGCCACAACTACCAAAGGTGGATCAGCAAGAATATTGTGGGAGGTGCAAGGTTCTATGGACAAATAAAATGTGTGATCATTTATTTGGCGCAATTCTGTGATGTCAGCAAACAGTTTCATTTGAACAGTTTGAGATTTCAGGTCATTAAATGATTGACACTAAAAACAAGACCTGTGAGAGATTCCCAGTGATAGTATCTTTCCAAACTTTGAAACATATTCAAACATGTAATTGTGAAAGAAAAAAATTTTGAAAAGTACACTTGAAAAAGTATCAAAATTTTTTCAGTACATGCCTAAAAATACTTCCTTTTATTTTTTACCATGACTGCACTGGTGTTTCTGATAAGCTAGAGAGTTATTTTCCTCTGCTTGTACATGGAAGTCTCACGGTAGAACCATGATCATGAAGTAACTTCTGATCATACATTTTATTCCTGCAAATACTTTGCCTCTCTCATGAGACTTTCGATTTAATGGTAAGAAAGCAGCTAGCAGTGATGCTATTTGTTTGGAAATGAGCTGTGCAGGCTTCTCCAGATTTTGACTTCAAAACAGAAGTGTTAATGTTAGGTATATTTGCTTTACATGTTTGGCTCTCCTTTGCTTCAGTCTTATACAGACTTCCTCTTTTCATTCCATGACAGTGGCTGAAGAAAAAGTAATTTCTGACATTTCCATAAAGTTTAAATATGTGTTTCTTAGAGACACCTCTGCTTCTCATAACTAAAAGAAAGTCACTACCTTCAGGTCATCTTTCAAGATCTCATTTTCTCTCATCAAATTGTTCTATGGGTTCAAAAGCAACTCAACAGCAGCATTAATGTTTCCAAGAACTGATGTTTCTAATAGGTATACCTCTGATTTTAGGAATGCAAGGAACAAAATTTGGGGTTGTTTTTCTTTCTTCTTTTCATTCCTCATACTGAGCAGTGGAATTATACAGAAATACAAAATCATGCTATGAAAATGGGAAGTGAACTATTCTGAACAGAAAGATGGTCAGTTAAACTGAGACAAAAAATATGGTCCTATACACGTCTCCTAACTGGGACAGAAAATATGTTTCCAAGGGAAAAATGTAGAGATATTAGAAAGTCAGTTTGTACTACCAATTGTGAGTCCTGCTCTCCCTTTGGGAAAGGTGAAGCAGCACATCTGGAGATTGCATAGGCACAGATGAGCAGCGAGGCTAGTAAGGCAGCGCCAGGCATGGGAGAACACGCACCTGAGCTACAGAATATTCCAGGGCCATGTTTTTGTTCTTTTTTTTTGAGGTGCTTTTAGCAGTGTGGAATAGGATTAATTTTATCAGATGCATATATAAGCAGTGTAATTCTGCATCTGAGCCTGCCATATGCTGCCTTTAATTGAATAATAGAGAAAACCAGGTTTTTCTACAGTAGATGTCTAAAATTTGTTAAAAGGGAAGATAAAGGTTATTAGTGTAGGTGAACACATTTATGCTATAAACTTCTAAAGCTAAATGAGGTGAATCTCACATTCCCATCTTACATTTTTGGAAAATTTATTTTCCAAAGTTTTTCAAGAAAAAAAGAGTTTTGAGAATTTTGGCTTAGTCAAAACCCTATTTTCAGTCAAAAAAAAATTTGATGGAGAACTGTGGACTAGCTCTAAATGTACATGAAATCTATACTAAAGCACTGTTTTATATAAATTTTAAAATTTTGATTAGCTGGTCTTGAATTTAAACTAATTTACTTTTAACCCATGGAATCCCAGAATATTATGTATGACTTAAATATCATCTAGTTCCAACTCCTACTCCATGAGCTGGTACACCTTCCGCTAGATCAGACTTCTCCAAGCCCCATCCAGCCTGGTCTTGTACATGTCCAGGCATGGAGCTTCCAGAACTTCTCTGGGAAACCTGTTCCAGTGCCTCACCACCCACAAGGTAAAGAATTTCTTCCAAATATCTAATCTAAGACTACCCTCTTCCAGTTTAAGGCCATCACTACTTGTCCTGTCACTACACGACCTTGGTTTTATGTGTTTTACTGTGTAGATTATCTGCAAATCCTCTTGAACACTGAAAGTTGTTTACTACATTTTTTTTTAATATATGATATTTGTTATAATATTTTGTTATAATCTTTTTAGTATATACATGTTTACTTGCATTTACAACACAGTCTTACTATTTGCCATTTTTGTGAAGGTTTTCATGTTGATTTAAAATAAGATTCCAATTTTGTTTCTATTAAATTAAGTCTCCAAAATTTTACTATTTTCAACAGTGCAGAAGCTGTACCCTAAATACCTCACTTCTTCTTAAGCTTTAACAGTGTTGCCCTTGTAGCCTGGGTTAAAAACTTACAATTCAGCTACTCTCTTTTTCAATATCTACTTTTACCTTAAATCATGTTAATTTGCTTTACAGCCAGTAGGAAGGTATAAGCGTTCATAGCTCAGAACAGTGACCAATTTAGACCAGTGAGCAATTTAGACATTGCTTCAGAAGAATAAATTTCACTTAAGTGTCAGGCTCTGTTCACTGGAGCAATCCATGAGATTAGGTGAGATATAAGTATCAGTCATAGACCCTCACACTCAATTCAATTTTCTAAATAGGTATTTAGAATCAACTGGGATGTCCCAAGGTATTCACCTGGTCTCCAGCTGCCAGTCCAGAATGGTGAAAATTTCTTTTACTTTGCCATATGTCAGGACCTTACAAAGGGCTCAACTGCTCTGTAGATCCCTAGATGGATATTTTAGATAACTGAATTATATTCCTACCCTCATCTCTCTCAGATCTCTCCTACAGGGCTGGCTTCAGCTCCATGTTGAGATATCTATGTGTCTACATACAAATGTGTCTGTGTGAAGTAGTCTAAACTGCATCTATCAGCTGGGGTCAAATTTATCTAACACGACAAAGGTTGGAGGTAGATGTTCAGCTCACCTTGAAGTAGATATTAGGGCTCGAATCAACAGATTCAGCAGATTCTTCTACTGCAAGCTGAGGGTCATTGGGGAATCTTGTTTGACCATTGTAAGCTGATATGGAAATATCTGGTACCTTTCAGGTCCTGTGCCCCAACTGCCACTCTCGTACAGGTGTACTGGATAGTCTAGCAAATGCACTCTGTCATCACTGGAAGACTATGTAGTGAAGCTATTCTTCTGTGAATTCTTTTTCTGGAAGAAAACATATAAATCCCACTCTATTTTGTGTACTCAAAATTAGTTGTGATTATAATTTTATGCTCTGTCACCTAATGGCCTGGCCATTTATTTTTTTTTACTTCCTTTTAATATGCTTTTGTCTTTGTTTAATCAGTGCAGTGAGATTAAGGCAGGGTTTTTGAGTGTTCTTAGTTTATTTTTGAGCTGAGCTATTTTTCCTGCTCCAGGCTTATTCTTAGTTACCTTCAGAAGTGAGGTCCCAAACTTGAGATAATGCTAGCCACAGCAACAATGATCTTTTACTTCTGGGACCCATTTCGTAATCATGCTTTGAGCATGAGGTGACTGAGATGTAGTCACCTCATTAAATACCTCCACAACCAGAGCCTAAATTTTGTCTGTGGGTATGTCCCTGTCAACTGCAGTTTTACATCATTATTTTGTTTTACTTAGCACTGAAGTATAAACTACAAATGGGAGACATGACCTTACCACAATGAAAAAAAATGCCAGTATAGTAAGATTCCTGTTCTGAGTCTTTTCTTACACTGTTGAACAACAGATTTCACATGAGAATCTCCTCATCGTTAAATTAGATTAAACTTTGTAACTCCTTTTTAAAAAATGGCCGATCATGTGTGACCTTATGTGGTACCAGGTCATTGCCTCAGAGTTTATCAGAAGACAGACATTTGCTGCCAGGCACAGCTATCCCCAGCTGAGCCTGAACCAACACATTGTCTCCATCATACTATATTTCTTGAAAATCATGGAATCATAGAATTATTTAGGTCAGAAGAGATCTTAAAAATCATCAAGTTCTGTCCCTTCCAACATGGATAGGGGTATCTTCCACTAGGCCAGATTGCTCAGAGCCCCATGCTGCCTAGCCTTGAACATGTCTGGGAATAGGGCTTCCACAACTTCCCTGGGAAACCTGGTCCAGTTTCTCACTACCCTCACAGCAAGGAATTTCTTACAAATACATAATCTAAGTCTAGTCTCCTTCAGTTTAAAGCCATCAGCCCTTGTCCATGCCTTGTAAAAAGTCTCTTTTTAGATGCTGGGACATGCTGTAAGTCTCTTTGCTTCTCCAGGCTTAAAGAAAGAAAGAAATAGAAAAGACAGTGGGGGGAGAAAGAGGGAGAGTCAGATAGATAAAGTAGACTATCCCCATGGATACAGTGGAAGGTCACTGGTTCTTCTTCACCCTGGGACTCAGGAGGGGAAGAGGAAGGGCAGACATGGACCCCTTCCCTGTGGTGACCAGTGACAGGATGCGAGGAAATTGACCTGAAGATATGTCAGAGGAGGTTTATGTTGGATATTAGGAAAAGGGTCTTCACCCAAAGGGTGGTTGGGCACAGCAACAGGCTCCCTGGGGAAGTGGTCACAGCACTAACCTCACAGAGCTCAAGAAGCATTTGGAGAATACTCTCAGGCATGGTGTGATCTTTGGGGATGGTGCTGTGCAGGGCCAGTAGCTGGAATTCATGGTCCTTGTGGGTGTCTTCCATCTCAGTTTGTTCTGTGCTTCTGTGATTCTCATTGGAGAGGATCCCAAGGCTGGTCAAGGCTTGTAATATTTATAGATTTTAACAAACAAAGAAATTAATCCTACCTATTTCTCTTATTCTGTTGGTTAAAGATTCCATCACTTCTAATGGTAATTAGTCCCATGCTGAGTTTTCCTCTTGTTTTTAGTCAGCGGATTTCTTCAGTCCATGGGTTGTGGTTGGTGGTTGCACTCTGCCCCTGCCAGAATTACCTTTTATTGAGAGGGAATTGATTTCAACACAGTTTCTGAATTGGCTTTCCTTGTGGTCCATAAATTCTGCATTCTTTTTGTCCATTATCAGTAACGCATCCTTTGCGCCCCCCAGCTTTATTAACATTTGAACAATAGTGCCACCTTTATCTTATCTCAAGCTCCTGTCACAGTGGCTTAGAACAGTCCAAGTTCCATGGAGGCATATTTGAGGTTACTGCAGCGGCTGCAGATGCGATCTGTCTCATAACTTGGGCTGGTCTTTGTTTGACTCTGATATGTGTATGAGCAGTTGCTTCCTCACAGTGTTTGTCACAGTGGGAATTTTTGTCTGTATGCATTACCCAGGATGTGCCAGCCAGACATTGCCTCTGCCCAGCCCAGAGTTAACACCATCCTGTCACTCCAGTCAATGCTTTTCCCTTGGCAAAGTGGCCTCAACAGTGTTTGAGAAAGGCAACAGTGCATTTGAAGTCCCAAGAGATGGGTCTTCAGTCTGCAGGGCATTGACATGGTTCTGCAAGGGTACCTCAGGCTTCAGGAAAAGTCTTTTCCTCCTGTAGGTCCTTGAAATCTCAAAACAGATTTGTAGGGGGAAAAATTTCTAAAGCTTTTTGAAATTCTACTAAGACAACTAAACAGAAAGCTTTGGATTGATGCGCAGTTTATTTTCTGACTGAAGTTTCTCCAGAACTGTGTGTTCCCCACTGTGCAAATTTATTACTCGCAGCCTTTGGGACTTGTTTGTTTCCCTTGCAGTTTATGCTGCTGACTATACTTCAGCTATGCCATCTGTTGTTCTTCTTTCCTCTTTCTTAGTGTTTCTTTTTCCCTGTGTCCTCATTCCAGGCTACATTAACTGCTCTGTGTCTCAAAGGGTATTTAGGAACTTTCAGCTATACTCTGCTACTGTCAAGCGCCAGTGCTGGAGAACGCTGAGTTCCTTTTCACATCCTCCAAAAAGCATGAAATTGCTTCAAAATAGAAAATATTTTTAGTCTTCTGGTGGGTATCTTCATCTATACTTGGTTCTTTCACCTCTATTGCAAAATGTATGTAGGTTTCTTCTTTCTACCCCAAGGACAGATTTTCCTATCTCAGTATTGACAGCTCTTGAAAAAGAAGTAGTTTTTGTCAGTTAGGATTTTTTTTTTAGTCCTTATTCACTGAAATAATCTAATGCAAGAGAATTCTTAGCTTTTATTTTAAAACATATTTCCAGATCCTTTGTTTGAAAAGATATAGTGGAAATTTTGCCACAAATAAACCCAGTATGAACATGGGCTGGAAGACTGGAACACTGAATCAATAACTGACAAGGAAAAAATTCTTAATTCTCACAATTTCTAAAGAAATAACGCAACTAAATTATTTAAAAAAATATTATAGATATATATTATCCACGTTTTAAGGAATACAAATCTGTTCTAAGGTGTAAATTTTGAGGGACAGCTGAAATAAAACTGAATTATTTTAATTTTTTGAGATTGAATTGGCGTCACACCATGTATGCCCTATATTTAGTCTTAAATAGCTTGCTTTTTAAAGTAAGCTACAGTCACTTTAAACACTTGCGAGTGCATGGAGTGCTGGGATGCTGTGTTAGTGGGGTAATGTGCATTTACTCTATTGTTTGGATTCTTGTGTGTGCTTAGTATCTTATATCCTCTGTGCACAGCTTTATTTACCTCTATGCAGTAACTAGGATGACTTAATGAATCATAGTTTAAGTAAGAGGGAGAACACACTGAGCTGCTTTAATAAGGAGATACTAAATAAAGAAGTACTTATTGTGTATATAGCTGCACAATAATAAATTTATTTTACAAATAAATACTCTGCAGTTTTGCAGAGTATCACATTTGCTTGCTTTCTTGCTTATAAACTATTATATTATATTGAAACTCCAGTCTTTGGTGAGAGAAATTTTGGCACAAAAAGCCTGGCCCATTCATTCTTCTACTTCCTATAATGACACAAATAGCAACTGATAAATTGCAAAAGATTTGCCACCTGGGCAGAAAGAGAAATTATATGAAAGGATATAACATCTACTTATGCTATTAAAAGGGTCTTGTACTGTCGTGTGGACTTTTTTAATGATTATTTGATTGGTTTTTATTGTAGATGTGGAGATCGCCCTTTAAAAAGCGTTTTTCAGATGTTAAAGCATATATGTTGAAATGAGTTCCCTCAGCAGAAGAGGTCAGCAAGTGTATTAATGCAAACATTAGAAAACTTGATCAGTTTAACACGTCAAACTATTTACACTGACTATATAATGTAAGCTCTGCTACACTGTAAATTATTGTCTTCTACCTTTTGAATATGGCAAGCAGTTGATAAAGCCCTCTGAGGAATTTGCCACCCCTCTGCTTATCCATCTGTCCTACCATCTCTGGCTTTTGGAGAAACAGCTGTCTTTAAATATTATACAGTAATCTATGCCAAAGGAATGCATGCATTACTGGAGCTAGTATTGTCTTGTGCATCCTAAAAGTGATTAATTTTTAACAGGTTTCAAGAGATGCATTCATTTATCCAATAGGCTGAACAATAAGCATGGACTGTGGAAGGTAGATTACCTCCTGTTTTTTCAGTTGTTAAGTAGCTGATAAATCCCCATGGAAAAGTAAAATATTTATCCTGCAGTTTCTTTCAGTGTCAAACAAAATCACAAATGTCATTCATAATGAAGAAATAGTAGCAATGTCATACTGTTTTGAGCAAATGCACAGTGGATAAACTTCAAAGCTCAACAGTTAATTCCAATAGGAAAATTAGATTTTTTGAAAATTGAAACAATAATCCTGTTAGTATGCTACACCATAAAATCCATAGTATTTACATACTGCTGTTATTGAATCAGTGGTTTTCAGTTTTGTGGTTTAACAAGTAACAGGAGCTATGAAATACTGAAGAGAGAAAATAATTGCTCAAAATATGACACGTATACTCACTTGAATGGGACTCACTATGTCTAAAGGTGGAACTTGACTAACTAACTTAGGCAGTTGGGGATTTTATACAAAGTCAAGGGTACTTCCCACTACAGCCTTCATCCATCACTAGAGAATAACATGAATCTCCCACAGACCTTGAATCATGCTTTTGACCCTCGTGTAAATGCCTTAGGTGCGCTAGGGCACCTTATATGCCATTACAGAGCTATCAGCTTATGAATGTTGATCTAGATGACCACAGTATAGGTATCTGCCCTTGACCTAGTCATCCTATTTTACTGTTCATGGAAGAAAGAAGACAAAAAAATATTAGGGCATGATTTGTATTACTGTGCTGTGAGTAGTGAACTGCCTGCTAAAATACTTATTGCTCTTTGCTGTATGAGGAGCTTAGTGCTCAGCTCAGATGCAGATTTACACATGGTCAGATGAACCCCAGGCTTTCTTATGAATAAATGAAAAGTGCCGGTTGAAAATATTAAAGCGTTGGCAATCTAGATCCCCTTCTTGATTGAAAAGGTAATCCAGAGAAACTCTAATCTCAGAAAGCTTTAGCTTCCTGGTCACTTTTGGAAAGAAACAGATCAACCCAATTACTCTATTAGTATGAAAAGATGTGATAACATCCACTTATACTATTCACTGGGCCCTTATTTCATCCAAGTGGTTAGTGTGCTTGGATCCCTGAAGTGTGCTGCTATTCCTTTGGAAAGAAAATTAGTGGGCAGCAGACAAGAGAGTAGTAAATTACCTTAATCTCCTTTTAATTACAAATGTGCAGTTCCTGCAGACAGGCATTGGTGAGTGGATTTTAATACTAGAGCGGCACAAACCTGGTGTGCACATTAGGAATTGAAAGGTAAAATTGCTCTTGCTTGGGCAAGACAGGCTTGGTTTTTTCTCAGCAAAAAAACCCATACTTTAGTACAGCTTTCTTATCTTGTTGTCAGTGGGATCCTTTCCTGGAAACTGTCAGTGTGAATGCTCTTCCTAATATGAATACTTAAATAATATTTTACTCTTAAAGCACTTAACGACTGTACTGCTTTTGACTGTGACAGAGTTAAATATATTCATGGGGCTATGATTTGTGCTGAATACAGTGTTGATAACACAGGGATGCTTTCATTACTGCTGAGCAGGGCTTACACAGAGTCGAAGCCTTTTCTGCTGCTCACCCTACCCCACCAGTGCAGAGGCTGAGGGTGCACAAGGGATTGGGAGGGACTCAGCTGGGACAGACAACTCCAATTGACCCAAGGAATGTCCCATAAATTATAACACCATGCTCAGCAATAAAACTGGGGAGAGGAGGCTGTCAGGCTGGCATTGTTCTGGAACTAGCTGGGCATCTGTTGATTGTTGCAGAGCAATTATTTTCTTTTTCAGTACCCATTTTCCTTGTAGTTTCCTTCCCTTCCCCTCTTTTTTATTTATTTATTTATTTTAATTATTAACTGCCTTTATGATCTTGACCCACAAATTTTCTCATTTTTACCCTTCCAAATCTACCCCATCTTGCTGTGGGGGAACAAGCAAGTGGCTGGGCAGGGATTAATTGCTGCCATGTTTTAACCTCAGCTGGGAATGAAGTACCCGATAGCTGCTCACTCACTTCTTCCCTCCCCTGGTGATAGATGCAGCAGAATGAGGGGGAAAAAATTAAAAGCCATGGGTTAATATACCAACAGTTTAATAATTTAAAAAAAATGTAATAGTATAATACTAATACTACTAGTAGTAATATTTGCAAAGAAAAGGAGAGAGAGAGTGGAAAGTAAAGCACAAGGAGATTGAATGATGCACAACACAGTTCACCACCTGCCAACTGATGGCCCATCCATGTCCAGCAGTGATCAGTGCCTTCTGGCCCACTGTCCCAGTTTATAAGGTGAGCATGACATTCTGTAGTGTGCAAAATGAGTTTGGCCTGTTTGGGTCAGCTGTCCCTCCCAGGACCCTTCCCAGCTTCCTGTGCCCCCTCTCACTGGCAGATTACTGAAAAGTCCTTGATATATGGTAATCGCCACTCAGCAACAACCAACACATAGTGTGTTATCGTCATTATTCCTATACTGAATCCAAAATACAGCTCAGTACCAGCTACCAGGAAAAAAAAATCTAACTCCAACCCATCCAGCTAAAATGTGGACAGCTGACTACTGGAATTAAACCCTGACACTGATCCTAAGTTATTGGTTGGTTTAAAGCAAGTCGTATGCACAGAAGTCACTTCAATAAATTCCCTAATTTGAAACAGAGCATTAGATTTGATTGCCCTGTTAGTTTGTTCAGACTATGAGTATCTCTGGAGTAAAGCCATGTTTTATACAGCATTGAATACACATAAAACAAATAATGTGTTCCGATTTGTTCCTTGGCCATCAGGTTTACCTGTTTAACTAGTAAACAACTGCCTTTTGATGATTATTTACAATGTTGGACAGAAAGTTTAAATATTATATTTTCAGTGTGATTAGACTGATTTACTGGGGTGGTCAAGCAATAATAAAAAAAAAAAAAAACAAAACCATCAGGGGAATTTCAGGAAGATTTCAATTGAAATTCCAGGTAGATTCCTGAAAATACCTAGTCTGATTAATTTCTGCTGCATATTCCCAGCAGACCTAGAGTTAAGAGCTTCAAGAGGCTTTGGGATAATGTATCTGCTAGCTGCTTTAGCCTAATGTATACTATTACATGAACTTCGCAGAATGTTAGCTGGCTGCTTTCTAGCTCAGTTGTGTCCTAATACACCAGCTCAGCAATTCATTCAAACTATCCCTTTAAGGAAAAAGGGCATCTATAAAATTGTACACTGTTAATTTAACCTTTTTTTTTTCTCAAAAGCTACACAGAACTTAAAGGGATAAAATAATTACATGTAAATTAACATTCATATTTACATATAGTTAATTAGAATACTTTGTTTTATGTTCCTAATTTATTTTTGACATCATAACCTTTTAAAAGCCTGTCTAAAAATGCTGAAACCTAATAAAAGCATTCATTATAATATAATGAATTTTTATTTTTTTTTATTTTCTCATACCTTGATTGTTAGGCTGACTGGTACATTTATATTATACATATCTTTGATAGCCATTCTATTTAAATATAGAAATATTAATTAGCAAAGGTGCTTGCAAAACATAGAATAAAGGGAGTTTAGACAAGTCCTGTAAAATATGCAGTCTGTGACTCCAGATATTAAATAAATTTTTAAAAAGTTGTACGTAAAACAAAAAAGAACTTCAAAATATTGTAAATATAAACAACAAAAAAGTTCATGTCTGTCATTTTTATTGTGAGTCTGCCTTTTTTTTCTGGAATTTTCATTCTGTCTAAGCTTCTTTTGATGATATTCAAGTGGCTGCAGGACTCATGCAAATCCATTTTACATTTCATGACCAAGAGAAGGGTGTGACCTAGTCATAGTCTCTGCAGTGGATTCCTACATGCACCAATATACTAATGTGTTTTTCACTCAGACCCAAATAATCCCAGACAGAAATACTGGACACTACACCACAGAAGCAATCTTCTTTTTTATTTTTATATTAGCAGATATGGAAATGTTATACTAATAAGTCAATGGAAGCATAGGCTGTCCCTTTTGTCTCCATGAATCAAGAGGTCATTCATTTCAGTCTTAGTAATCTAGAAATGAATTATGATCTCCAATAAACATTTATGAGTTTACTATGCAAATATTTTAGGCCCTTAAATCATCACCATTAATTGCATTTTACTTAATAAAAGCACTGTTGATACATGCTTTCAAAACATAGAAAATGTTATCTTCTTCATATGTTGGGTATCACACCCAATGAATGAAAAAATGAATGAATGCAAAAGAGACAAAAACATTAACAATACAAAAAAAAAATCACCATTATAGTTACATGTTCATGAAGCCACTACATAATCTCATTCATCATTTAAAAATATCCATAGTATTAAGAGTGCAAGAAAAGCCATTATGAAAATAATGTTTCAGTATTTACTTTGATAACTGTCTCTGTGAGATACTGAGGTGGGGATTCTTTTTTAAGTTTGTTACCTGGTCTAACAATATTCAGGGAAGGTAAATAATATGATTAAGCTGGGGTTTTTGACAGTGATGGCACTTTGACAAGGGATTTTGTCTTTAAAGATTAAAATAGTGATCAAGATGACCTCATGGAATATATACCCTGTCAAATAAATGTGGATTCTTATTGCAAAATAAGTTTGGTTGAAAATGGCAGCAGATAACTGCATTGACATAATGCAGTTATACTTCTATAAAGCCGTTTTCCTTGTCTTTCTTCCTTCTGGTGAAGCTACTGCTATGCAAAATCAATGAAGCTTAAATATCAGCTATGAAAGATGTTTTAGAAAGTAATTACAAATGAAGTATCAGTGTCAACAGGATGCATAATCAGATGATTCTGAAAAGTTAGTTCTTGCTTTCCAACCTCTTCATCAATTATCTGATTGAATTTGCTGATCATGGATAATTAGTGAGCAAGAAATAATGGGCAAAGACCGACTCAACTAAATTATATTGCTGAGGGAAATTACTTTTCATTGGACAGCACATGTTTAACAAAGCCAAATGAAAGGGCATGCAGCAAGGAACAAAGTGTGTAGCTCACACTTTCAGGATGAGAAATGGAATCCTGGTGTTCAGAAAACTGTTGGACTTAGAGGAAATAATAGATAAGTGAACATGAGCTCCCTGAGCAACACTACAAGCTAAGTAGGTGAGCATGTTTTTAAAAGCATTACTGGAAAAATATTAAATAGAAGTGAGGAGGCTGTATTTGTGTACAACACTTGAGAGACTTTTTATACCATGCCTATATGCATTTTTTGGTGATTGCCTTTAAAAAGGATATTGATACATTAAAATAATTTAGAGAAAAATTACAAGGGAAGGTCAAGATTTTGGAAATTAGCAAAATATACCCAAGATAAGAGTTGTCTACAGGTTCATATGTGGGAAAAATCGATTCTGATAGGAGACAGAGCTTGAACACATTAAAAAAGTTTATGATTGAAAAATAGATAATTCAGAAGACAAACAAAAATCACCTCTTAAAATCATAGATTCATGTAATCATTGAGATTGGAAGGGACCTCTAGAGGTTATCTAGACTGCTTTCCTGCTCAGAGCAGTACTAACTTTAAATTAAGATCACTTTGAGCAAGGCCTTGAACAATCAAATTTGAATGTCCCTGAGGGTGAAGGTTTCTCAGGCTTGTTAAGCATCCTCTTCTAGCTCCGACCCATTTACTCTGCAATTTTTTTCTTATATCCAACTAAAAACTTCCATGGCTTATAGCCATTCCTTCTCATCTATAGATTGTGTAGCGATAAGTGGAGTCTGGCTCCATAATATTTTTTATTTCCTCTACATAGTGAAAAGAGAATTTAGCTACATATTTAACACTACCATAATTGAAAATTAAATGTGACTTGGTGAAAAGAAAATGCTTCTATTTTGCAAGTGATATGGATGGGATATCCAAGAGGTTTAGGTTTCATATAAATCATGGGCCTGATGCAGGAGTTGCTGGATGAAATTCTGTGATTCCTACAACTTAATTTAACTAAATTCAGTTTTGATTTACTGTAGAAGTTCATGCTAGACATTGAACTCATGATGCTATGAAGTCAATCAATTGCAAGAATAGTCTGGTTGAGTAATTAACAGAATTAAAATATTTCTGGATAGCAAGGGAATAAAGTCCTTCCTTGTCCTATTAGTGATGTTCTTCATTTTCCCAACGTTGCTGAGCTAGTAGATTCATAATTGCTTTGGACTCTTATTTAGTAGCCTTGGTACTGGTATTTGCAATCTTATGGAGATTAAATTATAGGCTTGGAGCATAATGTTGGGACGGTAGTTACCTTCCTATATATGTCTATAGGACCAACATTCATACCTTTTCTGGACTCAGAATACTCTTTTTAATCAGTGAAGAGAGAAAAAAGTATTTCTAATGAAAAAAAAAAAATCATGGACCAGAAGCTCAGGCTAATTTTGGTGAGATTAATTTTGCCTCAAAGTGCCTTCTCCTATCCACTGATCAGGAAAAAGAATATAGGTGAATGATCAGGAGCTGATATGGTACTCATCTAAGTAGCTTAAATTGTGTGAGATGGGTTCTGAGAAAGACTGTGTGAGAAAATAAATATCCATGAAGAAAAAATACACATAAACCCTGAATTCTCAATTCACAAACTTAATCTTTATATGATTGTTCTTCCCTAAAAAAGAGCAACAATGATGATGAAAGGACTAAAGGGCATGACATATGAGGGGTGGTGGAGGATACAGGTTTGTTCAGCCCACAGAGGAGACTGAGGGGTTGTCTCTTTGCTGACTATCACAAGATGATGAGTGGAGTGGGAGGTGCTGCTCTTTCTGGTGTTGGGTGATAGCCACAAGGGGAAGGCTGAAAACTGTGTCAGGAAGAGTTCAAATAGGACATAAGGAAAAAGTTCTTCACTGAAAGTATGAACAACAATGAGAAAAAGCTCCCCAGGTAAGTAGTCATGGCCCCTATCCTCTCACTGCTCAAGATGTTTGTGGACAACACTCTCAGACATCTGGTTTAACTTTTAGATTTCCCTGTGTGGGAAATCTAAAACTGTGTGGAGTTTTGAATTGGACTTGATAACTCTTGTGTCCTTTCCAGCTCAGGATTTTCGATGATCCCATTAATCTAATCTTTCGTGATCGTGTATTTGGATAGATTGACATTTCAGCTGCTATTTATATTTCATGGCCCACAGTGACATTTTGAATACAGATTCTGCTAGTGCATGTACAGAATTGTACTTCTTCAGGTTCATGATCATAATTTTATGTATAGGCCGGTAATTATCACTCTGAGTATTTCAGTATTTCTATCTAAGACAGAATCAACCCTTTCATTCATTTGATACATTTTCGCAAATGTTAATTCAGTTTTGCTGGGGTTTAGTGGGAGATCAACTTCTGCTTCAAGTGCCTACCTTAACTAAAAATGTCCCTTATTTTCTAGAATATCTTAAATCTTATATGTTTCTGAGATTAAAGCTGAAGTCTTCAATGGTACTTAACATTTATATAAGGTAGTGAATTTGGGACTTTGTTCTGTGTTTGATTAATATTTTTTGAGGCTTTTCTTGTTTAAAAAATGACTGCCTCAAAAATATTCTGTTTCATGGACCTACAAACCAATATTTACATTTACAGTCTGCAATTACATTCCTCCTTTCAAAAAACTTGCATGTTGCAGATCAATAACTTACCCATGTATCTTTCCCAACATGAAGATAATAGAGTATTAAAGAAAGTTTGTGTAAAGTTATAGTTTATTCAACGTACAAATCCATGGAAATAAAAAGCCCATTTTTTGCATTTAAGGACTCATTTAATGTGATTTTTTAATTGTGTACTTGATTTCCAAGGATTATCCTTTAAAACTGATACAGTTCAAAAATAATACATTTATGGATCATGATTCATATATAATTAACTATGAACATTCTTCAAAATAATACAGTACAGTTAATAACTTGAATTTATAATAGGCAACAGTTTAAAACATAGATTATTTTATAAATATTTAGACCACTGTTCAATTAAGTTTTCATTGTTTTCACTGTACAGTGTATAAGTGTATAGTCATTTTGTATCTAGGTAGCACACATATATATATAACAGAGGCATTACTAAGATTCACCTCAAATATGCAAAACTAAAGATTAAAAACCTAGCTTTAACCATCAAAATGTATAAAAGATTACAATTGAACAACCAACTTTCTCTTCTCTGGACATGCCCAATGCACCTTTTCTTTAACTTTCTGTTTTCTTAGAAGCACTACACTAAAAGTGGAGATGTTAACCATTGTATTTGAGGGGTGCCATGATGAAGGAAGGAATAATGAATCTGACTCCATGTTCTCAGAAGGCTAATTAATTATTTTATGATACTATATTATATTAAATAATACTAAACTATACTATACTAAAGAATATTTACTGAATACTTACTCAATGCTAAAAAGATAAAAATGAAAAGTCATGACTCCAGAGTCCCGACACAGCTTGGCACTGATTGGCCAATGAGTGAAAACAACTCATCTGAATCCAGTGAAACAATCACCTGTTGGATGAACATTCTCCAAACACATTCCAAATGAGCAAATCTCAGGAGAAGCAAATGACATTATAGTTGTTTTCCTTTTTATCTGAGGCTTCTCAGGAGAAAAATCTTGGGCAAAGGAATTTTTCAGAGAATGTGAATGCCACAGTTAATTTTATTAGAAAGGGTATTACTACTAAATTTCAACTCTTTCTTGCATTCCAACAGAAGACAATAATGAATAAAAAAATATTTTTGTGGAAAGTACCCTGCTGCTACTTCTGTCTTCTTTCCTGTTCCCAGTGTAGATGATGACTGGTTCTTACCTTCTGTCTCCCTTTGCATATTAGAGGCCCCCTCTGTATTCCCACATCATCTGATTATGGTGCACCCTTTCATGATATTTACTGCATTTTCTCCCTTCTCTTATCCTCTGCCCTGAACTTTGAGACAGAGAATGGGACTTTGTTAACTGGGGAGAATAACCAAAACATTTGTGTAGCCTTGCTATTTCAGAGCCTGTGCCTAAGTATCAGAGTTCTGACACACTGTCTGCCACCAACCCATTGGACTGTGTCTGCAGGTGGCAGGTATAGTTTCAGAAGCTTTGCATGCTACATAATTAAGTCCTGGGTAGACTATGGAAATAGTCTTTTGGGACTGTGATTAATTATATTTCTGTTGCAGTCATTATAGGTTGTACTTGTGAGATACAGCTCAAATGTTGAATTGATATCTTTTTACTGAAATGTATTAAGAAAGCAGATTACTGAAACATCTGTCAGGCAATATTCAAGTAAGTTCATCACTAGGCATTTAAATACACACCTTATCTTCAAAATTTTCTTTGTTCTTCCTAAACTCTACCTGATTTAACAAAGAATTTGTTGTTAAAGCAAGCAGAAGTGTACTCAAACAAAGGTGCTTCTGCAAGTATATCAGCACACTGGGATTTTTTCACTTTCATGGGTAACTTCACAGTCAAACAGCTTTAGTGCATTCTATTACATGGACCAGAATGGTCACCAGTCTGTCCTGTATAACATCTTGCATGCTGCATAGTCATGAATGTTTGTTACACTGCCAATTAATTTGTAATGATAATATTTAACAAAGGATGATTTTTCCAGCTGGAAGCAAAGTTATTCCCTATTCCCTATCCTTCCTAACACCACTATCATCATGTCCCTCGAGCCAGTATCATGAGGTCTTTATCATCTCAAAACAATGTTAAAAATAAGCAGATGGGAAATAATTTTAATTTCTTATCTGGAGGATAGCATCTCCCAGTAGTGCAACTGCCCTCCTAGTATTGGATTTTGGCATCAACACAACAGAAACCCACTCCCAATGTGTGATACTTTCTGTATGCCCTTGTTAGAGGTCTTTTGTTTGCCTCCTTTATTCAGTGTTTCATCGTGACAACTGAAAGTGGCATTTCAAAAGCTGAGAGGATTTTACATAACAGGACCCCTATTGTCGTTCTTCATTTCCTTTCAATTTGAGCACGTTTGCTGCATTTTCATTATGTAGGAGATCATGCAGCATGTCAGCACACAAAGTCTGTTCCTTCCTGCTGGCAAGGTACATGAAGAGTAAGTCTCAGGGCCAGAGAGTTATTCTTGCACAGAATACAGAAATGCCTTTTATTAATGGAGGCTAACAGCCTGTGCCAAAAACTAGCTTGACATGGACAAAGGACGAAACTAAACAAAAGCTTATGAATTTTGTCATATAAAATATTCATTGTGACAACAATGCAACAATGCAATGATATAGAGAAGAAGCAAAAGAAAGGCAACTGACTACATTAACTGGCATAAAGGACCTACAACTATAATAGAAGTTTGGGGCTCATGTCTCATCCATCATCTCTTAAACAGGTTGAAAAAAGGGCACATAGATATGGTCAGAGCATGGAGAAAATTTTGGGGAAATACTTCTGAGAAGAGGAAGATTATTAAGCTTCTACATTTCTCTGCAGGTTCTAGCTTTATGTGTAAAGACCTCCATGGCCACCAGTTTGATGCTTTAACAGGACTAAAAATGGGCAGCACATAGAAGTGCTGAAATAATTGAAGCCCTGCTGAGAGTCCCATGGGATCTACTTTGCCCTTGCTGCACTTGTGAACTCCTTTCTATTTTTCTGCTTCTTCTTCACTAGGAAAAAAAAAAATCTGACTATTTAGCCAGCAGCACAGGAGCAGGTGGATTCTGTTTCACTGTAAGAAGAAACAAGCCCAGAGTATCTCAGATTGAGGAAAATGGAGGAATAACCAAAGTATAAAGACAAAATCTGTTGTCAAGGCTCTAATAGTCTGAAAATATAAACATAAACACATGTATCCTCCTATGTCTTCTGTATTTCCTTTATTTTCTCTTTGAATTTGCCTTTGACTGTCCTGCCAAATAGGAAAGGTAAATCTAAGTAGCAGAACTATCATATTCTTACCTGATAAAAAGATAGAAAGTATGACAGAAATCCTCACCCTCTAAAGGGAATTTTTATTTTGATTTATTGATCTTCAGAGCCACCTCAACATGCTTAATACTGCCTTCTGATCTTTCAAAAAATAGAAAAAGGAAAGCAGTAGATAAATCTAGCTTGTCCCAATCCATTTTATATATTTTTGGGGTTTTTTTTAGTTCTTTGTTTTTTCATTTTACTTTACTTTATTTCTTTAGTAGTCAAGTCCAAGTCAGCCATTGACCTCAGATTAATGCTGGCTAACAAAACTGCAAATATCCAGGTAACACATCTTTATTTCCTTCCAATTAACTACAACACACTCAGTAGTCTCACTTTTCATTCAGAGTACTACAATAAAAAGGGTTATTTTTCTATTTGAAATTTAAGCATGTACACATGTATAATTATTGGAGAAGCTTGGATTTCATTTAAAGAAAAGGGTTCAGGTGTTTCAATGGACTAGTACTGAACTATGTATTTTCAAGTGCATCCCAAAATCTCAAAAAGGAAAACAAGCAGCAAAGAAAGCTAGGAAGTATTTTTTTTTAATAGACATATATTGTAATATTTATTATCAATATATTTTATGTATATTATATATATATTTTAAGACTGATCATTGAAAAAAATTATCAATCCTTTCATGTAGTACATGAAACAAAAATTAGGACCTTGTAAAACATATCCTCCTCTCTTTAACTTCTGTTTTGTGTAAATCATGACACTTTTATTAGATGCTGCTAATCTGTGTATCTCTTCTTTTACTTTCTTCACTGATTATCTGACTATGGAAATTATCTGGAATTGTTTATCTCTGTCTCACTCTAATTAAATTTTCTAACATCTCTTTTAAAAAATCTGATTTGTGCTGGTATACATAAAAAACTTAAAAGTTTGGAAATAGCTGTTTGAAAAACAGTGTGTCATTATATATGCTCATACACAACTCTGCTTTTGCCTATATTATTTGCCTCAACGGGTTTTTTTTTGATCCAACTGTGTTACCTTAGTTTATATTCCTCCTCAGATTCTCTCTGAACCCAGTGTCATTTTTTTTCTCAACATTTTGGTGTTACATGCTGCTGTTCCACTCAAGCTTTTTTTAACTGAATCAATATGGCAGCAATCTGCTTTACCCTTCAGTAACCACTATGTTTATAAATACTGAACAACCAAGTCAGAATGAGGAGAAGAACTTTTCCCCATGTTATTAATTATGCTGCTTTCAGTGGTGTTTTATTTCTATAACAGTGATAAAATTTTCAAATGCAGGAGTACTGTCAACTTAAAAGAACTGCATTTTGTGAAGTTATTTCATTTTATATATAAATTTCTAAGTCTGGGAAAAAACCTCTGGTGGATTTACAATTCATTCAAACTTATTTTTCCACCATCCTTGGTTGCTAATACATTCTTCCAAGCAATTTATATGCAAATATCTATTGATACAAAGGAGAGTGAATGAGGAAAACAGACAAGCTACACCACATACATTACAGTATATTTTCTTAAAAGTACTCCTTTCAGCAAAAGCAGTAGAAAGAAATAGCAGCATCAGTGTCTTTGATGTAGGACCTGTTGCTCCGTTTTCACATCACTGCATCAAAGAACAAACTGAGGGGCATGTAGAGTTTTTGGTCAGGTGAGCTGTGGTATCTTTGTAAGTTTGTACAAGTTCTCAAGCCACGTTTGGTCAGTCTACACGGCAGCTGTGGTCACCTGCAAGAGCCACATTGTCCCTACAGGCTGCATGACCCCTAATGCAATTAGGTTTAGGGTTAGCCAATGCAGTCTCTACTTAGTGTCTGAGCTAGTTTTGATCTAGCTTACCACTGCTGCAATCACACTTCTGATTGCTGCAGGCTCATGGCTCTTCATTCTCATTGCGCAAGGTAAAATGCTGAAGAGATTACCCAAAGCAGTGGGATACAGGGGTAGAGAAACCTCTAAGTTTTGGTTCTCAGGAGAAATATAGGAAAGAGATGTGAGCGAGGCTTTGGAATTTCACAGAATCACAGAATATTATGAGCTAGAAAGGACTCACATGTCTCAAGCCCAATGCTTCAGTGAATAGCCTATATGGGGATCAAACCCACAATCCTGGTGTGATTGGCACTGTGCACTAACCAACAGAGGTAATGCGTCAATACACACAAGTTCCTTACACATCTGTATCATGTCTGTGCACATAAGATCAAAATATGCAACTCTATATACTAAAATGAGCTGTGTTCATGAATGAAGCAGAAGAAACACTGACCAATTTCCTCAGAAAAACAAAACAAAACAAAACAAAACAAAAATAAATGTATATTCCAAATTTTGTCGGCTTTGAGAACTACAGTATATAGTCAGCTTTGCATATACTGTTTTTGAATCTGCAATGAAAAAGGCTTGTCTTTTGTTATTTTTTTTCTCCTTTGCCCAACTGGGGAGGGAAATGATGGGGCAGCTTTCGTGGGCACCTGGCATCTGGCCAGGTTCAACTCAGGGCACTACACTTATGTAAGGTCACCTTCTTCACTGACTTTTCATAAAAGAAAAAACTTTTAAACATTCATCGTGCCATTAATGTACAGAAGGAATGTGAACTTTACAAATAGGATGAAAAAATTGGTTTGGGTTAGACAAATACAGACCAGCTTATTTGCTCAGGCTTCCTTACATGCCTGGCCTTCAGCTTCCTTCCTGAAAGGGTTGAGCCAGGTGTCCCCAGTTTCCTAAGTCACAGCATCCATCCCTGTGCAGATGGAAGTCTGGAATACTGCCTGCTGCCTACCTTTAAAAACAGGAATTCAATCTGTGGTAAGCTGAATTAAGGTCTACTTCTTGTCTTTTCTCCGTTGACTTTAACAGGAGATTGCACATGTGCACGTTGGCAGCTACTGCTGCAAAAAAATCAAAGCTTCGATCCCTATTGTACTGTTTTGTGTTAACCTCTGCCTTCTGAAATGTCTGCTCTCCCATGCAACTTCTTTTTCCTCAGAGTCCTACCATCTTCAATCATTTACATAAGTAGTTCATCCTCCTCCATCTGTCCTTCTGGAACTAATGGTTTCCTAAAAAACTTTTTACTCCAAATCCTTATGTGATTAGCAGCTCAGAAAAAAGAATGCAGATTTTGCCAGATACGTGACATTTTATCACACATCACTTTGATAAAGTTTTTTACCACATCTGGCAGTTCAGAATGTGCAGGAATATTTCTGCTGAAATTGAGCTAATTCAGTTCCAATCACATTTAGGCATAGGAAAGCAATAGGCATGAAACTACTGTTCTGTTCTTTAGGAAAACACGAAAAGTGTGCATCTCAATTCCTCTGTAATTAATATCAACTAAAATGATTCACATAAAGTTAGTAGAACAGATTATTTTTCTTCAATAATTATGTCTTTAAACATACGTTTTACCTTTTGAAGTAAACCAAACATTTCAGGCAAAAAGAAAATAAAATTATCATGAAAAACTATTGGAAAGTTTCAAACAAATAACTCAGGTTGCAGAACAGAACCTGTATATCTAAAACATTTTTAATTGCTAATATAAATATCAGACTGGATATTTGCAAATAGATATATCCCACCATAAATGTTAAAAGATTTGCCACATTAATAGTTCTAAATGCATCAATAAGCTCATTTGGTGGATCAGAAACTTTCATTTTGCCATCAATCTTTATTAGTTGCAGTTAAGTTCTGGTATTGAATCACAGTAGATTAGTTCAGCTCAGGTCATAAGTATTTACATGCCTATTTTGTCATGCAGATAAAATAATCTGCTTGCAAAAATTCAAAAACACGCTTACAGGAGATGTTAAAAAAACCCAACCGTTTTACATCACACATTGTAAGCACAAATTGCTGCAGTAGTTCACAAACTACTGCAGACTCCAGGCTACAGTAATATTTTCAATTTATCCTTTTCTAATAAATATATATATGACACAGATAATTACAAGAAATGCAATCAGCAACCCTTCCCAAAATTATCCTGTTTAAGAATAGAAAAAAGTATAGACTAACATCAAGGAAAGAAAGATTTTGGCAGAGAAGTGCTTCAGGAATGAAGCACAAATACATGCATCTGTCATCCTGTTGCTGTATTGGAAGTTAGAGCCATGTAAGTGATTGGCTGAATGAAAGTTTTACATATTTATTTCCTGGAGTCACTGTTTCTGTTCAATGGCTACCCCCAGTACCTGAAAATAAATATCACCTTCATTAGACATGGAAACAAATGTCACCTTCATTAGTTTTTCCTCAGGGTTACAGTCTTCTCAGCATTGAACAGGCTGCTTCTGTTCTGGTTTCAGTGTACTGAGATCTGCACATAACAATATTGCCTTAGAACCTCCACACCATTATGGATTAGTAGAAAAGGCTGATCACTACAAATTAAATATTGAAGGTGAATTTTTTTGATTGAATTAATATAAAATTATTTTCAATGCATGATTAATTCAGTAAGAAAGTTTGGATGATGATATATCACTTTGGTTTTTAGACTGTCAGTCCAGGGTACACAAAAGGCTGTTTTTTATTTCAAATTAGTAAAATATTTTATCGACACATGAATACCATAGATAAAGAAAAGATGACTTGCACAATTTTTCTGGTAGTAATAAACCATTAGGTATTTTTCTTTAATGAAGTGGACAGGGACGACTTACACTGGATCTCACCAGTGGAATAACAGGTTAGTTCATTAATGGAAGACTTCCAAGTCAAGGACACAACAGCTGAAATTCTGGCCCAGAAGAGGAACAGATACTAAGTGAAGATTCCTTTTGATCGGTTTTCTCCAAAGTTACCACTGTCTTTGTAATAAAAAAATAAGGAAAATACTTTTCAAAACAAGTGTTTAATTAACAAAGGAGTTTTTGCAAAAGCTGATGAATTCTAATGATGCCTGATCAAATTCTTTGCTAATTGTAAGTTGTCCTCACACATTTGAATTGACCTTTTTTAATCATGCTCTCATTTTTCTCCTTTTTGTAAACAACTGTGTTACAGTGTTTTCATGCATAGTTTGTCTTCTATCTGCATTTTGAGTGCCATGACTGCCTTCCTGTTTGTCATCTGTATTTCCATTCCTTTTAGCAGCTGTGCAAGTAAAGATACAGTTTCCCATTAGATGATACAGTAAGAAGGTAAATCCAGCCAATTTTTTTACTTCCAACAGCAATCAATACAAGCTCAAGAAAGAATTTATAGTAGGAATCTCCTGTATACAAATATCTCTCTTTGGGGATACATTTTCTTATAATGTATTTTTTCAAACTCTAATATCGTCAGTCTAAATCAAAATTTGCAGCAGAGCAGCAACCAGATGATCAACTGTACAATACTGCAGGTGATGTGGCTTTAGTGTGTATCTCTTCACTCTGCTAACAAAATCTAACATTTTATAGGAGATCTTTGTACTTTCAAAGGCGTGAGAAAACTGAGCAACTGTTTCAGACTCTGATGTAATCACTGAGGTCAGTGACATTCAGACAAGAAGTCCATTGAACACAGTGACTAAGTTTGCAAGAGCTCTGTTATCAATAGGAGAATGATAAGGTTGGTGAGCAAAAAATTGGAAAGTAAGGGATATAGGAAGTAAGGGATATAGGAAGGGATATATTACTCAGAAGCAAAGCCTGAGTAAAAGTGGATTAATGGCACATATAAACCAAAACCCCGGAGGTCCATGAAAATCAGTAAATACATAATATACTTCTTTCAAACATAATATTTGCAACGTTACTGCAGAAAATGGGAGCTGTCTTATGGGTCCTTGGTCCTGACTCCTCTTTTGAAATGCAAAGTGCTTCATAAGCATTGCTTGAGTGTGTTTGTGCAAAAAGCTGTGTTCTTGCAATTCTTACCAGCACAATTAAAGTCTATTCAGAAAATTTGTTATTCAAAGTAGACAATATTATTGTCTACTTTGAATAAAACACAATCTATGTGTTTTGCTTTGTTTTGTCTCTCTGTTGTTTTGGATGGTTGGTTTTGATTTTTTGTTGGTTTAATTTTGAGAAAAATCAAATTTTGTAACAACTATAAGGTATAACCAAAGATATATCACATCTTTCCTTTGTACCTGAGAAGGTAGACAGAGAGCTCCAGCCTTCTTGCTCTGCAGATTCCATGACATGCTGTAGGTCTGCATACCACAAGCATGAGATAGAAAAACAGCAAAAAGCCTTTTCTATTGAAAATGAATAAATATCATTTTCTGCAATGCACTAATTGAGAAGTGATTGAGAAGAACGTGCAATGATCAGTTGAGAATATTGAGAGTTGAGTTGAACATTGAGAGATATTAGTTGTTTAGCTTAAGTAAATTTTATATAGAATGAATTACACAATCAAAATATTGTTTGTTTAGTATGCTGTTTGCCTTAGCATGAGTAACTTGGCTGGGTGAAGCCTTAGGCTGCAAGCTGTGAACTTACACCTAGATATGCTTTTAGCTGGAATAGATTATAGGAATTCATTTCATAGTACCTTTCCCAGTACTAGTACAGTGATTTACTTTGTCTTTAGTACAAGAAAACATTGGCAACCTTCTGATGGTTTGGTTGTTGACAAGTAGTATTTAGCCCAGATCCAGGGCTTTTTTAGTTTCCCATGTTCTACCAAACAGCAGGTGCAGCAGCGGTGCAAACCAGACACTACAACTGCCAGCAGAAGATGTAACTCCACAAGATGAGAACAGCGGACAACCTGCCTGCACAGAAAAATTGAAAGAATCCAACAAGTTGTTAAAAGACCCTAAAATCACCATTAGAACAAGAAAAGCATGCAAGGCATGGGAAGAATCAGTGAGAGGTGGGTGCAGAATTCATACAAGTAAAATTGTCTGGGGATGTTTTTGTGCTGTGTCACTCTCTGGAGGCACCCAACTAGATCTGACCTGCTGCTGTAGCACTCTATTTTTTTTTTTTTTTATAAATCCAATGCCTGAGACTCTGCTGTGGGAAACCTAAGGTCAAACCCAAAGGAGGAACCATGTCCATGAGTGAGTGTGCGTGTGAGCAAGGAGTTGGCTCACTGGAGCCTCCTGCTGCACGGGGACTCTGGTCTCAGCAGCTAAAGTTTCAAGTGGTGTGTGTGTGACTTCTTGAATGGATGCTCAGGCAGCAGCTTCTCCTTTAAACAGTGAATCAGGTGCTAGGTGAATGTGTGTGTATCTATATATTTAATTGGAATGCTTCATCAAATTTTACTCCACCAGCCAAGCATACTAAGATAATTTTCTCTTAATCATGCATAACGTAATATTTCTATGCATTCTATTATTTACTATTAATGAATTCTATTTCATTTCAAAATGCAAACATATTTAAATTCATAGTGAAATACAATTATTGCAATTCCTGTGCAGTGACCTTCCACATAGTGATCATAGCATGTGCTAAATAATTATTTTAACCTCAGAAGAACTTCTGTCAAGTACTAAGCAGAGAGAAGACAAGTGACTTGTTCAAGTTCATACAGAAATAGAAAGCTAAGAATAGAAATCCAGGAATAGAATTCATGGGACAGAGTAACAGCTCTAATTGAGGCAGAAACTTGGCCTTTACTCTTCCAAACAGGTTTAGTTCTGTGGTTGACAAGAATTATAGATTTCATCTGTTTATTCATGCTAGTAAGAAAATACGTCATATTTGAAAACCCTTCTCTATTGAAGTTGATGGAATAGTAAACTGAAGAGGGAAGTGTGACCGCATGTCAGTTTTATGAAGCAAGCTCTAGGTAACCAGGGTGTGTGGTAGGGTTGTAATATCAATGAGCCCAACAAAAAGTCCAAAATATCATATAGTATACTGAATACCAGCTGAGAAGTAGCATGAAATTACTCTAAATAAGACTAATTCTTACTTTTGCTTTTGCTGCTCTAAAATTATATTTCATTCTGTGTTGATGAGATCAGATTTATAAAAGTCAAGATAAACCTGGAAAGTGAAATGAAGGGGTGCTGTTTAGTTAGATGTGCTATTCACAGCAGGGGGAAAAGCACACAAGAATGCAATAGAACAGAGTGAGAAGCAATTTTTTCAGTGAGATGATTTCAACAGGTAACCAACAATCCTGAGGATAGATGCTCACTCCAGATGCTTTTGAGTTAATTAACTCTTCCCTGAATGTGCTAGGCACACAGCTTCTATTAAGTTTCATTTAAAAATTCACTCTTAAAATTATAACAAAAGTACCAATGATTTTAGCATCTCACGTTAGGAACTTCACAGAAATGGAACACAGTCAGTCTGACCTGGGAACCTACAAACCACATGCAGCTGGTGATGCTCAACCAATGCAGCAAGCATCTTGTGTATACATTAGAGACATGAGAACCAGTAGAGGATGAGACAGACAAAGTGATAGTCCAGGAAGATAATCTGTGAAGCAGACTTAATGAATAGAAGGAAAGCTGTAGCTGACAGAACCAGAGCATGGTGCAGCAAAGAGATAGATTACAACAAAGTGGAAATTTTCATTTCTATATGCAGTTATTGTTTTACACACACACATAGCTAGGCTATAAGGACAAGCTAGGGGTCAAAGACATAGCTCAGACACTGATATTCTCCCCACTGATGAGAAAAGGAATTACTTACAAGAACTTGCTTAAGCAGGACCCTCACTTTACTACCCCATTTCACCAGACACCCGACTTCTAGACCTTATAATCCAAATAAGTTTTAGAAAGGGAAACTGAAACAATTATGAGTCATCACACATCACTACTTACTCTCCATGTGGAAGAACAGCCATTAATTTAGTCAGCGTTTATCTAACTTCCTCTCTATGTTTCTGCAAGAAGTACATTTCCAAATGTCTACAGAAGGATTTTAGTGTGGTTTAGGGAATTTGTATATTTTTAGGTCTGCTGTTGATAAGAATTGCATAAATACTGCACTTTCCCTGCAAATAGGTAGCATGTAGATAAGAAACTTTTAAACTACACATGTGAATTAAAAGGACATTAATACATCACAAATTATTTTGGTTTATATTCTGCAGAGATTTCCCAGATTTATGCAATTTTCAAACTGTAAACCTCTTCAGAACCTATCAAAATGGAAAAACTATTAAAACTAACTAAAGTAAAAAAAAAAAAAAATCAGTTTCCAAACAGAAAAGACTTGTGGTAAATAAGTTCTCTGAAGAATGAAGATGATTTTTTTTTCTCAGAAAGTCACTTTATTTTAAAATAATCCAAGGCCTTCTAATGACTGACTATTCAATTGAGAGATTAGAGAACAATTAGAAAGGTGTTTTCATGTTATGAATTCAGTGTCAAGAACAAAACTGTCAATTTAATGAATAAAATTAAAAGTTATGCAACCAAAGAAAAACTTTCACTTATTACACAGCATGTACTTTAGCCAGCTCAAACAAAAGAAAAAGTAGAATAGTGTACCTTTTGCTTCAGGTATCTGCCTCACTATAGGTTTTTTATTTATCTTTGAGTATTAAATACAAAACAGTAATGTAGTATTTGTGATCATTTCTTGTTAATACTTTTAAAAAAATTCATCTATGAAGTTTGGAAGTTACCTTAAAATCATCCTAAGGTAACAGATTCTTCCTTGCTGTACAAAAAAAGGTTGTTGCGTATTGCGACCATTAGAAAATTTGAGATTGAAATAATAATATGAAAGAAACAACAAATAAATGAAAGAAACCCCATTGAAATGGGTCTTGAAAGTTTTAATTAAGCTGTCTTTCTAAGGAAGTTGGCATCTTTTCTCAGGTTCATTTCCAGCAATAACATTTCCTCAAATTTATTTTTATAAAATGTCAGTTTTGAGATTTTGTCCCTCTGGTCAGTGACATGAAAAATGACCAAGCCTAGGACAATTGGTTCCTTGTTTAGTCTAAAGTATTCAAGAATCATGAAATTATAACTAGTACTTAATGACCTTAAGAACATCTATTTATAACAATAAATAAAAGAAAATGAATCACTATTGGTAACAAGGTTGAGAGAAGAGTGAAATGCAAGACATCTTCTTAAACTGTTTGTCAGATTTCTGAAAAACGGATATTGGACTGAGCAATTCTGTGACGCATTCAGGATACAGCAAACCCACTCTTTACAAATTAATGATTAATGGGATGTAAGACATATGTACAGAACAGAACAGGGTGTTTTGATTACGTCAATTCAACTAGTGCAGGTAGAGGTAATTAGAAATAAATTTTAATAATTTTTAATTTTCTTGGAACTGCATTATAAGGTTATAGATCACCTACCTTTGGCCACTGAAAGAATTTTCAGTTTTACTCTATGAATTTCATGCTACTTTTTTTTTTTCTGTTTAAAAGAATTATTTTGTTGTTACATAGATGAATAAAATGGAAAATGTGACGATTTGTTGAGATGTCTCTCCAAACACTATTGCAGTGTGGCATAAAGGAAGAGCTCTGTAGCTGATCACCATTTTACATTCCAGAATGTACAAGTCTTCCATAGGTCCAGTATCCTATTCCACATTTACATACTAGCCCCATGTAAATGTCCTGGATACCTCAGGAAAACAAAATAAATTCTCACCCGTGCATCTGCCCTTGAAATTTATGTATCTTAGTCACATTTAAATCCTTTTAAATTAACAATAAATCTAAGTATCTTAATCTTGAATGGAATACCAGTTCAATTTCCATTTCTAAAGTATCCATGCAATTTTGTTTTATTATCTGCTGCTTTATGTTGAATTGTTCCTAATTATCTGAAAGAGATGACTTTGTTTTAGCTAGGAAACCCTCAAGATTTTTTTTTTTTAATCCTATTATTTCATTATTTTTGGTTTTACTTCCTGTACAATTTTCAGGGCTTCACATTCCATCTCTATCCTAATCATCATTTGGGAAAAAATTGTGTGTTTTACAATTGTTACTCTACATTTGTGGTTTTTTTTGGTAAGGGTTTTCACTCTCTTTGGGGGTGGAGCGTATCTCTGCCATCTGAATGAAAGTTCCAAAGCTGCCTCCTCAGCTTGGCTGGTCTCTGATTTGTTCTTCACCTTTACTGTCACTGCATTACATCTGCCTCCAAAGATTTGCTATTGTCTTCACTTATGTCTCTCTTTGGACTATCACTGTCTGCTCTTTCAAATACATTATTTTCCTTGGTAAATATACCTTTCCAGTCATCCTAGAAATATCTATGATTTATATACTTATGTACTGATAAAGTTTTCCTAGAGACTCTGACACAGCTTTCTAACAAATAAAGTGGATGATCTGACAATAAAGATCTGATCTCAAAAACTATCTCTGAAATAAAAGGTGGAGACTAGTTTTCACAGACTTGGATCCAAAGCACCTAACTTTATCAAACTGCCTTCATCAAGAGTTTATCAAACTGAGTAAAGATGGGCAACCAACCTTTCTGAAGTGGGAACAGAAATAAGGCTGGAAGAACGGAACTGAGTGCTGTGGGAAGAGAGCCATTATTCTGCACATCTGCAGTCAAGTGGTTTCCTTAAAATTTTCTCCTTATTCCTGGTGTTCTACCTCAACTGTGAAATACTTTGCAGTTTGTTCGAGTCCTGTTTCTCCTGAGAGACACAGGATATCACAGGGCTTGTCTTTTTAATGCAATACCAACATTTCCTCTTGGGAGAAGATACCATTTTCCCTCCCTCAAGTAAACAGCACTTGAAATCAGTTCTGATTAGTGTTCTCCCTATTTCATCCAGAATCAATTAGTGAAGGATATTGAAACTGTGAATTACCTGTCATCCAAAGCATCATGGTGTGTTTAGAAAAGCAAATTGACTATATTATAAGAATATTGTATATGAAAATCTGGCTACTTATTAATGTTTTGTTTTTTTTCCTAGAGCATCCTAGTACAAGCATTATCTTGGAAATAAACTGTACAATTATTTCTCCTTGCAGTTTATGCTTTGATTTCTATCCCATCATCACTCTCACCCCTTCAAAAAGCCACTAGAATACAGAATATTTTCACTGCAGCTTCAAGAGTATTTCACTGCAGAAAATGACTTTGATCTTACTGGAGAAGAAGAATTTTAAGATGTCTAGTCAGAAAACAGGAATTTTAAGATGTCAGTCTTTTTTCCAATCTGATTCTCTGCATAGTATCTATCCCTTCATGGAAGAAGGGCAATTGCAACAAGTTTTAAAAGATGTCTGTTATGCAGTGAAACAAACAGCCAGTTAAAGGATAGACTTTTCTTATGGGTAAGGAGCAGGATACTGAGGCTACCTTTCAAACCTCATTTGCCTGGCTGCACGTAATTCTGTTTGAATGCTGTGCAGCCAAAATTTATGATAAGACAGGGTAGAAAAAAAAGGATAAATGGGTAGAGTAAATTTAACAGGAAGAAACTGAACACTTGGGAGAGGGTATGTACTTTGATTTTCTGTTTATCTGTCTCAAAAGATTAAAAATTAATATTTTTGATTTCTTGAAGCAATTTATGAAACAGGTTTGTTATTCATTTATGTTACATTTAATGCCTGAATCTGTTTTTTATGTTTATGGAGCTGACTGCTGTTTGTTAACATACTCTGTAATCAATGCCCCCCCATTACTAAGTACTGCAATAAAAACCATTAACACAAATTACTACCCAGGGCTCATGTGTCTGTAGAGTGTGTAGAGGTTCATATGTACCTCTGTAGCAAGCCAGCTCATTATTGACTGTGAGCAAAAAGTCACACATTGGTATTTTCCATGATATAGCTACAACACCATATATGCCCATCTTAATTATTTTACAATAATCTTTCAGTGGGCCTGTGGCCATAAAATCAAACTACTCTTCTCTACTTCAAGAGGGATTGATAAGCCATCAGATTTTTAAAAACGATTTAAGCACAAGAACATGTAAAATAATACCTACCGGTATTTCAAAACCATGTAGAATCCTAGGTGTCACTGGCTCTTCCGTGGAATTGATGCTTAAATTCCTGAAAGTCGTAGTAGAATCCTACCTACCTCAAATACCTAAATTCCTTTGAAAGTCTGGCCTAAATGTTTTTTTAAATTATATCGCATTATTGGTTAATGATTTATAGTGCTGCAAATAATCCAGATGCATACAAGTTTTTAATGACATGGATTTATTTTCTTTGCATCTGTGCATCACTAATTAAACTGAAAGATAAAGAGGTGCAGCAAGATACCATCAGCAGAAACCATAGATTTTCTTAGAGTATTCTGTATGATTAATATATCTACAGTGTTTTATTACTTTCAGTAAATTTAAGAAAATTAACCTTTAATATTCTAAATAAAAAAAAATTGATTACTAATTATTTGATTTTTTTAAAACTCACATTTTAAGTAAAGGAAGAAATATATTTTAACAATGTAATATTAACTACAGTAATGACTTTTTTTCAGAGTTATTGTTACTCTGATTTATTGCAGCAGTATTTTTTTCTTTTATGTTGGAAGATGGACAATGGAGCCTCTAAATTTAAAAATCAATTACTCCCCAATGATGAATGAAAATTCCCACCAATCAGAGCACAAATGCCTATCGGGAATGTAATAATTGGAGTTTTCTACCTCATCCAGTGCCTCCAAGCCTGTAGAGGATGTGGATATTTGGTTTCTTTTAGCCTTTTCTCCTTATTAGAGATAAAAGATTAGGCCTTAAATATTATTGACAAAGAATTCCTCATTACCCTTTTCTGATTGTTGTGATATTAGCACACATAATAAGCTGCTGAAAATTTCTGTACTAACGTTCTAGGGAATGCATAGAGCATATTTGATCATTTTCTACATCAAATTTAAGACTTTACAAGAAACAGACACCAGACATACAGATCAGTGCTCTGTATTTTAATACCTTGTTTTAGCTAAAAATTTTTTGGAGAAAGAGGGCAGATATTCAAAATTGTTTTACAGCAAATTTGGCTAGGTAACTTTTAGATATATTTTTCCTAAAATTGTATTTAATTTTATGTACTCATCAAACACACTGTAAGCTTAGAAAGGTGGTTTTTTTTAATCTTTTGAACTCATTTTAATGAGAAAAGTAACACATATTTTCACGTGCATTTATGTGCTTATGTGGACTCCGTAGTGATCAAATTAAATGTTAAAGGAAAAGAAAAGTATATCATACACAGTATTTTCTTTCATGTCTTTAAAATCATGGGTCTACTCCCTGTTTAGGATAAAGATCAAGTTTTATGTTCCTTATCTCTCAGAAAGGCAAACAGGATGGTCAGCTTCTCCGGCATATATGAATCCTTCTGGTTGTTTAAACTGGTGTTTGCACTGCTGCAGTGCAAAATGGTATTGTTATGTAAGGTATATCAATACTTGCAGATGACATTGTTAGTTTCATTATTATTTTCATATTTTCTCTGTAAGTGTGTTTCAATTCTCATCAAGATTCCTGCAGTGCACTAAACAGTCATATGCTTTTTGTAAGAAATATTTAATATGATGTGTGCTTTGCTGCAAATGAAAAAAGCATCTAAAAAACCAGACATTTGAGTATTTTTTTCTCAGTTGAACACTTACCAGCAAAAAATATCTTTCTATTAAATGAAGAAGCATAACACAAAAAAATGGAATTCAAGTTCTGTCAAACAGGACAAAAGAAAAACAAGTTGTTTAAAACGCCAATGAATTGTAAAGAAAGACTTTTAAAAAATAATTACTACTTAGAAGTAGCTAATTATTCTGCAGAGATGTCTCCCTTTCTCATGAGTCTTCACTGATTTCTGAACTAATTTCTACTTTTGTCTCATGGAAATTTTAATCTGAGAAGGCTACTGCAGGGCAGTTTTTGTGTTGTGGGGGTTTGGTTTGGTTTTAATTTAGGTTTTCTGCTGTTACATATTTCACTGCTCATAGCATATCATCTTCTGGATTTTTTAAGCTCAAATGTAAAGTTCAGCATTCTGCTATTCTTGCAAACTATGCCCAAGATCTTGACTACAAAATCACATCAAGGACAGCATACTTGAAATGGTTCCATTTTTCTCTTTGCTCTTAAAACCCTGCAAGTTTTTCTGGTAAATTATTCCATATACAATGGCAGTGGCTGGCAATGGGCACTATGTGCATCAGCTACTCTTGTTGATTGTGCCATTAGCATCTCATTTTACTTTGTGTTTGAGAAAGAACTCATCTTTTTTTTTCTGGGAATTCTTTATCTGGAGACATAGATACTATCATGCTATTCTAACAGTACTAACGACACTAACCAGTGCGTAAAACATTATATAGTTACTTATTTGACATAAAGCAACTGATACCTCTTGGTTTGAGACTGATTAAACTAATAAATCATCTGCCTACATGTCCATGTTTAACACTTGCAGTTACACACCTCTAATTTTGGTGCTAGAACATTTCAAGCTCTGGTCTCAATATGCAGTGAACATTTCCCACATTAATAAGATCTTCAATAATAAAAGGTTATTATGAAATGTGATCACACTTCATGTGGCAGTGCTCCATGAGGAAAGAACACATATGTGAAAAACAGTTGTGTCTTGAAGTTGAAGTTATTTTGTTAAATATGTGTGTTTTAAATATGTGTGTAAATATGTGTGTTTTGTTAAATATATGTAAAAGAACATGTGGGCTTTCACTGGTGAGTAACCCTAACTGCTAGGACAATCATTGAGATTAGAACCAGTATTCCTGCTTATCTATTTTTTATCTGTCTCTTCTAGTGATGTGTCAGCTACCATCTCTAAGCTGAAAGAGCAGGACAAATTCACTGGATTCAGGCCATTCTAGGCCTTTCATTCATGTAGTGCACATAAAGCCTTTAAAGCAATAACTACTTGTATGCTTACATTCTCCATGTTGGTGAATAACTGATATGAATCCTGCATCACACATTTACCAGATAAAGTGTGATTACAAAAAGACACCTTGCCATGCAATAATGACATAGGCCACTTTTTTTTTTCCTGAAATTCATGTGAAACCATATGTTGTCCTGTTGAAATATAAGGTTATTAAAAATTTGTTTACAATGTCATTTACATCCTTCTCTTCAAGCTCATTCTAATCACCTTCTGCTACAGATCCAGAATTAGTATTTCATTGACTTTTACTTTTAAATTGTACTGACACATACTCTTCTGTTGAGGCACTGCTAATTAAATCACAAGAATGTAAATAACCTTTTCAAGAAAAACTGAGAAAAGAAAAAGTGAAATAAAAAACCCACTAGCATCAATATTTTGTATTTTGATAGGTGGTCTGTGTTTATATTTGATAATAATCTTTATTTGGTAGAGTTATTGTGTATTCAATTTATGTCAGTATACTTTATGGATAAAAATATTTCTCAACAGAAAGAAGCAAGAAATTCAGTTTTCACAGGCTAAATGTCTTTCTGGGCTCATATTTATCCAAATCATATTTGTAGTAAAACTGAAAATCTTTCTGGGAAAATATATTTTAACATTATATTTTCTTCTCTTTCATCTGACAATGTTGCCTTTGGACCTACACCTTGAAGAGTAAGTTTGTTCTTTATAATCTTAACAATGAGGGAGTTAGGCAAATATTATTTTAATTTTATCAATGTTTCCAAATCTAATATGAATGTCTTTCTGTCTGCATGTAAAATACAAGAACCATTCGTCTTCCTTTCATTCTGTAGTCCAGCAGGAAGCTGTTGTAAGTTATGATAGTGTATAACCCCAGAAAGTACTGGTTAATTGTGAGATCTGGCTTTAGGGCCCCAAAACATTATTGTAGTTTTTCTCTTCTGACCTCCATTTTAGTGACGTATTTTTTAACATCCTTAGATTAGTTGCACATGAAATAGAAAACAAGTTCAAAAGTTAGGTGTTCTATGTGATTTGAATAAATAAACAGCTACTTGTTATTTTCAAAGGAACAGAAATTTTTGTAGCACAATACAAAGAGAGTTATGGAACTTTTCCTCAGGAGCATCTTGTACTTTAGGATAAGTCTAGGCAATATGTTCTGCTAGAAAAATGCCAGAATTACATTACTTTTGGTAACTTGAAATACAGGGCCTTCTTACACTATGAAAATCAAGATTTAATGGCAAATAATTTATGTAATTTATGTCAGGGTGTGGACTATGGACCACCTTTGCTTGGGAGTTGCATTAAGTTCAGGCCTTTGTCCTGATGTCACGTGAAGCTGCACATGTGCATCTTTGTTAAGTGCCCCAGGATAGAGTGGGCATGGTTCTGGTAACCAATTTATGCTCTGCAGATACATCAATTGCAAAGCTCCGAGTTTCCTGGGTCCTAAATCAAAATTCAGCGACAATTCTACATTTTGTTCCTGTATCATTTTTTTATCCTCTTTTACTCCTCCATTCCTTTCATTACCTGCTTCATACTGAGAGGTCAAAGTAATTAATATCCTTATTTTTGACAGAATGGATTAGCCTATTCTTGCTCTAAAAGAAACTGACTGTGGACTCAGCTCATTTCAATGCCTTCAGCGATTACAGCAGAGGTTGACAGTAAGCTGCATTTCATTCAGCTGTGGCGGATCTATTTAAAAAAGGAGACTGTATGAATAAACCTAATCTTTCTCATGCCAATAATCTAGCATGTCTCTCTGCAACATACTAAATTGTTAAAATTCATAGGCCCCATTTCACAAAGAAGTTCCCTAGTCTTTTTGTACCTCAGCACAGCAGGAATATGACTAGGAAAAACATCTAATATGATTACCTGTAACAGCCAATTTTAGGTTAAATAGATATTTAAATTCCACCAAATATTTGTACTTTCGCTTAACTTTCTGCTAAATTATTGTATGAAATTACAAGCCTACTAAAGATAAGAGAACACAGTTATTTAATTAACTAGGACTCTGTGAAGATTTGAAGACCAGACAACTGCAATTTCTGAACTACAATGTTGGCTTTTACCTTTATGATTATTAAGTTCTAAAGTAAACAGATGCAAATTGCAACACGTTCATGTTGGTTCATTCTGACTGACTCAAATAGAACTTACCTATATGAAAAAACCTTACCTCTTATGAACTACACTCCTGTTCACACACAGGAATAGTAATTCTACCAAACATTGTGAATATATTAATTTTGTACACTGTGAAAAATAAAGATTTTTTTATAGAATTAAAAAAAAAAAAAAAAAACACATTATTTACATGTGCTATTTCTCAGGCTTTTTTCACCCCCCTCTTCTAAAAATGATGTCTCTTCTCTTGATATTCTGTGGAAGAGGGCTGGTTGTATTATATACCTTCTGGAAATCCGAGATATATCTTCTAAGATTCAGAGTGAATGTGTAGATGTGTAGATTACTAAACATTTGATCAAAAATACATGAATCCGACCTATCAGGGGAAAAAAGGATATATGTAAATAAATAAGTTGTTCAAACTTTCAGCTTTGCTGTTAAATAATTTCCATTCAGTGTCTTTTTTGAAGTGTAAGGATAAGTTAAATAAAGGACATGAAGAATAAACTAAGAGAAAACAAAAAAATATTTTGCATAAAGCTTGCTTATATCATTCCAGGAAAAACTTGTTGAATATTTGGAGGGAGTTGTGAATTCAAAGCTTGCAATATACCAGAAATCTTCATGGGAAATAGGGAAATTATGTATAATGGTATATGAAAACATGTTTAAACAAAAGTAGTATTGTGTTAAATTGGATAACAGTAATGTTTGCCAAGAAAAAGTTGACACAAAATTAGTTTTAAGAACACAGATATTCCCTTATTATTATATCTTTCAAGGTTATATACTCATAAGAAACAATTATCACATCATTACCCTTGTGCTATAAAACTAATTTTCTCTTTCAAAACTGATGTGAACATACTTAGTTGATTGAAAGGAATGGAGAAAATCCATGCATAATTCTCTTTAATGGGTTGAGTCAAGAGAGAGTTTACCTTTCACAAAAAAGTAATAAAGGCTGAAATAAAGGCACAAAAAAATCAAGTTTTTAGTGCAGATCCATGCTGTGACTAACAACATGCAATCACATTGAAGAGATCTGCCATAGTTTAATTGAAAGATTTTCTTATATTTCAACTATTTCAGATAATTACATATGAAAAAAACCCCCTAGTTTTGTTATATGCTATTTGCATACTGCTTTCTCATCCCTGCCCCAACTGACTGTCAAACTTCAATCCTTTTATATTTGTTTCAATAGATAAAAGATTCAGAAAAGAAGCTGGTTTGAGAGGAGCCCTTTATGAGCATCTATTTCAGTGGGAATTAGGTACATCTTAGTAATTTTGGGGAAATCACAATTAAAAAAGGTGAATGCATGAAAGAACTGTGAAGTCCTGGAGCAGGCTGAACAAACAGAAGCAATATTTTCATGATCACCAGCACAGCTCAGAGCTGTTTCTTGGTGCCTACATGGATCTGGATAAATATCATTCATTTATTTGTTTAAAGAGTACCCAACAAATAGAATGACATGTTCTTGCTGTTTAAATAAACAAATTTAATGTAGATCAAGATTTTTTCCTTGCCTCACCACCCTTACAAAAGTAATTCAGGAACATTTCAAAAGGGAACTATCAGAACACAATACTGTAAAAATTGCTCATTATTCAAATTCATTTTAGTATTTTTTAAGAGTCTCCTTTTTTTAGATTAAGTAATTTCAGTTGACCTGAGACTATTGTTCAGAAAATAAGCAACTCTTCAGAAACATCTTGCTCAGCTATCTGCCAGCTGCATCCTCTTGAGGTTTCAAGCAGATTCTTGTTTTCTGTCATTGTGAAGAAGGCGGAAATGGAAGGAAAAGAGATGACAGATTTACCGTAATTTCTTGTGTATAACCGACCATTGTAAAAAAAATCTTGCCTGAAAAAAAAAATAGGGTAATCCAGTGCCTGCTGAAATCTCTGCTTCGTTTACTTTTGTCATCTTTTCTCAAGAGGTATTGCTGCTTTACTCACCCCCACCTATAATGCAGAAGTGGCAGAAGCATGGGCATTAAATAAGTCTGTAACAAGAGAAACTGCAGTGTCGAGAGGCCACTGTAAAAGGTGACTACATAAGTAGCACTTCTAAGTATCTTATGCACAGGCAAATAGGGTTCAATCCAAAATGATTCCTCTTAAATTCTATTACACTTATCCTTCCAATCCTTCCATTACCATGATTTAGAGTTCTAGTTGGGGTTTTCTGTTGTTTTTATCTTTGTTTTTGTTCTTGTTTTGTTTTTTTGGAATTTTTTTTTTTTTGTATTTCTTTTCTTTGTTTTAGTTTGGATTTTTGTTGTTTTTTTTTTTTTTTTTTTTTTGTTGGAGTAATTTTCAATATAAAATCTTTATCAACTGGAAATATTTAGTGGGAGAACACTAGGCTACACCTTTTATGTAAGTGCAGTCTAGTTCACCTCTCTTCTGAATGTTTTAATTCCAAAGAGCTGGTTGGTGTTATACAGTCTGAAAAATGAAACACTTCAGAGAGTTTCTCAATTGTTGTAATTAGAAACAGGAAAGAGCAAGATAAATAAAGGAATCGTGGGATCAATAAAGCATTATTATTTTAATGAAAATCTCAGAAGCCCAGATTATAAAAGGCTAGCATATAAAGTGCAGGAAATCTGAACAAGTGCAAGGTGTCTCTGATGGAACTCTTGAGTAATGATCTGGACAATCTGAGCAAAACTTAGGTGTTTTACTAAATCTGAGCTCTTCGTTTCTGAAAATAACAAACCAGATTTCTGGGGAATTGTCAAAATTAAGATCATAGAACCATAGAAATCTTGGGTTGGAAAGCACCTTAAATATAGTCTCTTTCAAACATCACTACCATGGATAAGGTACCTTTCACTAGACCAGGCTGCTAGTAATTTCTAAACATGCTGCAAAAATATGTGAGTGGTGGAAAATGATACAGGAATCAAAACTGAAAGAGAAGACAGGCAACAAAACCTGATATTAATGTAGAAAGAGGTAGCTCCAGTGACAGTGGATATCAAATACCAACTCATTTTATATGAGATGTGTGGAGCTAATGCTTGTGAAGGGAAATAGAAGGTGGCTGAAGCCACCTTGAGTCACATTGTGTGCTCCCTGAAAAAAAAGGATTCTACCAGATCAGAGAGGCTCCTCCTAGTGTTGAACACAACAAATATCTTATTAAGATGATTATGGGCTGTGGTAGAGAGCAGGACACAGACACAGAACACACCACACAATCCAGTGCAGTATTACGGCTGAGGGACTGTTCCTTGCACTTGGTTTCTTGCACTTGGTTTCTCTTTGTGGATCTTGTGGTGCATCCTCTAGCACCCACGAAGTTTTCTATCCAGTCACTACATTTTTTTGCTTTACTTTTCCTACCCCTGTGACTTGGCCAGAAGAACTGAAAGTGTTATGTCAGAATTGACCTGCTAAAGAATATGATGGATAGTAAGAATATTTGTGTAATTCTTGAGATAGGTTTGTATTTGTCTGTCCTCCATTACAGTTCTGGCACAAACTGATTTATTGCATCGGCTCTATTCTTTGGGCATAATTTTTTAAGTATTAAAGCTCCAACTATTATAAGAGATACCTATCTTGCAATATTTACAGGTTGGGACTTGAAACTGATTACCAAAGTGTTTGCCTTTTGAGGGTCAATAATTTTTCTGTGTATTGCAGAAGCACCTTGGGAACTTAGAGATTTATAAAAACTGTGAAGCATTTGCATTACTGATACTAATGACCTTCAGAAGAACTAACAGTATACTTCGATTTTTACAGAAAGAAATGTAACAATAAATGCATTCTGCAGAATGGGGTACATATTAATATTTTTCCCCAGGATTAGTACTTCCTTTTAATTTCTTTAAGAACAGTCGAAAGAGGTCAAAACTAACTTAATAACACCAGCAGGATTTTTAGTGAGAACTTTAAACATTGTGAAGAATCTAGCATCTTAAAAAACGCTAGTAGAAATACTGTTGTAAACAATACAGTTACTTCATAAGATCTCAATCTGTGGTTTAAAATACAAATACACTTAATATTGAAATTAGCTTTTACATAGCAGGCAGATCAAAGGTAGTCCACTGCCTTTGTGGGTGCGCTGGTAAGCAGAGAGCAATTCAAAAGAGAGAGCAGATGAGAAGTTAGGCAAAAGAGAAACTTGAGAAAAAAAGGAATGCTGTGATAAGAGACTGAAGCTAAAAGGTAGGATTGAAGGTAGACTAAGGTAGGAAATGGTAGGGAATAAGGGGATTAAGAGGAAGCATCAGTCTGCAGAAAGTGGAATCTTGAATGGGAGATTTGGGGTACATGACATGAGATGGTCCAAAGCACCAATTATGAAGAATATACAAAGTAAAGCTGGCTGAGGAGGAGATGCTGATTTTGTATTGTGGGTTGTGTAGGTGTTGCAAAGCAGATTCTCTAGATGAGAGACAACTTCCTAAGGAACATAATTTCTGGCAAGCCTTTGCAAAATCAAAAGGCAAAATCTTGAGAATGCCCTTAATGATGTGTCAGAGGAGAGATTAATAAACATAAAATGCATATTAATTACTCATTTGCTGTCTGCATTATTCATACCTGCATCATTTCATGAAACTGCCAACTTGGAATAATTCCTTTGAATCAAGATGTGTCATACACCAGAGGCTCTGATCCACTTTGACAGTGCAAGGTTTGATCTTATGCAATTTTGTAGAAAAGGATTTTTTTCTTGCTGCTCTGACAATATCTTAAGCTCTTTCCCCTTCATCATTCACAGAAACTCTTTTCTTGCACTTCCTGTTGGAAGCTGTCATATAAATATTATTGAGTCACATCAAACATCTCCTAGATATGGCAGTAATATGTGTAAGAAAAGGTCTCTGAAGAACTTTTATTTCCTTGAGTGTATTGAGAGATTTATAAAGTCATCCATCAGGTGTGTGGTTGAGAGAAAGATTGATTTCAGCAATGCTTGAAACAATATTCTTGCCCATTTTTAAATGACTGCCATAAATATAAAGAAATAAATATACTAACCATTATCAAATATTTGTAAGAAAATACTCTAAAACTTTTAGAAGGGCAAAAAATTAGGTACATATTTGGACAAAATTCTTTCCTCTATTACATGTTGCAGATTCAATGGCTTCACTGCTGTGTTATTAAAGTAGACCAGGCCATTTTTCTTGTCAAAAATGTTCTTTTAGGAGTAAGAATTTCACAGGTAATTTGGCAAACGTAAAAAAACAAAACAAAAAATTATGTACTTTCTTCATAAGAATTTGTTACAAATGCATTATCTGTGGCAGTAAACTGAGATTTCTCTGCTTTCTTATCCTGTAATTCATAGCACTCCGTGAGTTTCTATTGAAGTGATAAGAACTCTCATAAGTATGTATGTTTCTGCTTCTGATCATCTTTGTATTATCAGAGTTTTATTGTTCCTTGGTATTTTATTTTTCCCTGTGGGTCCTCTATCATTTAATGGATTTATTTAACAATTGTTTAGTATGTTTGCAATTTTAAAGAATCAATTCCATAGGCAGAAAGGTGCATCATTGCCGAGTGAGAAACAGGTGAACTTTACTAAAGGGAGAAACACTGATCCTGCTCTTGCTAGGAGGAAAATTAGCACCAAATATTGAGACAGGAAAACTGATAAAAATAATTTTACATGACAGATTGCTGATCTTTCTACTAATTTCTAATAATGTATTTTTTGATTTGACAATAATCTATGCATGATGTTTAAAAAGTTCACTTAAATCTCCCTGTGGAGCAGCTTGTTGGAGCACCTTGGAGCAGCTCTGCAATGTTATGTTATAAAGAAAAGTCCCTTGGCCTTTAAGTGCTGAACAGCTTTTCAGTTTGATTAATTTTCATTCCTAATCAATTCAGTTCACAAAGTTTTAAACATTTAATATTTAGCCATATATTTTGATGATAGAAAAATTAATTACTCAAGAATTTAGGAGTAATTATAAAAACTTGATTTAGTCACTGTGCATGGGCATGAGAGTTCTGTGTTGAATTGGAAGTACAAGCAAAAAAGCTACACTCTAACAGCTCTTCTTACTTGGTGTAGAAATCTGCATTTTAAACATTGTCCTCTTCCTGTCATAGAGTTGTTCTCCACTCTTGACAGTCCAGAGAAGCAAGGAATGAATTATTTAATTTTGCAAGTGCAGTCAATGTATAAGTAAATTCCTCTGAGGATGCGACACAGAACTCAATGAGGACAGCGAAAAAATCCCTTTTATATCATAATTCTTCAGGTTTATCAATCTGATGCTGTGTGTATGTTTAAATAATGTGCAAAATTAAAAAAGAGATGGTACAGAGGAATTAGATTCTTTTTATCATAGAAAATACCAAATTGGCACTCACAGTTTCATATTCCCATGCAAAAACTTGAGGCAGGTATGTTCTAATATTTTGATCATTATTACACAGGATGGAATGGAGGATAGAAAATAATTCACTGTGATTCCTCTTGATATCTTATAGATTCATCTTGAGTGGCATTGCTCTCTGCAGCCTTTAAGGCTTTTGACAAAGGCACAGGGCCATGCTGAGCTGTATCACTTTGAGATTACCCCATAGCTCTGCTGTGGATTTAGCTCTTGTGTAGCTTATCTTCAATACTCGGCCGATCCTTGCTGTTATCCATTGGCGGCCACTTTCAGTCTCTTAACAAGTTGCATGTTCACCACTTGTTTAAACCCTGCTGCAACACTTCTTCTGCTATTTTTAGGCACACAGACATGCCCCCTCCTTCATACTCCAGGCAAACTTGAATATAGACTATGCTGTGTATTTCCATTACAGATCTTTTATGAAAGCGTCAACTTGGAGAATGGAAGGTAAGGAAGAAAAATGATCCACTGCCAACAGCTGTCCCTGTATTGTTTATGCTTAATGTTGAGATCACAAGTTAATGGAAAGAAGTTAATCAGTACCTTTACAGATGCTAGAAGAACCACTCATTTGAAATATCACATTTAGTTTTGTTTTGCAATTGCCAGACTGAAACCCAGGGACCGCAACTTTCTCTTTATTGCAGTCTCCTTCTTCTCTTTACCACTAAGAAAGTGAAATTACTTTTTAAAACAATAGAATTTGCAAACTTGGTCTTCTCAAACAGAGCGCAAGAGGATGTCAGGTCAATGTGTCCAAGGAAAAAAGGAATAAATTAATGACATGAAATCTCTTTTTAAGGCATTAGATGATTTAACCCAGACTGTATGTTTCACTATTAAAAAAGGTTATTACATCTAATACAAGAATATATAATTTTTGACAATCTCCAGGTGCTTTTAACAAGATTTGTTATTCATATTAAAACTAGAAATGGCCTTGTCTTCATCAGTATACTCCTAATTCAATTTACCTCCATACCTTTTTCTGAGGGGAAAAATTTAGATATCAAAAATCAATTGGTCCCTAAGCAGAAAAGAGATGATCCCTCGCTTTATTCCATACACGAGCTCAATAGATTCAAATATGAAGAAATCCTCCAGTTAATATTTAAAATTTATTTTGGATTATATGAACAGCAGATTGCATTGAATTTTGATGTCTATTCTGCTGGAACCCATGACATAAAGAGGGCATAAATTTTAGGCTACAGAAATCTAAAGAATGTAAACTGAAATGCAAGAAATGTAAAATAGATATTAAAATAATAATTTTGGAGATCTCTATTTGCTTTTGGACTTCTGAAACTTTTGATTGTCATAATAAACTTATCATATACTGTAATATTTAGAGAGAAAGCAGATGAGAATCATTATTTTATTTTTAAATTTAAATGCATGTTTTCACAAGGATTTTTAACAGAAAACACTCTTTTGTGAATGCCAGGTATCTCTAATGGGAAAAAAAATCACCTTAGAAAATGTATACAAAAAACCACTAGACCTGTTTTTCAGTCGCTAAAATGTTTGAATTACATTAAAAAAATACAACCCGATATGATGAAGTGTCATTTATGTTTCCCCAAAGCTCTTGTAGACAGGAAAATTAATGTTCTTCCTGATATTTAAAAGAATGTGTTTCTCTTCAACAGTGTATATCATGGCAGATGCTATTATCTACTTCAGATAAAGCTGTGCATGAAATGCCTTTGTTAGATTATAATGCTTGTAATGTAAAATTTTGCACATCTCATAAATTTCACAGTGCATTTAACCCAAGAAAAAAAAATTCTTTGTTGAAGATCTCAATAGTTTTGTACAATTTTGACAGGTAGATTAGTACTACAATTTTGAATTGGCAGGTGTTCAATCTCTGATATAATATCAAACCCTATCTCTGAAAACTTTGAAGTTGTATAATTTTTTTACTACCACAAGTTTAAACTTCCTTCTACTCCAATATTAAGAACTCAAAATCTGCTCTCAGGTAAAAGATAAGTGCTTCAGAAAGGAGAACTTGGAATTTCTCATTTTAGATCCTTGACAGTACAACAACTATTTTTTCTCTTCCCATTGTTGGCCTTTCTCCAACATCCAACTATTTTTTGTTAGGAAATAGCACTAGGTGAAATACATGTAATGGTATAAAAATAATTAATATCATAATTTATTTTTTCACAAAACAAAATTAATTCCTTACTTATGCAAATAAGACCTACCTACTGCCAGTAAAAGGTCTGTGTTGTAATCTAAAATATCTTGGAGTAATGTCAGGATGTGTAATTCCAAATATTTCAGCATTTTGGACTTTTTTCTTCCTAAACATATTGATTGTTACTGCAGATTTCTCTGTAGACTAGAATTTGAAAGTTACTAATTTTTGTATTTAATAGCATAAAAAACCACCATTTATGTCAAAAGAGTCATGAGACAAAAGCAGATCACACAGGTAATCAGAATTTATCCTAACTGATCAGCAAAAGCACAATGCAAACAATATACAGCCCTAAAATCCTTCTCATGGCATGTCTGACAAATACTTTTCAATAGCCAATATGTGGATGAAAAAATCACGTTTTGTTTATTCAGAGCTTCCTACCACCTATTCAAAACTGATTGAGACATTTACAGGGGGAAGGTGCTATGAAGCTCTGAAGAGGTTGGACATGTGCTATTACTCATTCCAGCACCCCTGTGAGGGAACAGGAGACTGGAATTCTGCTCCCACCTCCTCAATTTGACCTTATCATTGTGAAAGCCTGAAATATAAGGAGAAGGATAGAGAGGGACTTTACTTATATATTATTTCCAGTCACCAGTCAATTCTCAAAACCTTTTTGATAGGGAGGAAAAGGATAGTATAGAAAGAAGATTTTCTGATGAGTAAAGTAGAAAAAAGTGGACAATCTTCAAAGGTTGTTCTCATCTGTTTAAAATGCTGTATTGATCAAATTTGTAACTAACTTTGAAAGAGTGTGAACAGCTTGTATCCAACCCAACCCATCAAATTTTTTATTGGCCTGTAATGGGAAGGGTCAACTTTTATAACTTTTTAGTGCAGCATAAAAAACTATCTAATGTTTTATGCACTAAAGTATTTTGTTTCCAGCGAAATTGATTTTAAATTAAGACATAATTAACTGAAGAATAATGAAACAAATTAATTCAAATAATAAAACAATAACTACCAATTAGCTGTAGAAAAATTAATCTAAGAGATGGCAGAGAGGCAGAGTCCTTTGGTGAATGGTATATGAATAACATTTTGTAGCTCCTAAGATTTGGACAGCATTCCTGTAATTGCATGGTTTATCCTTATCCTGTATCTTTTTCTTGCTGGGCATTCCCTCCTGAACCTGAGCATGTATAAGCCATTGAACTTTGTTTTGTTGTCTTCCCCCAAACCTGATGGGTCAAGATTGTGGTCATCACCTCAACCAGCAGTCACTGAAATCGTGACAATTGCATCTCGTCCCTGCATCCATGGATGTGGTATCTTTCCTCTCCACTATGTGCTCTTGTCCCTTCTTTTCTTTTTCTTTTCTGTATATATTTTCTTAAGCAATATTTTTATACTTTTAGATTGCTGTATCTCTTTAGATAATAACCAAAATGGCTGCATACCTCCTTTCCATTGCAACCAAATTGTTCTGAAATTAACCTGCAGTATATAAATCCACACCATTCATTCAGCTTTGTTTTACTGTAATCCATCCCAAGGGATCTATTAACAAGAACCTCAGTTACCCACACCTTCAGAAGCGGGTCATAGCATCAGAATATTATCCTTTCTTATAAATCACAGGGAATAAAAGAATGTTCTAATCTAGCATTTACACTCTATGTATTTGATGTGGCCTTTTTATATTAGGTAGAGGGCAAAGAAAGTACTGAGATAAGAAATAAATTCACTGTGGGTTGATGTGGACTACAGTAAACTCTGTAAACACAGTCATCCTTTAGATCAAAAGAGTGCAAAAGGTGAATTTTTTAAAGGCTTATATAAATTTAAACCCTCAGATTTAAAACCAAAGAATATTTTTTTACTCAATTTAGATCTAATCTTTCCAAGTCTCATCTTCAGCTACTAATATTTTAAATTTTACTTCAAAAAACAGTTTTGTCATTCGGTTCTTGAAGTTTTATGGAAAAGAGCAGAAGAGCCTAGAGATGGTCAGAGGGTATTATTGCTGTTGTGGTCTAGATCTGCTTCACAAGGCTACCAACCCTTAATTTGTCTTCTGGATATGAATCCTTGTATCACTTTGCTCAGCTTGTTTCACAGATACCATCTACTGTTTCTTAATATTCTAGTTCTAAAATGTGTTGTGGAAGATGTAGATACATTTTCTTTTTTTTTTTCCTTTGTTATTCATTGGTCACCAGAAGGTCATTGTCAGTTCATGAAAGGCTTTTTGCATCTGTATGCTTACCATAAACCAGCTTAAAACTCCACAGTCCTTATGTGACTTTCCAGGATAATATGTTTACTTGGGATTTTTAAAGTTTATTTTAAAATAAGCAGTGACACATACAGGTAGTCAGCAATATAATCTTCCTATTGAGGAGTATCTTCATAACACATTTTAAATAGCATTAAGATTGTTGCCAAATAACAGTCCAGATTTGACTCCTTGGCTAATATAGCACCTTTTTCATAATTTAGTTACTTTTCTTTTTTCCTTCTCCACAACACAGTTGGATTATAGACAACCTGACACAAAGAAATCACTTTTAAATAACAGTCTTAAAATGCAATTAAACTTGTGATTTTATAGTAGAACTCCTTATTATAGTTGATACACAGAGCATTTATATAGTGTGACTATATATTTTTGGCTGCTGTATTCTCAATAAGCACAATTTTTGGAAAGTGAACTCAGTATCTCTGTCCATGAGACACAAATAAATTAGTATGAACCTTGGATCATGTTTCACAGTTTTACTGAAAATATTATATGGGCAAATCATACAACAAACTTTGCTGTATATTTTTACTGTTTTTTTGGAATATATTGTTCCATTATCTTCACAACATTTATCTCATGCTACTAACTTATTGAGATAAAAATGTTCTAGAGTGGTATTACATCTTACATATAATAGCTTTCAACTCAATTTACCTTTGCAGTTATGAAAAATCATATTCTTCAAAGTTTTAATTTTTATGGCATCCATATTAAAACATAATTTCGACAATACAAATTCCACAGAATTAATCCCAAGCAAGAAGTTGTCTGGAGATCAGTAGGACTGCTGACAAATACAAATTAATAGGTAGGGAAGAATTGTTCATGAAGAGTCTGCAGCTCCAGCAAAACCCCAGTGTTGGTTGTAACTTCAACACTGGTTGCAATATAGCAAAGTAAAAGAAAGCTAAGTCTTGTTGAAGAGTATTCACTAGAAAAATGAATTTGTTCACTGTTTGGTAAAATATTCAAGGTTTGCTGTTTACTTGTTTCCAAAGGAAAAAATTGAGAGAAAATTGCAAATACTAGGAAGATCTGATTTTAAGATAGTGTCAGTAAATACAGTAAAACATTGCTGAGGCACATCTTTGAAGACAAAAGTGTCTTGGTTTAGAGATTTATCCAGAACAAGAATAGAAACAGCAGGTTTTCAGCATTGCTGTCCACCTAGAGTCCCCCATATATAAGATCACTTTAGAGTCACACAAGAAAATGCAAAATTGCTGTAACTGTGACTCTGCCACGTTTGGTACATTATTCCTCTTGGACATACATTTATTGTATTACATGTTTCTGCCATGAGCATAATTTTTACTTGTCTGTCAGAAATTTAACAATAGCCAAAAAGAAAGAAAAAGCAGAAAGTTCCCAAAAGCCAATTTCCATGGAACCAATATACTGTGTACTGAAACAAAACATTTTTTATACGTAATTCACCCATGTGTCTGCACCTCTTCAAATTTTCCTGAAGATAAAGGAAAAAGAGCTTTCCACTGCATAGGTAACAGTAAAGATGAGCCACCTTTGGGCATGATCTTTAAATCACTGTATCCCTACAGCAACATAATTTCTTTATTTTTCTTAAATATTGCCTCAAAGTGAGAGCAGCTGAGGTAGATTTTTGTGTGAAGTGGCAATCCTCTTCCGTTAGCAATCACATGGAGCTGCATGACTTGGTAGATGTTGAGCAGGCACCTACTGAATGGATCAGATTTAAGTCACATATTCCCAAGTATGGGAAGCCTGCCAGGCATCTGTGTGAGTACTTCCATTATTAACAACAAAGCAGAAACTGCACTTTTACTCTGTGTTTGCCTGGAGACGTAATGTTTTGCACATGAACCATAACAGATTACAAATTTAACGTTTAAATATAATTTTAACTAAATATTTTCAGAGCTTTATTAAATCTCTGCCTTTTTTTTAACATGAAAGAAAAAGAAATTGCTTCATTTCCCAGCCTGTTGTACCATATTTTTGATCTGACACATTCAGTTGTACCAGTAATATTATGTTCTGCCATGTCAACAGAGTAATGAAACATGACTGAATTAACCACACACAGCAATGAAATAGGTCACAAAATGTAACAAAGTGGAGTTTTCTGAACAAAAGGAGGGAACAAAGGCTCAATACTTTTGTAAGTATAGTACAGTTTCTTACCTGAGCATCATTTAAAATGAATTTTAAAAATTTATTCACTTTGAAAACATTTTAGATACTGGAGTCATGGGAATTTTACATGCTTGACCTGGACTTGCAACTGTTATCACTATGCTACATCATGCTGAAGTCACTTTATAATTTGACAATGTAGTTTTCAAAATCTTTTAGTACTTTGCAAGTACTAAGCAATACAATATTGCTCTGAATAAAGCATGCACATGCAGGTATATGTGTGTATACACACAAATTCACACACACAAAAAACCAGCAGGATACGAAAAGCTAAAATGTATCCTAAGGTCAAGTCTACACAGCTCCTTACAAGAAGCACAGTTAATGCAACAGAATTTTCTGGAGAAATTTCAGTCATATTCACAAAGTGTATTTTCATATTCGTAGCTTATTCTGCATCTGAGGAGTCATTTTATTTTACCAAAAGCAACATAAGTTTGCCATGAGTGCTCTCTCACACACTACAGCAATTTCCCACAGGAGGAAGTGTTCCTAATTCTAATTAGAATTTCTGTGCCTGAAGTGTTGGCTTGTCTAGAACATAATACATGAAGATGGAAATCAATCATGGTTGAACACTGTGGTTTAACCAGTATTGACTGTATAAATTACATGTATATATATAATTTTAAAAAGTACTCTGCCCTCAAACTGAGATACCCCAAATCCCTCTGCCACCATTTGTTGATATTTATTAGCTCAGACTTATCATTGTGTTGCCTTTTCTTCATCACCAGTAAAAGGTACAGGATCCCTATTTATGCTTAGGATATGAATACAACATGAATAACTGTCTTTCCATATCCCATACAGCAAGCATTCTCATGAAAGGATAACTCTTCCATTCGGTTGAGTATATCAACTAACTAAGGTTCTTGAACCCTGTCCATAAAAGGCATATGGAACACTGAAACATCAAACTTCTGAAACATGTGATTAAAAAGTTGTTTGTAATTCCTTATTGTTGGAAGGATCTTTAAAAGTACTGAAAAAATATATATTTGACATAGCAGGGACAAATTAGAGACCAAATGCGTGACTCCTCTGCATGTATTCAATGTATTTCTTATGACATAATATGTTTAGAGTCTGTGTCTTTATTTTCATCTTGACAAGGCACCAGAACTACAGTATGTCCTGATGTGTGGTATGGGAACATTCAGGTTGGGAAAAAAAAATTAATCTAAGTAATTTTTAAGGGCTGATATTGAGACTGATGTTGTTTAATGCCTTCGTTGCTGGCCTGTAAAATGGGATGAAGTGCAATACCATATTCATGTGGTATCAAACTGAGAGAAGCTGGCAGAGATTTCCTGAAGTTTAACAAAGATGAGTGCAACATCCTGCAAATGCTGGGGACACGCTGGCTAGCAACCTGTTTAACAAAAAGGGTTTGAGATGTCTCAGTGGCCAAGTGAAACCTTATTCAGGCATGAAGAATATAAGCTGTATGAGAAAGAGTGTAGCCCATAGGCCAGAATTATTCTTCTTGACTTGGCACGAAGAATGTAGCATCCAAAGTATTATTCCCATTTTGGTCTACCCAGCAGTCCAGGAATATTGGAATAAAGGAGTTAGTGCAGGGCCACTGAGCTGTTTAGGGGTCTGGAACATGAGATATTCAAGGAAAAGGAAGGAAAGACTAAGGTACTTGGTTTTATCAATATGGAAAAGAGAAAATGAAAGGAAGCTGGTTTCAAAATTTCAGGAGCAAAGTGCAGAAAAGGTAGAGCCAGATTCTTCTCAGAGGTGCACCATAAAGATATTACTGCTACATAAGTGAGCTACCACAGGGCAAATTATTAATAGAATTTAGGAAAAAAAATTAACAATATGAGTAATCAAAGACCGCAGCAAATTGCGATGACAGGTCAGAGATATTCTGTACTTCACTGTGATTTAAATTTGAAACAAAATCTAGATTGGACGCTGTCCATGCTCTGAGTGGGAGGTTGATTCCTAGGAGTTACATTAGCAGGCTCCATTATAGGCTTTTGTCTTGTCTTAGATGTTCTCTTTCAAAGAAAATGCTGATTTTTAAAACCGACAATTTTTTGCTATTGCAGGGACTTAAACCATTGAACTCACAATAAAATTTGCTTTGTATTTTTAATGTTTTGCACAATGAGACATAAAGAACAAAAGAAACCTTTCTAGCCTTTCCTTGCTAGGTTGATCTGTCTTTGTGGATATTCTACCACCAGTTACAATTCTCTGGCAATTATCCACTAAAAGGAGCAGGAAACATTATGGAAGACATTTGTTCTAGAAACAGATTTATTTTATTTTCTTATTTGTATTTTTATGGCAGGATAAAAGAATGAAGAGAGATGTGGTCTCATTATCTTTTTTCCCAATTCAAACATTATTTTTCCAGGGGTTCTCTAATCTTATTACAACACCTTTGTACTTGACAGGATCTAAACCCAGCTGCATTGAATAAATCTTCCCCATGTTCTTTCTGTAACCTTTGATTTTTTTTTTCTGCCAGTGAAAAACTGTGAAAGTGAAAAATACACATGGAAATTTTATTCTTTAAAGTGGATTTTATCTGATGGGGAAAAAATGCTCAGGACTCCACTTCTCTAAGTGCATATAAATAGTAAAAAAATTTTTTATTCCTTTCCTCTTAATTTATCATTAGGCTAGAAAATGGTTTAGTGCATTGAAATCAGAAAAAGTGACATCCAAAAGTAGAATCAAACATCAATAGTTTTTTGCTTGTATATTCTTTTTTATTTGGAGACTTCAAGACTTCAAAGACTTCAATATAGTCTTTTTTCCATTTTCTTATCAAAGCTTGAAATATGAATCCTAAATCCAGAATCTTTAGTGTTTATGAAATGGCTATTCCATTGTTTTGTGGGTTTTTGGTTTGGTTGTTTTTTGTTTCATTTCCTTGATTTTGGGTTTGGGTCAGGGTGGTTTTTTTTGATCATAGAATGGGTTGGACTGGAAGGGACATTGAGGATCACCCAGTTCCACCCACGCTGCAATGGGCAGGGACAGCTTTCCCTAGGCCAGGTTGCTCAAAGCCCCACCCAGCCTTGCCAAAATTTCATGCAGGATACAGGGGTGGTACAGACACATACCAGAAATTTATGCTTAAGAAGATGGTGAAGAGCAGATCACCGTCCTGTATTTTGAGGAAAAGAGGAATGCATGTTGTGAACTTAAGTGGGAAATCGAGACCCAAGTGAAAGCACAGGGTAGTGGTCTCTGATATGCTCTGGCCTTAGTACTGTTGGTTATAGGCTGTTGTTATGAATCAGAACCAGCACACAGATGGGCCACCTGCAAGTTCCTCTTTAAATCATGGAATTCTGGGTGCTCTGTGATTTTTTTGTGTGGTTTCACAGACTATCAGCATTGCACGAAGTGACCACAGTCTGGGAATAAATCTTTTATTTTTCTGTTTCTCCTGTTAGGATTGTCTCTCTTGCTGCTTGATGAAATTGTGAATTTCTGCAACTGGAAAAAAGCAACAGGAGGCTAACTACCCTTCCTGTCTATTAACAAAAAAAAGTGGGAGAATATAATTTACTTCATAATTCACACAACTTTTCAAAGCCTTTTCAGACTTTAAGCACGGCTTAACAGTAAAGTTCCTTCCTCTTGTAAAATTCTCACATTGATCATTACTTTCTGCCTACACAAATTTCCTATTCACTTTCAAATGTATGAGTCACTGTTGAGCTGAGTATGTATTTTATTTCGAGTGCTGGTATTCCATCAAAATGTTATCAACAGAACTGCATCCTTCACTTTCTGCTTTATATTTTCTCTGCACTGTTGTTGTGCCCTGGTGAGTAATGTGTAGAATGGTGCAGGACGGAGTGTAGCTTATGCTTTATTGAACAGTGCTTGCGTTTCACTCCAGAAATGTAAGTTTTTGATCAATTCAAACTAAAAGTTCTGAAACCTGAAAGCATCTAAAACTAGCTAATTGTTTTAGAGGGGCAGGAATATAACATTTAAATTTGGTATATGTCAGGACCCAGGACATCCCTCTGGCTGCCCTGAGCAGCCAAGACCCCTGCCAGGGGTCTCAGAGACCCTGGCACAGAGCCCAGAAATGACTGTGGTTTTGATAAAGACCCGTGGAGCAAGTTACCAACCTTAGATAAAGACCTACAAGCCATGACAAATTAAGTAGAATGATAGTGAATTTATCACAAGGTGATAAAGTAGATTTTGGGGTTTTAGAATGGGGATTCAGGGGGGCAAGATGGAAGGATCTGGGCGTGTCCTGCCTTTCTCCTTCTTATTCTTGGCCTCCATCTTCTGCTGTGATGTTGGCACTTTTAGGTTGGTTTAGAGTAGAAGCTCACTGTCTAACATAGGTGATAGGTATTGGAAAGTAATTGTAAATATTGTACATGTAGTTTTTAGTAAAAAGAAATAACACCGCCCCGGGGGCAGGCAGAATGCCTCTGACTGTCTTGCTGAGAGGATCTCGGCAGGACAGAAGAAAGAATTTTATAGACAAGATACAATAAACAACCTCGAGACAAAGAAATGAAGAGCCCTGACTCCTTCTTCAAGCACTGGGCTAGGAGAAGAGACTTTCTAACTTTTCAAGGGGTCACTCTGACCAGATAGAGACCCTGACATAAGTATACAAAGTGCAGAAGGGTATAAGAGGAGCATGTATGGTGAGTTTGTCACTGAACTTTAATTAAAAACTGTTCTGGTAACTCATACGAAAGTGTTTATGACACAAATGGCTGAGTAGATACAAAATCTACAGAGATTGTTACTAGGCCTTTTATCTTTATAGATACTGGGAATTCAAAAATACGCCTTTTAGAAAAAAACAGTCCTTAGTGCTTTGTATTTTGTTGCAATTCTTTGCAACGGAAAACAGAAAATGTTGCACATGATATGACTCAGAATATTCGTACGAAAAGAAAATCTACAAAGTGAATATGAAACAGTGTTTTAATTTTAAATAGAGTTGATTCTGATCTTCATAGACTTTTTTTTCATCTTTTATGATGGACATGTAACTGTGTCAAAACCAACCAACCAAAAAAACTCTCAAAATAGAAACAAAAAACAATAATAATGAAAAACAATAGTAATTTTAAAGTTTAAGAGGTTTAGAGCTGCATACAGAGATTCCTTTCTGAGCCTTCATATCAGTATCTTAGTAAGCCACAAAGTAATAGAGAATCAAAAGCCTACATACTCCTAAGCTGCTGCCATCTCTATCAGGGCATCCTACACTTCATTCTCTTGATGTGTTGTAGACACTAATGCAGTCATCTGTCATCTGTGATGCATCAAGCACCAGAAATTAAGTGCAGAGCTGCTGACACAGGGTAGCAGTAGGAGGAATGTAGCATCCAGTGACCTCCCTTTGAGGCTCAGGTTGAATCATAGGAAAGTCCAGTTGCCTGACCTGCCAAACCATTAATGGCTGAAAGATCATCATCTGGGAAACTGCAGCTCGTGCTCCTGCTTACCTCTTGCAGGCAGTGTCGATTACTGTGCAAGTCATGGGCTGCAGCAGGTCAAGCGTAAATGTGAAAGGGAGCAAGAGGACATGAAAGCACATGGCACTTCACCCCCACAGAGATGGGGATGTGACCAACAACCAGGCTGTACTCCTGACATCATTATGATGCATTTTTTTAATAAAAGAAGACTTCAGAAATTTGATACCTGAAGATTTCATTATGTCTGCTTTTGGTTTTGGCTTTTCTGTTCCTTTCCAGCTGATAATAGATAAGCAACCAGCTTTTCTGTATATGTTTTTGTCTTGTAGAAGCTTATGAAAAGAAGCAGCTACATTAATTTTTTACTTAAGGATTTGATTAAAAAGGATGGTATCTGTAGTTTTGTACATTCTCTTTTTCTAGTGACCATGTGTTTCTAACACACTTGAATGCTTTTGTTCACAATGATCCATACTGATTTTGTGGGGTAGTGGGTTGATGTGAATTCTATTAATATACAATGGACACTTTTTAAATCTCTTTAAAGGAGATATGTAAACTATATTTTTGTCTTGAAAGGCTTGTTCTATTTTTTTCATAGAAGTACAAAATAAGTCATTCAAGCAGAAAAGATGAATCTGTCCTTTTGTGTCTGAAAGAAGCAAAAGATAATTAAGATGAGCATTTAAAGTATATATACTTTCAGGATTCTATTTACTTATTTATATATATATATATTTATTATCTGTTCTAAATAGCTTTGGAACTCAATTGTCTCTGCTTTCCACTGTTTTCTTTGTCATGAAAAAGGTAATACAGAGAACTGTTTAATGCGCTCTTCCTCTCTCCCACCCTACCTTGTATGTTATTGAGATTTTGTACACAAGACAGTAAAAAGACAAGTAGTCAGGCACTGATGTTGATGAATGACAGTGACCTAAGACCTGGTTCCACCTCCTCACACATTTTAACAGAGCATTTACTCACAGAAGCAATGACTTTGGTTTCAGAAAGAAGGTGGACTCTGGAAGAGTCATCACTGCTTTCAAAATACAAAGTTCACTCTTTCTGAAAAGCAAAATCTCACTAGTCGACTTAATTAACATTGCAAAAACAACTTCATTTACATCATTCATTGAAAAAAATCTGAAAGGTAGAGGATCAGAAAGGATTGTCTGATGAGTAGCATCAGTGTTAGAATTCTTCTTGTTTGGGAGTGTTCCTACTTAACACTCCCTGGGAGCCACATGTGGCATTCTCTTATGAGCTCCAACATCTAGAAAAAAATATAAATACCCAAATTGCCATAATAGTCATGGGAAGAAAAAGGTAAAATTAACCAGAGTAGTTAATATACAAGATAAATAATTTTAAAAAAAGTTTACTCTCTCTTTTAAGATATTGAAAAGTACTTGCCTTCTCTTATCCCCAGTCCTCATGAACATTTAAGAGTAAAATAATGTGGGGTTGATGAGCTGTGATGGCATGCACAAGAAAGTGCACAATTTCATTTTACTCCATTTAACTCCATGTATCACAATGGGTCAAAGTCATCCCCTATCTGACATTAACTATGTAGCAAGGGAATTGAACACAGAAAACATGCTCTTGCGAAGATACTCATTCCTTTCTTAGTGAGTTTTAAAAATCTGGTACCATGCCGATAATCTACATTTATCCTAAGTACTGAGGGGCTCAGAATGGACAGCTTGCTCTAAATCAGAAACTCTGTAGGTCATTCCAAAGATTATTCTTCTCTTTTCTTTATTTTCCCCACCCTAAAATACATCAACATGTATTCAAAAAGTTTGGATGCTTAAATTATTTAAAAGTGGTAGATAGATGTTACTAGCAAGTTGACAAACTGATTCATTCCGATGACATAACAGTGATACTTTTTTCCCACTAGCACAAAAAAACCCCAAAAAAGTGGCAATATTTTAATATCTGACCCACCTACCTGCATTAAGAATCAGTCACCTCTAACAATCAGTACTGAGAAATGGACACATCTGATAGCAGGAAATCACCTTTTGGAGCTGACTGTATCTCCCTTAGCTATATAGGACAATAATCAAAATCTAGGTGTGTTCAGTCTGATGTGTAAATTCAGATAAAATTTTCAATTAATTGCAAACTACACAAGGAGCATAGATATTTACTTACATTATTTAAAATTATCTGTTATGCCAAGATCTTTCACTACCTCTTCTTCCACTGTCCCCAGATTAACTGCATATGCGTAATAAAAACCACGGCTTATACAGAATAAGGACATTCAGAGCTTCTATTCAAAATATGGGGTTTTTTTCTATTTTCATATTTAGCCATTAAATGTTTTTTGTTTTGGTTTGGTTTTTGGTTTGGTTTTGGGTTTCTGTTGTTTGGTTGTGGGTTTTTTTTGTTTTTTTTTTTTTTTGTTATTGTGGGGGGTTTTTTGTGCAGGTATAGTTTCCTCTAAAAGCTGTTGGAATTCATCTTTTTTTTTTTTTTCCTTTGGCTGTTTTTCTCAGTTTCATGTTGTTTTCCTTCTTGTAGCATCCTTGCTTTCTTTTCCCTGGCACCCTTCGCTTCCCTCCTCCAGGGTTACCATAGAAATATACAACCACAAATTTGAGCAGAGAAATTCAGGCTGAAGTAAAAAACTGAAATGCCAGGAAGAACTACTTTGCATAAGTCACAAACCAAATTGTACATTTAGATAATTATCAATTATGTGATATTTTTACAGAATTTGGGTATGCCTATGGAGATTTTAGTGTTTTGCTTTTAGTGTTTTGCTTTTAGCTTGTACTCCACTATTTGCATTAATAGCATTGGCAATAAATACACTGATTTGAAGTGTATGAGCTTGGCAAGCCCTTTATCTTCTGCCTATGGTATTAATTTAAACAGATATGAAAATAAAACTTGGCACTTTCCAAAACAAGACTGCAAAAAAAGCTAAATATACTATGCACAGTATGTATGTATATAGATGCATATATATATATGTACAATGTGTATATGTATATGTATATGTATATGTATATGCATATGTATATGTATTTGTATATGTATATGTATACGTATACGTATACGTATATGTATATGTATATGTATATGTATATGTATATGTATATGTATATGTATGCACGCACACATGCACATACATATGAGGGTGACAAACATCAAACAAAAAAGCCCAAATGAAAAACTAAAAAAAGCCAACAACCAGCAATGTATTTCTTTTTAAAAAGTACTGTTTATTGGTAGATATGGGGTCATTATGAAGATAATTATATCATTAGGTTCATATATGGCTAAAATGGTAATGGCCAGTTTGTACTGGCAAAGCCATGTAAAAATCTGACCTGATTCTTCATGTGCTGCATAGTGAACCAACCTCAATTTATGGAAAATGTATTTCACATGCAATAGTACTTCAATGTCAATCTGAAGTGGCAATTTTCACCCCTGTAGTCATTGATTGTTCAATTTGAGAGTTCATTCTTCACTTGTTATGGTGTTTTGCTGGTCACCAATTGTTTTACTTCTAGATTAGCTGTTTGGAACCACTGAAATAATGGAATTATTTATATGGCACTTCATATGGCACTGAATAAAATATCATTATTTTATTACTAAGACATATGTATATATTAATTCTAGACAGAAAAATTAGAAAATTTTTTCTGTCTTTTGTTTTTCTCTCTGATTCAAAATTTTTAATGGAAAAATTCATGTAATTATTTATACAGGAAAGAAAATACAGTCCTAGGAAAAGCTTAACTAAAAATTAATTTTGAATGCTTTTACTTCAAAATTCTGGATCTTGAAAACTTTATTAGAAAAGGTTGGATACACTAGAAACAACATCTTGTCTTTTTTGGAGTTCAATAAAAATATAAATGTATCCTTTCTTACAATTATTTTGGTAAAACTTTTGAGTAAATATTTTCATATTTTAATATAAAGAATCTTAGAAGGAGAAGAAAAAATGGAAGGCGTTGCATTTCAAAACTGAAACTGGAACAAAATTTGGATTAATTTTGCCCTTCCAAGCTGATAAGAAAATAACTACATATGGAATTGGAATAAAGAAAAACTCTTCAAATTTTAAATACAAAGAAAAACTTTTAAATTACTTTTGCATCATTTGTTTAACTTCTTAACATTAATTTCTCAGAACTTTGTAAAATTCAAAACAAAATGCTGTTTTCGCTCAAAGATGTCCAAAAATGTCAATAAGAATTTGAAATTTAATTCTTTAAATATTTCAAAATTAAAAAAAAATACCTTGACTTAAGAGACTGATGATCTCTAACACTAATTCTGGAAAAAAATCAGTATTAACAACTTCAATGAAACATCAAAACCCAGAGATTTTAAATGTCATCCAATAATTTTGAATGCTGCATTTCAGTTTTCAGGGTGCCTCAAATTTGAATGTCTCAAAATAAGAAGTCAAAGTGCCAAAAGGGCTACAGATCTTTGGTGGTTCAGATGATATATGATAATTTGTCAGAATTACATTATTTGCTCACAAAATCACTGGGAGAAGTAGGAAAGGGTGTCCATGAATTCGCTGAGTAAAACCCTGTCTTTCTCTGCCAGTATCACGTGAAGGTTCAGTCTTTTAAGTGGCTCAGCTGTTTCTTACAGAGGTTTAATACATATTTTCTGCAAATATCTTTCAGAAATTATTCCAAAGTTTGGCTGTACTTAATGTTAGGTCTTACTTTAATGGTTAAACTAAGGGCTCTGGTAGCTTCATCTTAGCAGACAAAATCAGGCAGATGAAGCTGTTAAAGCACTAAAGTGTTTGTCTCTTCTGCTGTCCTTTAATGCAGGGATGGCTGATACCACAAGTCATCACTTGCTGCCTTATCACAGCATTCAGTCCTGTATATTAAGCTAAATGAAAACTAGATATCTGATTTTAATCTTCTGCCACAAGCCTGTCTGAGTCCTAAGTATCTTTTTCAGCATTATAAGCCTATTGCTTTTTTTGCCCTATCTTCAGTGAGCACAGGGAGCAATTTATTTATTTCTGCTATGCCACTTCTTCTGATGTATTTATAGGCTAAGAAGGATGCAGAGTTTTAAACAGTAAATTTTTCTGACTTCTCTCAAGGAACTCTGTGTCAATACATAACAATAAACTGGGAAGAAGGAATTGTGGGATTAAGTCAAGACATAGGGACAGCGAGCCTTCCAGGAATGGTGGGTGTGGAGCGCTCTGTCAGTGATGAAGGGGAGATTTCATGTCTCATGTTCTTTGTGGAGTTGACTGTAAGGCACATGAGACAGGTAGATGACTTTATATTTTCTGTGAAAATCTGTGGGTTAGGCAATTTTGGTGTTTTCCTCACACAATTATCATGAGCCATTTTAATTGAATCATGCAATCTCAGAATATGCTGAGTTGTAAGGCACCCATCAGGATCATGAACTCAGTTTCTGACCCTGCACAGGATACCCCAAGAGTTACACAAAGTGCCTGAGAGTATTGTCCACATGCTTCTTGAACTCTGTCAGGCTGGTGCTGTGGCCCCTTCCCTGGGGAGCCTGTTTCAGTGCCCAACTACCCTCTGGGTGAAGAACCTTTCCCTGATATCCAACCAAAACCTCCCGTGACTCAGTTTTGTGCTGTTTCTTTGAGTTCTGTCACTAATCTGAGTGAAGAGATCTTTACCTGGCCCACTGCTTCACCTCCTGAGGTTGTTGAAGACCACAAGGAGGTCTCCCCTCAGTCTCCTCTTCTCCAGGCTGAATACACCAAGTGAGCTCAGTCATTCCTTATACAGTTTCCCCTCCAGACCCTTCAGTATCCTCATGGCCCTCCTTTGAACACTCTCTAATTGCTTAATGTCAAAAATGACAGATTGTGTGATTTGATTTAGGGATACAGCTCTCCTTGAATGAGTCATCCTGGTGCCAGATGTTTGAATGCTCTGGAGATTCAGAGATCTCTTTACTGAGTGCTTACGTTTTATCCATCAAGGATACAAGAGATGCTGGAATGTTTCTCTAAAGAGTGCACTAAAAGAAGCTACAAAGGGACAAGACAGAATGAGTGATGCAGCAGTATTCATTTAGCGATCATTCCACAGCAATGTTCATTTAGCCATCATTCCTTAAAAATTAAACTGCTGAGACAAAAAACAAAACAAAAAAAACCCCAAAAAAAACAAACAAACAAACTAAATAACAAAGCAACAATTTATGTCAATACATCAGACAGCTGAGTTGGTAAATGTAAATCAGTATGATTGTCTATGTCATTGACCTGCCCTACAGCTTCCCACCAGCACAGCTCCAGTACAAGACTGTACCATGGGAGGATCTCTTTCACCATTAAATACAGCTTTTGTCTCCTCATTTTAATTTCACTATATAGCCCTTGTCTAATTGTTAATGAGTACATATTATGAGTACACTCAGCTATCTCAATTTTCTACAGTATTAAGGAAAAGTTTGTTTCAAGAGCATGCAAATTATTGAAAGGTATTCACCTGAGAATATTGGCCTGAGTGATGTGTTGTTTACTTATATTTCACAGGAGGCCTGTGCAAGCAGAAGTAATGAGTGGGCAGTGTCTGGGGATTCTCAAATTCAGAAAAATCTGTCCTGTTTTGGAAACTGCACTGATATCAGTCATAAATACATACTTTCTGCCTTTTTACTTATTGCTGTAAAGTAGGGATAGAACTAAACTCACTGTATTTAACTCACCTTCTCTTTCATTCACCATGCAGCCTGAGAAAATGGTTTTCAGTGATACAAAGTCTCATCGTAAATATGTGGAAGATATTTTTTGTGGCTTTTGTCTCTAAGACGTGTGTGACTGCAGGGAATAGTGGGAATTCAGAGCCTCAATCACAGGCAGAGAAGTGGAAGATGGAGGAGTCCAGCCTTCCAGAGAGATGAAGGTTACAAACCCATCGCAACCAATCAGCTGCAAAGTCAAGTACTAAGATAATTGATATTAAAAGTTGTCTTACAATTGCTTCCCTGAACTAAAGAGGTGATGACATGGCTTTCCCACCACCAACTCCTTTGAAAGGATATATGTTTAACCTGGGGGCTGAAGTGGAAGAAAGGTTCTGAGCATTTCAGAAGGACACCGTCCCAGCTCATCATAACTACGTGCCTTCTACAGGTGATGGGAGATGGACTGGACCAGGACAGACCACATCAGTCGCTGTGGACTTGTTGTTAAGACTGTAAGTGAACTCAGGATGATGAGGAGCACCTGGCTCAGAATAAGTGATGGAGCAGGAAGTGAAAATCTGCTGGACAAGACACTAGAAGCTGCTGAACATAACAAGTACCTGTGTAGGAAGCAAGCAAAAGTCAGAGTTGTGACAGGTGCCTGAATCTCACAGGTGGTTAAGTGGGAGGATGTGAAAAAATGCCAAACTTTGCAGATAATTGGAGGGGAGTACTGGGAACATTTGTGGGAGTACAGAATTGTAAGGCAAACAGCTCTCAGGTAACTGTCAGCAATACCATATAATGCCAAGTTTGCTGAGCAAGTGGGATGAGAAATAATGTATTTGTTATCACAATTTGTACTAATTGAGAAAAAAAAAATTGCATTCAGGTGTTTATCCGAGGGAAAACAGGAGGTGGAAGTTAGAAGAGTGTTGGAAAGGAAGGCCAAGAAGGGGAAATGGACCCTTAGGAGTGGAAATACTGTGAAGATGGTGTATCAGGGCCCTACCATGAGACGTGTTCTAGCTGGAGCAGGATGCAAAACCAAACCCTCTAGTCTGACCCTGAATCAGGTTCGCCCTGTGTCTGAGTCATAAGTCAGTGGGTTTGGGATGAGTGTAGCGCAGGTTATCTACCTCTCCAGTAAGGGAACACAAAGATAGGTGGATTAAGCATCCCAGTATTTCTGTGTCAGTGTGTTCCAGACCCCACAGCTTCCACAGCCACCCACCTTTTCAAAATGGGAGTGGGGTTTATTGCTCATGTAACTTCAAAATCTGACATCCCTTCATTTCAAAGCACCAGCATCAAACATCTTTTGTAAGCATCTGCTATTAGATCTCAGTTTGCTCTTTGGTCTGTGCCTTTCATTAACCTGCATCATTGACTGGGATAGCAATGAGATGCTATGGGAACCCTCTCTAAATTACAGTTTTTGTCCTCAGAGTTCTTTTAAGTGAAGCTCTTCAATTTGCTCTCATGCCCTGTATTCTCTGCCACTTGCATGGTACCAGCTTATCAGCTCTGTCTCTGGTCTAGCATGAACCAGGTTCATCATCACTTGGAGCAGCCTTTTCAGGAGTCTGCAAAAAGCCCGTGAAAGATAATAATTTATTAAAATGAGTCCCTGTAAAAATCCCCAAACACCAACCAACTAGATCACAAAAAAAACCCCAAAAAACAACAACAGTAACAACAGCAAAATTCTCCTCCCTCCCCGAAAAAAATCAACCAAACAAAAAAACCCATGAAAAACTTCACAGAGAGGAAGAGGGAAAAACACAAATGGCCAACATACATAATATGATTTCTCTTGGGCTTCAAGGTGTACATGCAAGTTTATTAAAAAACACTAAATCTGGAATTTTATTTTTCAAGGAAATAGGATGGAAAGCAAAGCTATGTTTGAATTTGTCTCATTGTAATGATCACTGAAAATTCCCTGGTGAATTTCATAGATTGTCATTTTACCAGCTTCAGAGGTACCTTAGGCTCCCACAAATCCTAAACTGGTCACATCTACCCATTTTTTTCAGCAGATATGTCAGTATCAGTCTTCCAATAGAGTTTTTTTTATATAGTCCATTAAGATTCAGTAGCAGAATTACAATTATTACCTGTCTCTGTATAAGAAAGTCAGACTCCAGAGCAATTAAAATTGTAATATTCTGTATAAAAAAACTATAGCACACTCTTCAAGGTAACAGATTATATACACTGTTCATAAAAATAGTATGTTCTTGGTAGACTCCACACTGAAATTCAACCAAGGAAATCCAATCTTATTTCCACAGAAAAAGACAGCTCACCTCAGATGGATTTTATCTGTTAAGAAAGATGAAAGATTCACACAGCAAAGAAAATTATACTGTGACAAGGGGAGGAATGGGTTAAACAATTATCCATGCAGACACTTGGAGAGACCTTTCAGAACTACTGCAGTTTGAGCACAGCCCTGTTAGACCACCCTGCTGCTCGCTCATCTGGACGCTCTGTTGGCTGCTGTATTTGCCTCTTACTACTCTGCACAGGTGTTCCTGTGATTCCTTTGGTCTGGGAGTTTCTCTGGCATATTCACAGCACATATGCTTTTGCTATTTTGCCACAGAAATACGATTATGTGAACCAGGTGGCCTCATCCCACAGAATAGGTACTGATGCCTGTCTCACCCCTCCATCATTTAACTGCATCCTGTGTTGTGGATACACCTTGTGAGGATGAAAAGTGAATAAATACAGAGGGCTGCCAATGAGTTTTAGGTACCTTTTCCTGTTTTTCAAATCAGCTAATGAGACACATAGATCTATAAAAAATCTAATGCTTTGTAACTCAAGATACACATTTTCCCTGTCTCAGTGCACGCAGGGTGTTGCAAGGACTGTAACTTGAAGCTTCTAGGACTGTAATTTCTCCAGCAAGCAATTTCTGTGGCTCAAGTTTCTGTCTTTCTCAGTTATGTATTTTAATCTTTTAATTTCTTTAACAATGGTTCTACAGGCCCCTATGATGCTAAAAGTGCATTTCCTTTCTTACCCTGCTCCTTCCTATAGAGGTCTGTGAATTTTAAGCTTTGTAGTAGCAATACAAGAAAATTCTTTGCTCTCCTTATTGGGAACATTTCACTCATTTGCACTAGTCCTCTACAATACAATTTAAAAATAAAAAAAAATCAGATGATACTTATCCTTCTCTGTTCAGCAACAGATGCCCCACAAGTGTTCTCCAAGCCTCCTTTCCAGATTTATTTTTTGAGATTTATTTCAGAAAGGCTAATTTTTTTTCTGCAACTAAAAAAAATAGCCTGTCTCGAATACCTTCACTAATGTAGTTCTATAGATGGTTTTCTTTTGTTTCCTGGTGCAAAAAGCATGCAGCTGGTATTAAAATACAGTGAAAAACAAGCTCTAAATATCCAAGACCTACTCATGGAGCAACAAGATTCAGCACAGATCCTAGGGAAGTCCCCTTCTAAAATTGTAGTTGTAAGTCAAACAATTCTGCCTTAAATGACAATAAATGTTAGCATGAAGAAACAAACTTAATTTCTGGTCTGTACTACCAGTGGAACCTTGAGAGTGCTCCAGTTCACTTTAAATGAAAGACTGAGAAAGTGATTAATATTGCAAAATGTAAATATCAAGCTATGGGGGATAAACCACCAGCCTCCAACTGCTTTCTTTTGGGATTCAGATCTCCAAGATAATCTCCAAGATCATAGATACTTTTCCCTATGTGTTTGCATGCTTTGGACAATGTTAGGCAATTGTGATTTGTACACTTAGTGCCTGGTAAGCTCATTTACAAATTACCCGTAATGGCTAATCATCAATGACCACACTGGGAGCTTAGAAAACCAGCTCACATGTATGAACTACAAATAGACTTTTAAAACAGGATGATTTAATTTTTAACTGAATCCCTAATGCAAGTTGGATTGGTCCAAACCCATGGAATTCGTAGCATGTATATAAGAAAATTTCCTAATTTCATGTCAGGAATCAAAGCCATTTTCTCTTTTAGTACAGACAGATGCAGCAAGAAAGTTCAAAAGTAGGTATGGTTTTTGGTTTGGAACTAATTGCTCTTCAGGCTTGTTCTTTCTTACACCATCAACAAGTCCTCATTAAATGATGAAGGATTGACAATTAGAGAAAATATGAACATCTAATCAATTCAGTGAAAAGAGAAAATAGAATCACACCACATAATAAACTGAATTTTGTTTCCAATGTAGGTTTTTATTGTTCTTTTGTAAACATAATGTAGACAAAGCTAAGAAAAGTACAGTAGTATCTGATTTTTCCACTGTCCTTCTCCTGTGGAGTCCGTTGGACTACTTCTCAGGTGGGCACAGGAGAGCACTTATTTTTAGGTTAGTGCTTTCATTTAGAATTGTTTTTTTCAATCAACTTTTTATCCGGTAAGTTTAAAAGTCCATAAATTAATTTTTTAAAAGGCATTTTTAAGTGGAAACAAAAATTGCATACTTGTTTTTTGCTAGCATACAATAAAAAGCACATTAGACAACTCAATGTTGAATCAAAGTTAAGAAAATAAACATGGAAAAAAGCAAATGAGTGTTTGGAGAGGATGGGGAAGAAAGATATGTGGTTCACTGAAGATTTCATCATACTAAAAAGCCTTTTCCAGATTTCTTATTATTATGGCAGTGCAACAAATTTTAGAGCTTTCAAAGCATCACTCAGATGGCTAATATCTCCACAAAGTGCAATCTGAAATGGACTGAATTCCTGTAATGTTTATTGGGAAATTTCAAAAGTAAAAATAAGATTTTTTTTCTTAATAATTACTACATAAAAATGCACTTTATATTCCTTTTTCTGAGAAATACACACAATAAGGTGTACCAAAATCCTCTTTCCTCTCATAACTACAAACACCTATTAAATTTAATGCTCAGACTAAAATCAATTCAGTTATTTATGTTCGTCTTTGCCAGAGGAATAACAGATGTGTAGAGACATTAAAAAAAAAATACTTTTTTTTCTGCCCAAGACAAACTTTTAACTCTTTGCTCACAAATCCAGACATTCACATCAATGGGATAGATATAGGAGATATAATGCTCCGAAGAATCTGAATTTTATCATTAATCTGTCAGCATTAGGTTACAGGAGCCTAATCTTTAGAGAAGTCATATGTAGTAATTAGGAACTCTTTTCTTTCACCAAAAATTTCATTTATGTCTTTTGCAGCTCCAGAAGGGATAAGCAAATTGTCACCTCATGCCAAAAACAAGAAGCTTCTATTCAGAGTTCAGCTCCAGGGAAGAGCAATAATTTGCTTTCTACAGTATCAGTTCACAGGTGCTAACAAGGGCAGCTATTAAATCCCCCCCTCCCACCCCCAAAAAAAAACAACGACGACAAAAAAAAAAAAATCTGATAAATCCCTTTGGTGTTTGTGTGTTTGTTTATTTGTTTTTCTTGACTGCTCATGTTCACACTTCCCCACCAGAATTCCTTTTTTTTTCCTAAGTCATCTGCCTCACTATTTAGGAAGAGGTGGTAATGCTATACTTTATGCAAATGTAAATTGATTCTAATTAGCATGCACAGCTCAACATTTTTATCTTGTATTTCTAGGTGCAGTTAAACAGAGCTAGTGTGCAACAAGCTTATAAACATATCAGCTACTATTTATCTGAAATGATTTCTTTACTGAAATCTGCCCATACATTTACATTGTGCCCTAAGAAGAAAAACTAAAGCGGAGTGAATGTTTCTGTCTTTTTTTAATTTATTTTGTACTTGCCCAGTATAAGTATTGATTTTCATATGCAGGGGCCAGAAGTTCAATGTACACAAAGAAAATGTTGGGTAGGGAAACAGTCTTGAGACACTGAAACATTCAGAAAGCAGGAGGGTAAAGAGAGGCAGCCTGGTTTAGGCGGCTGCTTCCTGATCTCATGCCTAATGGTGCAGGATGTGGGAGGAAGATTCCAACAGTGCTAAGGAAAAGGAATTTTATTTACCACAGAGACAAAAACTTTCAGACGATACAAAACCAGCCTTGCTACAGTTGAATGCAGGCAGAAACAGCGTGCTGAGAAGGCTTCTGCATTTGCCTAACCATGTGTAATATGCCATTCATAAAGTGGCATTCCCACATTTATCTTAAGGCTACTTATTGACAAGTGCTCAGCCAACTACAATTTGGAGCTTGATAGCTAGATGGTCTTGACAGATAATCAATGTATGTAGCAGAACATGTTCAATGGGCTTGGTGTTTACCAAATGAATGGCCATGGAATACTAGAATCATTAAATTTGGAACTTTCAAGATTATTGAGTACAACTCTGCCAGGTCCACCAGTAAGCCATGTCCCTAAGCACCACATCTACGCTCCTTTTGAACAGTTGCGGGGACAGTAATTCCAACACTTCCCTGGGCAGTCTGTACATATGCTTGACCATATTTCAGTGAATAACTTTTTCCTAATATCCAATTAAACCTCCCCTGGCACAACTTGAGATCAATTCCTCTTATTCTATTGTTTGTTACCTGACAGAAAACATCAACCCCCACCTGGCTACAGCCTTCTTTTAGGCAGTCATAAAGAGCAATAATGTCTCCCCTCAGCCTCTTTTTCTTCAGGTTAAACAACCTCAGTTCCCTCAGCTGCTTTTCATAAGACTTGTGCTTTAAGAAATATTATACAGCATTCTTGATTTCCAAAAATGCTCAGGTTGCCACACTCCCATGCATTAATATAATAATGATAATCTTAATAACATTCATCCCTCTGTTTAGGATTGCTAGCAGTGTATGACAGATTTTAAGCAATATAACAAATTTGTGGAGGCTAGCTATTCAGTGCTTCTTCCACTGCCACTAGTGACGAAAGTTGTTGAAAGTGGTGGCTGTCCTTATTGTTTTGATTTTTGTAGCATAATTATTTATCATTATAAATTCTTTTTAACTTTGGTAATTGCACATACATCCATTGATACAGAGAAATGCATGCATGAAAGAAAATGACGAATAAGAGAGAAAAAGGCATTTTCTGACTCTTTGAAGTGATCAGGCTTCCAAGGGAGGAATGAGTGAATATTTGCTCTGGCACAAGCCACCTTGAGTGCTGCAGCTCTCTGGCTGTTGATCCACACGTACAGCCACCATTTTGTGACATAGCCTATTACACAAGACCATTCGCCATAGGGTTGTAGGTGTAATGTCCAGTGCACTTGGCCATAGCCATACAGAAAATAGATCTTGTGTCCTTATTCATGGGTTTTAAGTGATTTTGCTTTCAGCCTTCCATGTGCATGTCATAATCAGATGATTTTTCAAAAAGAGGGGTTTTTTTAGGGCATAAATGCTGTGCAACAAATCTGAGGCAGAGCAAGTAAAAAGTTTTCCAAATATTGGTTAGCAGCTTGTGTTGGTGACTTTTCAGAATGTCTCAATTGGATGTTGCCAGTGCTTTTTGGGCAATTTATTGGGTTATATTCTGATGATCTGGTATATCATGAGGAAGTTTTAGAGTCACTACAAGTTTCATGTGCTATGTTATCCTTATTATGACAAATACTGAATGATATGAATGTTTTTCATACAGATGAAAGTTACAATCACTGATGGGAATTCAATAAGAATTGCAAGCCTCATCCTGTTCATTCAAATACCAGTTTTGAATTACCCTCATTTTCAGAAAGAAATTTCTCCAGCGCTGCATTCATTTCTGAGCTTCTATTCAATGTCATGGGCATTTGGTTAGTTATTTCAAACAGTTTACTAATTTCAGGGCCAAGTCATTTATGGAGCTTGAACTCCTAGTAAGAAGAGTAAAAGTGAAAAATATGTAAACCTGAAAAAGCAGAGAAAATAAATAGGTGGATTGGCTTAAAAAATTTTATTTCAGCTAGATAGATGACTGATAGATGTAATGTAGTCAGAATTTTAGCCTTGGGTTCAGACATCTGAGTTGCAAGCTCTGTATTTGATAATTGTTTTGCAGATATTGTGGCCAGACTATGTTGAGGTAAATAATTTGGAACTTCATAATATCATATGTGTGTCAATTACTTCTTCCCAAACTCTGATAACATAAAGTTAAATTTTATAAGTTATCTATGGAGGCATTGTGGAAGGCTTCAATAAATAGCAGTAGGAAGAAGAAATGTTTTATGTTAACAGGATATTAGCACTAATGAGAAATGAAAGGTGTTCACAAGGAAACATAATGTCCAGGTTTAAAACAAGTCTCTGAAACAGGTCACAGCTCTGTGATTTCAGTGCCTGGCAGGTCATAAATTCAAAGAAGTAAACTTACAGGTCTTCTTGCATGAGAAAAATATATCCATTTTATTCTGCCTTGCTGCCTAACACACAAATAGCTTCATACTTGAAAAAAAAAGTTGAACATAAACATTGAAAACTTCTCTGTACAGAGACAATTTCTTATGCTATATAATGGAATATAAATATTGTATCAAATAAGGAAACCATAAATATTCAAATTATATGAAGGAACAATGAGTGAACTTGGACTTTGATTTAATCAAAAACTGAAAATCAAGTATACACAAGAGAGGGGATGAAAAATATCTTTTTTATTGAGCCTATGTTATATAACTATTCCTTCAGACATTTTCACATACCATCCATTGTGTCCCTTAATCCCATTCTTTCTTCACCTAACCTAGTCCAGCTGCAATTATTCACAGCTAGAACATAAAGGATGTTCGTATCTTTAGTTAATATCTCCTCATAATATTATACATTCCTCTATTCAGTTGTATGGTGCTTTACCAACTTTAACTACTGTCTGGTGGCACAAAAGAGTGCTTTAAGGTGTTAGTTGAGATACGTAAATCCATGTATCAACATTAAGGCAGTGTAGGCATCTATCCAACATGGGGAAATAGGATGCCCAGACCAATATGACCCACTCGTGAAGCCTACAGGCCTTTCAGACTTAACCTGCAAGAATTCACATAACTTTAAAAATGACAATGTGCCTATCAGCAATCTGTCTGATTTCAGATGGCTTGGTTTGGGTCATGCAATTATTTTTCCTAACTTTACCTGTCCTAAAGAGTCAAATGACATAAATAGACAATCCAAACTAGCCCGGAAAAGAGAAGTGAGTGACATATCATCTGGGACCTCTGACAGAAAATAACAGGGGTGACAGCACACTCTAGACCTCCAGCCTGACTCATCAATGCTCCTCCATTTATAAAATGAATTAAAAAAATAAAACTACATTCAGACCAATACACAGACAAGCTCTAATCCCTAGTAAAAGTTTTCAGCATGCGTAAAATGGTTCTTACCCAAGAGGTGTCCCTATGGGGAGAAAACCCATAAGTTCAGCCCTTTAACTCATCTCAGCAGTTATGGTGTGGAAGGGGCTAACAGCGGGCCTGTTAGCTAAAGGAGCAAGAAAAAGCTGAGAAGTAAGAAGAAGCTGATAAGGATCTCTCTCCAAGGCTGTAACCAAGGAGACCGAGAGAATAAAGATATGAGAACCTTGGAGCTGGACGAAGCATTTTGAGAAAGTTAGTTGAAGTCACTATAACTTCTCACCAATAGTATTATATTGACTTATTGTGGCCAACAGTTAGGGTAGAAGAAGCATAAACAATTGGAAAGTGTATAAAAGTCAGCCATGCTCACTAATAAAGAGTTGCCAACAGAGACTGCTTGGGGTGTCTGCTTTGTGTCGTGACCGCCTCGACAATGACATTATGGTGGAGTCTTTACTAACTCTTCCCCATTGTCAACATACTTTCAGAGTATTTCTTTATGTTTAGGTGGAGCTTGAGTGATTCTTGTCATGGATACCTTTGCTGCTGACAGGTGGTAGATTATCTCACCTCATTTTACAGATACAGTCAAAGAAAATATAGAGCACGTTTCCATTATGGGGATACCTTTGGGATGGAGTTGTGCATTAATATTACAACTAGGCTATAATGAACCAAGTCAATCTGAGGAGAGCAATTTTTCCACGGTTTCTGGTTCAGCAGCAGGAAGTCTTCCTCTGTCTCTCTTGGTTGATTGCAGCATGCCTCCATTCCAGCCCCCTCAGCAGGCTCTATGGTTGCAGGTTGTGGATGTAGGGAATCATTGGGGAATATGTTTTGAGTATGTCAGCCACATCCAGCCTGGGAGTAGCAGCTGCACTTTACCCTATAATTTCCATACTGTTATAACTTTTGTTAGGATGTGAATATAGCTTCCCAGATGCCTCTAATTTTACCCATAGCCATCTTTCCATAATAAGCTATAGACTTCACTTTGTCATTTTATTTTTAGTACCAACTGCTACAATAGTTGCTTATACTTGTATTGAGAAAGTATTCTGCTGAACTCAGTAAACAATAGATTTTTAATAGTAGTCAGAGAGTTGGAACTTAGTAGATATATATTTTTATAAGTACATTGATTGTTTTCTACCTCAATGACAAATTTATGCCTACAGTGAAGTCCTTAACTTCAGTTTAATTCATCAGCAAAAAGGGGAATAACATGATCAAACTAGTTCTTAAATCCTTCTTTTAAGAAAACTTTCTAGTGAAAAATGTGTAAAATGTAAAGCAATAATGCAACATATTGAAATGCTTTGGAAGTAAACGAGAAAATATCTTTAGACTGAGTCTGACATTATTTTATGAGGAAATATCTTCAAAGTAAACTTCATGAACAAGAAAATTTGAAGATGACACTTCCTTGTAAAAGAAAATGCTATAAACATCGTTATCATGACAAAAAAAATCAGTTTATTTAATGGGTCACAAAACATGAAATCATTTAGCTCATCTCAGCATGTAATATATAAAATTATTTATTAAGATTCTTTTAAGCAGTTACATATTTCACTTTTACTAAACCAGTTACTGCATTTCAAGGTTTTATGATGAATCCAATGTCAACACAGTATTAATAAAATATGTTTTCACTTTATTGCATGAGAGACATAAAATAGATACATGAAAATGTTTTGCTACTACTTCATAGCAAAGAGGAGTCCGTAAAAAATGTTAGCATTACAGTGTTTACCAAGAAGTTATGATCTACTGTTAACTGAAGCTGAACATTTAATGTCTATTTATTTCTTAATTAATTAATTGGTTTCTAATTAATTCTAAGCCATCACTGCTTACATTGGAGAATGGATTTAAAATATTAGCTAGAAATACTCACAAAAAATATATTTTTGTTATATAAAGGTTTCATTTGGCTGGGAGCTAGACTTCTCTGTTCGCTTACCAATGAAGGGCAGAAGGAAAATTGAAAGTATAAAATTCCCAATACAGCCCTGCCCAGATGGCTAAATTTTGCTCTGTGTTTTCCTGGAGAAATGTGTGGCTTCCTTGGGACAATTTGAATTCTCAGCCTCTTAACTGAGGCAGTTCATGGGCGAGAGTATCAAGTCCATTTGCACCAGAGAGACCAATGTAATATCTGATGCTTTTCCATACAAAAAAATTTGTGTAAAAAAAAATTCCATCTTTTTTGTAAAAAATGACACCAAAATAAAAAACCAACCAAAGCTAAACAGAAACCAAATTTTTAATATTAAAAATAATAGGACTTAACAGTGTTATATAGTCACAATAATCCAGTTTGGTATAGAAGATTGTAACAATGTCTTCAAAGGCTTTACAAGGTTATATGTGTTAGAGAGGACTGATAACGGACATGAAGAAAAACAAAACTAACAAAAATTTCACAGTAGCAGATTAAAAACAAAGGCTAAATATGAAAATAACTCTATTAATTAGTTCAATTAACTACCTCTGAGTGAAGCAATTTTTCAGAAAATTTGAAATGTTCCCTAATGACTACATTTGTTTTAACTCTATTAAAATTATTCAGCAATGAATAGGGCTTTGATTACAAGCATATAGGCCACAGTTTTGATTAAAAATTGATTGTGCTGGATGTCTACTACATAGTGCATCATTTATTAACTATTCCATCTAAGACCACCTTACACATTCTAGATAAATCAAATTGTCCATCATACTTTCATATATATTTACACACAATTGTCACAGATTTTTATTTTCTAGAACTTTCCTCAGTTTATAGACAAAACACTAGACCAAATGGCAAAGTGCATTGGTATGCACTTAACAGCGTTTGCTCCTGAGTTACAAATACACTAAAACCTGTTTACATGCATAAACATGAGGAAGAAATATATGATCAGAAAATTCATCTTTTAGAAGTGAAAGTTCACTATAGCTTCCAAACTTTAAAAGAGAAGCCTTTAATATCGTGCCAGCTTTAAATTCTGTAAAAAAGAAAAATAGAACTATTAATTCAAGCAAAGAACAAAATGAATATTTCAGAAATGACAATAAATTGTTGTTCACGACTAGCTAAAATTTGACACAATGGTATGAACTACCAGAGCTGAAAGAACTTCAGAGTTCCAAATGCATAATTAATACTAACATACACTCTAACAGTTAGGTTTACCTAGATACTTTGTACATGTACAGAGGATCACAGGAGCTCTGGCTCAATTAGTATGGAAATGAGCAAAGTTAGCCTGACACAATGTCTTTTCTAATTTACCTTTTCCAAACCTGCAACTTGGTTATCTGCAACCTCTGTTGCTCTATGACATGAAGGCCTAACATATATTCTGAACTATCTACTACAAGATGTAGCACTGTAGACAACAAAAAACAGCAAGCAGTTACTCCCAAAACCATGTACTGGCTTTAACTGTAGACAAATACCTTTTGATTGAAGTCACTATGCAATGAGTAGTCTAGAGAAAACAGCACTCTTGTTGATAGTTTATGGAGATCAAAATTAAATTCTGTCTATTTAGCTTGTGATAGTGCACTACTCAATGTAGTACCCATCCAAATTCTAGTGAAACATTCTGTAGCATGATTAATATCTATGTGATGAATAGAATATTTTTCTTTAAGATCAAATGGTTAAATACAGTAGGTTATACAAGTTTGGAAAAGTGGGTACATTAAATGTGAACTTCAAAGCAGAAAAAATCCTTTGCTTGAGCCCTTTACTGATTCTATATGTTTTGTAAAGAAGACTCGATGGTTTATTTATTTATTTATGTATTCTTTGTATAAGATGTTGTTGATTCTGTGTTATTTACTCTTAGCTACATGAGAACTCTAAGTTCCAGGCTTATTTGCTCATTTTTATTTTTCCCTTAACAGGAAAGGAACCATATTGAAATATGGTTCCAATGTGAACCTTAGAGAAAAATAATTTTTTCCTATGTAGTTGTCAGTATTTTAGATTAAATGACATTTAGAACAACAATGAGATTTAAAAAATATATGTACAATAATTTGATAAATAGTTTCCTACTATTCACTAAATTCTGTAAGACTATATTCTCAGTTGTTGTCATCTAAAATCACTAGTACAAGGGGTAGGTCTAGTGATTGACCATTAAAAGAATGCAGAACATTCATCCACTTTGTCACTTTTATTATTTATATCAACTTCAAAAATTTTAATATTGCCTAAACCAGAGAGAAACTAAATCTGGAATACTCACAGTCAGTCCTCACAGCTGATATGTTTATGCAAGCCTCAAAACACTGAATGAGTTTTTTAATTAATTACTTCAAGGGGAAAAAAAAAAAAGATAAAAATGTAGGAGAAAATCACAAACTAGCACTCTCTATTTTCACTTTCACAAAACTTTTCTGTGATTCATGGACTATAATTTTGGTGCTTCTTTGTGAATATTAAAAAGTTAAAAGTTAAACAGCAGAGTAAGAGAGAACAATTGGGTTGTTCACAGTGTGTTACTTTCAGATGCTCTTGAGCAATAATTGGGGACCAAAGTCTGCTGGCGCATTTTCTCTGATTTGGCCAGCAAAGAAATTCTTTACTGTGAGGATGGTGAGACACTGGGCAGGGTTGCCCAGAGAAGCTGTGGTGCCAAATACCAGGACACGTTCAAGGACAGGTTGGATGGGCTCTGAGCAGCTTGGTCCAGTGAAAGGTGTCCCTGCCCATGGCAGGGAGGTTGGAACCAAAGGATCTTTGATATCCCCTCCAAGCCAAGCCATGCTATGTTCTTATGATTCTGTAATTTAAGTAACTGATCTGTACAAAGTCATAAAATAGAGTGGTTGGGTTGTCCTATCAGTTAACAATCTGATACTTGATGATTGTGCAGAAGGACAAAAATACCCTTTAATATAATCTCCTCATGTTCTCTTTCAGATACTTAGTGAGCATATTCTGAAACCTCTTCTTAATAGACTTGATTTAATTAGCCTCCTATTGGTTTAATTTTTCTTTTCCCATTTAAATACTGTATTATAAGCACATTTGTAAATCACACTGTTCTGAGGCCAAAACATTTCATTCAATGAATGATTGCTTATATACTGTAACAATTACCCAAGCAAATTAATGTCTTTGAATAAGGATGACACTCAGTGATGCTTTAGTTCTCTAAATTCCTGCATTTATACTCCAGTTAAACAGGATCTGTCACTGCATAGTACTAATAACAAATTAACTCCCACACCATGGAGAAATAACAACCTATCAATGTTATTCTCCCCCTATAAATTACTCCAAAACAAATGATCTTCTTGGGCAGATTGTTATATAAGAGCTATTTTGCTAAGATCTTGAGGGAGAAAGAAAGTGTAAAGAAAAGGGAAATTATAATCCTCATCCTAACAGAAAAGCATTGTCATTTTCTGAGGCAAAGATACAGAAGTTCAGAGCTACATTTTTCTTCAGACTCTTCCAAACCTGCATTTCATTCAAGTTTGGACAATTATATCAGATGTAGATTATATGAAGTAATTCTGCTGGGCCAAAATAGGATTAGCAGGGTGAGCATATAAATCTGTAAGTCTGATTTACTTGGAGAACTTTATATTTTTCACATGAGTGGTCATGGGTAATTCGTCATCATAGTAAATGCTTTAATCACTACATTTGATAATGTTCTCTTACTCCAGGGCAGATGGTGAAGTAAGTTTTTGAGAAGCATCGCACACATAAGTAAAAGGTGGCTAAAGAAGGAATAAATTTCTGTTGTTGTTTAAAACCAGCTGGAAATTAAGGTCCAAGCAGCCACTTCCCTTCCTCTCTCCCTCTCTAGTGAAAAAGAGACAAAAAGGCAGGGATTATGGCTTAAGGTGACAATTCACTGGAAAAAAGAGCAATAAAATAAGGAAAACAAACAGTAACAGAACTATACTAATAACAGTTTATGAAAGAGGGTGATGGCATAAAAAAAAATGCTTACAGAGGTCCAACTGACCTAGTGTTACCATGGCCAGTAACATGCAGCTTCCCAAGACAAAGGAGAAAATGGCAGCAGTGCCACAGTTGGCATTTTTATCTTGAGCCTGAGCCAATGAAAAACAATGACAGACAAACCCTACCAAGACGGATCATCTGTGCCACCCCACCCTGCCATGCTTCTTACTGCTTTTCTCCTCAGCAAAAAAAGGAGGAAAACCAGCCATGGTTCTGCTGCACCTTCCTTTATAATTCCCTCAAAGCCATATTCCCCCAGGGATAATGTGCCTGGTATAAAAAAACAACCTAAACACACCCAGGCAGCTGCAGGCTCCACCTCCGTGGAGGAAACTGAAAAAAATTAACTCTCTCCTAGCGAAAACTAGGATAGATCTCTGCACTTTTACACTCTTAAAAGGAGAAATGCTCAGATAAATGATGCAAACCTTTTAAACTGCACAGCTGGATCACTAGGATCCAACCAGAATCTGAAATCTGCATTTTTCCAAATTCCAAAGGTATCCAGACTAGGGGATTTGGTTGAAGGTCCATTAATTAAGATGTGTAGTAAACTTTGCAACCCCCAAAATTTCAATTAAACAAAATACAACATTTTATATTAGATACCTCTTTTTAATATATTGTGCAATTATTAAGCTGGCTTAAGATTTCTATGATTTTATGGATTGGGTTTATTATTAATTTTTTATAAATATCTCTTTTTATAGAGATATTTTTCTTCAGAGAAGTTGCATGCTAATGCTCAGGTTATTTAACACTTTATGGATCAGATCCAAAAATTTGGCCATAATAGACTTCATTCTGAAAAGAATTGAAGTAAAAGGGGGAAAGAAAATCATCTTTGGGAAAATCAGTCTTCACACTGATTTTTTTTCTCACATTTTTCAAGTTGTTCATAATAGCTGTTAGTAAGCTGACAGCTACAATTAAAAGCGGGAATGAGAAATACAGCATTAAGGATGACCCTAAATTAAAAAAATTAAAAAAAAAAAGTGGAAATATTTGTCTACCTTGTGGAAACAGCTTCTATAAATATAAACATTCTATGCTCTGGACTCTTCAATGCAGAGTAGAGGCTTTGAAGAAAGATGCCCAATTCATGGGCTTATTTCTGTTTGATAGGATATAGGAGATTCTAGAATTTGGCCTCTTTGTTCTATGGAACACAGATATTCTCTTGCTTAAAATGTTGAGAATATCATAACAACATTTTTTATAATAGTTTATAACAGTATATTAGTGGATTACATACATAAACTATCATGCTTTTCTAGAGTGTTTATAAATTTTAAAGTTATAAAATTAGGATTACATAATCTTTATTTTTGCAATCCACTAATATTTGGTTTCAAGTGATTTGCATGCTACAATACCTCTTTATACAAAAAGTAGTGGAAACTATTGCAGTAAAATTTCTTAACTAGGCCACCCAGGAAAGACAGTTTAATTATAACTCTTAATTTCACCAATCAACATTTTTAATTAACTTTTAGATCTCTGTACCTAATTTATGTGGTGCAAATTAAAGCATCTGTTAAAAGATTTTCTGTTCACTGTGTTTATACATTTGTGTTTTTGTTCTATGCTTGTGTCACCTGTATTCCATAATAGCACATGTCATTTAATCTCAAAAGTGCAAGCAAATCAAAGACCAAAAAGAGGAAAAGAATAACTTAATAGGAAAAGTGCATGTTAAAAACAGAGTAATGAAATTCAATTACCAAAAAACTCCAACAAACCAACATCTAAAAATATCCCCAGCAAACAAAGAAAACAAAGGCTCATTGATAGATAACATTAAATTGTTCTGAAGCACTCAGCGCAGTTCCCATGAAAGCACATTGCAAGTTCAATCTTCTGCTTATGATAGGGAATTAGATTGATCTGCATTTGTTGAGCTTCTGACACTGGAATTTTAAAGGAGCTGATGAGATGCTGAGCAGCACTCAGAGTATGCATCTTCACCCCTATTAAAGCATAATTTCTGGGAAAGGTTCTCAGTGCCATCTTGACAGAAGTGGACAGCAATTTGGTTTTGTTGCAGACATTAAACCAATAGTTCTACAGTATTAAAACTGCTGTTACATGATGTTCAAATCATTAAATATCTTGACAATAAAGAAAAAACTATTTAGCCAAATTATGTTACTACTCTCCAAGATAATCTTGAAACTCAGATTTAGGGAGTTGCGTATTGACATGATAATAGTAATCCAGTTGTGTTAGAACCTAAAATTAGTTAAACTAGTCTCCAGAGCATGAAAAAAAATATTATGTTGAACCATTCACCAATTATTTAACAAAACAGTAGTAACAATACATCAACTTTAATAATCAGTTGAATATAGCAATCACTATATATAGCAATACAGTCTTATATCTCTACTCCCAGATAACAAGGATCCTTAATGAAAAGACATACTACCAGATGTTAAATCCTTTGATTAACTGTCCTGCTCTAAGACGGCTCATAATCACACTACAATAATTTATTTATTCACATAGCTATTCATTTAAACTTTCTTACCATATTACAAGAGATAAAAGAGATAGAAAATAACAAGAAATTTCACTGTTTATTAAAAAAAATTAGTTATGCATTAACCATGAAGAGTATGATTTTCAAAATTCTATGGTTGTTATCCTACCATTTTTGTTTTTACATTTCAGTTTAAGTAAAGATTTCTTTTAAGAAGTTAAAAACAACTGTGGCCTCTGGTAAGGGGTAATTTTGTAATTGTTCAGTTCTACAGACTTGTTCACACAACCTGTCAGGACAGGCTTAACCTGTGCTTTGAGATGTGTGTAAAAAAGTAGGTGTAATACACAGATGTTATTGGATGAACAAGGATAGCCTTAGAGTTCCAAGGTGAATATAAGGGTGCACAGTCCGAGTTCACTGGGGGCTGGGTTCTGCAAGTGAATTACAGTGGTTATAAGCCCCCAGCATTGCCAAGGCATGTGCAGTATAATGGATGTAATTGATGGATGCAGTCCCTTGCAGAGGTAATTATTGGATTAGAATCTAGAAGCACAGGAGCTGCTTTTCTATATGATACTGGGGAATTGAATTCTGCTCCAGTGCCCTCGTTCTGCTAACAACTGTAGCAAAGAAACAACACTGTAGCAATTGGCCCTGAGTAATACCAAACTGCTGCTTTTCACTGATAAAATAATTTGTTAACATATGAAAAACACATGGTTATTCTCATAGGTAGGATCTTGTATGGTCAGAAGCACTTTATGAGAAATTGTTAATGGAAATTTTAGGATTTTGTTATAAGCAACCTATTGGCCAGTTAAAGAACAAGGCAATGCAATTGTTCTTCTGAGCAGCATAAACATCATCAATAACTGGCAAACCAACAGTTTCTACCATTAAAATATTAAACAACCTATTGCTATATATTTGGCAAGGTCCAATTTTCCTCATTTTCCTCTAATCATCTAAGTGTCTCTTTTATTATTGACAATTTCTTGGGGTTTTTTACTGCATTTTCATCTAAGTATGAAAATAGAAATATTCCAGATTAAATAGGTAAAAGTTAGGAAGAAAGCAAATGGTCTCTATGAAGCTTGTGGGGAATCCAGTGTTCCTATGACATGTGTTCAAAACATCAAGCTAAGATAGGATAGGCTTAGTGTTCTGACATGGGAAAGAGAAAATGAATTGCTCAAAGGGGAATAATAAGTATTACTGGCCATGATTATTTATGTCACAGTGGCTCCTTATTTGTAGATTTCTGCATGAAGAGATCAGATTCATGGATGGCTCATATTCTCACTATCTTCTAAAATATATCTAGTTTAGGTATAGTTCACTACATTGGTATTGTCTAGAAATAGTTAGGGATAAAACCTTCTTGAAATTTTGGCTTTTCAGAATTTCTTATTTCACACTCCTTAGTTCTGAAAGTGAGTCTTGTGCTTAGAATACATACTCTGAAAAGGGAGAAGCTAGAAAAAAATGACAGGGGAAAAATTCCATGGCAAACAGTGAATATATTTGGTTTTATTTTGTTACTATTATTCTCAATGAATACTAAGTGTGAAAAAGCTAGGCCGGCTTCACATGCCTCATGCTGCTCTCTCTTTGTAGACTCAGAATCTAGGTTTTCTTAGCAGTGCTTGTTTTCCCTTAGATTTTTTCATGTCAAGATGTAATTACAAGCATGGGTTATACACATGCATCATGTATAATTTCTTTTTTATGTCATATGTTCTCAACATCTTTATCCTTTTTTCTATTCTGCTCATTTCTAATGAAAAAAGTATTTAACATTTCAGTTTTATTTTTAATTCTGGGTGAAAGGAGAAGTCAACAGCAAGGTTTTAGGACTCTGCAGTAGGAGATCAAAAGCTCTTTAAAGAGTATCACCTAAGAGAGAATTTACTCTGAAGGCAAGACAGTACTCTAAATTTCATGAGGACTTGGCTGGGGTGTCAATCGCACACGTCAATAGATTAGAAATTACTCCCTATAGGGGAAACTTATTAAAAATCAAAAAATTCAGAATGGTTTAGGGAAATAAAATCTGTCTTGAGAGAGTGAGAGTGTCAGCAGTAAGAGGGAAAGCAGAGAAGTCATACAGGCTCTCCAGCTACCTGGGAACAGAGAAGCAGAGTGAGGGCCCATGCATGAGGGAGAGCCAGGAGCTGTGAGTGACCCTGGCATGGGCAGTGGCCCCTGGCCCCACTGCAGCAAAGGAAGGTTTGTGTCACAGTACCTTGTGCTGGTTTTACTGTAATTATCTGTCAAAGGGAATTGGAGCCAGGATGGACCCAGGAAGCCCACAAAGTGCAGCAGTAGACAGGACCGAAGATGAAAATAACTAGAGCTTGGCTCAAGACAGGTCTGCCAAGGCCTACACTGAAATGGGGGCCCTGATCTCATGAGCAAGTGACTCAATGGCCAGGGCCACTAAGTTCTGTTAGTGCCCTCAGTGTCCCTACAGCAGCAGTTGCAGAATTTCCTTGGCAGGGGCATATATCCAGGAGAATTTTTTACTTTTTTTTTTCTATAGCTGCCATGTGAGGTTCCTTTTATTTTTTGCAATTAAGAGCATTTCAATGCATTGAGAAGAATTATGACAACTATGTATCACGCAGTTCCAGAAACTCTTCCTGTACTTTATCATAGACTTCCAGCCCTGCTCTATCAAGAGGTTCAGTAGAAGTGTTACTGCCATGGCACCCAAACCATATCACAGAATCAAAGATTCACAGGGGGGTTGAGGTTGGAAGAGGACTTTGGAGGTCATCTTGTCCTCAACACCCATGCTCAAGCAAGACCACCTAGAACTGGTTGTCCAGGACTAGGTCCAAATTACTTTTGAACATCTCCAAGGACAGAGACTCTACACCTCTCCTTTGCACTCTCCCATAAGATACTTATAGATGTTGGTAAGATAAGCCTTCTCTTCTCCAGGGTGTCTTAGTCCTTTCCCTTAGCTCTTTCCTCATAGGACAGATGTCTCCAGGTCTGGAGTCTCCAGTATGGGGGAGACTCAGACCTTTTGAAGTAGGTCCAGAGGAGACATCAAAATGATCGGAGGAATGGAACCTCTCCTATGAGCAAAGGCTGACAGAGCTGGGATTACACTGCCTGGAGAAAATTTCGGGAAGACCTTGTTGAGGTTTTTCAATATTTAAAGCGGGCTTATAAGAAACTTGAAGACAGACTATTTAGCAGGGTTTAGTAGTGAGTTAGGAGCGTTGATTCAGACTAGACATAAGAAAAAAAATGTTCAAGGAAGGTCATGAAACCCTGGTAAAAGTTGTTCAGTGGGGCTGTAGATGACCTATCCCTGGAAAGATCAGGTTGGGCAGGATTTGGAGCAGCTTGATCTAGTCAAGGTTCTCCGTGATCATTGCAACAGTGTTGAAATAGATGACTTTTAAAATTCCCTTTCATCCCAAACCATTCTGTGATTTTGTGATCCTGCTGAGGTCTTTATGGATGATAGCATGACTTTCTGGTGTATCAGTAACTCCTCATTCATGCAACCTGAAAATTTGCTGAAGGCATACCATCATACAAATCATTAATGAAGGTGTTAAACAGGACTAAAGCTAGTACTGGCCCCTGGGGTACAAGTGCAGTTACTGACCTCCAACCAGACTTTACACTGCTGGCTGCCACTCTCCGGGGCTGGACATTCAGACAGCTCCCAATTCACCTCACTCTCTTCTCATCCAGCCCACACAGCAAAAGCTTGCTTCTGGTGCTCTTACAGGAGACACCATCTCCCTTCCTGAAGACTGGGTAGGTAATATCACTGCATCCTGCTTGTCTACTAGGCTAGTAATTTATTCAAAATTTATCACAGAGGTTTAGGAGTGATGTTTGCTTTCCTCCAGTCTTCAGGCCCTTGTCCCAGTCACACTGGTCAATGAAAGTTTGTTAATAGCTGTTATGTAATTTTTACACTACACATCTGCCAGACCCCTCAGCACTCACAGACACATTGCATCATGGCCTCTGAGTTTATTCATTTACAGTTCACTTTTCACCAGGGGTATATCTTCCATGCTCCAGACTGTTCTCCTGGTCTCTGGATCCTCAGAATTCTGGAAGCGGGTCTTACAAAACTGAACTGAAATAGACACCTCAGTATTTTCTGTCATTTTAAACTGGGTGCCTCATTCAGCAGTGGACCAACATTTTCCCTAGTCTAAGTTTGTTACTTAGATCATTACAGAAGTATTTTCTCCCTTGAACATCCTCTGTGACACTCAACTCTGTGTAGGTTATGACTTCCCTAAGCATGTCTCTGCATTCTCAGATAGTTTCTATATTCCAAGTTACCTTTACCTTCACCCACCTTCTAATCTAAGTCTTGCAAAAAATACATTTTTTGTCTTTGTTAGTCTTCTGTGGTTTTTATCTAACTTCTTGGTTGTTGGGATGGATTGTTCATTAGCTGGACGAGGGAATCCTTGAATGTCAAACAGCTTCCTGTATTCCTTTCCCCTGTAGAGCCTTATGCCACAAAACTTTTTCAAGAAAATCTCTGAAGGGAATAAAGGCAGTTCTTCTGAAATCTAACACTGAGCTCTTGCTTTTTGCCCTTCTCCCTCCTGACAGGATTCTGAACTCCACCATCGCATGGTCGCTATACCCAGGGACAGAAAGGCTGATGATCACAGTGAGGGTCGAGAGACCAGGGAGGATATTTCATCTGACCAAAGCACATGGCTAAAATAACAGCAGACAAGTTTTGAAGAAGTACTGGAAAAGTTCTGTATGGAGCAGAATTTAAAATTGGCTCATACATTTGGTCTATAATTAACAAAAGAAGAAATTTATTATGTTCTGTTCCCAATCTGTGGTATGTGTCTTCTATGCAAAATCTTGGGGCTTCTTCAATTGTATTTTTTTTCCTTTTGGTTTGGTCGTTTGGGTTTTATATTTTGTTTTTGATTACTGGTTTAGGTTGAGTTTTTTTTTTTTTTTTTTGCTTAGTTGGTCTTTTTGTTTGGGTAGGTTTTGCAGTTTATATTTTGGGGTATTTTAAATTTTTTTGGTACAGTGGGTTGGTTGGTTGGTTGGTTGGTTTGGTTTATTTAGGTGGCAAAACACATTTTCTTTTTGTTTTGCAAAGGTGTTTCAGAGATTAACTCTGCAGCATTTATGAAGTTCTTTGTTCATCTGAGATCAAAGATTACCTTTAAGTGCAAATATCAATAATTGAAAAGAAATTTAGGACCTGATAAATATTGGGGTGCCTTTTTATTTTAATTCAGCTGAAATGTCAGGAACTGTCTGATAGCTAGAAGAGTACATTTTCTTCTCAAAATTCATTCAGAGTTTAAAGAACATATGAGGGCAGACCTGCTGCAGATGAAAACTGCAACTTTAGCTTTATTTCACACCCTGTGAGCTTTTCCACTTCATCCAACACATGTTCTTACAGGGTAGATCTCATTCTATGGTTTAAACAATGATTAACTAAAAACTAAAGAAATTATTGTAGCGAGTATAGTCTTTAGTCTTGAAATTGGTCCTGATAAATGTGAGAGAGCTGTGCAGTGAATGGCAAGATTGGTTTGTAGCTATCTTTTGTTAGCTGAGCTTTGCCTCAGGGTCGGCTAAAAAGAAATAAGGAAAAGTACCAACGATGATACAAAATAATTTTTTGTCACTTACAGACCTTCTCCCTCACCTGTTCAGTTTTTCCCCACAGAATCTTTATGGGTATATTATTGTCACTTTTCTCTTTTTGTTTTTCTCTTTTTCCTTTATTCCCCTCTTCCCTTTCCCCAGAGGGCTGCTTCTCTGAGCAATGTGAACATGTGCCAGCTGGGACATTCAGAGCATTTCTTTGCTGCTGTGTCTGAAAATTGCTTGTGGCCTTTTCACACACAAGTTTGTCCATCAAAAGGAAACTTAGAGGTGCAGAGAAGGAGGAAACTGCAGAGAGCCAGAATGAGCCCCTGGTCTTTTTGCACAAGAAACTTCAGCAGAAGTTGTAAAGGAGCTGCTTGTGCACAAGTCAGTTTATACTCCAAATTGTCTTTTTAGTCAGAACTGCTTCCAATTATCTCTGTTAATTGCCAGCAACTTAGGTAACAAAACAAATGTTACTCTTCTCATCTTTTCGTGTTTCACCACTTCCAGTTTTGGAACAAAAAGCCTGCACAAAGTTATTTTTTAAAGCTTCCAGTTTACTATTGCCATTTAGCTTCGAGGGCTAGTGGCTTCCAAGCATAAGGTAGTTTAGCTATTCCTTGGTAGAAGTCATTCATAATTTCTCACAGGTTTAATGTTATTAATAATGGAACGTGGATTAAAAAAACTACTGTGAAAGATTAATTGAAAAGAATACTTCAGCTAAAATTCTGAAGCCTTAATGTTGCCAGAAATCCTAAGAGTACTAACAACTTATGTGTTTTTATGGAATTTTATGTAGATATGTATATCTGTGTGTACATAGGCAGACGTGTGTGCCAATAGACATAGATAAACAATATTTTCCTAAAGTCCTACTCATTCTGACATACAATTCAAAATAATTTATTTTACCAAAATGTCACATTATTTATCAAAGGTCATTCAAGTATCAAACTTAGTTTGGTTTGCATTTCCCAGGCTTCGACTTGGGTAAGTATCAAGATATTGATATACCTGGCACTTCCAAAATATAGTGGAACACACATATTTTAGAGTCGTCACTATTACTCTGCGATTTCTGCAAAATGTAAAGTGATGGAAATTTTGTATCAGACAATGAAATTGCACTAATTACAAGAGAAAATTTAGATATTTAGATTCTAACTGGGTTTTTACATTGTATTTTCTGAAAGTATCACTAGGAAATCAGTAAATTAATCCTTGTAACAGTGAGAAATAACTTTTTTGGTAAAGTGAAAGAGGATTGTACAGTGCAATAAGGCTATGTTTTATGCCCTGTGCAATTTGACTTGTCATATAAAAGTGGTTAATATAGGTGCAGCATTGCAAGCTCAGGGCATAAGAAACTTTTTGAAGAACATGGATGTTGTGTTGGATATTGGAGAAATTACTTTAGCAAGTTTCTCTTTCCATTTTCTGTTTCAGTCCCTCAAGATACTGTGAAGAGTGTATATCTGGATTGTAGTACTCATCAGAATGAAATCTCAAACATTCAGACTTTATCAACCCTACAAAAACAAATCAATAAATAAGTAACAAAGTTCTGACCATGGAAAAGAAACCCTTGCCATAAACCTCTTCTCTGCACAATTTGAAAGTAGAACTCGATTTTCACAGCCTATTGCTCCATTTTGTTGAGAATAGTATCTGGCCCTAAATACTTTAATAAAAAGAACAATGAGATATACTTTTTAAAAACACTGCAGATTGACACACTGTTCTTCTTATAGGTAAAATTCTAAACTTTAAAAAGAAGCCTGGACCAGATGGACAACATTTGAACTTGTGATGTAACACAAAGATGCCCATTGCTATCCACTCATGAAAGAGAAGACTTTCCATATTTCATGATCATCAATTCGTTCTACCTACAAAAACAATTGACTATGAAATCCAGAAATTTTTCAAAAGGCAATCAATTTTTAAGCTTTTAGAGGAGGTTATAATTTGAATTATTTTATTTCCAGTATACAGATGGGAAAATTCTTCTTCATATCTCTTTTTAATGACTCTTCAGATTTCCTAATAATTATGAAATTCTAAGACACTTCAGGAAAAAAAAAAACAAGTAGAGAAAACAGTGCTTAAAGAGTAATCTTCCCACAGTTCTCCCCCTGCCTTTTATTTCCTACAGAAACAGAATGTCACAATCTCATTTTTTATGCATCTGTCTACTTTTATCACTGCTTCATTTTACATCTCAGCAGGCCTGACTACCCTGAAAAATACACCTGCATAAAACTTGCAAGGAACAGAGAAAATACATAAGTAGGGGTGAAAAATGAAAAGACAGCTCCCTGCACTCTTATCACACCTTTTAGCATCTATCTGTTTGAGGTCTCCTGTGATTCATTCACCCTTTCACTATGTAAAAGGCCAAAGCAAAGCTGCAGTGATAGTAGCATCCAAGATGAATATCAAGGAGGCCAGGACTAAGAGGAGAGCAACACTAAGAACACCCATGGGAATGAAGGTCACAGAAAAAGAAGGAGAGTTTAAATAGAGCAGTATGGAGCAATCAGTCAGACATGTTCTTGCATCACAGAGTGGTCTTTGAGAAGCAAATGATAGGAAAGGAACATGTAAAGAAAAACACAAACAAAGCATTGTGAAAAGTTGTTGCTCATTATTGTTGTTTTCACACCTGAGCAAATAAAAGTATCGTTTTGTAATAAAGTCAAAGAGTAGAGGAAGCTGGTTTATGCTTTTCTAAAGGGCAATGCCTATATTCTAGAGCCCATTACTGGGTTCACATACTTAGAGAATTTCCAACTTCTAGAAGCTGCATGGCAGGAACAGAGTAGTTTCCTTCTGAGAGCAAATGACTATGTCCTCCACAAAATTATCCTTTTGTCTACTGCCTTGTGTTTTCCATTTCCTTATTATACCAAAAATATTATTGCTGTCGGTATTCTCCATCAGCAATCCTCCTCCATTAATCATCTAATTAATGGAGAGGCATAAGACTGAGGCATCTGATACCATGCTGGGCTTCTGCAGACAGACTACCCAGGTAAGGAAAACTGGGAGCTAGTGGAAAAGATCTCCCAAAGAAGTGGTCTTAGAAGTAGGAAGGGGACCAGAAAGAAAAAGGTGAAGACCCTGGCTAGGGGAAAGATCCTGGAAGTAGCAGGATTCTGGAGATGTGGGAGATGCATGGAAATGAACCCTAGGGGATGGTCATGATGACAAATACTCCTGGGACTGAACCATGAGTGTGGACTGACATGATTTCTGACTGAACTTGCACCACCAGCAGTGACAACCTTGATGAGAAGGGAAGTTAATATCTAGTGAACATAACACCAAGGATAGTAGGACAGGGACTATATGAGGTAGGCAAATAGGATAAAAGCTCCCTCTTCATTGATTCTTAAATAAATCCCAATATCCAGAAGCACTATGGGTTGTCTCTTGTTTTGTCCTGCCTCTTAATACTAACACCATAGCTGAATGGTTCACAGTTTGGAAAGTTATCTGTAGATTCCTTAGCAGCTGCTGCTATGGCTGCAATTAAATTTCTCCCAAAAATACCAAAGTATCTGAAATCTGCATTTTTTAAATACAGCAAACTAAAAATGTTTATATTTGGAAAGTAAAATTATTATACTTTTTAATATTATTTCATATTTTCATACAAGTTTTTTTTCATAGATGCATGTAATTTTTCATAATTTTTTACTATTATCTCTTTTTTTAAACTTTGCATCCTTTTCACCAGTGTGAAACCCTGCAGACTACTTTTGGAAGCTGCCTTTTTATATGTTTCCCAGCAGGCAAGCAACTCCTGAAATCTACAAGTGAGAGAGCTCCTTCTCAGCTAATGGCAGCACGCTGACTACCTATAGCTTTCTGACCCTGTTTCCACAGAAACCACCAGAACTTGTTAACTTTAAGCAGTCTTATTTGAATAATGGAATGTTTTCAACTTAAACAATATCACTTTTAGGATAGAAAAATGCTGATCTTTTTTCTTTAGTTTTGCATTATGTGCCTCCAAGTAATTTTGTATTTCTTTGCCATTCTATTTTTTTCTCCTTTTTTTCTTATTTTGTATGTTTATTTTTAATGGTAGGACTTGCATAAAGATTATTGAATTATTTAGATTATATGATATGTGGTCTGCCCCTAGTAACACAGTAGTCTAAAGACTTCCTTCAAAAGAGCAAGTAAATTTAAATCCAGATTCACCTATTATTGTTTTGGCATGGACAGAAAGATGAATCACGACCTGTAGAATTGTAAAAGAGAACAATAGAATGGACACCCAAGCCTCAGTAACGTCATTTGTTATTGAGGATAAACATGCTACACAATATCTCCAATAAACAAAACATCTTTATACAAAAGCACATTTTGCACCAAGCATCTCTGCATGAATATTTGGGATCTCACTTCTAGAGAGGCCATATACTTTCTTTCAATTTTTAGCTTAAATTTATCGACATTTGTTTTTTTCAACGTTGCATCTTCTAGGTTTTATAAGTTAACATTTCTTGCTTTTTGTTTTTTGTTTGTTTGTTTGGTTGGTTGTTTTTGATGGTGTTTTTTTTTGTTTGTTTGTTTTTCTTTTCTTTTTTCCCAGCAGAAGCCACACAGATGAATTTGAAGTATGATCACACTTCACATGCAACCACATATCCTTACCTCTAGCAAAAGACCTGTGCCGTGCTGTCTGTGACCCTGTCTCACTTCGCAACACGTTCTTCTTGTACCTTCATTTCCCGTTTCCACCTTTCTCCTTTCTCTCCCACATCTAAGTATTTTACAAAGACTTGCCTAAGGTGTCAAAGCAATTTACACAACTCCAGTATTTCCTTTACTGTCATTACAGAAGACTTGTCCAGTCAAAGAGTAGTTAGTGCTCCAGTAATGTTGCAAGAATTCAGAGAAATTGGAAATACTTGTGTTTTATTAATTTCTCTTGGCACATAATTGCCTTCTTAGGTGGACACTGTCAATACCCTCTCCACATTTGTCATTCATTTTAGCAAAACAACTGAATAACTTCGATTCTGTCTCATAATGGAGACACCTCATTTTTCTTCTCCTAATAACCTTATCTGTTCTAGTTAGATTCATCTTCTGCAAGGCGAGTGGGTTCAGAACTACACCTATCCTGAAAATGACATTTTGGTCATGGTTCTTCATGCAGCAAACAATTTTAGGGATCTTTACCTTTACTGGCTGTCACAAGTGAGGTCTTTTGTCTTGTGTGCACCATTTTCATGCATACAATGTATGGTTAACTCCAACAGGTGATATTCTTCTTTACCATTTTCCAGTTAAGATATTACCTTCTATAGAAGAAATTCTTATTATTAGATCCCAAGTAGATAAGCTTACATTCTGCACTGTAGCACACCATAAAGTTTTTAGCATTTCAATAATTCAGTTTTTCTAATATAATCTTATGATTTCCCTCTGGATCAATGATGTACCTTCAACAACTACAATTTTTGCATCACTAATTCTTTTGGTTTTTTGCCAATGCGCTTAATTACAATATTAACATTAATAGCATTGCCAAAAGAAAACAACAGATACTATTCTCAGACAAGGTAACCCTACCTCAATTCACAAGAAAATATTGAATGGGAATCTAATAAAAGCATTTGAAAGTTATTAACATATAAATGAGAAGCCGAGAAATGGAAGCATGCCACACTGTGTCTTGCTGAAAGGCACGACTACCATGACTTATAAAATGTAGAGTGATGACATTTAATGGTGTCTTGGTGTCTGTTGGGGCTTTTAAGCTTTGGTGATCGCTAAGGAGAATTTGGAGCACCTTTAACACAGCCTATGAGTCTATATTAAACAAACAGGTTAATAAAACAGAATAAAAGGGCTGTGATGGAAGAAGTATGTGTTTTAAGATACAACTGCATTAACAGTGATATAGGAGGTAACTAGTAAATTCTGAAGTTCGTACTGCAAGCCACAATAAGATTCAAGATAGGGCAAAAATCAATACAAAGTATAGTATCTTATTTTCTTTAATGGCAAATAATTCATATTGAATTAGTTCAGTAAAATAGTATGTTAGGCACCTCCACTGCTGCCTTACCTTATGGTAGGCTAGCCAGTGCTCTCATCATATTTCAGGAGCTTCACAGAGGTTGCATTTCCCTTGATATAATGCACATTTCCAATTCCTGCTGATCCAGTGGGGGCTTTTAGAGCAGACATAAGTTTCAGGGACTTCATCCACACCAGTTAAATATACCATAACCAAGAACATTCCTGGGCATTGAGGACAACCAATAAAGAAAGTCCATGTGGTTGCAATAGCAAATTCTTTCACTCCCAAGTAGGCTGCGTGCCTACTCCCCTATTGAGGGTGATCCCTGAGGCGTTTTACCTGTCGCAGGTGACTGGAAATTGCTTGAAAAAGTGATGGATTGTATGGATGAAATACCTGCTGGATTAGGGCCTAGCAAACCACGAGGACAGGCAGCAATTTTCTTAACTGCAAGGATGTTTCCACGTTAATTTCCCAGGTGAGATGTAGCACAAGTCTGCTGTAGCCCATGGTGAACATGTGTGAGGTTCTCCACATGCTTTGGGGTGATCATGGCCATGGAAATGGCACATAGGAGACACCACATAATTTCTAAGTTCCCATCATGATGCAGCCGTGCCTGAGCTCATGATGGTTCTGCTGTTTCTGGTGCCAGCCCAGGGGCTCATATCTTGTCCCCATGGAGGTCCTGAGGACTGTGGCTGGGTTCATCACCCTGGTGTGCACCCTGGTTCCAGGCCCTGTGGTGATGATTATTTACTCAGAAGAGGAAAATAAATGTTTCAAATTTGGGGAAAATTTATTTAGCCCTGAAATGGCAACACAAAGTCACTGTATTTCTGAGTCAATTTCTAAACTTATGTGAAACAGTCAGCACTTAAGATTTCCATCTTGCCTTGTGGTTCAGATGAGAAGTTTCCTACAGGAAAAAAAATACCTTCTTTCTCAGTTCTATCTATAACTAAGGTTTAAAAGGCCAGAGAATAAAAGGAAAATGTCTATCAATGATAAGAAAGGAAATTCAGTTAAAAAAAAAATATGGCTAAAAACATTACTGAAGGATAACAGTTGAGTCATTTCCAAACTATATTTTTATTCTGATTCAAGTCCCTATAACTGGTATACAATCCCAGCCTTTTCTTAGCCACTTCTCCACAGAGACACTTATGGATCTTTATAAGTTTGGTTAGTTTCTGCACAGCTACAATCCTGCAAGTAACTTTCTAGAAAAATACAGTGCAAATGAATATTAATGAAATGCAAATATTCTGTCTACTGCTAGCAAATTTAATTGGGCTTACACATCTGCAGTGAAAAGTAAAAGGAAAAAAGTATATATATATATATATATACTTATATATAAAATATATATAAATTCCTTAATTAGTTCATATAATTTAAAAGAAAATATATACTCAGAGAATCCAAAATTTTCCCATGAATACCAAATTAAGAAATGTATTTTGAATGACAGAGTGTAAAAGTCTTGCTAACTGAAAAGCTCTTTTGATGTCGTTTCCATGTAGCTTGACTGCAAAAATGATCTCTTTCCAGGAAGGCTTGTACCCCTCTTTCTTCTTTTCCTCAAAGGGCTTCCAAGGTGGAGTATTGCAAAAGAATTGCTCTCAGGTTTCTGCCAAGGAGATGCAAATGAGCTTTCAAGGCCCCCCATTGCTAGGTTCTGCATACACATGTAGTAAAGATTTAAACTACAAGGGCTTGACCCTGCAAATACTTCCACAGCTGCTGCTTAACTTTGTGAATTTAAATAGATTCTTTGAATTAGCTGGTAAAGTCAGGCAGGTGGGTAAAAGGTAGGATTGAAGCCTGGTTTAGACCACTCAGGGAAGCAAAAAGGAATATGTAGACAAAGATGTGCAATTTCATAAGCTGTTATTATGTAATTTAGTTACTAAGCTACTATTTTGATGTTAAATTCTTTGGAATAGAGATTGTGTTCTTATCTTATGTCTGCCACTTTCTGATCTGTAATAGGAATTATTCATACAAAGAAACCATTTACACAAAGAAGCCTTTATATTTCCTCTGTAAAGAAAGAAATATTTTTGAATCAAACTGTCTCCTGGCCTTCTCAAATATAGCATTTTGTTCTCTTGCCAGACAATTTAAAATCTACACTGTTTAAAAGCGTGTTTGCCAATTTAAAGGGTATACCTATAAAAGCATATAACAAGCAGTGTGCTTTATGAAAGTAAAGACTTGCTTTATGAAGAACAATTAAAAATAACAAATACAACTCATGTTGTAAAGATTAAATTGCTGAAGTTCAAGTGAGGGTCAAGATTGGAAACCTTACCATTAGGAAATGACATATTATTGCAATGGAGCATTGCTTTATAATCCATACCAAAAACTGTTTATTTTCAGAACAAATTGTTTTAGACATAAACTAAATACAATTCTGTCTTATATAAAAAAAATAGTTTTCCAAGTAAAAATGCTAAGAGTTCTCTCTTAATACAATTAAGTTTCTGACCCATACAATATTCTGATTTGGATGAAATAATGCCTTTCTGATGAAATATATTTCATTTTTTACAAAACTCTATTTCTAAGGATTTTATTCCTTCAATTTTCCTGCTCAATAAAATTGTTTTCTGAAGGGAAGAAAGGTAAAATTCTATTATATCTTGAAACAAAGAAAAATGTTGTAGATCTTACTATATGTAATTCTTATAGTATCCTCATAGAATATAACTTTTTTTATTTAGGTACTAGAAAGTAACTTTTAGCTGAGGTAATCTGGCATGCTGTTAAGAAGATTTTTTTTTTTGTGGTAATAAGGCTATTGATGCCTTATAATCCTATATTTCCTTTTATTTGTGCTTTTTGTGTGTCAAAAGCTTTTTCTTGGCTTACATTATGACACATTGCACCATCTACTAATGAAAATCCATATAAAATAAATCCTATCAGTCCAATTCATACACATGCACTTTTGAAGATTTTCAGGATAACATAAATCAGCTTACCTTAGATGACAATGTAGTACCTTTTATTTATATCATCTTTATATTTTTTTAGGCAGAAATCTTCCTCAAAGGAAGGAAAAATTATTTCCTTCTAAAAAGTTATTCTGTATTGGACATCACAAAAAATGGCAGCTACTACTACTTATGGGTCAATTGCCTGTTTTGAAAGTAATTCACCTGATGTTACTGAAATAGATGAAACATTTAAAGAATGACACACCCTCAGAATCTGCAGTTTAGGTGTGTAAGAGCATGTATGGTAAAGGGAAATACAAGAAATTATGTGAAAAATTTTGTGTGTACAGTTTTGTTTCTCACAGAAAAAAGAACCTGTGTCACTATGGCAGTGATATTTATTTCCACATACTCAAGGAGCAGCTAGTTTACAATATGCACTGCAGCTATCAGAGAGCTGATAAAACTAAAAATTCTTTCCTTGTTTTATAGTACTTTGAGATTTATTAATGTTTTGGGGGGATTAAGACAATAAAAAAGCAGTTTGTTTAGAAAAACTTGTGTTGAATAAGTAACTTCAGTCCTAGATACATTTTTTTTCCTAAATAGAAAAAGGTATTTTTTTGAAAAACAGAGCTACTTCGAGAGTTGAGGATTTCTCTTAGCATTAAGAGGGTAAGATTTAAATTCCTTTTCTTTGGACTTTGTTGTGGGATTTGAACCTGGAGGTTTTATGTGTTATGTGATGCTCAGTCCTCCTGTGTGAAAATATGGTTCCTTACCAGCAAAACAAATTTTGAGTTATTTGTCTATTTTTGTCATTTGAATACATTCAGAGAGTTCCTATGATTAGGAGCCATCAAGAACTTGAAAACAGACCTTTCAGTGTCCATAGAAATCCCAATTACTGAATATATCTGTCAGCTAGTTGTAGGCACAATATTCTAATTTACTTCTGATTTTAAAGAATTCCAAACCCATAGGAAAAAAAATAAATTTGTTTTCTTTCCACAAACAAAAGTAAACAACAACAAACTACCTGAAGATTTGCTGAAAATGTTTTTTTTCTGGCGTCTCATACAGTCAGTGATTAGGTGCTTCAAATGAAGGTGTGCAAGCTCTTTTATTTGTTCGTTGGGTGGGGTTTTTCTGGATTTTTTTTTTTTTCTGGGATGTACTGGTTTACTTCATTAGGTTTTCATTTGTCCAGCTTTGTACTGGGCATCAAGTCACAATTCTAGATTTGGCAAGTGTCATATATTACCTATGTAGACTTATTTTACATTCAGAACATGGAGAAATACTGATTGTTATGAATCATACATAAAGATGAAAGGCATAAATATTTAACACATAAGGCTGGATAAAAGCAAGAATAACACAAATAAAGGTCTAAGGGTTGCAGACAGAATGTATCTGAAAATAGGATGAATTTTGGAAAGAGGATGTAGAACAAAATAACATATATATACAGGTCAAACCAATATTAAATTGGGTTGGCAATAAAAAGCAATGCAACAATGGAAGCCTTGGCTGTTATGAAAATGTTATGCTAGGTCCAGAGGGTGCAATCATTTTTTCTGAATTTGAAGGAAAATAAGGAATGAAGGTGTCAGGCCCTTCCTGAGGAGAGATATAGGACAACATGAGGGGTGCTGTCAGATCATTGCCCTGTGGCATTGGTCTTGTAAAATGCCCAGCACTGAGGAGACCTGAATTTGTTCTAAACTGATTGCACCTTCATTGGAGGCAAGGAGAAATCTGCATAGCAATACCACAGGTCAGAAAAAAAGCCAGGTATTGAAGGACGAAACCCTTTCTGGAGTGCCATCATCTCACATTGGTTCTCTTCCTCCTCCCTTTCCTGTATGTAACAACTTCAAGCACTGTGTTTTCTTTTACAAAGAACAAGCAAAAACTTTGTGCAAAATTGAGCTGGTTTTTGGCAACCCAAGTACCCAGAATAAAACTAGGTAGATCAATCACCTGAGTGAATATTAAGGTAGAAAAGCACATACACTGCTGATGTTGAGGCAGAAAGTGAAAGCAAAACTGTTGCAAGCCTTCGCCCAAAAATTGGGAGTGGGTGAGTTGCAGGAAGGGAAGGTCATAGTGTTGACATCTGGTAAAGGAGAAAGAGATAAAAAGTCTTTTATTTCCCCAACCAAAACACAAAAGCTAAAGTCTGGGAAAGAAAGAAAGAAAGAGGGGACTGTGTGCAACCTTTATGAAGAAATTGCTTAGGCTTTTCTAGTGGGCTAAAAAAGCTATGGTTATTTCACAGCTCTGCACCCCCTCTGCTGAGAACAGAAAACTGAAAGAAAAGCTTCCAAAGAAAACTGAAAGAAAAGCTTCCAAAGTTACCTTAATCAGTCTGTGAACAAGGGGCACAAGACACAGCTTCTAGAAGTGAGCAGAAATACAAAGAGTAGCATTAGGTCAAGCATAAAGTGTAAGATTTTCTTTAGAGAAGACAGTCTAAAATATTATTCTTCAAGAACTGTGTAGAATGATCATGTTCATCTGTTATAAGAGTTTTCTTTACATCTTTAATTAAAATTGCTTTTTAAACAGCTTTATTCCCATTTGTGAGTGTGAAAAATTATCTCCCATAACACCAGGAATGTCAGTATGACTCTCTCAAGAGTTTTTGTAATGATCTCCTCAAATATGAATCAACCTGTTGATGTCAATCAAGACCTGTCAGAAAGGTTGCAGTGGGAAAACCTGGCAGAATAAGAGTCTTTGGAACAAATAGAAACCAAGCCAAGATCTCTTGAGTCCTAGTCCTAACTTTAAGTTCAAGACTCTCAGGTACCTCATATTTTGCAGATGTTTACCTAATTAATCAGTAACTAGCTAATACAATCTATGTTAAATCTAGCACCTGATGGCATTTATCTCATGAATATCCACACCATTATATGTTTGCATTTCTGGAATACTCATATTACTTCAACAGAATTGGTGAACAATGGTGAAAAGAAATCAGTGTTTAAAAAGGCTTTAAGTCCATTAATTCAAATAAGACCAACTCCTTTTTCTATAAACAAATCCATAAATGAGGAAAACTTGACAAAGGAACCACTCAGGTTTTCTGCCAGAGACAGTGAGCTCCCTAGACTTAATTAACTAATAAGTTTTGTGGTGATGATTTTTCCTTCAATGAAATGTTTTTTCTAGGAGTTGTTCCATCATACCTATAAAAAAATGCAGAGAAAAAGGGTGCAAGAGTGACTTCAGGTATCACTTCAATTCTCTAAGTCCTAAATCTGGCATTGTATTTGTCTTTTTCTTTGCTGAATTTACAAGCAGCCCTCTCTTGTAACAACTGGTATTGAAGAGTAATCCCGAAGGTGGGGAAATGAGAAATTTGCTTGGCAAATATAGTTAAATGAAAAGAACTTAAGTTCAGCTGACTTCTGCTGAGCTGATGCCTGTTTTTCACTGAAATTCACTCAGATTTTTTGCAGGTCTGGGACTTTGAAAAATTATGGGACCTTGGGCCATGGCAGACAGTCCTGAGAACGCCAGTATTTGAAATACCACAAAACAATTAACTGATTGTCCTTAAAATATTATCTGGTTTATATATAATTTTGGGAGGGGGAATGTAGTTTATTTGTATAATTATTAAATAAAATAAACTAAAATAACCTTCTGTTGTACCAGTCTGAAGTTGATTAATTTATCTCTAAAATACTGAAACAATTTTCCCTTTCATTTAAAAACTTATAAAACATATTTCAAAATGAGATATTTTGATCCATATTAAAAAAAATTAAAAAATTTGAAGATCCTTTTTTTCTGATAAATGTCCTAATAATTTCTATCACTCTAAAATTAATTTTGGAGACAAAATTGATAATAATTGAAAAATACATCTAGCTCTGTGGACAAGACACAAGGAGCCTTCCTTGAAGCAGGATTATATATTCCTTTTTTCTTTTTAGGCTTCTTGTATTGTAAACATCTATTAATTTAAAAATTCTATTTTTGTCCCTGTCTTTCTCTGTTCCACTGAGCTTTTCCAGATGGTACTTCCTTTGTTAGGAAATGGAGAGCTTAGTCCTTTGTTTCATATAACTATTTTTTTACTCTTTGTAACAGTGTTCTAGATCAATGACATCCTTACAAAGAAACCCACAGACCAACAACCCCTTAATCTGTGCTTACACGGTCACCCAGTGCTTGCCATCATCTGTAGATGTTTAATACAGAGCAAATTATCACTGTGCTCACTGCTGTGGGGAACCCAAAAGCTGATTCCAAGGAAGGAAGGGCTAATCCCGCCCAAAGTACAGATTTTCTTGGAAGTGTTCTAATGCGGCAGAGCACCCAGTTGCTATGCTGTTTTACCAAGACTGAGATTGTGATTATAAACTTCTCTGCTTCAACTCTAAGCATTCTCAATAACCTCCTGCAGAGCCAAGAAATCTGTTCTATCCATCATTTCTGCCTTGCAAAACGATCACTAAATCACTGTACGGAAACTTAACTGGTGGCATACTCTCCCTTGCTCTACTGACACCAATAACTATTTTTAAATAAAAATAATTATAATAGCCATGGACTGCCCTAGTTTATGGTATTGTCTCTGTCTTCAGTCAGCCTAAATTATTTTCACCATTATAATTTCCAAGATGGAAACAATATATTTTTTGACTTTGCAGCCTGGCAGTTCTGTCTAGACTCCGTATCAATGCAAGGGGGGAAAAAAGTCATTAAGGATTAATTCTGAGAAATGATTAATTGAATTATTGATTGCAAGGTTTCCATATACTTTGCCTGATCCCAGAAAAAATGCAATTTGCCCACTCTTGAAAAGCGTAGAAGTCCCTTTCCATTACATAAAAGAAATGTTGTGTAAATATCCTGGAAAAAAATTTCATTTTATCACATGTAATTATGTGATTGTGCGACATGAGTAGCTCATTATTGACATCCAATGCAGCCCTCCATAATGAACTCTTAAAGAAAATTAAGAGCTTTGTTCTATTATGCCTTAAATACTTTTTCATAACACCTAAAATAAAGGCAAAAGCGATCCTTATCATACGTTGTTTAATTGTTGCTTATATTCAGATTCCCAGGCCATGAAATTCGCTGAAGAATATGTTCCTTTGCGGGAAATTATGCTGAAACATAACTCCAAGTAATAAAGTAAACATTGCTAATACCTTGATATGAAAGGGAAGCCATTGAACAAATCTACTAATTTTCCTAATTCACTTGCTATAGCTCTATCTAACTTTGAATCTCATTGATGACAATAGGGAACTGTAGTCTATTAGAGAAACCATCCTTTAAATCTCCTGTAAGAGCACATGTTCTGCTTGGGACTTCACAGAGCTTTGCTTATGATATGCCACAATTGATACAAGAGAGATGATAGTGCAGGAAACAACAGAAAAATTAATGAAACACTATCAAAAAGCAAACATACAGCATGGACATTATATTTCCAGCTGTGTGTTCAGCAGAAAATTCTACATGAATTGTTTTCAGCCCTGGATAGATTAATAACCTAGATGACACCCCAAGGAAGCTCCCCAGCAGTCCACACACCAGGGCTTAGACTGAGCTTAGCAGGAGCAGGGTTCTCCACATGGTTTCCCTCTGCTTAGTACTGCTCACTGCTTCGCTTCTTGACTGTCTGATGAACTCATGCATATTCCATGAGAGATTAAGTTTTAAAACAAAGAGAACAAGGCTGTTCTTAATGATAAGCCTAAGATTTTTAGAAGAATAATTGGCTACAACCAACCCGTAGATGGACCCTAGAAAATAAGTTCATACTACATCTGCCTTATTATTTTAAATAGCTGAAGTTAGGCAATATTAAACTTTAATAAAAGGGTAAGAAATAGATTGGTTTTGGAGACTAAAACCCCTCTTGGTTCAGTATAGTAAGATTTAGTTGATTTAACCTGATCTGTTTCTATACTAACCAACCTCAGCACAATACTCATGCAATAGACAAAGCCAGCCAAAGGCTGATCTGTGCCTGTAACTTGTGTTTGACAGAAGCATTATACCTTTGTGAAATGTATTTCTAGGAGTGCTAGATGAAGTCTGAGATATAAGAATACTTATTACCCTAAAGAAAATGTGTGACAAGTGCAGCTGACAGGAAAACCACTTGCTTTGTTTTACTTTCCTAGAGAATTGAAACATTTTCTTATTCTGTTGAAGAATACAGTTGGAGATGAGAAACTAGATGTGGTGTTAAGGAAATGTGAGTGTGAGGGGGTGTCATGGTTTAACCACATCCATCAGCTCAGCCCCAGACACCTGCTTACTCACTGCCCCAGTGATGGCAGAGAGAATCCAAAGAGTAAAAGTAAGAAAAAAAATTATTAATTTACCATTTCTCCGTGATGTTCAGCCATCCCCAGGAAAGCAGGGCTCCATCACATGTTACTCAGGAAGATAAATTACTTATCTCACAATATACTTCTCTCCTCCCTCTTCCACCAACTTTTTACTACTCATCGTGGTGCCATAGATATGGAATATTATTTGAGTGACTTGGGATCAGCTGTCCTAGGTGTGTTTCCTTCCAACTTCTTGTGCACCCACAGGTTCCTCACTGGTGCAGCGGGGTGAGAGCAGAAGAGGCCTTGACCCTGTGTTAGAGTGCTCAGCAGTCAGAAAACATTTCTGCATTAGCAACAGTTTCCAGTATGAGTCTAAAACACAGGCACATGCAAGCTACTGAAAGGAAAATTAGCTCTATCCCAGGCAAAACCAGCATGGGCGAATAGCTGCACAGCTCTCTTGAGATGCCTGCCCTCTTTCTTACAGGATTGTTACATGGGATGCACTCACTCTGCCAAAGTTAATACCTTGGTCCTAAATACCGAGCCCTTGGGGACTGAGCTTCAGATTGCTGCTTCTCCATTATTCTTTCCAGGGCCTCCTGTCCACAGGGCCAGAAATGAGACCTGGGTGGAGCTGCAAGTCCCAGAGCTTCTGTCTTTTGCCAAGGCTGCCTGTCCTGAAAATCATCCTCTCCAGCCTGTGCTTCCAGGCTTCCTGTACATTATGCAGGGTACAGAGGAACTCTTCTTGCCCATAATTAGTCAGCTTGCAAACAGGCTGACTTAAAATTATTAATTAGACATTTACAGGTTCCATGACAAGAAGTGGGTTTATTGTCAGAATCAGGTTCATTGCCCCAAATGTATCAGGTAGAGAGAGACACAAACATTGAGAATTTAGGCAAGCGTGCTTAGCATAAGTGCATTAAGTGTCCCAGAGCTGCTACTCGAGGAGTAATATGACAGGAATCTGGACAGAGTAATGTGGAGCTTTCCTGAGCTTTCAGTGCAGGTTTGCTTGCTGAAACCTCAGGAGGTTTTCAGTGAAATATATAATCCACCAATTCGTATTTTCCAATGAAACGCGGTTTCATCGCAAAATATATCTGTGGTCCTTGTAGTACATGATCTCCTGGTACTGCTGTCTCAGCTTCAACTGGTGAATAGATAGAGAGGTAAAACAATCTCCAATGTCAGGATGAAGTTTTGTTGTTGGGTTGTTTTTTTTTTGGGGGGGGGGGTTGGCTTTTTGTTTGTTTGGTTGGCTTTTGGGGTTTTTTTGTGACATTATGTTGTGCTAGACTGTGCCCTTGGGTTTTGCCTTACCAACCCCAATGACTGTTGCTCCCTAAGTGCTAGTGCTGTTAGTTTGAAAAGAAGCAAGGCTCCATTTCTTTTTTGTTGAATTCACACGTGGCCATAGTAGCTTAATGCTTGCCACAGGAGTCAGTATCTCTGTGATAAAATGTGTCTATATAAATGGATGTACCTGAATGTACAGACAAGAGTAGCATTTTTTTCTCTTAACTGTGATTTTTTGTTTTTGTTGTTTTCTGATGTTGACTGGTCTTTTTAAATGTAGTATCTGCAGAATGAGTGCTTTCTCCCAGTTTGAATTTTGTTGTTTTCAGCACAAAGTTGCACAGTCTGACATTTGTGGGCTGTTCACACCACACACTGTTTCCAATTGCTTATGTTGCCATCTTTTCAGGCTTATGTGCTTTTTGCTTTTTATGGCTTCAGGGATTCTTCTAATAGCATCCTTATTATCTTCCATTATTGTCAGGAAAAGGCAGTTGCAGAACTTTGCTCATCATCCCACAGGAAAGGCAGGACTCTTAGTAGTAAAGAGAGTTGAAAAATTTTAAAACAGATGTGCGAATCAGGCCTGGCATTCAGGTATAAATTTTCTTCTGAAGTTTTGGTGCCTCTGTTTATGTCCTAGTTAAAACCTGAAAGGATAACACTGTTCTAAGAAAACAAGTGCAACTTGAAGGTCTGGATTTTTTCTCTGTGAACACATCTTCATGGATATGTGTGCCTTTCCCAGCTAATATGGGTAGATTTGCATTTCACTATTCTAAAGCTTGAATTTATAATTAAATCCACCCCAGATTTTCACATTATGTAGCAGCTCTAACACTGAGCATACTCTCAGCCCATGGCGCAGAAAGGTCATTCAAGTTAGGCAAGCTATCAGTGAAGAAAGGTGAAGGTGAGCTGCATTATTGTGCACTTGCCATAGTGCATAAAGGGACAGGCACTTGTAAACTGGTATATGAAAAATTTCTAAACTGTAGTAATTTGAAAATATATTTAAGTCCCCAGAGTTGAATACATTTCAGTATCCCTGGCTAATGGTTGAGGCACTTCAGGTTCCTTAGCCCAACAGAAAAAGTGGGCAGTTTAAATCATGATACTACACGAGCTCCTAGTGCCCTTTAAAAACAATGCTTACAATCTACAAGATTAAGCTCCCCTGGTAAATAGAAAAAGAAAGTTTATTTCAATAATAATTTATTTGTAAAAGAAAATGCTTCATTTTTCTAAAAAAATTGTGCTGTGACTTCACTTCTTATTGAAATACATCCTAACATCATGATTTTGTGTTTCTAATAAAAGAGGTTGGCTTCTAGGACTTTCTTTAATCTTTAATTGGAATCATAGTGATTGAGCACCATGTTGAAGGCATAAAGTAATTTAAAAACAGAACAGTTTAAATTCAAAATACAGTTCAGGATTGTCAGTATCTAAACAATAAAATGAATAAATGTAGTACATCCACCCCTTCTCTACCCTGAACAATTAAAATGTAAATATAGAGACGTGAATATTCTGGCAGAAGAAATCACCATTGAAAATTTATGGGTTTAAATTGCTAAGAATTACTCCCCATTTCAGGATCCCTTTTTTTCTCTATACAGACTTATTTAGATGTGATTTTCCTTTTCTTCCTTTTAACCATCAGGTGTTAAAAAGCCAGGCACTGTATGAGGATTTTAGGACTTAAAAGTTGAGAATGTGCATGAAATCAGATTCAACACTCACAAAGCACCTTGCTTCTGAAAATTAAATGAGAAAATCTAGATTTTAATAAATATATAAGGGAGAGAGCTGCGCTTAATTTTACCACCTTTGTTACAGTGTAACTTCATTGACCTAAGATTTACAATGGGAGAAAGTAGACAAAAGCTACTCCTCTTGTCTTTAATATGAAAAAAATATATTTTTATCATCAAAAAGCATCCAAATGCTCAGAAGTTACTTAAGACTGTACATTCCTTTTACTCTCAATTTACTTAGTACTTAGCAAACCAAGAGTTTATATTTTAAGAAACATAGATTCGTTAATCTGTTGGATACCTTTAATATTTTTATCCTGTGTATACTCTGCTCCTCATGACCACACATTAAGAGGTTCATTCTTCACTATCTCTCAGTCACTACAGAGGGTACTCCATATGAGCCACTAAAATTGCCTTTGAACAGCACAGCTCTCAGCTTGATTACTTAGGCAAAGCAGTTATCCTATAAAAAAGAACTCAGCGTATTTCTTTTTTCCCCTTCTGTTCAGAGAAGTAGTTCAAACCTCCAATCGCAATAGATTTAATCACATTTTTTGTCTTTTCCAAAATTTGGACATAGAGCATGAGTTCAGTGTACACAGCAAAGCTTCTCTTCATGGCAGTTCTGAAATGGTGCACACATATTTTCCCTCTGGTTGTCCCCCTGAACATTTCTTTCGCAGTGTATGATTGTGCATGACTGGATCCTCTCCTAGAAATATTGTCCTCTCCGATGGGGCACTTGATTTGGATGCAGTGTCTTTATGCTATGCATGATAAATTGCCAAGCAAGCCAAAACTTTTCCTGAGTATTTAGAGAGGTAAAAGTTAAAGGAAGGAAAAGTGAAGGTCTACAATAAGTCTTAGGAAGAACCTGACAGAGTCCAAGACTGCAACATAAACCTGAAACACCCCAGAGGCAAAAAAAAAAAAAACAAACGTAAAAACAAAAGAAGGAAGAAGGAAAGGAAGAAGGCATAAGTAAGGGAAAGCATTATGAAAACTGTAAATCAAATTTAAGTCAAGATACCAGTGATGCATCTGTATTATAAGGCCAGTTCTCATTATGGCCAGAGTTTTCAAGTAAAGTGTAATTTTTCTTCCTTGCTTCCAGTTTGTACCAGAAAGCAGGAAAGAGGGGTAATTTCCTCACTTGATCTGACATTATTCTTCATTATCATATTTTTTAAATCAATTACAGCAGTGGGAAAGGGGTCATATGATATTCTTTATCTGTAAAAATAACTCTAATATGTTTGCAGCATGTATATGAAGAAACAGCTTCCTTCCATTTCCCAACCACAGAGTGATGTAGCAGCCTCTTGTCTTGGTGAACAAACAATAAAACCCAAAAATACAGCTTATTATTTATAGAAGAAAGAAGACCTAGATCAAAAAGTGTCATCCTCAATGTCAGTAGCTGGGTTGCAATCTCAGCTCCTCTAATACAGGTGCAATAAGAATTACTATTCTTGTCACATTTGTAGTTGAGCAGAAATTCTAGAAGACTTACAAGAATGCACCACAACCACCCTCACACAGCCTACTACAATATTTTCTTGACAAAAGCTATAGAACTACTGGTCATATTTTGAGGAATGTTTTTTTTTTCTGGTTGAAAAATGAAATTTAATTGAATGCAATGATTTTTAAGGAAATATATTTGATAAATTTCTAGCTAAAGAAAACAAAATAAAATTTCAAAAATTAACTGCAAAAACTTCAAATATCTTGTTTAAAGGTTTTGAAAATGAAAAAAATGTTAGTTTCAAAATGCATAACATAAATTGAAAAAGATAAAGTTTTTGGTGGCATGACAGCAGCTGAACTAGAATCTTCTTTTAATACTAGTTGGTAAGTATGTATATATATATATTTATAAATAGTTTCTTGAGAGAATTAAAGGCACTAAGACATAAAGACCCAGGGAGAGGCTGAGATATAAACAGAGGCAGATGTAGAAAGACAGAATAGTAGGGAAAATATCATATGCTGAATATTTTTCCAAGACAGAACAATCATCTCCCTTTCTGGACAGCTCTTGAAGTGATAAATACTTCTGTGCCCCAAATATAAGGCATTTCTTGATCCTGAAGGAAATGCATTTGAATTGAACTGTTGAGAAGAAATGTTTTCACAAATATAAAGGAAGTTGACATTGCCTATTGCATCCACTTAACATTCATTCTGTGTTTGTCCCTGAAAATGAAACAGAGCTGGGATAAGTTTGGTGGCTGGCCACAGCAGGCTGAAGGAAGGAGGCTGCCCATGAGCATGGCACAATACAGAAACTACTGCTGGGAATCTGATGAGAGCAGGAATATATAGCCACATGGCTTCTCTCCTGAATACATTTCTGTGCACCATAAAGACAGAGAAGAATTTGTCTGGTTTATATTTGCTGCAAGCAGAAATGAAGACTTTGTCCAAAAACTCACATTTTTTTGCATAAATCCAGTCTACCAAGCCTGGATGTTGAGTTTTAGGACTATAAAGAACGCTGTATCAACAGCCTAAACTGTTAAAATGGCCTTGAATAGATATGACAATGACTGGAATGTTAACCTAAATGTTAGTGTGTGTGTGTAAGGATGGAGAGAATTAGGGTCTGGCTTCTCATTGTAAACCATCAAGTCTCAGAGTAGTTTCCCAAGGGAGATATTTGCTAAGTACCTGACTTCTGAGGTAATTGCATCCAATTGTATCCAATTGTATGTACATTCCAATTGCACTTCAAAAATACTCTGTGACAAAGATAATTTATGTGAAGAACAGCAATTTCTAGCAGTGACAGAGAAGTCATAGTCCTCTTTACTTAGCTCTGTGCTGTATTTTAAGTTTTGACTGTGGCCAGGGTTACTGTCATGGTTACAGGATGTCACCCCAAGGTTTTGCAGCCAGAGACTCTCTGACCCCTCTCCTTGAATCTCTGTTACTGACATAAGTAAATTCGTGGAGTCCTTCACAGAGAGGCTTTAGGAAAGCATAGCATTCAAAACAGCACAAACCCAAAATGTTTAAATGTTTTCCCAGTGAGCTAGTTCAGAATAAATACAGGAATGTTGTATTAAAAGTCCAACTGAAGATAAAATTCACATATGATCAAATTTAATCACATCAACTAAATTAAGGAGAATCAAATTTAGGTGCCTGTCTTCAGAGTCCAGTCCCCTCTGGCTCCTTTTGTCCTTCGGTAGAGGAAGGTTGACACATCCAGAGGGAGAGAACCTGATGAAGGCAGAGCTTAGCTCTCACTCTCTTTGTTCAAAAGATAGGAAACCCAGCAATTAACTTGCCCTAGTTACATGGAATTAAACCAGGATGAGCCATCTACCTTTTTTCCATGAATAATAAAGGGTGTTCGGAGAAGGCAGTTTCCTAATTGGATAGGAATTAGATTCATTCAAAGCAGAATGAATATCCAAAATAGGAAGCAATTCAAACACCACCACCACTTCTGGGAAAAAAAAACAAACAAATAAACAAAAAGTCCTTGTTCACATTCATTGAATGTATTAGTCAGGCTTACATACTCAAAATAATCTAAGAATAACATGGGGTCATAAAGAATGATAGATGACAGTCACTCTTAGTCTTGCTTATATTTGTGAACATCTGGACCACAGCAGTTATTTCAACAAGTATGCTTTGCAATAACACCATGAAATATGAGTAGGATCTTTCTTCATGTTAAGTGAATAGTCGTCCTCAGGATGGGCACGGGCTCTGAGGCTCCAGCCTCACACTGTGGCATGAAGCAGCTCTGAAGTTGTAGAAAAAGCCATAAAAGCATTACATAGCTGATGTACAACCTTTCTGTGATGCTGGTGGAAGTTTCTAACACATCACTCTTACCTGCTAGATAATTATCTACTCCCAGCTGTTGAGGGGCTGTGGTCCATCAGGCAGAGCCTGAGTCTTTTCATGTGTGTTTCCACAGGGTATGATGAGGACAAGCTGTTTCTAAAACTCCACACCTTTGCTTAATTATATACAGTTTTTAGACACAGCTGTAACTCAAAAGAGGGCAAGAAGCATCGGTGTCCCAAACAAAACATTTTATTAAGCTCTTTCTCAAAAAAAAAAAATTATTGTCTGTTTTAAAAGAGTTTGAAGTCCTGTCACATCCACAAAGATAGCTTTATGTGTCACTTGTACAGAAAGCTAAAGAACTACATTCAACTCCTCTGTACGCTCAAAATAAGTCAAATCTACATATTTCATTTTCTGAAGGATTAGAACACTAATCAGAAAATTTCAGGCATTTCTGGAGGTCAAGATTTTCTTATGTCAAGTAAATCATTAATTGCTTTGTATACAGTTTATGGAAGTATTTTTCTTCCTTTTCTTCTTTTTTTTTTATTTCTTTTCTTTATTTTTTTCTCTTTTCTACAGAAAGTCTATGAAGCATAACTAAGAGGTAAATATTTTCTTATTATTTTTCAGATGGCAAAAGTTTTTAAAAATTTAAGAAATACAGTTACGCTCAGCTTAATCTGAACAGAAGAAAAATCATCCTTGTAATGTTTACTTCCCAGGGAGAAATTAGTGACTTGCAATTCCAGCAAGAAAAAATTTTCACATCTTTCTTTTCCTTTACTCAATTCTACTAAGTGTAGCATTGCCAGCCCTCAGCATATTTGTCAGTAGCTTGAAAGTGAAAGAATGATTTTCCAGACAATGTTGAATTGGCAGGAATTGAAGAAGAAATTAACAATAAATCTAATTACAGAAGGAATTATATTAATTTAAGTACCTAGTCTAATAAATAGAAAATATAGCCCAAAGAGGTGAAACTGAAATAAGTATGTTTTGAAGCAATAGATGAACAAAGTTTATATATTATAAAAGGAATGCTCCTAACAAAGGAATAGAATTTCACAGTTTCAGAAAACTCTCCAAAGCCTTTATCTTCAGAAGGAAGTAAACATTGTTAGGGAGGCAATTACAAGGGGAATATGAGAAATCAGCATTGAATATCACCAGTGTGCAAAGCTACATTCCTGACTTCTAAGAGTAAAATCCTTTTGCAGACCCACTGGCACTGATAAGCAGACCTCACCAGGGCTTTCATCAAATTTATCCTTAACGCACAGAGAGACAGCGCTAAATTTTTGAGCACAGGGCTTAGACAGGGCTAGAGTGTTCTTGATGTCCCATGAACATAGGAAATAAATAGCCTGAACTGAAATAAGAGTTAAACACATATTTTGTTTTTCCCTGATAAGAATGCCTGGGGCTGGGAATTATTGTATTCCCTAGCAGGATCCATCTGCTGACTTGAAGGAAGTGAATAACCAGCAAATATTTTCAAAAATTAGATGACTTGACAGCAATCGCCATTTCGAGCATTGTAGACTCTGCTTTTATCCAGTGCAGCTGAAGTGATATGAGCTTACAAAAAGACTATACCCTGACTTTTGTAGAATCAAGATATGTCAGATAAATGAAGAATTCACCCATCTCTGAACTCAGTCACCTAAGAATTACAAACAAGACGTGAGCAGTGTCCAGTGATGAACAAGTTACCAAATCCTACTAAATCAATGGGTATTTGGTGCACAGTGTCACTTCCCAAACTTTCATGGGAAGTACTCCAGAAGAGTACAAGGCATTGAGGGGCCTGTCCTCAAATAGATCCAGCCAAGCTACTGTCAAGCTGTGATCCAGCTCTGGTCCTCATCAAGGCTAAATAACATAAATATTTCACTAATTTACTTCTACTGATTCCAGTTCTGCAACCAGCTTTCTCTGAGCTGTGTTCCATTGCCTGCTACTCTTATGCCCAAAGATTATTTAGATATTTAGTGACTGGTGAAATGAAGACCAAAAAAACAGGTTTAAGTGAAAATAGACAACTGAGTTCTTGGTCCAGTGCCTCCCCAAAGGCAGCCCTGAAGTTCAGTGCTTCCATGGAGTATATTTACTTTGCTTTAACAATTTCACACATTTTATTATGAGTGAACATGGCCTCATCTTCCGCTGCATACAGCTACTCCAATTCTTCTTGCTTTTATTGAGCAGCTAAGACAATTACATAGCTCACAGCTATTTAAAACAGATATCAGTTTATCCTGAAGTCTCTAAGAATTCTATATGTCTTCTAAGTCTTTAAGATGCTTGACAAAAAGTTTCAGTAATGTTGGTATCAGTGCTCCATGTCGTGAACACTGTCTATCTGACTAAGGGCTAGCACATTTTTAAGAGTACCAGCCTCAACCATATACCTTGTGAGGACTTGTGTGCTTCTGTTTGACCTTTCAAAACAAAAGTCTTGGCTCTGTAGAGAAAACACCAGGTCACAGCAGCATCACTAAACAGCAATTATGTCTTATCACACAATCATGTGAGGCACATGAGCATCTGAGACCCCACTGTAAAATGGTAAATAGATATCATTTTACAGTGGCAAAGGGGAGTAACTGCCTAAATACTTTATAGTCCCAACATGTATTGCCTCATCCACAATGCAAAGGAAATTTGTGATCAGAGCCTGGATGTGCCCAATCTTACTGGGAAGGCAGTAATTCGGAAATTAAAAGCTGGAACAATAAAATTAAGCACATTCATTGATATGGGTAAAATTCCAGTACAAATAATAATGATATAGGCCGGGCTGTGTTGATGAGTCATTCTTAGAAAGAAGTAAATTATTCCCAGTATGTCTTACTTGAACAATAGGAACTGTGCCACAGACCAGCAAAGGCACCACTACTAAGTATGTCCATTCAAAACTCAGAATTGGTTTGGCCACAATTCAATGTGCAAAAATTTTCAATTTTCCAAGAAATTTAAAGGCAGAAACATTTTGAACCATAGAAACAATCTAATTTGCAAAAGTCAAAATCTTTTTTGGTTTTGTCTTGAGAAATGTGTATTATGATTTCAGGGAAAACAAAAGAGAAGAAAGTGATTTAACAGTGTGTGCCACAGTATTCCTATTTCCAATTTGTGCTTTTTCAGTCTGAATGCATGGACAACCAGATCAGCTAAAATAATTGTATAATCATGCTTGGAGGGTAGCAATTAAGGGGGTATTGTCTACATGGAGTTTGGTAACAATGCTGAGACAATCTTATTCAGTACTTTGTGAGGGATCAGAGTGCATTCCCATCAAGTTTCGGTTGACAGTGCTCTAAGGGGAGTAGTAGGTGGGCTCTAGGGCTCCTCTGTCATTCAAAAGCATTCAAGACTTGCTGTAGGAGTGAGACAACAACAACATAAGAAGATCAATAAAGACAAATTTAAAGCTTTTCACCTGGGAAGAAAAAAACCTTGCAACTGCACAACCTGGGCACTGACTGCCTAGGAAGCTGCTGGGCAGGAAAATCTTTGAGGGTCCTGCTGGGCTGGACCAGAGCTGATCATAGGCCCATAGTTTTCCCTGGAAGCAAAGGGGTTAACAGCAACCTGGACTGTAAGCACAGGGCAGAGCCTGGAGATCCAGGGAAGGAACTATTCTCCTCTTCCCCACATTTGTGGGGTCATAGACACAGTGCCCAATATGGGGCTGGTCACTACAAGGAAGAAACTTTTAAACTGGAGATAGTTCAGTGGAGGACACCAAGATGATTGAAACAGGAACATTTCTCAGGAGAAGCTGGGAGCGCTGGGTTTGTTCAGCCTGAAGCAGAGGCAGTTTTGGGAGAACCCAACAGCTGCTCCCACTGACCAAGGGGAAGCTCTTTAGGACCTGTGGCTGAGTTCTTCCCTGCAGTGCATTGAGGGACAAGAGACAATGTGAAGCAGCAGAGCTACAGACTGGAGAAACCTTTTGCCCATGAGGACAGATGAGCGCTGGTATCAGTAACCCAGATATTTTTTAGTCTCCACCCTTGGAGGTTTGAGATCTTGACTTATATGAAGCTGTGAAAAAATCCGGACAGATCTCTTGGGGACCCTGGTCAGTGAAAAAAGTTGTTCTAGAAAGCTCCTGAGGTCTCTTCCAACATGCATTATATTGTGATTCTATGATTCTCTAATTTTTAATGTGAAAGCAAAAGACATGCTTTTTGTCATAAAGAAATTCGAGGTCAAAATGTTCCATTTCAATTAAGAAATGAAAGTTTGCTGGTTTTGAAAAATTTATTGTTTGTATAAATTTCAATCCATATTTCAGCAAAACCAAACTCCCTGAGGAAGTTTTGATGCTGATGGAACATCAATCTTGGATGAAGGATGGTCCTTCAGGAAATCTTAAAATGGTTCCTGAAGGAGTTATTTACATCAGGAGAAAGGACCTTAGATTGCTGTGGTTTATTGACATAGATTGGAAGTGATCACTGCCTGAGAAAGCTACTAATCTTGGAGACACACAGGAGACAAAACAGGGAGACAGGAGTCTGACAGTGGACAGCAACGCATTTAAGATTTAGCTTGTCTCTGCATAACTTGACTGCATTGTTTTAGGGTTGTTTCTTTTTTCCCTTGTTTTTTCTGAACCACATCTGTTAGTTTGTCATGGAATCTGTAGGAAAACAAATAGGAAATTCACAGTCAAGTGCCTGAAACTTTTTTCTTCATATGGCCAGAAGTAGGAAAAAGAAGACACTGATGTCTCCCTGAGTGATATGTAGTAATGAGGGACCCACAGAACAACTGCATTCACATGGTAAAAAATAATATTTGTTTTTGGTGAAACGATTAAAGCAGCTCTGTGACAGAAAATATTAAAAGATTCTTTCTAAAGCAGTCCAAGAGTTCTTCAGGAAAGCTGTCTGGAATAGCCTTACTCTTAGTTGTTTTTCTTCAGACTTGGCCTTCTCCACAATGCCTTTCTTTCTCCTGTTGGACCTGAGTAATAAGAAAAGCATTTCTCAGTCTATATGGGAGCAAGTTAGAACAGTCACATTCAAAGCATAACTCAAACTGACTGTTCAAAGAAACTCATTTAGAAACCTCTGTTATAACTGTAAGGTTTTCAAGCAATCAAAGCTGAGAGGTAGGTTTCTAGGCAGTGGTCTGTCCACCTGCTGGAGGAACTTTCGTCTTTTCCTCTTCTGTAGGCACAAAAGAGGAATATGTATATTTTTAGAGAGGTCTCTAATCTACTTATTCTACATGGTCATTTTAAATGAGATTAATTAGTGTTTGGAGACAGACAACTTTTAAGAGGAAAAATACCATGATTTAAGCACCTTAGGACTATTCTCATGTGTTTTGGATTTATTGATGTCATCAAACAGATAAATGAAAAAATCTCCTTCAGATTATATTTGTTTAGCTAATCCAAGTACATGACTGGTGGATTTGGCTGTACACAGGTGGTAATCATTTATGAGTCTGAAATAGCAGGAGATAAATACAAAGAGCCCTGCATTTGACAGACCTGTACAAATATATCGGTCACTTTTCTTCAGAGGTACCTGACTTGTCTTTGTGCCTTAATCAATAAAGTTCTTAAATGATTAAACAAGTTGATTTGTCCATTGTTTTTAGAACATGTCCTTGCTTCTAACTCTTCAAAGTCAAATACAATTTGCGTGTGATATTATATTATCCTCTAGAAGGCTTTTTCTTTCCTGCAGGAAAAGTTATCTGTTGCCTGATAAAATCTTGTTTGCATTAATAGCTTATGTGCCATTACCATTGATTTTGACAGAGTTTTCTTATGAAGATCTGTTTTTTTTTTTTTTTTGCTTTCTTTCTTTTTTTTCTAGTTCATATGCAGTTTACATTGAATATATGCATGCCTTACTTCTTTGTTATTGAGCATTATTTTAATGATCACTGTGGTGTGCTCCCCTTGGCCAAAAGCTAAGCACCCACCAAGCAGCTTGCCCTTTTCCTCATTAGTGGGGTGGCAAAGAGAGTTGGAAGAACAACACCTGAAAACTTATGGTTTTCAGGGTAAAGATGAAGTTTTATCAGCAAAGCAAAGCTGTGCGAAGAATCTCATTCAATGAAAAGTTTTGAATCCATTCCTTTTCTTATCATGTTCTAGTGGATATTTGAATTTAAATCCCACTTCTACTGTCTTTACCTAGGATATATTTATTTTCAGACTGTTCTTTTAAGTTAGCTTAGATAAAATTTCTAATCATCATTCTGAGTAATTCCCATTCCTTGGATTCTGTCTGTGCAACATGCACAATATAAAAAGCCTAATTGCTTAGTTTAGGCATTTGAAGCAGACCCTGGGGAGCACTTGCCTGGAGGTATGCTAAAATTCTTACATGCTTTATGAGATCCAGGCCTAATTTTTGGGGTTAAGAGAACCTTTAAGCAACAGGATGTCTAAAACTCAAGCTTTGGAATTTTAAAACTTAATTCCTACTGCTGATCTAGCCTCAGGGTATTAGATAACTTTTTGCAAGCCAGGTCTTCCAAGTTGTATTGTAAGAAGCATGTTCTCAGCACAAATTGTGACAAAATTTAGATTAGAATAAATTTATTTCAATTAATTAAACTAGTAGTTTAAAAGGAATACTGGAACCCTGTAGCTATAATACATAGTATCTGAGCAGTTTCCTGGTCTTACTACAGGACACTATGGGAACATGATAACAAAATTCAGCAGTCATTATATAATTACAAAGAGCTAACATCTTCAACAAGATGCTCTTTTTTATATAGAAGAAAACACATCTTTGGGAAAGAAATTAAACCCAATAGGAATAGCTTGAATCTCATGATTGCAGAAAATTAAGAAACTTGAATTTTGAACTTTTAAAAGCGTGCATAGCTCTGGGAAACCCATGCTATTTGGTCTAACATAAGCGATTTACCAGTGACCAGAGAGCACTCAAGGAGAAAAGCACCCAACACCAGGGCACAAACTTTCTCAGAGCTGACTGAGAAAGCCAGTCCAGGCTGCAATTCTCAGAAAAGATAACCAACCTCTGATATTTTTGCAACTGTATTTCATCTTTCTCTTTCTGATAACTATCTCTTGCCATTTCTCTTTGAGGAGGGGAGGGTTGAGGAGGATGGAAGTGGAGGTGGTAGTGGGAGGGAATAATTTTGTCTTCATTTCTGGTTATGGGGCACAATGCCAAAATTTTGAAACACAAGGAAGCTTCTACATTTTTTAACATCCTTATTTTAAGGCTCAGCTTCACAATGAAATTAACACAGCAGTGTGGTAAAGAAACAACATTGTTGCATAGCTGTCTTTGTGCATGCCTCAGGCATAAGGCAAGCAAAGGCAAAGGCAAGCTTACAATCCTTCTTTTTGTTATGTTTCCTTGTGTTTGTCATGGATCAAATGCTCAGATATAGATAACATAGATAGCATAAATATCAGGTTGTTACATTATTGCTGGATGACAGGTTTGTATCCTGCATATTAGGGCTTCGCCTCCATTAATTCTAATGAAACTTTATTAAACAATTATCTCTTTTATGCACTCTGCACTTTCCTTGATATTATAGACGGTGTAATTTCTTAACAGTGGAATATTTTCCATAGGAACAATTTTAATTATTTTTGCTATGTCTTTTTTTATGCTAGCACCTAGGTAAGAGTTTCATTTTCCTCTTTTAGGTTTGGCCTAAGGACCTGTGTGCTACCCAGTTTGTAGAAGTTTTATATGCTTTATATGCTGCCATCCCTTCTGTTCTGAAGTCCCTTCTGCTCTTTTTCCCACACCCTGCCCCCACATCTCTCTCAATTTCAACACACACAGAAACCTATTTCATAAAATAAAACCAGTCCAAATCATCTGAGGCATTTAAAGCATGACCATCATTTTTCGCAGATCCTAAAATCCTTCCCCTGGGATCCTTGTTCAATCCATTCTTGAAAAACATGTTAAGCATGTTGTGATTATATTTTTTTTCTTTATGTCTCTTCAAGTAGTTTGATATTTGCATCTACTGAGCATGTGACAATGTAAAAGGGTTTTTTTCCTCCTTCTTTTTAAGATGACTTCCCATGACAATGTTTGAAGCATCAACAATGCTACATCTTTTGTTACAGTGATTAAAAGCATGTCTCTTTTCATCTATTTTAATAATTCATGGGAAATGGTATCTGAATTCTGAGCAGAGGTCTGAGATGACAATCTGAATACTAAGAATTTGTGTTTATAACTATGTCAGTTCCATGTAAATACTGTAATGAAGTGTATGTAGAGGTAATAAATAATACTAACTACACTCTGTAAAATCAGAAGGAAGAAAGAATAGCAATTAAAAAAAATAAAAACCCTGAAGAGGAGACAATTGTGCCCTGTGGAAAGGAGATTTTGGTTTGTTTGTTTGCCACACTGGAAGGCAAGAGCAACCCAGGATCTTATATTAATAAATCCCTTAGGGTGTAGCCAGGTGGGGGTCAGCCTTCTCTCCCAGGTAGCAAGTGACAGGACAAAATGGCGTTTAATTGTGCTAGGGGAGGTTATATTGGATATTTGGAAAAAAAAAAAATCACTGAAAAGGGGTGATTGAGCATTGGAACAGTCTGCCCAACAAAGAGGTGGAGTCATCATCCCTGGAAATGAAAAATAACTTGTGAATGTGGCAGTTAGGGATGTGGTCTAGTGGTGAAGATGATGGTGCTGGATTAACAGTTGTACTCAATGATCTGAGGGGTCTTTTCCAAACCAGATTACTCCTTGATTTTTGTTCAGAATTCATTGTTTATTTTTCCATTCAGTTAAACACTGTTTATAAAGAGCTGTTGCCAGAGGCCGTACATCTTAATATGGCCACCACAATTCCTCTTCCACAAACTCTTCTAACACAACTAATATATTGCTATTTCCTCGCAAGTTTCTCAAATGTTCTACTTGTGATTTTTTTTTTTTAATACTCCACTTTTATGTCCATTTGGGCCTAAATCTAAGCCTTTGCCATATTTTTATTTTGGCTGCAACTTGTTGCTACCTCTTCCAAAGTCATGAAAAGAGGCATCATGGAAGTTAACAACTGGGGAGAAAATATCCCATTACTTGGACCCCACCCATCTTGCTTCCAGTGCTGTGTGGGTTTATATTTGAACTGGTCAGCTCCTCAGGGCTTTTCAGAAAAAAATGTAATTTTTTCTGAAAATTGTAATTTTCATCTTCCTTGGTAATTGTTGCTGATTAAAACATCGGTACATTTTACCAAACATAATTTTATGTCCACAATTTCTCACCAAGACTTTTTGTAAACTCATGGATGTCTCAGTCCTCAATTTATAATACCAGAAATTAACTGCCTTAACAAGAGAAAAATGCTTGAAAAATTGTTTTAACTTCTTTTTTAGTTTTTACTTATCTATGAAAATGAATAATTAACCACAAACTATTAAAAATTAACAAATACAATTGTTTAGAGATTAATTAAGAAGGAGAGATTGAAATACAAACCAATGTAAATGATTTGGCATTTATTGTACTCTTGATTAAAATATAATCCACGAGTTATAATGCAATTGATTACATTTTCATTGCATTAATGTTGAAACATAAATTCCCAAAATATTAAATCTATCTCTTTAGTACACACAGAAGTTTGTGATGAAGTATATTTATTTAAAAGCACTTCTAAGAGTGGAAGTTCCTTGACTTTTGGATTTACATCAGTATAGATTATGTGTATAGTCTGAATAACGAGTACATGGAGTTGAAATTTTGCCAAAAAAATTTGAATTCTGGGGTTTTCAGAATGTCAGCTGCTGTAGTAGTATCCAATTAAGGAGCTACATTAAATAGAAGACATTAATGTAGTGCTATCTGTTGCTAATTCAGCTTTTACGGATATCATCAGAAAGTTTTACTTCTAACAGGTTGCGTATATAAATTACTTAAAAATAAAAATTATCTAAGTATTGTTTCTTATAATGGCATTAACCAGTCTGAAATAAAGATCTGTGTTAAAGGAAATAGCGTTTTTCAGTAACTGGCTTTTTTTAGCTATTTATGTAGATTTTAGACCAATGTGGATTTGATTTAATCATATGGAGATTTTATTTGTACAAAAGGTGACCAGCAGTGAAGCAGGACACATGTATCATAAGCTATTTTTAATTTCCCTTGTATTTTGGATCTGGTTCCTTTAGCCATTGAAACAAGAATGCTTCAACTTGCTTGTAATACATTACCTTGTTCTTAAGGTAAAGTCACTTGTGTTCAGTAGCAAAACCCCACAGCTGTTCTTTTTAAAGGTATTGTAATGAACACACTCATGTACTAACAAAGGATTTAAAGTGAACATTTTTTTAAGGAATAGCTTTTAGACACTATACATTTAAAAATATTCTAGTAGAATAAAAGACATAAAATATTGGATAGACAAAGTTTGCAACTTCTATAGCAGAATTACACTCCTCCAATAAATGCATCAATACAACAGGAGAGATTTAAATGACAAAAAAATAAAAGTGTAAGTTATTTATAGGTTGAGATCCACTAATTGTAACAAGAAGCATGTGTGGTCAATTCTAGGATGGGAAGAATGCAAGATGAAACCTGTGTACTCAAAAAACTGTTATGTCTGAATGTATAGCCTACTAAAGTGATTAACATTTTCTCCTCTGTTTCTTTATCTTACACAATCTACTGTTTATCCTGTTATGGTGATTCTGTCTGGTTGAGGGTGAGACAGAGCAATTAGGATGCCTTTTTTAATTACTCTGAGTGTTAGCTGTACTCTTAGTTTGAGTTGAAATGTTGAAAGGGAGAGTATTGTCACAGTGGTTGAAAGACATCGGTGTCTCATGGGCCAGGAGGTTTAGAGTGACTCTGACTTTGCTGGTCAGATTCAGTGTTCGTGTACCCACGACAATGGCCCTCAGCACCATTTCAGAATTACATGTGCAGTCTTGGAAAACAGCTTGATGTTTGTCTCACAGCTTGATGATGCTCACATGCTGTGGGATTTCTCAAGCTTCAATGGTGTGGAATGACAGAACTATTATGGCCTGGATGATCAGTGGTCTGCTGTGTGATTCCCATGATGTTTACTATTATATCTGCAATGAGCAGAGAAGAATCAGTGATGAGCTGTTGTTTGAAACTCTTGGTTTGAGATGCAGTTTGGGCTGAAATGCTGCTCAATTTAGTTGACTTAGAGAGCTTGGAACAAAGACATTCCATGAGCAGGCTCTGAAAGGAAAAGCTATAAGTAGTTGTGTACAAAGTTATACGAGAACACACAATTTTTGGGCAATACAGTTGGAAAATAGTCTTCAAGCTGTGTGTAAAAGGGAAAAAGATCATAGAGAATTTAAAGATAGTTACACTAATTGTTTGTCAAGAATCTTTTCTCCTGTTAATTGTGACTTTTTACTTCTCTTTCCAACTTTTTTTGCTGCTATATGATACTTTAGTAAGGTAGAGGTGAATACACTTTGAATTTATTTAGTAGGAGATACTTTAGTCATTAATTCAATAATTAATCAAAGGGAGATAGGGGACCTGCAAAGGTTATTGGAAATGGAATGGCTTCAGCCTCTGCACAAGCAAGATTGCTGTAAACTCTTATTCTGTCATATTTTAAAGGAGGACAGGCATACAGCTGAGTTCTGAAGGCCATATATATGTTCTGAATTTGGCAGAGATTTGAAGCTGTTTAAGGCTTATAAATGGCAGCCAAAAAAAGGCCCAAATGCAGCAGTGATATGGTTTTGGTTTGTATCTTTTTTCCTTTTTTAAGCTGTTCTTAAAATCCTAAAAATTGTTGTATGTTAGAAAGAAGCCTTTATCTTGAAGACCAGTGAAATTCTAGAATTACATGAGCTGACTCTCAGTCTGTGTCGGATCCTGGAAAGTTTGCAAATTAACTGAGACAAAATGTCAGGTTTGTTATTGTTCTGTTTTACTAGTTTTGATCCCGGCTTCATTATTCAAAGAAAACTTGTAGAACTGAAGCATATAACCATATTCTTTTCAGAGTAAGTAATCTCTGAAAAAATATCAGAGAAAGAATTTATTTATGTTATTCTATTGGAATCGTTGAGATATGTCTTAAATACTTCATTTGAATTAAAATATGCTACAGGAACTATAGTGATATGTAACAGGAAAGTTTGTAAAAATCACACCATCACTTTTTCACATTGGATTCATAATATTTCATCTCTTCAAGTATCCAGCTACCAGGTATTCTAACTACAAATATTCTGCCTCCTTATTTGTAACTATATTATGCATGGATGTTTCTTTCTGCAGCTGGGTAGGAAGAGCTAGCCACTTAAACTAAGAACGACAAGGGAAGGCAAGAACAGCTAGCAGCACTGCAAGAGATTTATGGACAGGGTCAATGGGTAAAGGGCATGGGGTGCCATGACAAGAAAACACTTGCATATCAGCAAGGAAGTGCCTCAAAGGCACCATTCTGGGAAGATTTCCCGACCCTTTCCAGGAACTCAGAGTAAGATGGTTCACTGAAGTACTTATATACTGATTCAGGCAGCATGGGGAATAAACAAAGCAGGACTTTTATCATGTTGGGATCTTGGAGACTTTGCAGGATGGTTCCCATGACTGGAGTGTTTCAATGGAGGGATACAGGCTCATTAAGGACCGAAAATGAATACAAGGAGAGAGATTTGCTTTTTATGAGAGAGGGCATTTGGAGAGCATGGAAGCTCTGTCTAGGATTAGTAGGGTTGAATCCAGAGAGATAAAGTTAGAAATGTTAAAGTCCAAATGGAACTAAACCTGTTAAAGGGTGTCAAATATAAAAAGAAGAATAGAGATGACAAAAGGAATCCCAAATAAACATGGGCTCATTTCTCAAAGAAACAGGGGGCCTGCTAATGGAGGATGGAGCCAGGCTTGTTTTAGTGGTTCCCTGTGACAGGACCAGAGGCAATGAGCACCACCTGAAACACAGGAGATTCCCTCTGATCATCTGAAAGCATCTCTTTTACTGTGTGGCACAGATGTCACAGCTGTGGAGTCTCCCTCTTTGGAGATATTCAAAAGCTTCTGGATATGGTCCTGGACAATCAGTTCTAGGTGACCCTGCTGTAGCTGGGGAGTTGGACCAGATGACCTCTGGAGATCCTTTGCAATTTCAGCTTTTCTGTGATTCTGGGATTGTGTGGCTCTGAAGTCAATATTCTACATAAAGCAGTTTTCTGATTCTATGCAGTATTTCAAATAAATTGTGGATAATCATTGTGCATTTATTTCTTGTACTTCTTATTCACTGACTCTTCTACTTAATGATAAGAAACAAATGTCTGTTCTCTGGTCTCTATAGAAAGCAGAAAATTACTAGCCATTCATCTGAACTTCAGGAAAATATGGAATTAATTTCTAACACCATCAACTTGATCCATGTATATTTTCCAGCACTTCAATTTTGCCTTCATATCAACAGGATGATGAAACACCTTTATACAGTCTTAGTCTCTCTGCACAGGTAAAAGTTTCCTACTTTATTGTTTTTGTTCTTCATTGAAGGGGATGGACCACTTGGGTTTGTACATTGCCTCTAACCACAATGTTAACAAGCCTCTGAGACCATTCACACACTCTGGTTGCATTTGCTTTGAAATATATTGCAACATTATATTTCTACAAATTTTAAATGTTCTGATTATTTCGTGATATTACATAGTTTAGATACACATCGTTGTTAGACAAGAAGAATCATTATGAGCTAACATTATTATGTTTGGTCTTGGTTTTCTTAATAAATACTCTCATAATGAAGTTTTCTGTCACTTACAGTTACTGCTAACAGAAGTACTCTTTAGGCTACTCTTGTCATTTCAGACTGTTTAAAAAAATTTCTGGCAATAGCTTAATAGCTGAAATGTTTAAATCAATTTTTTCCACATCCCTTGTTCATAAAAAAATCCACAGTGGATAGTTTAGGCATAGACTAAGTCAGTAAAAACCAAAAGAAGAAGAAATTAATTGAATGTAACGTGATATTTAGAAATGACACTTCAATAATGGTTTAACATTACTTGTCAGCAGTTGTTAATAATATATTTTCTTTCTCCAAGCAGATTTTCTCTACAGTCACTGGTGGGTTTCAAAGGGTTGTCAACTCTGGGTCATTGTTTCCCAGTTTGTATTAGTATTGACTGATCAACAGTCTTTCTCTAAAAGTCCTGGTCTGACAATGGACCTTGTTCCAGGACTGAATTTGTTATTAGGTAACTCCATCGACTTTTTCAGCTGGCGTTCTTTTCCTTTTTGGTAATATCAAATATCTCCATATTTCCTATAAATGGTGAACTATATCCCCTTATCTCTGAAAATCCAATAACCAAAATGCAAAAAGAAAACTTACTATTATAAAAATTATAAACTGCTATTTTTGTATATTGAATTTGCCTTTTACGCATATTATAATTAATTTTTCTGCCTGGTTACTTTAATTGGCTAGTTCCTCAGTATGTATCCTAATCACATAATCAGGTTAAAGTTATTAGCAGTGCCTTGCATTCAGCAAAATCTATGCATTTCTGAATATATAATAGGACTTGATTTTTTATGACTATTAGCTAGCACCTAATGTCTTCCATTGCACAGCTGGAATAAATTATACCTAATGTCTGCATGGTATTGATTTACCACCTTCTATGAGGATGGAAAACTAAAGTTCTGCCTGTTCTGTAATCATTTGTAGAACTGAAGGGAATAAGCATATTCTTGAGGTATTAACCTTTGACTATTTTCTGTTTCATGGTCATATGGAGGTTCTATTTTTGTATCAGGCAATCATAATCTTTTCACAATAATGTTTTTGCTCTGGTCTGATTAGCACTCCTCCTTTAGTTCTGATAACTCCATGACAACTGTCCACATTTTTTACATAATCAGAACTTAAGTCCTATTTTTAAAATAGCCAGAACTCCTCTTGTATCACAGCATGCAGAAAACAATCTGTCAAGTAGCCATTTTAAAGTTTCTACAATAAAATTCTGTGATTGTCAGGAAAATAAATAGGACTTCTCTCCTATAATTGAATCAATTTGATTGCATTATTGTCTCAGCTGTACAATAATCATAACAGAGAATCAAATACCTGCAATATCATCACTATTTCAGGCAAAGCCAGAGGTGTAATACAGGCACTCATAGAGCCATTTGTTGAAAAATTCTATTCTCTAAACAGAAAGAGCTTAATTTTTGGCTTTGTCAATGCCATGGCACCAGCACACACTGGTTCTGGTTTCTTCTTCCTCAAGCCTTTTTTCCTGCACTGAAATACACTTATTTGTAGCTCTAGTGTGATAATTCTGTGCAAAATATGTGCCTTTCATTATGACACAAATATTTATAGTATTAGTAGTTTATTCACCGTGTGTGGAAACAAAACCCAAATCTCTATCAGGGAGATATATCAAAGGTAACCACACAGAACCACAGAACTACAGAACAGATGATGTTACGAGGGATCTCAAATGTGGTTTATTACATCACCCCTGTGCAAAAGTGTGTCAGCTGGGACAGGTTGCTAAGGCCCTTGCTGATTCAGAGGAGATAGACACTCTGCAGCTTCTCTGATAAACCTGTTCTACTGTTCTGGAAACCTGGCAGAGACATTAAGTGATCCTTCTTTTTTCATAGACACTGTTCTTTGACATACAAAACTAGTGATCCATTGCTTATTGTCACAGCATGTATCCATACCCAGCTCCAGAAAGCCACTGCATCCTTTCTATGAACATCAGGAGCCAATGGACATCTCTGTCCTGCAGAAAAACACAGCTCTGAGCCAGGCAAAATTCTGGTCCTTTATCTTACACCCAGAGCTCCATCTGTCTCTGTGGCATAGCTGCAGTGCCTACCCCTGACTCAGGCAGGCCTCCTTCCTAACACTGAGGAAGTTTCTATATAGGCAGAACTGTGGCAGGTCTAAAAAGAGATAAGAACACGTTTCTGTTGCTGGCACAAGTTTTCATGAAAATCACATTCTTGTGATGTCATGAGTCACTGTTTGTCAGCAAAACAGTATGGCTTATGGCCACCCTATAAACAGCTGCCTTGTCATACACTTATCCAGTCCACGTTGCACCAATCTGGCCTTGCTAAACTTCTCTTATCAAGGCAATGACCAACAAGTGATGTACAGAGAGGGCTGCCAAGATTGTTGGGAGAGATTGAATTATAAGTAGTTGACAGAAGTTATTTTCTTCAGCCTTAAGAAGAAAATTAAAGGAAGGAGGTTACTTGACAAGGGGACGTAGAGGATTCTTCTAAGTGGTTCTCAATGATAGGAAAGCCTATGAATCCAAGTTGAAAATTTGGAAACTGATTTGATATATGGAAAAATGGTTTTGTTGTGAGCATACTTTGTCACTGACAGAGGTTTCACAGGAACCTCCACCCTTGCAGTTATTCAGGAGAAGGATATGAGCAAGTTGCTCCAGGCAGGCCTGTTCTGAGCAGTTATTGGACTACATGACCTCTGGAGGACCCTTTCAAACTATACAGTGGCATGATTTTCTGATGTCTGAAGGTGCACAGAACTCAGATTATTAGAATTACAATCAACTTTATTTTCAGAATTTTGCATGTAAGCGTAAGAGTTATTCATAATCCTAGAAAGAACTTTAAACATAATTTCACTTTATGGAATTTGAACAATATCATTGACTACTTTACAGGCTTAATTGACAATATTCTAAATGAAGTATGATTATAAATCTTCAAAGTCATCTTACTCTCTCTTCTTGTAAAGCCAATATGTGTTTATTCTTATATATATAAGTATATATAATATATATATGTTATACATAAATATATATATATGTATATATAATCCCTTTAGACAGTTCTCATTTTCAAATTTTAGAAGTGAATTGCAAAGAATATGAGATAAATCATGAAGCATTGTGTGTTTTGTATCTTGCAGCTCAGTGTATCTGGATTCTTTCATTCTGCTCTTTGAAGAATTAATAGACTCATCATTTGGAATATGGAAGAAAAGTTAAATAAACAGGTTCAAATTCAACCTCACTGTTCTGCCTTCTGATGTTTACGAAAGAATGCTTTCTTTATGCAGAGGAAATAGTTTGCATTTTCATTTTTTAGCTAAGCTGCCATTAGCTGGAAAATTGGCATAAGATAGGAACTTCTGCATTACAAAAAAAAAGAAAAAAGAAGCACACTAGGTGGGTTTCCACTGGAATTTGAAAGTTCTTCCAAAGTCTGTTTTAAAATATTTCCTGTCTCTAAGAATTTTTACCTAATGCTTCCTCCCAGCCCTTCCATTTTCCAGATTTCACTGTTGGAAAACCAATGATAAATTTACAGATTTCAAAAAAGATTAGAAGATTACCATTTTCTTCAGAACTGAAATGCAGAGCTTAAAGTGCATTTATTCTAAATATTTCCCAGGCTGATCATTTTAAATAGTCCTCAAGATTTTCACCATGACAAAATAAAATTTATAGGTTTATGTGATACCAATATATCCCTGCAGTTTCTTTTAAACTGACATAATCATTATTACTCAGTCCTCAAAACTGTTTAAATATAGCTAGAAATACAGAACTATGTTTTTTAGGATTTATATACGGGTTTGGGGCTTTAGTATTTTCTATATGTTTTACCAAGCCTACCTTTCTGAAATTAAAAACAAACCAAAGCCAAATCAAAACAAAACAATGCACAAACAAAGAAACAAAAAAAAAAAAAACCCAAGAAATCAACCAACCAAACCCAAATACTCCAAACCACTCAACTCTTGAGTTCATGTTCCTATGCAGAATATTCATTATTTTATTCCCTAGAGATTTTGTATTCAAATCTAAAATTTTAACATGGACATGAAAATATTTTATATATGGGGCTTTTTTGGTTTTGTTGTTTGGGTTTTTTAATATGGTAATTAATTTCCATGGAACAGGTGTTGCCTGTATCTGCATTCCTTTACAGCTAGCTGAAATTTCCAGAGTTATTTTCTCACTCAAATGAGTGCATTTAAACTATGACCTATTTATCTTTTTTTCTTCCAGATCTGAACATTCTCTCTCCCATCTTCATTCATGACATATTTTTATGTTTATGGAACACACTGATTGGGGTGCAGATGGTGTTTTTAATTCTTCCTACCTTTGCTAAGCCCAGCAGCCGCCTCTCTGCTATGTTTAAGCAACACCTTTGAAAGCGGAGACACTAAAGCATGCTATTTTAGTGCTGATTTGGTATCAAGCAAGCAGCTGAACCAAATGACTGGCTGCATATAGATGTATGGAAAAATAATGAAGGCTACAGCAGCTGTTAAAATGTGATAGTGATAACAATAGCATGATTATACTTGCCAAGGGGTTTACAATGCTGTACAGGTACTATGCAGTGTGGAACATTCTCTCCCCTAAGTAAAGACACTTTGAAATATGTAGGGAGGCATTCCACATTCTGCAGGACAGGTCAGTACAGTGAGATGCAGTCTCTAGCTGTTAACCCTCACAGAAACTGCCATTCTTTATCCTGAGAACAAAAGAAACATGGGAAAAGCAACTTTCTTCCACATCTGATACTGCAACAGTTAGAGAGGCTTGAGATCTTCTTCTGGCAATCAGACTAAACTGTGCTTCCTAGGAGACATAATTAAATTGCCCTGGAGCTATAGCTAGAGAAAGTAGGTTTCTTTCAAGGATAAAAATATACATTAATAGTTCTGTTTACATCACTTAAAATATATTCTATCACTGGACTTAAGTATATAAAGCCATAATCCCTTGAATATTCACACATAGTTGAGGTTCTTCATATGCCTAAGAGCCTGGCTAATTTGTGGCCCTAAGCATGTTTCTGGATCTTGGCCCAAGTAGTTTAATTAACTATTCTAAAAATGCTTATAATTGAAAAATAAAGAAATAAAATCAAAGTACTAACATTTTTTGTAACAGTCAGAAAAAAATTATACACCATCACCAGCTTCCACCCATCTCCTCCCAATTTTTTCTTACTGCCCCCAGTTGCTCTCTCACAACTGCCCCTAACCATTCCAGTCTTGGAGACTGCTACTGAGTCTTTCAGATCCCTCAGAGATCCCCCTCAGTTTCCTTTACCTTTGTAGTTCCTCAGACTCCATTGTTCTTTTCAACCATGATATTTTACCTCTGCCAAACAAATTCCCTGCTGTTCCTCTCTTTCAGAACCTGCTCTGTCACCACTCAAAAAATGAATTAAGTCCATGTTTCATATGAGCACTGAACCTGTTCAATGGCAGGGTTTTGAGCAAAAGCTACCTTAGGTGGTCTGCTGAATATTATTCAAACCAATATTTTCTGGGTGATAAAGAACAGGAAACCACAAGGGACACAGAAAAATAAGAGAGGAAAAGTGTTTTTATTTTTTCAAACAGATACTAACTAAGAGACTATATATCACTCCTGAATTTTTTGTTTTATGAAAGTGTATCTATTGCATTTTTGTATATTGATGAAGAAGTAAAAAAAACTTGGGCTTTTTGTGGGATTCATCTATTAAAAAGAGAACTTTCTTAGCACAGATTAGTATTATTAGTTTTCTCTGTTTCCTCCCAGTCCTGACTGTAAGAGTCTTTTTAGTAACAGTTTTTTATCATCAGAATTCATCCAATCCTATAAAATTTTTACTTCTTTTTATTGAGGAGTTGTCTGAGTTGTGGAAAATTATGTTGATGTCTGATGATACATCAAGATTAGTGACACTAATATGGCTCTTATGGTATATGTAATTAATTTTTATTCATTTTCTCAGACTTAAACCCTCTTTTTAACTGTTACCTTTTTTAGCCATTCTTAAGTACTTTTTCAATTGCTGGAAAAATCTGGATTTTTGATTTCCTAGTGTAATCTAAGTTACTGTACATTCAGGCAGTAAATCATTTAAAGGAAGAGTGCCAATGTTTGATGTGTAAAAATATGAAGAAAATGAGAAGAATTTCTTCTAAGTAGTTTAAAAGTAGAAACGTTAAAAATGAGAAGAGAAAATCTTTACTTAAATATAGTGGAAGCAGTGACATATCTTCACTGGAGAAGAGCCTGCCAAGTGAAAATGAGCTTTCTCTAACTCTTATGACAATTACAATTACAATTTTACAAGTCTTGGGAAATGTGATCAATCCTCATTAGAGACATTAATCCTGTTATCAATCTGGAAGGAAAGAAAAGTGCACTTACGGCTCCTCCAATACTACTTTCCACCTCTGCTTTGCAAAGTGTCTTAAGCTGGAAAATGCATTCTGGCTGGCTTCATAAAATAATATCCACACCTTCAAAATAGACCATCTGCATGTGTTCTCCTCTAGATTTAGTTCTAGACAGAGTCCCACGCTCTTCTCATGTTGTCCTCATGAAATGAAGTTCAGCTGTTCTATCCTGACCCAGTGTCATTTGTGTTCTCTATTGCCTTGGACTTGCAGACTTTCCACGTTTTGCTAATTAACTTTCAGAAGTCTTTAAATCTGAGCCTGTGGCTTCAGCAATTTATTTTTTCACCTTCAGTGAGTCCAGAATATGCAGTGACATTTATTTAGCATAATGAAATGCTTTTTAAAATAAACCAGATTTTATAGTAGAGTGCAAAACAATATCCATGACACTTCAATGGGTTTTGTTTGGTTGGGAAATTTTTTAGATTGTATTTAGATATTTCTATATTGTTTACTCAAGTTTCATCATTAGTAGTATTTTTTTAATGTTAAGTCACTGAGTTACCCAGTTCCCCACCTGATATTCCATGAGATTTGTCTCATATCAAGCCAAATACTTTACTTGGTAAATATCCTTCTTACCACAACTCAGAAAAATTAAATTCTTCAGTAATAATAGGTACATTGAATCATTAAATCTGAGTCAAAGATATTTTTCCCAAAAATACAGATTTTTTTTTCTAGGCTCTGTGCAGTAGGTCACTTGGGTCAAATACTGGCTCATAATTTGGCAGACTCAAGGATTCCATGAACTAAAATGTGTTCAGACACCTAGCTGGGATTCACATGGCCAAATGCAAAGTCTATAACATGAATTTCTCTGTCTGAGTTATGACCTTCATAGATTGATTGGAAATAAACTTTTACAGTTTAACTGGTGAAAAGAACATGTCAAAGGAGGGGTTTATCTCTTTGCAAAGTACTTGCTTAAAATAGGTCAGATGAATAAATGCTTTGTAGGTGTCTGAAGTCAGATGAGGTGAATCATGTCCTGATTCATTAGAGACTTGAGTAAGCTGTGGACTTCTCATTATCTTGATTGTAATTTAGCCAAGTGCTTGACTGACTGAAAGCAGGAAAAATTGGATGTTTCTGTAAATTAAGTCTTATTCTGGATAGATGAAATATTGTCTAACAATGACAAGTGGAAAAGATGTCTGGACATACAGATGAGATAATATAATTTGATATGAGATTTCCTATTGGTTTAGAAAGTTAGTTTTTAGTTCAGTTCAATCTTCTTATAATTTAGGCAGCTGTCCAGACTTGTCCTCAATTTGTTGATACTCTTTTATCCATCTTTTATTCAAACTTTGTCAGCAATCAGCATACACCCCTTCGTTTTTCTTCTGGAATTTATCTGTTTATAACTTGGTTGCAAGAAACACAATCTCCATTCAGCCCAGTGTTCATTCCTGTTTGAATTGTACTGAATCTTCCGATTATCTTTAATTATTATGTACGAAATTTAAAATAACAGTGTTGTATATTTATGGCAGCAAACATTTACTGTTCTTCTAGTGTGTTTCATAAAGAGGAGAATGCCTTTGGATTTGCACTTGTTCTGTTTCTCTTCATTCTTCAGATTACTATCCAGCAGCTTTTTAATTTTCAGTGTTGTTTGCTGCACACAGAAACAAAGGCAGACTATCTGCTGACTTATGCATAGCCATTCTAGTAGGTTTTTCAACATGAATTATAATCCATATAATCCATAAAATGGACACTGGTCCCAATTTCACTTATAAGGAAACAAATGAAAAGTAAGGTTTAGTTCAAACAAAGCAACAGTTGCAGTTAGCAATACGGGAAAAATTAATACAAAATCTTAGTTAATCTCCACACATCACAGTCATGTATCGGTTTTGGAACCCAAATCAGAATATAACGGTGTAGGTGGAAAACAAAATTCAAATTGTTTCAGTGTAGAGTATTAATATTGGGATCAGTCTAGGCTTCCTTTGTCAACAATAAAAAATGTATTCTTCATATGTTGTTTATCTGCTTAATGATATACAAGGTCTGTCAAGTGAAAATGCTAAGATTGAAAAATAAGATGTTAGTTCTTGGAATTAAAAAAAAAAAATTACTGTTGTTCTTTAATTGTTCCTTTAATCTTAGTAAGGTTCCTTCTCTCCTGAAAAAAAAAGGAAATATGAACTAGGCACTGATAACTGGGAAGTGGACTGTAGCCATGCAACCTCATAGGAAATACAATGGCAACCAGAAAGAACTATATGTAATACTAATGTGATTGTGCAACGTATAACCCAACTGATGGCTGGGAAAGACTTAAGCAAATTTTAAAAATCCAATAAGCAGGAAAAAAAAAATGTTCTTCTGCATAGAATATCTCACTGAGAACAGGTCAATTATTTTTAGATTAATTTGTAAAAGAAGTAGATTAGCTCTACTTTCCTACTGTTCCTGAATAGTTGGTATTATTTCTGTAATGATTTGAATAATTTTACGTTCTGAAAGAGAACCACGTGTTAATCTTTCATGAAGCTAAACATGTATGCAATTTTCAATAGCATATCATTATATCAATATAAATGATTCAATGACCTTAGAGGTCTTTTCCAACCTAAATGATTCTGTGATTCTGTAGTAATCCCTCTCCATTTCATTCATCATAGATTACAGAACAACATTATGATGAGATATTGCAGTTTAGTTTTACTTGTCACACATGAACTGAATTATATCATTAGCAGTTTAAAATCACTAACAGTCCCTTTAAGTTTGAACACTCAAAAGATGAAATTAGGTTTGCTTATGAAATTTTAACATTTTAAATTTGGCTTAAAACTTAGTAAACCATCCATAAATCATTATGCCAGAAACAATCACTTAGAGTAAATCTAACATGAAAGATAGTCCAGTAGATTCAAGAAGTAGGTAAATAAAACTGATGTTCGCTTTCTATTTTTCTTACTTCTAACCTTTGCATTGAATCCATCTTTGTCTGTGTCTTTTAATACTTAGTCACTCTGAATTGTGGTTTAATTGTCATTTGAGTTTGACTGACTTTAACATGAAGAAAAGTGACACTGTACAATCTATTTGTTACATAAAAGCATTTTTAAAATTTTTCTTCTTCAGTTTGAGAATGAATAATTAGACTTGATACATTACCTAATGATCCCTGCTTTAAAAGTTGTAATTTGCTCTCTGTTTCTCATATTAATTAATGTCCTCAATTTTCAAAAATGCACGTTCTTTAAAACCTTTATTTCTGCTTCATTATTTGTCATTGTTTAGTGTTCATTACAATTCAATCAAATTAGGACTTGAAAAATAGTAAAAGATGGGACAAGTTCATGGTATATTTTCAAATTTTAACTGGAGCCAAAATATATCTACATATCCCTAAAATAAAATAACATATGCTCCAGTGTATTTGTGATAATCTGCTGCATCTGTTTCAGGAGTTAAAATACTGTTTTCACTGGCTCAGTGCCTCAGTTTCACCTTTCAGTCTGTTGGTCTGAAAAAATTATGTCCCATTCTTAAAAACATCATCCATCTTTCTGAAATTACATATAAATTATGTTCAGGTTAAATCACGACAACATAATTTTCTTTCTTCTTCACAGAAAAAAAAATGCTCTTGACCTGGAAAAAGACAGAAATTGCATATTTCATCCAGAGAACATTATCATTGTCTCAAATAAGTCTTATTGAATCTGGAAAAAAAATGGCAAAATCTCTGGGTAGAAAATGGCAACTGAGGGGGAAAAAATAGCAGCAAAAGCAGAACATAAAGCTCTCAAGAAAAAAAATAAGGTTAATAAAAAACTGAGGAAAACAGTAGGTAGAATCCAAAACACTTCTGATATTAATATTTGCAAGATGAAACATACAGATTCAGATTTGGTGCAAGACGGCTTCTAGTTATGCAAAAAATGTTTACAGATCCTAGGTGTCTTTACTTCTAGGAATTTGTTTGAAAATGAAAAGCAGAAGAAAGACTTGCATTACTAGAAGCCATATTGCAAGAATGATTAGAAATAAAGATATCAAATAGGTTCTGAAGTCAGTCTCTACCATTAGTTCCAATAGTGTATTATAGAGTAATTTAATTCTGCTCACAGGTTTTTTTATAATGTAAAAAAAAAGGATAAAAAATAGAAAACAGGAACAATGAAAATCCAAAATAAATCTGATATCACTGAGAATTAGTCTGAAACATCCGACTTTGTTTGTTTCAAAGTAATTACTGAGGACATATGCTGCTCTGTGCTTTTGTTCTTCATAGGCCTTGGATAGAAAATCTGTGAAAAACTGGCCCAAATCAGTAGCACAGTTTTGGTGTAGGCAGCCACATGATTGTAATTTATCATTTGATGTCTTATTCTGAAGAGTGATTTCAGTGTGTACAAACGATATTATTTTGTGAGGAAATTAAGACACTAATTTGTTGTACAGTGAACACACTCCCATCTCTAATAAAGGCAGAGTTAATTTTCTTCTCAGTAGCTGGTGCGGTGCTGTGTTTTGGATTTGTGCTGGAAACAATGTTGAAAGCACGGGGATGTTTTCCTAACTGCTGAGCTGTTCTTGCACAGTCTTTCCTGCTCCATGTGCCGCCCCAACAAAAAGGAGGCTGAAAGCGCCCAAGAGGTTGGGAAGAGACACAGCTGGGACTGCTGGTCCAAAGTGGTACTCCATACCATATGGAGTCATGGTCAGCATGTGAATCCAGAGGAGAAAGGGGAGGACGTTCAGAAGGGTGGTGCTTGTCTTCCCAAGCCACCATTATGCATGATGTAGACTTGCTTTCCTAGGGATGGCTGAACACCTCTCTGTCCATGGGAACTGGTGAATGAATTCCTTGTTTTCCTTCACTTGTGCATACTTCCTCTTTACCTACGAAGCTGTATTTATCTCAGTCCAACAGTTTAATTGCCTTTACCCTTCCAAACATCTCCCCCACCCCAGGAGTCAACGAGTGTCTGCATGGTGTTTTTTTGCAAGTTGGGGTTAAACCACATAACCTAAAGATCTGAGCTTTGATCCTTTGTTTGTTTCCCTCCATTGTTTTTATATATTTTTATTAGGCATTTTCTTGCTTTTCTGTTTCAGAGTTACTTCTGTTATATCAAGATTTCTGCGGGAAACTTATGCTGTACGTTTTTATTGTTTTCAACCAGCGGCAGATCCTCTCCACAGTCATGTACCATTTACTGTTTCAGACATCTTTTCCTCACTGTTCATCCTAGAAAAGCCATGGTCTTGAATTCATGCTGTTGTCTTCAAAAGCTTAGAATAGGCTGTGTAGCACTAGTATTTGAATGAGTGCTTCTGAATCTGTATTGCTAATGATTTGTATTGAAACCAATCATGACTAAAATTCAGTGGGGATGAGTTTGCAGATAATGCAATCCAGCTTGGCAAAAAAAGATTGCATATTTAAAATATTTTTATTTTTTCACTGTTATCTCCATTTTATTTTTCTTTTGATAGATGCTTTTATCTATCAAAAATGAAAAAGCTATTAGATGTCTTCCTATCAGTCTCTTTTTACTGCACTAGATAAATATGAATATTACACCGGTAGAATATCTCTGTTCCCACAATTTGTCATTTCATTTTCTAATTATTCAATACACAAAGGTTGTCAGGCAATCATATAATTTTTTCTCTACTGACCTGCTAATTACAAAGTCTGTTTAACATCCAATTTAAAGACTTCAGGAAAGAAGGGAATATTTCTAGAAAATATTTCTTTCATACTTGATGTATATATGCATAGTTTGAACACACATATTGAAAACTGTCTGAAGGCCAGGCCCAGATGGTGGTAACGACTTTTAAAAGTCTAGTTAGAAACCAGAACCTGGTGGTGTAGCTCCAGAAGTCTCTACTGGGTCCAGTCCTGTTTAATACCTTCGTTAATAATTTGTATGATGGGGCAGACTGTACCCTCAGCAACTTTGCAGATGACACACAACAAGGAGGAGTGGTTGATACCTCAGAGGGACCTAAAAAGGCTGGAGAAATGGGCTGGCAGGATCCACCTGAAGCTCAACAAGGAGAAATGTAAGAAGAGGAACACCCTCAGGCACCAACCTATGCTGGCTGCCACCCAGTTGGAAAGAAGTTTGGCAAAAAATGCCTGAGATTCCTGGTTGACACTGAGTTGAACATGAGCCAGCACAAGCCCCTGCTGCAAAGAAGGTCAGTGATGCCCTGGGCAGCGCAAGGCAAAGCTTAGCCAGCAGAGGGAAGTGATCCTTCCCCCTCTGCTCAGCACTAGGCAGGCCACAGCTGAAGCGCTCTGTCCAGCTCTGGGATCCTCAGTGCCAGAGACACAGACAGACTGGGAGAATAACAGGGCCATCAAGATGGTGAGGGGGGCTTCCTCCTGTAAGAAAGAACTGGAAGGACTGGGCCTGTTTAGCCTTGAGAGAAGAAGGCTCATGGAGGATCATACCAGTGTACATAAACACTTGAGAGACGGTTTCAAAATGCTTGTAGACAGGCTCTTTTCCCTGATACCCAGTGACAGGGCCAGAGGCAATGGGCATAAACTGGAGCACAAGAGGTTCTATCTGACCAGTAGGAAACACTTTTTTGCTGTAAGGGTAATGGAGCACTACAACAGGTTACTCAGTGAGGTGGTAGATCCTCCAACCTTGTAAATGTTCAAAAATCAATTGGAAACGGGGTGGCTGGACTAGAAGGTCAAGAACCCCTTGGCTGGCTTATTCAGAAAGGCAGTATCTTTACTGAATAGCTCAAGAAAGTCTATTTGAACAATCAGTTTATCCACTTAAATGATGTTGCCCTGATCCCCTGATGTAGATGACTTCAAGCTGTTTCACAAGCTGTCATGTCTGAAGGTGAATTAGGGTTTAAGATTGAAATGAATTCCCTATTAAAAACTGGCAAGTAGCAACTTTATTGTGGGGTCCATTTTTATAGCCATATACAGCCCTACTGAAATTTCCATAGCACTTCACAGAATCATAACAGCCAATACATGTAACTTAATTTGCAATTTCAATATTTAATTTTGAAAAAAGAAAATATGGTTAATGAACTACAGCTTTGGAATGTATATGAATACACAGAGCATTCCAGATGACAGGGAAACACATGAAAATCATTCATTTTCTGTTTATGTGCTAGATTGGCAAGAAAAACGGCTGATTTAATCTTTTTTTGGGTTTATAAAATCTGTTTTCAACTTTTTTTTACCTCCTTCTGCTAGATAGAAATACTTAAATAGTCATAAAAATATCACTTTATAAAGTCAATAAAACACAGGAATATAAAAAGTCACTTATTTGCTCTAGAAATTCCCTGGTTTAGCCCATATCTTCACTACAGTTTGGGTCTACGCTTGAAATAGGGTGGGATTCGTGTCCCTGAGAAGTCCCATTGTCTTTTTGTGAATTAGACTTCTGATGCTCAAGTCTTTATAAACTGCTTTCATTATCCACTATGTATATTTGATAAACATCAAGCCAGTAGTCTTTAGAGATCTCAAATCATTATTACTCTCCTATTAGTCATGTCATGTTATCCATAATGCCTACAGAGCAGAAAAGACTTTGATTTAATGTTTTATTCAAAGGACAAATCCTTCAGTGGTATAACAGTTCCTAATGCAGGAGAGATATTAGTTGATGTAAAATAGACAGTTTATTGCAGCCTAGGATCTAGAATTACTTTGACCCTTTCAACCTGGAGGTGAAAGAGTTTTCTATTGGAGGCCAGTTACAAAACTATTAGTATTAATAGTGTTTTTTACATCCTTTCTTGCTCTGAATAGTGATTACATATCCATGCAACTGCTTTGTCACCTACACTCTGTCGGCATTCTACAAAGACACTATTCTCTTTTGCTCTCTCACTGAGATATACATAAATAAATAAATATAGTCAATTTATTTTTTCCTAAAATTTTTGATAATCATGTCATGGTTACCCTACTTCAATACATTTCTTCTCTAAATGTGTGAAGGGTACATGCTACAGAACAAGCAAATATAGAACTCACTAATATGAGGAGAGAAATGAGGCAGGCTTAGATGTAGTTCTCATTATTATGGCTGCAAGTGTAAGATTTCTAGACTCTGAGACATTGGTGTCGACTTGAATGGGAGCAGTGTTGGCTATAAGTAAAGAAAAAATTATTAATATAATCCCAAGTACTTTGTTCTATTCCATGAAATTATTCAGTAAAGCCCTGTTGCTGCTAGCAATGTTTTAAGCCTTTGTATTGGTTTCAGATCTGACTGCCAAAGCACATGTTTAACTTTGGGAAGACAAATCATGACTGATTTTGGTGAAAGGACTTACATTATGAAAGAGGATCAAATGATTTCCACACTGGATTCACAATTCTTGATAGCTGGAAACATTCCCATGCCAGAACTGTATCAAAATGGAGAGCTGGAAATTTATGAAAAGTAGAAGCACAATTTCATTACACAAGTAGTAAAATGCCCCATTTCTTTGAGTAGAAGAAAAATTAGTGTGATAATTTGGTCCATCCCATGAGTAACACAGCAACAATTAAGAGCAAGCGCTTAGAATTCCAATTTGAACAGTGAGAAACTATCCAACATCTACTATGTTCTTATCCACTGGAAAAAATTACCTTAAATAAATGACACTTTCAACAGAGTGCACTACTACTGCCAAGATAGTGCAAATAAGTAGTTCATAATACATGTCTATATTAATATAATATATATATTATATGTAATATATTTTAGTGTAGCTAACAAACATAGATGACAAGAGTAACATTTGTGTTAACCTTGACTTACCAATTTTTATCACAAATTCCATATCTACCATCTCTCCATCTTTCAGTTCTGACACACTCCTGCATGAACACCAGCTGCAGCTTCCTTTCTATTAATTCAGACACCAGAGGCAGCATGAGATGATAAACTACCAGTTGCTACTACAAACTGCTACAAATCTCATAGATCAGAAAAGTCAGTAAACACCTGAAAAAACACATGAAGAAGTCTGTGATATATAGCCACGCCATTAAAGATTTGCTTGATATACCCAGCTCATCTGAGTAAAAAAACTGCACCACCAACCTATTTTCCAAATTGTATCTTTGAATGACCTACAAAATAAATATATGGAAACCTATTACAAAAAGCAAAACGTCAGTTATAGTAAGCAGCTAGTAATCACACATCACCATAACCTAAAACAAAGGCTAAAATTATTAAAGAAATGCATTCATGCCTTGAAAGATGTTTTCAGGTTTCCTCTACTGTTTTTCAAGTGGCAGACCCCCAAAGTAAAATGTATTCCCTTCAGGGACACCTATGTATGTGAAGCTGACCAAGTACAATACACTGAAGCGAGCTCAAACAGTCCCATGATAAAGAATAAAACGAATAATTAACCCTAAGTGGGCAATTTTTTCACATGTCAACTACTTACCAAGATCTCACAGTCCAGATTCTTAAGGGACAGCTTCAAAGCTCCCCTCCAACTGCACAAATCTATTGAGTACCGCCAGTCATGGACTCAGGATATAGGAACTTCTCTTTGTTTTACTTGTCTCAACCCAGCAGCACTGCAAGCAGAGCCAGTTTATGCCTGTTTCTCTCTTGTATATAAACTTGACATGTCTTTCATCTTTTTTACTGTCATCCCCTGCCTTATAACTGTCTATCACCCCTTATACACAAATGTTCTGTAGAAAAGCAGCATATTACACTTGGAGGAACTGTCCTAAAAGTTTATGTCCATTCAAAGGTCAATGCTTCTATTTCAAAGCACACTACAAGCATGTGAACCTAGGAAGTTACATGGGATTTTTCCCCAATTGTATAAACTGATCTAATCCAGGATCTGTTTAACCTGCCTCCTCATACCCTCATAAATATGAATCACATTGAACACTGACTCTGAATCATATAATATGTTTCAAAGGTGATTATTGTCTGTATGGATTTTGGCCCATAAATATAATTGTCTTTTTTATCATACCATTGACTGTATTGCTAATGAAACTACAAGTCAGCTTCTTGGAAATTTCATACCTCTTCAAAAATGGTCTTAATCAAAAAATTTCAACAGAGAAGTATGACAAGAATAAACCCCAATGTCCAAGCATTTCAATCTGGGTCTTCTGTCCTTTTGCTATGCTTCTGCTGATATGTTTCCTCCCTTAAATTTATAAAATATCTTTTTCTTTATTGTAAGTTCTTCTGCAGTTATTCTGAGGCTGGGGATTAGATAAAACCATAATAAAGCTGTGAAGTAAAACACTGGCCACATTAATGACAAATATAGACTAAAAACCAACTAACAAAACCAAAAAACCAACATAAATTACTTTCATGATGGAGAAAATAGAACAAATGGCATTAACGCACAAAACTAAGTGAAGCAACAAGATGAACTTCACTATACAAATAATTTCACAGACCTTCACAACAACTAAGGTTAGCATTTGATCGGTTTTGTAGTATCTGTGTATGCATTGGTTTTCAGAAAACAGGAACAAACAGACAAGGATTTGGGTTTGCTCCCATAGGGAAGTTTAGAGACAGAATAATTCTGGCCAAACTGGTGATTGGTAGAAACCTTATATCTCATTCCTAAAAAGCAGTGTAATGTGCTGTTGAACCTAAAAACCTCTGGGAATATGGAATTGTAGTGGGTTGACACTGTCTGGATGCCAGGCACCTGTCAAAACCAATCTCTTGCTCCTCTCCACAGCTGGGCAAAGGAGAGCAAACATTACTCAGGGTTCGTAAGGTAAGGACAGACAGATATCCCTGACCAAATATTATCATGGGCACAACAGGCTCAAATTAGAAATATTAATTGAATTTATTACTAACAAGATCAGAGCAGGATAATGAGAAGAAAAATAAGACCTTAAAAACCCCTTCCTGTAACCTCTGCACCCCTTCCCAGAAGAAGGAGGGCCTTCTCCCCAAGATGTGCCAGGAGACAGGGAATGAGGGTTATGCTCAGTTCATCACTCATTGCTTCTGCTGCTCTGAGAGAGAAGTCCTTCCCCTCCTGCGCCATAAGGTCCCTCACATGGGAGACAGTTCTCCATGAACTTCTGCAACGTGAATCCATCTCACAAGCCGCAGATCTCTGAGAACTGCTACAACATGAGTCCATCCCACAGACAGCCATCCTCCCCAGAGTGCTGCAGTGTGGGCCACTCTCCCAAGAGGTGCTGTTCTTCAAGGACAGGCTGCTCCTGTGTGAGCTTCTCTCTCCATGGAGCTGCCATGAGTTCACAGCCTCCTCTCAGGCTTCTACCTACTCTGGTGCGTGTTCCTCCAGGGGCTGCAGGTGGATCTGTCCATGCCTGTGGTCCTCCTTGGGCTGCAGGGGAACAGCTGCTTCACCATCATCTGGACCACTGGCTGCAGAGAAATCTCAGCTCCAGCATCCTCACAGGCTGTATTGATGAACTGGTACACTATGGACACATAATGAAAAAAGAGAGGAAAAGGGAAGAGAAAGAGAGCAGGAGTGGACGGGAGGGGAAGCGAGAGGAGGGAGTCTTGGATCTCACTATAGATACAAGTAATGAAAGGAGTTTTTTAATTGTTTTTGAAACCCTCACAATTATTACACTGAAAGTAAATAAGTCCCTTTTATATGGTTTAGGAATTTTTTGGGTTAGGTTTTTTTTTGTTATTTTTTTCTAGTTTATTTGTTTGTTTTCTTTGGTTTAACTTTTATTTCCATACCCATTTTTCACACTTTGGTCAAGTTGGTTGTTTTTAAATTTTATTATGAATTTTTTATTTATTTAGACTTGTCACCATAACATAAAATGTCTTTCTTTTTATGTAACACATAATTTCCTGGAATTTTTATGGTAACACATAATTTCCTGGAATTCCAGATGTGACTGGAGCAAAACTTGTAAAAAAAAATATATGTATTTTTAATGGACACAAGAATTATTTGTTGAATGTTTGGCACAGAGAATATATCGATGTGTTTGATAAAGTGTTGGTTTGTATTTTTACATGGAAACATATATATGCCTGTAAGAATTGTTATACTATCCAAAAATGTTTTAAATATTTTCTCTGAGCACAAAGGGGGGGAAATGGAGAAATTATACATGTGTATGTGAACTGCTTTTGAAATTCACTCCTTCTGCTAGATGTTAAAATGAACCTTAAGAGATGAGTTCACAAGACAATTCTATTTCATGAAAACTACAGGTGTTTTGGACTACAAACCAGATTCTTTCTGACAAAATCAGAAGGTTCACTTTTGGAGAGTACTTAATGCACTTCAACTGCTAAAGAGTCAGCTCAACTCAGCCAAGCACAGTTAAAGCCAATCCAAACTAAACCCTTATAGAAGGCACATAGTGTAGACATCACATCTTCACTGAGAATGTTTGTGTCTACAAGCACAGCCTTGTTGGGCTACACAACTTGCTGCAGCAAAGAAAGACACCAGTTGTCCTGTTAAGTTTTGACTCAGAATTTTCCGACCCATGTTAACAAGAGATGTCTAAAAAAAGACATTTGATGTGATATTACAGAAAAGGGCCAGACACAACAAAACATGGGCATAACCACAGGGAACTTCAGTCATTCAGATCATGTGATTCTTATATTGCCCATCAGGCATCCTTTTGATTTTCCCGATGAACACATCCACTGAGGTTTGATACAATGTTGTGCTTTTTCACGGGACACATGATGTTGTTTAGAGCTATCCCTACAATATTGAAAGAGAAATATTTCAGAAGAAAAACAACTGGGATTTTTAAATATGGTCCTTACCTTTAACTTTTCTTTTCCCTCTGATCAATTCTTCCTTTTTCTAAGCCACAGTAAGTTTGGTGGTCTTCCTAAAATGCTAGTTCGTGTGCTTACTTTTTGGCCAGTCATGTATGTTCTCCACGTTGTTGAGGTTGTAAACAAGCATGCTGTCATTTCAAGTTTATGAATGCATGTTTATGGCTCAATGTATTATCTGAACACAAGCATAGATACACATACACAGGGAAAGCAAGGAAAGATTAGAAGTAATATTTCATTTAATCATTTCTGAAGGAGGTATAGAATCTTAGGCTTAATTGCAACTTTTAATAGAATTTGCCATTTTCTGACTGAAAAATGTTACAAGATTGTATGTCACAAATGTGATATACAACATACAATAAGTGAATACATTTTTAAACTTCATATTGGTAAAGAGTTTCTAATATAATTAAACCAAAAACCAAGCAGAAAGAAGTAATTGAATGATACTATGGCATGATTTTTAATATTAAGTTGTGGAATCCTTTAAAATGTTATTTTTTTTCTCAGTTTGATGTGTTTGAAAAATGCCTGGAAAAATAGAATTATTTATAGCAGATTATCTGCACAATGGTGATTGTTACACTAATAAAAACTATTAAAGGTCTACATATTCCTTTACCATTGTTTGTTTTATTAAGCCTGAAATGAATCTAAGACTTGAAAGAGAAATAAATATTGGAGATTTAAAATTAACAGCCATCAGGAGGAAAACTCTAGAGGTTCATTCACCCTTAAAATATAACTTAATGATGTCTAAAAAAATTTTTATTGATAGTAAAAAATTCCAGTAGGGTTCCTATAAAAAGGATGTCCCCTGAGTAGAGAAGCTATTGGAAATGACAGCAATTAAATCAAGCTTATGAAATATTTAGACTCATTCCAAGGTGAATTTGTTTCAGTAAATACCATCTATTCAAATAGGCATTGGAAGAAAGAGAAGACTGAAAGAAATGTATGTATACAGAATAAATAAATTCAGCATTTTCATAAAAAGGAATGGGCTTTATTAGAATATATGTAAAACATTTTCTGACAATCCTTGCAGAAGAATAAGGAAGAAGAGAATTATATCAAACAGCATTACAGATGTGTAAGCAGTACATTGCCATTGCAGATGCACAGTTACCAACCAGAAAACACAGTGCATTTTAGAGAAAAAGAAAAATCACAAACCATTTTAATTACTTGCAAATGCTGTAGATGTCTTTTCTTCTTCATATGCTTTGCAAAAACTGGATGATTTGTAGATAGTAATTTTTATGCATTGCCCTTAACAACTCTATTATGTTCTGGAAAAAAGATAGCATATTTATCCAGCTTAACAGGCCACTCTGGGAACAGTGATAACAGAAAAATCCACCTGAAGCAAGCAAGGATTTTGATGTTCTGCATATGTGAAGTTGATGTTTCAGAGTCATAAGAAGAGCTCCTAAACAGCTCGTATGGAAGTGAATATTATAGCTAAAATAAGGGTGTTTATGGATAAGTCTTTTTCATAGGAAATTACATGCTTTTATCCCTACCTAATTAAAATTCCATTTTAGCAAAACAAAGCCTGTAATCTAAGGTATTGATACTTGTTCTTTCTGATAGAAATTCAAGGATACTGCTCTTCAGTACATTGCAGAGCTTTTCTTTATGCGTAAGGTATGTCAAGATGTACACAACCCTGAGAGTTGAAAATTACGTATTGAATAATTCTCTCTACAAATGCAGTAATAAAAAACAACCCAAAGCCCAAATAACAAAAAATTGAAACTTAGGAGCTGCATCACAGCCTTTTGTACTTCTGCTCAAGAAAGCTTCTAGCTGTGATTGCAGCTTCTAGAGCATTTTCTGCGTAAACTTGTTTTACTTTCAAAGTGAAACTTTGAAAGTAAAGTACCTAAATGCTGCTTAGAGACATAACCTTGTACCATCTTTTTCGGTTGATTTACCAGCATTATTATTCGCAAAGACAACTTATACCAATTAAGATGATGGCACTCAAATTAATCTAGTTTTATGTTTCTTAACATCTGTTTATATGGAAGCCCTTTATGCAAGTAGGTAGAAATGGATGTAGAAAAACAGTACAATTGCACCCACTGTAATGTTACCTGGATTGTGATCAGTCAGCTCTTCAGAAATGACTGCCAAAGCTTTAGAAAATAAACCTCACTCTCTTATGATTTACCCCATCACTAGCAGTTACTACTCTCATTATTCATTTTTATAAATATGTATTTTTAACACATTTCTCTGTGAAAACATCCAGGTTTCTGGTTGCTGGTGAGGGTGTTTAAATTGAATATTTACAAGTAAAATAGAAGCACTCACAACTTTTATTTTTATATTCCCTGTAAGAATAGCTGAGTGAGGAACAGTTACTCCCTCCTACTTGGTTGGGTGGCATCTTCAACGTCCCAAAGACTTCTGCAGCAATCATGTCTTTGGGGTTGCAGAGGTTTGAGGGCTGGAACAGGCCAGTCAGCCTCGTCTCTTTGCCTGGCAAGATCATGAAGCAGATCCTCCTGGAATCTATGCTGAGGCACATGGAAAATAAGGAGGTGGCTGATGACAGCCAACATTGCTTCATTAAGGGCAAATCATGCTTGATAAATTTGGTGGCCTTCTGTAAAGGGATCAAGGTATTGTTGGATAAGAGAAGAGCAACTGATATTACCTACCTAGACATGTGCAAAGCATCTGACATTGTGCTGCAAGACATCCTCATATCTAGAGAGACATGGATTTGAAAGATGGACCACTTGGTGGATAAGGAATTGACTGGATGGCTGCACTCAAAAATCTATGGTAAATGATTTGATGTCCAAAGAGAGACCAGCAAGTGATGAGCAGAGTTCCACAGGGCTGGGTTGATTGGTGCTGGGGCCAGTGCTGTTCAGCATCTTTGTCAGAGTCATGGACAGGGGCGTCAAGTGCACCCTCAACAAGTTGCCAACCTGTGTGGTGCAGTTGACAGGCTGGAGGGAAGGGGTGAAATCCAGGGGGACCTTGATAGGCTGGATATGTGGGTCTGTGTGTACCTCATGATGTTCAGCAAAGCCAAGTGCAAGGTCATGCACCTGGGGCAGGGCAATCCCAAGCACAAATTCAGGCTGGGTGGAGAATGGATTGAAAGCGCCCCTGAGGAGAAGGGGAGTATTGGTTGACAAGAAACTCAACATGACCTAGCAATGTATGCAAGCCAAATCTTGGCTGCAGCAAAAGCAGCGTGGGCAGCAGATTGAGAGAGGTGATTCTCTCCTTCTACTCTGCTCTTGTGAGACCCCAGTTGGAGTGCTGCATCCAGATCTTGGCTCCTCACTACAAGAAAGATGTGAACCTATCGGAGTGTGTCCAGAGGAGGGCCACAAAGATGATCAGAGGGCTGGAACTCCTCTCCAAAGAAGACAAGATGAGAGAGTCTAGTGAATAGTGCCCCTGCTCATGGCATGGGAGGTTTGGAACTGGATTATCTTGAAGATCTCTTCCAACCCAAACCATTCTGTCATTCCATGATTCTATGATTCTACAAATTCTAAGATATATTTGAGTAAGGCAAAGTAAAGTAAAAAAAAAAGGTAATCTACCACCCTAAATAAGTGTGCTTTTTTGAGCAAAAGAGTAAATGGTTATCAAATAAATGTCTGTAGAATAAAATATAACATTTTTTGTGTACATATGTGTTGTGAGTCAACGCATATAGGCAACCAAGGGCAACCATCAAACCACAGCCAAAATGAACAGAGTAGATTTATTTCATTGCCTCACTAACAACACACAGGCACACAGGCTCCATTTGGCTCAGTTCATCCAAGCTGACAGCAAGGGCAGGGGCTCACCTGCCTCACTGTAACAAAAGGCTTCTACATGTGTCTGAGAGCAAGTTATCTCTTCACAGGAATTCTACTTCTTAAAACAGGCAGAGGAAGAGTAACACTAGGCATAATAAATGGAGTTTTCTCACACTGACATGTTTATCATTCCCAGCTGCGAGGTCACTTTGAGCAAAACTATTCCTTCCTCCCCGCCAAATCTTCACATTTTAATCCTTTCCTCCCAACTACATAAAAATGCTGGAAAAAGACTTCTAAATCAGATAAATTCAATTAATAAGAAAATTTAATGTTTGTAACTTTCCATAGCATCTGAAATTTTATTCTTTGTCGAGTGAAATGTATTTCCTCAGTACCTTATATTACCAGAAGAATCAGTGACAACAGATATCAAAAAGGCTAATATGTTCCTCAGAACTTTTGCCTCAGTTTTCAATGGTAATCACTCTTCTCACATCTCTTAAGCCCCCTAAACCTTAAATCAGGGAATAGAGAGTGAAGTCCTTTCCATCATAAGTGAAGATCAAGTTAGACAGTACATAAGAAACTTGAATAAATACGTGTATGTCCATGGAACCTGAGATAGTATCTATCCCATGGTCCTGAGGGAATTGGCTGATTCAGTTGCCAAACTGCTCTTCATCATACCTCAAAAGTCATGGTAGCCTCTAGTGGTTAGAAAAACATGTCCCTTTTTAGAAAGGAAAATAGGATGAGCACTGGGAGCTGCTGAACAATCAGTCTCATCTCTATAAGATCATGGAACAGGTCATCTTGGAAGAGATATTGAAACATACAGAAGTCAGCGAGATAGAGATAGCCACATACGCTGTGCATCTATACTTCTGATCGGCTTTTGATATGGTTCCCCATAACATTCTTGCCCCTAAATTGGAGAGATATAGTTTTGAAAAGCAGACTGTTAGTTGGATAACACCTTGTCTTCATGGCTGCATGGCTGCATCAAAACAGTAACAGTCAATGGGCTAATGTCCAAATGGCAACCAGGGAATGAAAAGACTAACAAGTAGATCTGCTAACTGTAGCTATAAATTATTTTCAGTCCAAATTACTATTTATCCATTCAGAAATATTATACCTTTCATTGGCATTTGTCTCTGGCATTCCTAGAAAAATTCTGGTTGCCCACATTGATTATTGTGACCACAATGCAGCAGAAAATGTTTATTCTTTGTACATCACCTTTACTTTCTGTTATAAAGTAACACTCTACACATTGCTTATTTATTAGCATCACAGATCTCTGTGTTTGTGCTTCCTTTTCTCTTGCAGACACTATTCATCCCAATGACTTCAATAACCCTTTCTACCTTGGGCTCATTACTTTGTTTTCTAGGACAGTCCTTCTCCCCCTAGTGCAACTTAAATTGAAAAGATATTTCTATCTGCTAAATTAGGTGCTTGAAATGTCTTTACTTGCCATATCTGAACTGCAAGTTACTACACTCTGCATGACTTATAGACAAATCAAAGTCCCAGAAGCAAAACTGGTCACACATACAGGTAAAAATATTTTTGGCAAAAAAGTCACTTATATAAATCCAAACTTTCTAGAGAAAACAATCTAAATAAATGTTGCATCTAACAAAGTGTTATAACATAGAGTTTCCCCTTCAACTGAATTTTGTTGTCCGTTATGGTAGATGTTACATTACCAGAGTTTTAGATACAAAGAAGAGAAAGAAATCTCAAATAATACATGGCACATGAGTAGGTAACTGAATGGGGAAAAGAGACCTTTAAAGAGCATTGTGAGAAGACTGTAAAAAAAAGTTTCCAAAACTTGTAGGAAGGTCAAACTGTAAAAGCAGCTAGACAGTAGTTGTGCCATATTGCTTTGTATTACATTAAGCACAATATTTCAGTGTTTTCTGCTCGCTTGATATTTGTTTATTCATTTATGGTCTGTCTTCCTGTTATTTCTTTGGGTGAGAGGCATTAACTTGTATTAACAAAAAGTGTTCCAGTATTAATGCTGCATAACTCATAACAGTTGATGAGTGAGGAAGAAGGAAGAAAGAAGAGGAATTGGCTTTCAGGTTTCTGTAAGGAGCAAGATGTGACCTCCATAGCTTTATACACTATTTCAAATGCGAAAGTTGCTTTCTCTTTTTAGAAATTGAATTTATAGAATAAAACGGAGCATTTTCCCCAGATTGCATTTTAGAAATGAAAGTTTCAAAAGACAGAAAGGTTTTGAGAAACATTGGCTCTGATTAATAAAGGTGATAGAAATTATTTGGCATAAAACCCCATGTGGATTGTGCCGTGAATGACCATTCCAATATTCACCCACAAGCAGACCAAATAACTTCCATATTTTTTTCCCCTAGAATATTATCTAGTTCAAAGAGGAAAAAGTCTATTAAAGTGCTAAATTACAATGTCTTGGTATGATGTGTAGTCATTAATAAGTTAGACTTGAAAAAGTGTTGCACAAAAAAAAAAAAAAAGAAAGGTCCAGTGCCCTAGATATTGAAGATCAACTATAGGCAAGACTGAATATTTTATAACAGGAAGAATGAGAATTGCTATGATAATAGTCAGTTCTATTTTAAAACTCCAAGATCATAGCAATCTATGAATATTCATAATACCATTTTTGCTGCTACTCTGGGGAAATCTTTCCTGGACTCAAAATACAGATTAAAATTGACAGTCAAGAAAGGGGGTGGGGGGAGTGGAGAAGAGAAAGAAAAAAAATTGGCTAAGACAATATATTTAAGCATTGAGAGAGAGAATGAAATAATCAGACCTATCTGGAGAAGGATGTAAACAACCTGGAAGTATTCAGTAATTAGGAAGAATATCTGCAAAAGCAAGGAGAATGAATTTGAAAACAATTTTAGAATAGATTCACAGACTAAATGAACCAGAACAATGAGAATAAAAATAAAACAGAACAGGAGAAATATGGGAAAGAGTGTGTCTGGTTGTTAACTAAAGGTATAAATACAAATGCATAAATAAGTAGTTTTATATACATATAAAACTATAATTTTTAAATATAACTTTTAATCATAAATGAAAACTAAGTCCTTCTCCACCAATTTTACTGAGTTCAAATTTTACACTTAGGGAATACTTTTAATGTGGGCTTATTGTATTATTCCCAAAACCAGATATTTCACTTAGCTCCTTGAGTCTGTCATGGTTTAGCCCCAGCCAGCAGCCAATACCCATGAGTTCCTGATGGGTAAATAATATGTTTAAATTTACTGTAGAGACCATCTTGATTTGTAGTATCAATCCTAGTCACCAAGTACCATTTCACACTGAGAGCATTTTATTCTCAGATAACAAAAAAGAAAAAACAAAAAAAAAACCAAAAAAACCCCACCTGAACCAATTCCTGAAATCTGACTCTAGAAATCACTAGAATCTAGAAAGCAGGTGAAAAACACCTGCCAGTGCTCTTCATACAAATATTCAGGGACCATGCAGTTGCTCAGCTATGATGCTAATAAGGAAGAGTAGTGGCATAAAGTGTACAGGAGAGATCATAAAAAAGCTCCTTGTGAAAAGCCATTTCACCAACTTTTCCCCAAAACAAGGTCATGTCAAGCTACATGGAAGATTAGACTATTTAAATAGTAAGCAAGACTTCTAATTGAATAACTGTCATGACTAGCTCTTCAAAGAGAGGGCAAGAATACTTGTAGATACTTCAGTTCCGGACAAATTTTGTTGCCCAGAACTAAATTCAAGCCTTTTTTTTCCTCTGGGAGAAGTTTTTGTAGTTCACTAAATAGTGTTTCCTTTCTATTTAGTACCTTTTGTAGTCTGAAGTCAAGATATTTTTCCCGATTAGCAAAATAGTTTTGTAATAATGGCTACCTAAAAAATAGAAAACCACACACACATGTGAAAAAAAAATTTAAATTCAAAAGTAAAAAATCTCTCAAAGATAAAGGAAATGCATGCATGAACAACTAAGTCAGCCAAAACTTTAGTTGTAAACTCACACCTTAAATATTAAATTGATGTTTAATACTGAATAAGTTGCTTTTCTCCAGTTGTTAACACACTGTTCTTTACCCAAAATTCATTTAAGTAATACTTTCATGAGCTCTGGAACTGTTACATTTGGTTAAAATTTATATTAGTTATTTCGTTTAAAAAAAAAAAAAAAAGTTTATTTAAGAAAATAAAGAAAATTAACTTCATAATGTGAATTCAATTTCTGCTATTAAGGCCATCTCAAAGAGTCCTTGACCTTCTCTTCTTTGCAGGGAAAAGAAATAACAATCTATTTCCTTTTTGTATCTTCCACACATTGACACTCACACTCCAGTGCTGTAAAAAAGGAGGTAAAACCCTACATTTTTCTGTCAATGAAGTTTAGAATTGAAACAAGCAAGCAGGCCACCTCTGCCTCACAGATCAGATCACAGATGAAAACAAGTTGAAAACAGCTGTCTTCATCCTAGACTTCCTACATCATGAATAAATACAGCACAACATGCTAGCTCAGGAGGCTCTTACACTTTTGAAAGAAGTTGAGGAGTCTGTTCGCCTGCAAGGACATATCAATGGAAAGCTTCTGCTGGGACAGTGTCCTAGGAACTATTTAGGAAGATGAAAAAAAAGATGAAAATAGACAAGTTTTGAGTTGCAAAATAAAACTCATCTAAGTTTGGAAAGCACTTTTTAGGAAATGACTGAAACCCTTTATTTTTCAAAACTTAATGTGATGGTTTTACATAATACATTTAAATTTTGTTTTGCCATCAGTAAACATGTGCTTGGATTTCTGTCACAAATGACGTTTTAGGTTTCCTGGATGTAAATCTAACTGCAGTGACATTCATTGTCTAGAAGAATTCAGACAGCTTCAGTGAAATGAATCTAAAGAAAACACTAACTGGGTTTTCCAACTGTATAGGAAATGGGTCATGCGATTTCTAGCTTTTCACCAACTGAGGAGTGACTTGAATAGAAAATGAAAGGGTGATGACAATGTGGCGGTGATGAATTAAAAAGCTTCAGAAGTCTTTCAAATTTTTTTTTTCCTTCATGAGCATTATGGTGTGCAACTCGTAAAAGCCTATTTGTCTTAAACTAAAAGGAATGATTTTTCTCCAAGTCAGGGGATGAGCAGGTTTTTTAGGGTTTTTTTCCTTTTTTCTTTTCTTTTTTTTTTTAATTCCATGAGCCATAAGACAAATAAAGACAGTTTTCTCATTTCCTCTGCAAAGATAAAACTGAGATAGTGTCCCCCAAGGCATGTTGAAGAAATGGAGACAGAAATTTAGGCCAAAGTATTGTCAGGTTACAAAGCAAGATAGCAGTCAATGTATGATTATCTTTTGGTTAAAATTGTCTGCTGACCTGGATACTGTCAAATGGGTTTTGATATTTGAAGGTGACTCACAATTATTATGGTGTAGTTTATATTCCTTATTTCAGCTTATAGTCTTTGCAGTTGAACAAGTCTGTAAATGAAACAACGAACAAGAGGGTTTTTTGTGTCATGAGGAGAATATTTAGCAATTTTATGACCTTCATGCAGTAATAAAAGGGTAAAAGTCAATCACTACAACCAGTTTGATTGCATATAGCAAAAGAGTCTAGGATGAGGGAATGTTAGAATTATGGAAATATTGACCTCTGGAGGTAATTTAGCCCAGATGCCAATTCAGAGACAAACTCCTACACCGAGTCTGGCTGTTGTAGAGTTACTGTCATCACAGTGGCCTATATTGTGCCCTGCTTTAAATTTGTGCATTTGCTAGAAGAGTATTGATAAGACATCATGTTTTGCTGCTTGCTCAGCAAGGCTGCCTCTCCACACCCAAAGGCCAGCTGGCTGGAAGTGAGCCTGAAACTGGGAAGGGACACTGATCCAAATTGACCAAGGGGACACTGCAGACCATATGACATCATGTTATGGTGTTTGTCTTCCAAAGTAGGCATTACAAACACAGAGGCCCTGCTCCCTAGGAAGTGTCTGCACATCTGCTTGCCAATAGGAATTGGTGGATAAATTCCTTTTCATATTTGGTTTTCGTACGCAGTTTTTTCTTTTATTAAATCACATTTATCACAAATCATGAGTTTGTTTACCTTAGTTTCTCCCCTTGTCCTATCGAGAAGGTGTAGTGAGAGAACAACTGAGAGGGTGTCTGGCAGCCTGTCAAGGTTAACCTGCCACAGCTGCCACCAACACTATTCAGATCAGCCCTGACTTTGCCAGCAAAGCCATGAAAACCTCACAGGATAGAAATTTTTCATTTGAATGTGGAAATTTTTTGAACATAAGAGTTGGACTGGACACATTGCTCCCTCATGTAGACCTTGAATTAAATTCTCCTTTTAACTGACCACCAATGAAGTAAAAAAAGGGCAGCTGATATATAGATGCAATTCAGAGAACAATTTAAACTATTCCATGAGGGATATATGCAAGTGAAAATCTATAGTGTCAACATACACTATGGGAAGAGTATAGGCCTTGATTAATTTTTGAAGCAAATAAACCAGACTCTGAAAGCAATCTTAAGCATCTTCTTTCCCTCTTCTAAAAAATTTTTTAATAATATTTGACATGTGTTTATGTGTTTTCTTGTTTATCTGGTGTTACTCAATCTTCTCCATTCTGAACCTAACACTAGAGATAGAAGGATGTCTTTCGAATTACCTTCTCAAGGTTAGTCGTATCAAAATAAAATTTTATCTTTTTGTGGTCAAGTATCTCTTTATAAAGTTAGAGCTAGTGTCAAGAGAAGAAGTGACTGTACAGTACTCTTGTCTGTTAGTCTGTGTTTCACTTGGCAATAGTATGCATCTGACTGCCTACAATTATTTAAATACATGTGCGAACATGGGAGTCTTGAACAGGAACCATGAAAAGAATGAACTTTATCAAGAGGCTTCAGTGCAGCCTCTGATTACTACACCTGTGCTTTCTTCTGCAGAAACTTTCTTGTCTCACAAACTGACATATCTGTTGGAAGTAATTGCACCCATGAGCTTGTCAGCCGCTTCTAGAAACAAGCTCTAGGGATGCAATCCTAAAGGTGCCTCTGAAATAAACTGTTTCTTCTGAATTCCCTTCTCTTAAAGACATCAGGAGTTTTCAAAAAAGTGTTTTTCCTTTAAATTGGAAGTCTTTGTTCTATCAGCACTTTAGGTAAGGGAATGCACTGGCAATCTATATAAGCACGTCTGCCAGCATGAGCTGCCGCAGCTGCATCATGGCTCATCTGGCATGGCACGTCTGTGGGCTTAGGGACACAACACAATTCTAGTCTCATTTAATGTACTCTGTTAATTGTCATGTAGTTTTCTTAATTGAAGAAGGCCTGGAGCTATTTCCAGTGGTTCATATGTGTGCAGAAAGCACTGCTTCTGGAGCACACCTGAAAACTCACCTACTCTTGTATTTCAGAATATAAATCCGGTCAATTGATATCAACTAGAGCTCAGTTTAGTTGCTTTCCTTTTTTACTTTGTGTTTAAAAGGTGTCTTGACTCAAGAAATGTATGTGTAAAACATCAAAGGCAAGGAAATCTCATGTGCACAGACAAAAAAATATAGTTCTGTGGGTCACAGTATAAGGGGGACCCAGAGCCCCATGTACTTTTTATCTTTCTGTGACAGGAGCATTAAACACTCAATGTCCACTGCCACAGGGAAAGGGAACCTTCAGTTATTCAGCATGACACAATGATGAGCTGATTTTGCTAAGTCACACAGCAGGAATGATCATTTTATAAAAAAAGTGAATGTGTTTGAGCTAACAAAGGTCAAGGGACTAGTTGCATTTTTATAATTTTCTCTGACCCTGATGTGCAATAAATAACCTTTACTGAAGGCAGTTTCATGTTTAGGACTTTGTGAACAGGGTCTGTCAGTTTTGTTGAATTAAACCATAAAGGTTTGAGTCATACACTTTTTTCTGAGATGCAGCTGATCCTACAAAATTCATTTCACTTCATACCATAATTCAGCCACCATTTGTATTCCCAGAATTTAAGAACTGGTGCTCACAGTAAACAAGTAGAAAAAAAAATTCAAAACGTGCTCCTACTTTTCATTATTTTGCTATCAGATGTCTGACATTTTTTAACTAGAACATGTCCATGGCTAGACAAACATGTCCATTTTTAGTTACATCAACCTTTTATTTAATTAATTAGCTGCATTACTCCACCTTCTCTCATCTAGAAAAATATTTAATTTGCTGCTGGTTTCTACTGAAGTGTTTGATTTTTTATGGATAAGAACTAGGTAAAGGATCTGAAAAGACTTTTAGGTGTTCTTTTTTCAAATCCTGCACTATTTCTGAGTCATTTACTAATACCTTTATTTTCCTGATATGATGTTAGCAGTATTTTATCCTCTCTATCAGAAGTGATATGCATCTTAAAAGTTCTTCTCACACTGACTGTATTAGCCGTTATATAGCATTGTCATATGTCATACAACAACCCTGTGCCTACTGAAGAATAACTCAAATCTACTTTCTCAAAAGTAAGAATGCCATTTAAAAAGACAAAAAAAAATGCAAATAAATAGGAAAATATATAAACAATTATTAATATTTTCTGTATTTTGTATGACTAGAAGATTTCCAAAATGTTCTACTATGCTAATCTTATTGGTTTCTCAAACTTGAAATCCTAAGATCAAACTTTTATCATGTGAAAAGTTTGGGAAATCAGTAGATGCATTCTCACATCTACCATACTCACTGGGTACTACAGTGCATTGATGATAGCACATTTTACTGCTGGAAAGACTTCTTCCTTCTCTTCATGACACAATGTGTAATCTTTTTTCTAATTAACAAGTTGCATAATATGACAGTATAGATCTCTTTACAATACAAATGGGAAATATTGCCATGACATCTCAACTGCAGCTAAAGATTTTCAGTCTGAGAGAAAAAGACAATAGTGTGATGCTGTAGGTTTATTCAGAACAAAAAGAGGCCTATTGACTGTCTTAAAGTTCAGAAAAAATACTGCTCTGTAGATGCCAGAGAATCCTTTAGCTGAACTTGGCATTGCACAGCACTTGCTCCTGTTCAGGCTCCTGAAGTTCTGGCAGAAAACACTCTTCACTTCCAAGGTTCCTTAAAGATGTTTGAGGCATTTATTCCCTCAAAGATGTGTGCACCCCTGTAACATTTACACTTTACCGGGAGAGAAATTTTGGTATGTCGGTTGCATCCTCTGTTCACTTCCTCCTCTCAAGATGGGGCAGAGTTCAAGATGAAGGATACCTTTATTAAGTATCACCTAAACTTAGGGGTCCAATCAGACATCTGTAAAGACTGGATAGCCTGAAAATCAATATATAAGACTGCCTTGTCCTCAGTGAAAAACTTGACATCCCTTTAGCTGAACGGTCTGGAAACAAGCTCCTTGTTTTGTGCAACCAGCAGCATAGTTCTGCAGGTGGCCCTAAAACATAAAACCTACATAGCCTTGAGTCCCCCAGCACTTTGTTGGGATACCAGTTTCTCCAGATTTCTGCTCATTGGGGTTTTTGGGGTTTTGGGGTGCTTTTTGATTTTGGTTTTTGTTTGGGTTTTATTGGTTTTTGGTTTTGTTTTTGTTTTGGTGTTTTTTTCGTGTTTTCGGTTTGTTTGTTTTGTTAGTTTTTGGGGTTTTTTGGTTTTTTTGGGTTTTTTTTGGTTTTTTTTTTTGTTTTGTTTTGTTTTGTTTTTTTGTTTTTTGCTTTTTGTTTGGTTTTCTTTCATTTCAATACCTTGTCCTCTGGGAACAATCTGACTTTTCAATGTTTTTTTTTTTTGTTTGTTTTTTTCTGGTGCTTAACTTTTGTTTTCAGAAGAAGCATAGCTTTGCTCTTTTCTCTACCTCCACTTGCTCTGTCTTTCAGACCTGATTTTGAGAGATCAGTGCAGGTATCCTTGCTAGTCCTCCCTGGGGCTGAATGCACTGGGCACTTACAGGTTATTATATTTGGGTCACTCCTACTTAGACTGATAGTCAGCTACCTCAGTCAAACACGGGCTGTTTAATTAATTCCCTAATCCCAGCTGGAACCTCACTACCTTATACTGAATACTAAACAAGCTGAGACTGACTTGGTGTCTGGTATAATACCTGCTCTTTGAAATGACCACACATGATTAATTTTCTATGAAATGAGGGTTGTGGTATAAAACCACATCAGATACATTTAAGAGGCTGAATATCCCATCCCTGTCATCCTGCTAACTTTCAATTAGTAAGCATTTGTTTATCATAGTTACATATGAATTACATTAAATAGAAATAATCTGCTGAAAAGAACAAGGAGTATTTGCAATCCATGAAATGCCCCAGATAAATTAGGCACAAGCACATATAGCAACAGCAGGTAATAATTAAATCATGATGATTATCAATACAGAAGTTAAAAACACTGATTCTAACAAATGAAGAAAAGAAGGGAATAATGTTAAGATGTAAACAGTGAGAAATTTGAAACCTATTGGAAAGAAAGTATTGGAAGGACACTTCCAGGACTAGGAGCTGAACATCCAGCACACTCCCTATCCTAAACCAGATTTGAAATGTTGAAAATAAACTAGACATTATTCTGAAGTGTACTTCTTAAAACAGTCTAAGCAATCAAAAAGTCTTGCCTGACAATTTTTACAGTCAAGAGTGAGTGGTGATAGCATAATTGTTAATTAATTCCCCAGAAGTCAAAAAGAAAAAAATCAGCTTCTAACTAATGCAGATTGTGTGATGAATAGCATCATATTTCCATATTTCCAAAGAACCTCAAGATTTTTTTAGGAAATACAGCCAGAATATGTTCAGCTCAGGAAACAAACCAATCTTGCATTGTTTGATAGAGTAGCAATAGCAATATAAATTGGAAGATGAGTCATATTTCTTTGGTGGCAACCTTATCAACCTCACCACATCAACTTCAGCTTTCCACTGCAGGTTGCTCCAATCAAATGTTTGGACATGTTTAGCATCAGCATCAGTCCTTGGACAAGTTTAGCAGTGTACACAGTCCTTCTTCTTCTTCTCTTCTTCTTCTTCTTCTTCTTCTTCTTCTTCTTCTTCTTCTTCTTCTTCTTCTTCTTCTTCTTCATCTCCATTATTATTTTTATTTTTGCACTAATTAATTATAGGTGCAGGATATGGCTTTTTGCTGTCTGAGATTATGCTTTTGTCAAAATATTATTCATAAAGTCATTTTGACTTTTTTTCCTTTTCTGCCTTTTCAGATCCAAAACAAATGATCACACCCATTTTCTCACTTATTTTACTACTACACAATACTCCAAACCAACTGAAAATGAGGTAATTGGAATAAATCATATATAACTTTGTCTGTGTAATTATATGCTGTTCTTCCCCCTTGGATCCACACTGGAATTCTAAATTAATGCTTCAGAAGCACTGGGAGAATTTCCATTAATGTCAATGTTTTTCTGGCTCAAGCACGTAGTGTTTTGGCCATATTTCCTAGCATTAAAGTGTAGCCAGAGGTTTTCTCTATCAGAAAGGATGATTTAAATGTTTTAGATAGAGAGGACATTAATTAATAATAAATGTATTAATTTTACCCTGTTTTTTGGTGTGCTCATTCCTCTGAGCAGTAAATTAAAAGGAACAGATGTATAATTTTGGAAGTTGTCCAGATTCCATTTTTTTTTTCTCCTAAGTGAAACATTAAGCAATGATTGTTGTATGCAGTGTTCTTTCTCTGTAAGTTTCACTAAGGATCCTAATTCTGTGCTGTATACATTATGAATATATGAAAAAGAGGGAACATTTTTTTGAATAGATTTTTTTTCTGGTATTTATGATGCTGGCACCATGAGCTTGTCATTGAGTCTCACTTTACAGTCTGTGGTGAGAAATGGATATTTTAGGGGGTGATTCACCTGAAGCTAAAGTAAACATTGGAAATAAGTGAAATGGATCAGGTCCTAAACAACCTATTTCTCACTTAACAGCTTGTAAATGTTTTTACTAGTCTCATCTTTCAAAGATCACTTTCATACTTAAGGTTGCAATTTTGTTAGAATATAATCCTGAAGATCATATTATGAATATAATATAACCATGGAATCGTGGAAGAGTTTGTGTTCAAAGGGTCCTTAAAGATCATCTGGTTCCAAAGCCCCTGACATGAGCAGGGATGTCACTAGAGCAGGTTTTTCAGGGCCCCATCCAGCCTTGAACACTTTCAATGATGAGGCATCTTGTTCCAGAGGGCAACTTTCTCCAGTACCTTTCTACCCTTTGAGTAAATTTCTGCATAACATCTAATTTAAATCTACCCTCTTTCAGGTTAAAGCTGTTACTTCTTGTCCTGTCACTGCATTCCCTTTTTCACGGTCCCTCGTTATCTCTAGGCCCATTTAAAGCACTGGAAGGCTGCTCTAAGGTCTCTCTGAAGCCTTCTCTCCTCTTGAACAACCTGAGAGAGCTGAACAACCCCAGCTCTCTCAGCATGTCCTCATAATAGTAGTGTTCCAGTCCTCTGATCCTGATAGAATATTTTTGTATTTTTATAGCAACTATAGAATATTTAGGGTTTTCATTGAAATTAGTCTGGATCTAAAGTTTCTTTTAAGAAGACAAAACACTTTCTCTATTCTTTACTCTTGGAGAATGTGTGTCAATCCCTGATTTTAGTCACCATTAGGTGCCTGAGGGGGCTAAGTTCATTCAAACCTTGGTGAACAGCCCTCTCAGCCACATGATCTGACTCTTGGGTACATCTCTCTGATGATTTTGTTTTCCAGTGGTTTTCTGTATTTCAGTTTGTGCCCCTTGTCTCTTGTCCTGTGAACTGGACACCACTGGCTTAATATTCTTTACTATATCCATCAGCTTTTTGCACACACCAGGGACATATCCCCTCTCAGTAACAAAAGCCTTCTCCTCTCCAGACTGTTCTTTCTCATAGCCTCTCTCATAGCAATGGTGCTTCAAGCCTTTCAATGTTTTTGTGCCTCAGCACTGGACACAGCACTCCAAATGTGTCTCACCAGGGCTGAGCAGAGGAGAGAGATCACATCCCTTGATCACCTGTCAGCTCTTCCTAATGGAATCCAGGAGGCTGCTTTGTCATAAGAACACTTTGCTGGCTTATAGTCAGCTGGATTGTACAGCGGTTCAACCCGGTCCTTTTCTGCAGAGATGCTTCCCACAGTCCTTCCTGAGGCATGGAAATTATTCCTCACCAGGTGCAGAACTTGACATTTCCCTCTTTTTGAATTTCACAAGAACCCTCCCTGTGAAATTTGCCATCGTGTTGTGGTGTCAGTGAAAGGCAACACAAGCAGCTGCTGACAGACACTCCTCTAAGTTTTGTGTCATCTGCAAATGACTTTTCACATAGCTGCAGGTATCAGGTATCAGTCCAATTCTTTACGGTTTTTTGACATTTCTGTTTAAATTGTTTGCTACCATAAAGTCCTGGACTAGCTATGGAGGATGAGCACCTCCAAGTGATTTATGTGTGCAGAAGGGGTTTTTTTGTGTTAAATTCATCACAAAAACACAAGAAGCAAGAATTTCACACTATGATTGCAATTAACTTATTCATAAAGGTAAAATAATGATAATAATAAGTGCATTTATTTCTAAGGCAGGACAAGAGCAGAAAATGCTCATTTAAGTGTAAAAACTTTCTAACTGTTGAAGCACATCAACAGAGTTGAAGCAACTACAGAGAAAAACTCCTAGGAGAATGCAAGGGTGATCAGCACTTGATGGTAATTAAATTAAAGTTCACTGTAGCAGTGCAGAAAATTATTATTACTGTAGTATAGGAAATGTAATATAGGAAATTCAGATGAAAATCTGGAAATGTATGTATTAAAAGTGTACAATTGGATATTCTTTATTATTTATTTTCTGTGGAAAACATTTTCAATTTCAAAGCTAAGTGAATTCACAATTCAGAATATTAAAGTTTAAGGGCACAAAAAACCCAAACTTCCAAGGACTAAAAGCTGAAGAAAAATATTAAAGGTAACAATGGCTACAAATACAATAAAATGAATGAAAGAACTTAAGTGGAATGAATCCTGACTGTAGTTTCTGTTATATTTCAATGACTGCATTTAGATTTCTTCTGTAACATTCACAATGCCTGCAAGTAATACTCCAGTAAACCCTAAGGGGAATTGCTATTTGTGACAGTTATCTCTGCACAGAAGAATAAAATCAGAAAGAGTTTGGAAAATCCTCATAATGTGATAAAATGCTGTATGCAGGAGAAGATCATAAACATTGTGAATAATAGTCTGATTAATTCTTGAGTCAATGATTTTGATTCAATGTGATGACGATGATTAAGAAGGGAGTACAGAGCAAAAGAAACCATGAGTCAGAAAACATGCTTTATTTCCTGTATGCCACTTGGTGTAGTATAATATATCTTTTCCTGCCTGTTTTTTAGGCATGGTTTCCTGCCTATCACCCCTACTTCCTGGTCAAGATTACATCTCTTCTCCTGTAGAGCTTCAGATCTTAGCAGGGCCACTGCCTGTTGTCAACCTGAGAAATAATGGGATCATTGTGGACATAGCAGCCATTTCTTACATCAGATTAGTAACAGAGGATCTGTCATTTAAACCACAGTACCCTCTTTGAACTTAAATCTTTAATAAAATTTTTAAAAATTCACTTAATGTCAGATTGAATCACATAAATGCATGCAAAATTCTTACTTTGATATATTTATATAAGTAAAAAAAATAACAACAAAAAAAGGAAATCAGGTTGTTTGAGAGCAAGGAACAAGAAAGGAAACATTTTATGACTTATCTGTAGGATGAATTACAGAGGTAGAAGAGATGCTAAGGTATTGTGCCAGTTTAGGAAAACTGAAAGTGGAAATATGCTTATTAAATTGGGAAAAGAGGACTCTGTTCACACTTTCAAAAATATTTACTTTCCATACAAAATGCATTTATTTTTAATTTCTGACGATAATGACAATGATGCTGAATATAGGTTTAGATTACAGTTGTGGGTACAATGTAACAGATGGTGAAAAGAAGCTTGCATACTGTAGTAAGGATTCAGTGGCTAAATATGAATTCCATACTTTAAAAGGAATATTGCGCAATATCAAAAATAGAAGAGAGAGATTTTGCAAGTGCTTTTATTTTTTTTTTCCCCTTGTAATTTCAGAACAGTTTTTAGCAGAGAGCCTGGAGGCAATTGCCTATTCACAATGAAGTGGTCTCCATAGGTTAGTGTTAGGATAGGCCTTCTTTGGGCAGTTGGCTTAATCATTGACGAGTATTTCTCCTTATCAAGGTTATAAGAAAGAGGGAAAAGTTGCTTTAATGTTTTTTTTGAATTGAGCAATTTATCTTAGATCAGAAATCATATAGTATAGTGATGAAAAGTGTGTTTATTCCTCTACAGATATTTTGTTCTGTGAATGATATTATTCTCAAGGAAGATGATATTGAGGAACAGGTTTTTTTATTGGTTGTTGAAAAACTATTTGAGATTTACACCAAAAAAACAGTCTTGTAATTCAATTTTTACTAGCACAAAATTGGACTACTTTTCCCTTTGAAATGCAGTCCTTTGGAAAAGACAAATGATTCCAACTATCTGAGCAGTTGTTTGGATGGGTTGTTTAGTAATGTTCATGAACTCCCTGCGTGCTGCCTCCTGTAAAATCTCTGCTTGCTGTGATCTGCACATACTTTGCAGTGTATCAGAGAGACACTACACATTTATCTCAGCGTTATAGATTTCAAAATGAGAAAGACTAAAGACAGCCTGATGAGACACAGAAAAAGGCTCCTGTCCTTCCTTGGCTTTAGTTCCATATCTTCAAGAACTGAAAGCACTGTTGGCCTCCACTTTACTTCATTTTTCCCCGTGACAAGCAGGGACTTATTATAGTGCATCTTATTAGCATACTGAGCATCATTTGTAATGGAAAGATGCCAAAGGCTGCCATGATCCCTCTTTCTGCACATAACACTGGAACTAGTTGCTCCTGCTTTTAGAAAGCTGGCTGTAATTTAGCCTTTCAAAAACAAGATGCTTATTGCAGAATTTTCATTCATTTATTATGAACCCTTGATAAATGGTATGATTTTGCACATTTCTCCTTTGATGACTGCTCTCAAAAGTTGCTCTTACACTTAATCCTGTGCTTTTAACAGTTACAGTGGTTTGAAGATGATTATCATATCAGTGAGTGGTGCACAATAACATAATGTGCTGGTATGCTATTTAGCAGCAAATGAAACAAATGCACAATTGTCTGTGAATTGAAATGGAAATCAGATTCACTCAGCTTGTTGACCAGAGTCACCAAAATAAAGTTGTGGTGCTCTGCAAATGTAAGAGAAGGCACGGATGCAAAATGTGACTAAAAGTGGTTTCCACTTCCTAACGGTTGATAATGGAAAACTTGACTCTTTTTCTGGTAGACTGTGTCAGGATAATTGAGTTATCATAGGTCATTGATTTAATGTGTATTTCCATAAACTTAGTTTTAAATACCCTGGGATGTCCTGGGATCAATTGTTACTACAGTGAAACAAAGCATTTATGTATCTTTGGACCATTTGCTACTGCCACACTGTAGAGTAATAGGGTCCATTTTTAGTACACTATTAAATTGGTCTTGATTCACCTTTTCTATAGGATATATTTCTTTCGCCATATCACATTAGTGATATGTTCTCACAGAACTTTATTTGGGCTTTTCTACATATTTAGCGCATCACGTTTGATTAAAAAAAAAAAAAAGGTTTCTCTGACAAAAAAAATATTTAGAATCTTTGGTTGAAAATTTGAAACCTCTAGTTGTGAATGCTGCTATGCAAGTGCTGTCAAACCCCAGCAAACTTCATATCTCATAAACATTAATAACATAAACCTCTGTAGATTTCTAGAGTTCTCGGGAACCAGCAAAAACATAATAACATCACAGCTTAGGCTGCGGCGAGGGTGCATCTGGCCTGGGATGGCCAGTGTCCGGCTAGCAGTGGGCAGGCCGACACCCCTTGGTGAGCACCCCTTGGCGTCTGAGGGCCTCGGGCTGTGCTTGCACTACGGACCGGTCTCACCGCCTAGGCAACTGCGAAAGAACGAGCTGGGCTCTCGGTGGGGTTAACTCCGGTTTAATGAAAGAACCAAGATGACATCCAAGGAGTACCCACAGGGAAGGAACCAAAGGAAAAACCCCAGGGAGAAACCAAGAAATGGGGGTGACACGAGGTTATAAAGGGGGTGGGTGTGCAAAGGAGGGGTTTACATTAAACCAATAATGAAGGGTGGAGGGAATGAACTTAACCTAATTGACATAAAGGGGGAAACCAATAAATACAAAGTAAAGGAGGGGCCCCGGGACCACAGCCAACCACAATCCCCAGAGAGGAGAAGATTCTGGAAAGTTGGGAGGAGTGGGGGGTGATTGACTGGGCCCAGGGAGGAGAGAAAGCCTACAAATAAGGGAATAAAGGGGAGGAGGAACTATATAACTTAGGTGACTGACACTAACCAAGGGCAGGGGTAACCATAGTAACATAACTGTCAGTAGGGCTAAGGCGGGAAAACTGGGGAGGGCAGAACTATTTTCATTGAATAGGGGGAAACAATACACAGGATGGGGGAGCAATACAAGAAACTTAACAGCACACTACAACATTAGGCAAAATGTAATCTCAGTTCTCATTGAACCAATAGGGTTCCAGAATCTGACCCTTTATCCCCTTTAGAGTTTTGAACTTCCAAGTGTTGTCTAAATCTTAATGAAATTACAGGTTTGAAATCTTCATAATGCCTTTCAGATACCAATTTCTTTCAAAAGAGAACATAGGCATGCTTTGACAGCTGTCTGGTCTTTATAAAACTGCCTAGATATTTGAAAGAGGCAAACTTAATCAGTGCCTGTCTCTGACAGGATCCACATTCAATTGCTCTTGAACATATCAGACTTTTTAAAAGTAAACATCTCAGATTTTCATCTGTATATGCTGAATATCTTCAGGATAGAGGATTTTGTCGTAATGAGAACTTTGAGCTACACGCTGTGCAATATAATACAGAAATAACCAGAGTTCCTGTTCATGTTCCTCATCCATTGACTCAGTTGCCTGAAAAGAGATTTATATCTCCTTGGATAGCAGGCTACTGGTATTTTCCTTAGCTTATGCTAACTCAGTTTTCATATTAGAACTGTTTAATCACACACAGGGATTCCTCAATTTTCTAAGAAGTCTGATATCATTGGCCTTTTCTCATTCTGAATGGATAAAAAGCTCACAAACAAAACCAAACCACTACATGATCAAGAACTCCACAACCTCCAAAGACCCCCTAGCCTCCCCTAAGTCCCCAAAACCCCCAAACCAGTCAACCAATCACAAGAACAGTTAAGAAATATTCTAGCATTGTCATTTTTAGTTTTCACATTTACTTTTCCATAGTGAATAACATTTCATTCTCCAGGCAGTATTGACTGTTTAGAGTCAATTCAAATAGCCTGTATTAACTGGGTGTTTGGGTCTTGCTTGAACTATACATTTTATAGATGAGAGCAGATGTTTCATTAATGGTCTCTGTAATGCAGTGTTGATTTCTGAGTCATTATCTCATTATTTTTACCTCAGAATCATAGAATCTCAAAATATCCTAGTTTGGAAGAGACCCCCAGTGATTGTTGAGTTCAATTTTCATCCCTGCACTGAACATTTTCCAAAAAGAGCATTGTCCAAATGATTCTTGAACTCTGCCAGGTTTTTTTTTTTGGTGCTGTGACCACTTCCCTGGGAAGCCTAACCACTCAGGAACAAGAACTGTTTTCTAATATCCAATACAAACCTTCCCTGACACAACTTCAGGCCATTCCCTCAGGTCCTCTCACTGGGCACCATGGAGAAGAAGTCAGTGCCTGCCCCCCTGCTTTCCCTTACAAGGAAGCTGCAGAGTGCAGTGAGGTCTCCCCTCAGTCTCCTCCAGGCTGAAGAGACCAAGGGACCTCAGCCACTCTTCATACGGTTTCCCCTTAAGGCCCTTCACCATCATCATTGCCCTCCTTTGGACACTCTCCCATAGTTTAATGGGTTTTTTTATGTTGTGGCACCCAGAACTGCCCCCAGCCCTGGAGGTGAGGCTGCCCCAGCCCAGAGCAGAGCAGGACAATCCCCTCCCTTGCCCAGCTGGCCGTGCTGTGCCCGATGCCCCCAGGACAGGGTTGGCCCTCCTGGCTGCCAGGGCACTGCTGGCTCACATTCAACTTGCCACAGACCAGGACCCCAATGTCCCTCTCTGCAGCATCTCATTCCTCAGTCTGTCTGTACATCCAGGGCTGCCCCATCCCAGACGCAGAATCTGGCACTTTGTTGAACTCCATATGGCTGGTGTTTGCCCAGCCCCCTAATTTCTCAACCTCTCTCTGCCAGATCTCTCTGTCTTTGAAGGCGCCAACTACTCCTCACAGTTTAGTGTCATCGGCAAACTTAGTGTTCCTTTTAAGTCTTGTATAAAAATCGTTTATGAAGATATTGAAGAGCACAGGGTCTAAGATGGAGCCCTGCAGAATGTCACTAGTGAAATAAGGCCAAATAAATTAAAAACCTGAAATAAATAATAAATAATATAGAAAAGTAAAAATAAATAAATAACCGTGCAAACTTCAGAGTTTAGGAAAGGTTAAAAGATATTCTGAATTAGAAGTTGATTTAGATACTCACAGGCTCAGGCTGTGACTGCATATATTTTAGGTATTATCTAGAAAAGCAGAGGACAGCATAAATTCTTTGGAGTGATTTCAAATAGAGAAAATATTTGCCTAGGTAGAAATAGCTAGAGAATTAGGAACTGGAGGACCTTTTCTGTCTATTAGTACTTATGGTTTTGGGCTGACTGTTTTCATGGTTAAATGGACAATTATCTTCATAATTACTTCTTCAAGGGTTGCATTCTGATGGTTCCTTTTCTAATGTGGAACAGTTAAACAGATACATATTATTTGCCAATAAGGAAAGGTGAAACAATAAAATGTTTGAGCATCCAACATGGTTCTGCCTTATAAGAAAAGTAAACAAATTGTGTTGGATAACTTTTTTCTTTTAGCAAGCAATCAGCAGTTTGGAAAAGAAAAAATAATTTTTTTATGTTCCTGTAGTATCTGAACCATTCCTAGACAAGATTTTCATGTCAGATGATGTAGATTTAGTAGTAAAATAGAGATGAGTGTTACTCTGCAACTTTAGGCAGCAATTAAAAATGCAATAAAAGTTGACAAGGCATAGCAATCTGTTTTCATAGCAACTCCTGTTCTAAATGAGTTTCAGGTGAATACAAATCATCCACAGCAGAAATATGACATTTCACTTCCCCATGTAAACTTGAACTGTTTACCATACACAACTTGTATGTAGGAAGACTAATCAAATATTCTCATTAATAAATCATCTAATTATCAAACCTTCAGGCTTGTTGGAAATTATTTTCAAATTGATTCAAATTTCTGTAAATTTAGTTGTTATTAGATAGTCTCCACAACATTCATGGGAATTTATTTATGTGTGTTACTGTGATCTGTCTGATTCACTTATTCATGATTCATTATCTAAGCTCTGTGAATGTTTGGTTTTGTTATATTTACTGAGGGCATTTCAGGCTGAATAAATAAAATACAATTGTATGATATATAACACTTTTGTGATGCCAAGCATCCTCATTCTTAACTGAAAAAGTAAATTCATTTTGCATTCATCAAACACTACTCAATCAAATTTCTATTACATGAAAGTTTTTCAAAAAATGGAACCATTGTATCAGAATGAGTAACTCAGGCCAGAAGGGATATCAGGATGTCTCCAGTCCAAAAGATATTTTGCTCACAGCAGGGTCACCCATATGGTCAGACCAGGCTTCTTAAAGCTTTATCCACTTGAGTCTTGAACACCTCCAACTTGGGCAACTTCAGCCTCTCTCTGGTCTCTGGGAGCTGCAGCTAGGATCCCATGAAGTCATCTCTGCTCTGAGCTGAATAGGCCCAGCTCCCCAGCCAGATATATTACCAATCAAATCCAAATAGGATAATGAGAAATAAAACTAACTCTGAAAAAGCCTTCCCAACAACCCCTCCCTTCTTCCCAGGCTCAATTTCAGTCCTGCTTTCTTTTCCTCCTCTCTGCCAGCAGCAGGGAATGGCAGCCATGGTCAATATGAGTTCCCTACCACAGGAGACAGTCTATCACAAGCTATTTCCAATGGGCCACAATTCTTCACAAAATGCTCCAGCGTGGGTCCCTTCAACAGGGTGCAGTCCTTCCGGAACAGGCTGCTGCAGCATGGATCCCCCACAGGATCATAAGTTTTGCCAGCAAACCTGGTCCAGTGTGTGATCCTCTCTCCAGAGGGCTACAGGTTTTTTCAGAAGTTTGCTCCAGCACAGGCTTTCCATGGGGTCACAGACTCCTTTGGGCATTCATATGTTCAGTGTGGGATCCTGCATGTGCTACAGGTGGATCTCTGCTCCAACAGGGAGTCCCATGGCCTGCAGGGGCACAACTGTCTCACCATGGTCTTCCTCATGGACTGAGGGGGAATTTCTGTTACAGCACCTGAGGCACCTTCTCCCTTCCTTCTGCCCTGACCCTGGTCTTTGTAGGGCTGCTGCTGTCACATATCCTCAATCCTCTTTTCAGCTGCTGTTGTGCAGAAGGGGTTTTTTTCCCTTCCTGTCTCTATTATCCCAGAAGTTTTACCACCATCGCTGATGGGTTCAGTGTTGGACCGTGGTGGTTCTGTCTTGCAGCTGGCTGCTATTGGCTCTGTCAGACATAGGGGAACCTTCCCACTCACCACACAGAAGCCACCCCTTTGTCCCCCCTGCTACTAAAACCTTCCCATCCACACCTAATACACTAGAATACAAATACTTTAGCATGGGGCCAGTACTTTGTTACAAGCTACTGATTGCACAACAGAGTGCTATAAATGTAATGCTACTATCATAACTGCACCTGTTAATTTTTTTTCAACCACAATTTATAGCTAATTGCACCTTTTCACCCTTTGGTTTCATTGTGGGATTACAGTATAAAATTGCTATGAACATCACTTTAGTTTGTGAGTAATAAAAGAAAGACCCTTTGGTTTATCAGGTAACTGTGAGTTTATATCATATTTATTTAAAGACCTTTTATCTCCTTGTCTTTACTTCCTCCACCCCACCACTACACACATTTATTTTAGACAGGAATATTATCATCTTGTGATTCAGAGGTATGCCATGAGACTTAATGCACGGTGCCTTTTTTAATACCAGGTAAACAGTCATCATGTAAGTAGCCTGTGTAGAAATGTTTCAGGATTGATGCATGTCACAACAAATTTGGAATGTTATAAACACAAGGAATTCAAGAAAGAAAAAAGGACCAGGAAAACTAACATTGTATTTTACCTTCATATTACCCTAACGATAATGGGTATTTTAGTATAGACATGTATTTTTAACATAAAATTTTTCCATCAAATTATTTATTTTCCATTTATTAAGCCATCCTTTACTGGGAACCTGACATGAAGCTTTCTGAGCTGAAAATTCTCTCCAAATGGTCTAAGTGAGCAGAACTCCATGGCGTAATAGAACATAAAAATAGTACCGGCAATTTATATATGCAGTTAATTCCACTGATTATGTCCATCTTCCAAAACCAGCCCCTGGGTGTTACATTTAAACACTATCCTCCTTGCAATACTCTGCTTTGAGAAAAGGCTATGTCAAGAGTTGCTCTGAACACTGACTGCAAGGCTACGAATCACTGTCAACATGTTCAAAAATTAATATCTTTTCTTGGTGATACCAGAAGCACAGAACAAGTTGGGTAGCAAAATAAAATGTTGACATAACCAGCTACAACAATGAGCAAAGCAAATATGTGCCTCTGCATATCTACCCCATGAGAGAACATTGACATAAATTCAATTGCTTTAACAAATGAACAAGTTTGAAGCAGAAATCCTACACTAAGAAAATTGGTACACTTGTGTCAGTCTTCAGCTGTCTTATTTGTTTTGGAAAATTTTAAAAACTAAAAAAGTTAAAAACTCTAAATTTACAGTATGTGTGCACACATATTCATATATTTATATATGAAACATAAATATATATGAAGCAGATATATAAAATAAGGTTCCCTACAACAATGCTCAGTAGTTCTGCAGTAAAATTTTTCTCTAATTCTGAATGGAACCAGTGACATACATCTTCATATCTACTAGTTCCGTTCACTCATGGCTGGTTTTCATGCTCCTGAGCGCCAGTAGACTCACAGTACTCAATCTGGACAATTAGAGTACAAATTGTTCTCTAGTTGTACTGGTCAGCTTGAAAAAAAATATAATAAAGAATGGAAACAAGATACAAATGGAAAATGGGAGATAAATCTTAAATATTAAAAATGAGATTGTTGAGTGAAAGAGCAGAAATACACATGGAGAAGGATAATGAAGAATAACCAGGATAAATCGAAGTGTTAGGTGTAAAACTAAGTGTTATGTTATAAGTGTCTTCTTATGTTATAAGAAAGTGTTATAAGGTTGTAATTACCTGACCACAAAAATAAACACAGGATTAGGAGAATCAGTTCATACATATTCTTTTTACATTAAAATATCCAAAAAGTACATAATGGTGATTTCTGTGGATTGAAATATTGATTTCTCATTATGTTCAATACACTTGAATTTACATTAAAATATCCAAAAAGTACATAATGGTGATTTCTGTGGATTGAAATATTGATTTCTCATTATGTTCAATACGCTTGAATTTAATGTGACTAAATATGACTAAGTAAAACAGCTAGTTTTCTTTGCAAAATCTACATTATTTTTGCCCTATAGAAGCTTTGTTATTAGCAATTGTACTACTTAATCACATTCTCTGTCCTTCTTTACCATAAAAACAGAGACAGATGTAATCAACCAGAATTCTTTAATGGAACCGATTTATGATTCTAAAAATTCCTATAGCAGACACATATATCACCAATAACTGATGACTCAGAGAAAATCCAAAATCTTTTGAGAATAACATTAAGACAGATCACTAAGAAATATTTTCAAGAGACCTTCAGTGAGGAAAAGTAATGATTCCTCAGCAGATCCCTTTTAACCATATGCATTTTTAATTTTAGCTTAATAAAAACACAAGGAAGTTAACTTACAAAATAACTCACAAAAACAGGGGCTAAAATTGATCCAAATTATGGATATTATCCCATGTGATATATTTATTTTAGGCAAAGTGTTTATATGTGGGTGGTCACTTTAGCTCAGCAGTTTAGTAACCATGTATCAGATCAGTTTGTCCTAAACTTGTTTATCTGTTTCTGAAAATCAGTGAAAATAGGTCAAACTTTAGCTAGAACCTACGGAAACATAGTTTCTTGTGAAAATTTACATCTATTAAATGGATGTATAAATATGAATTTAGGAAATGAGAAATAGCCACCCTGATGTGGTTACTACGGCACACGAAAACATATTTGCTACTTGATCTTGAGGCTACCTGGTACAACATACCCTGTGCCCATGGAGCTAAAATAGGTGTTTGCCTTCACACTTCCTGTTGCTGGCTCCAAATTGTGCCTGGCCACTTCATACAGGAGTGGGCCAAAACAACACCAGAGACTGTACCAATAATTCAGTTCTCTAGAAGATCCTGACCTGTCTGGTTTAAGATGTCAGGTTTGTACCACTTAGAAGATTATTCAGTTCACTGGTATAGATACTGCCACTTTTTCTAAAATCTGGCCTTAGGTATGTTCAGATGTTTTGTTTGAGAATATTCTAGGTTTATAGACATATTTTTCCCAGAGAGATTGCCTTTATGAGTAGACTATCAAGGTTATCATGGCTGTAAGGGATGCAGTGTAGTATGGATTCAGGATAGCTGGATTCTGTTAATCATCTAGCCTAGCATATGATGCTGGGGTAAACACTCACATTATATCTAAACCATGGTAACTTCCCTAGTAATTCCCTGGTAAATCCAGACCAACATGGCAGCAATAAAAGGAAATTGGGTAAACAAGCCGGGATGAATGGGCCCTCAACAAGGGGATAATTACACAATCAGAAAAATCAGAGGACATATTTCTTTACCTGTAAGCTAACCTGATTTCATCTTAAGCCCACTTTTCTCAGGGTACTTTGCAGATTAATTCAGTCTAGGAACATAGCATTGCTCCAGCTCATGAGAAATAACACTATTTTCAACAGAGACATATTTAAGATGGTGTGGTTTTAGGTTTTTTTAATTAAACAACTAGAAAAAACTTATTAAAGTTTTAAAAAACTTATTAAAAAACTTATTAAACTTATTAAAATGGTTTGGTATCTGATTGCTTTTGCCACAAGCTTAGGAACACAGTTTTATGGTGAGCAATTAAAAGTTTTTGGATATCTATCATGAAGATCAGTGGAATTCCAACACAAACTTTAACAAAGGACTTTTTATTTTATATGACTATGATTGAAGGTATTAAAAAAGCACAAATTTTAGTAAAAAAGCTTCCCTAAATATCTTCTAAAACTAATCCTTGCATAACAGACAAAGGATATATGGAACACACCTTGTGCTGAAGCTTGAAATTTCCCTTTTTTATTTTACTTGATGTACTTGGCCCTTTATATAAGTGCCCAGTTGTTGTGTTGCCAACTGCTGACAAGTCATCCTCAGGTATTGCCCAATTATTCAATGTTAAATGACCACGGGCATTATTCCAGGGAATTCCTAGTTAAAGTAACACAGAAAGCAAGGATGTTATTAAACAATTTTCTTCCTTCAGTTTTTTCTGACTATCAGACCAGTACTGTAAATTAAGGAGCCAGAGCCCTGCTTAGATATTTAATGCACCTGTGTGTGGATGAAAGAGCCCATCACTCAGATGAGTAATAGGAACCATTCTGAATTCCTTCTGTTAAGTGAAAATCTGTGAAAAAGACCGAGAAATATCACTAGTTGGATAATAGCAATAAATTCTTGTGGACATAACTTTTCACTATGTCATATATCTTAAATTTGAAAAACTTTGATGAAAGGAAAGAAAATCTTCAGATTTCTTTCATGTGCAAGTGAAAGAATGACACCACTACCAGAGTTTTTTTCCTGAACTCAAATTTCACCCTACATATACCATAGGAAAAGTAGTCTGAGTGAATTCAATTTATGAGTTACAGAATTAATCTTAGTTCATATTACTGTGAAACTTAAGGAATTTTCATCAAGGTTAAGTTTCATAAATCTATCTGTCAATAAATTTTTGATGGCACAGTTAGATGGCTGTCTGCATATGTAAGGGAAACCTTTAGATAATGAAATTTTCGAAGACTGCTGACTTTAAACATTTTGTACAATCTACATTAGAAGGCTGTATTCTGTTTTAAAATAAAATTGTATAGCATTATCCTTGCTTTGGAAGGACAGGTCAGCATTTGAAAAAAATAATCCTAGTGATATGAAAAAAAATAGAAACTACAGTTAAGAAACTGTAAATGTAAAATAATAAGTAGCATTGATTCAGAATAGGTATTACTACCCTTTAGTATCATCATAAGGCTTAATTAATTCCTTATTAGAGTGTGTTCTTCAGCTTCTTATTATTTTGATTCCATAAATGTGCTGGATAAGTAGACAACATGGGACACTCTTACTTTATTCCCTGTGGTCATTCTATATCACGTGGTTTGCCAAATTATTATGTGTATAGGACTAATATCTAGATGCAAAGCTACAAGCCTGCATGGGTTTAAGCACTAGATTGAAACTATGCCCACTACTGTTTCAACTCATCTGGGATGAGAGTATAGGAAGAAAGATAAAATTCCAGGTCCTCCTATAGGCTCTGACTACTTCTCTCAGTTACTAGGTCCTTTAAAAATATCTATTTAACTCCAATTAAAGAATAAATGAGCAGATCAGTGATCTGTCTGCACACGTCTAATTTCTTGTCTGCTGTTGAAGTTCTATCTTTAATACCTCTGCACTGCAAGAAAGCTCGTATCCCTTAGAGAGGGATGAATAGTCGCTATTAGACATATTTTAATGAAGTTCTGAATTTCTGGGGGAGGTGTCAGAGCTTGAAGGCAGATTTTTGCTCACACAGCTGTCTGTGCGCACTTTAAGGTGCACTATTATCTATTGCACTCACAGAGAGTAACTGCATGGTGCTAAGTATATTTGCTGGCTTTGCAGGAGATTGAAGTTCAATTTTCTATTCTGTTGGACTCTAAATATAAGTTTCATTATGGCTCTTCCAGAAGCCATAGCTACCAAACTGGTTTTGAATCTGGTCTGTCTTCTGGAAGGTTTCATTTCAGAATTTCTGTAGTTCAAAACTGGAAACTCAGAAAGTTTAGCACAAGTGGAATAATAATTCACTTAGCTTTGTTTCTATTGACTTTAAATATAAACTAAGAGCACAATTAAGATTGCCTTCCTAAATCACTTTATCTTTACTCTGTTTCCTGTATGCAGGTCCAAGCAAAAGTGTCATGGACTTCAAACCTGCAACATACACTAAGATCACACTTGTCTTAGATAAGAAGTGTGCTCTCTGCTCTTTACTGAGTCTGAATAACACCAAAATTTAACTGCTGCAAAGACTCCAATCTGAAATGAACTTATTCCTCTTTCTTGCAGCATGCTCTTTTTCAAAACAGTTGTTAAGCACTATTATTGAATGGATTGATTTAACAACAAAGCATAAATTTAACTAGACATTGGCCAATAACATCTTAGCAACAGTTGTGTAAGTATCTCTCTCTTGGGTATACAGCAAGACTGATATCTACATGACATAACATCATCAAAATCTAGTGAGAACAGTGTATTTTAATAAGAGAGAAGCAGCATCTTGTGGCTTTTGTGTTTTCTGTGAAGATTCAGATGGAGACAACAGTAGAACCACTGAAATAAAGAAACTGGAAAAAGTAGATTTGTTATGTTGTTATCTGGTGTCAGTAACTCAAGGTCAACAATTGCTGAGCTCTGTTGCATCAAAAGTTTTATTCCAGGGAAAAGAGATTCTGATCTTGATTAGAGGTGAATGCTACCTGAATGTAAAGAATACCCAGACATAAATTGGCTGAGCATGAGGCTGCATTGTCAGAGCCTCTGCTGGAAAAGACCATGAATTAAACAAAACCAATCTATGTGGAATCTATGTGATTCTCAGTAAGGACGCACTGTCACTCCATAGAGGAAATCCTAAGCCATTTGTTCATCAGATTCCCCTGTACTCAGAAAAGTAAACTGTAACTTAAAAAGCACATAGATCCAATATGCTAAATGAAAAAGAACACAGCAGAGGAACATTTTATGAGTTTTAGAAATTAATCTTTGTTGCAGAAATTTGTTAAATTTTGTGCTATATCCCATAAAATCAACAAATGTAATATGGATACCACACATTTAGAATAGCTACCACAGAAAGTGAGTAAGAATACAAGACCTTATTCATTAACTCTTTTCTTCTGTTACTTCAAAGCATCTGTAAGAAAGAGCTGGCCAGTGTTTTTAATTTCTGACTCAAAGTTGAGATTCTTCCTTTTCTTCTCCAGTATCTAACAGTTTATTGCAAATGTGGAAATGTTCCATCCATATTTCTCAGATTTTTGTCTTTTTTCAGCTCTATGAAGAGGTTTTAAAGGATCAAATGCAGACTCTTTGATAGTCTATAAGAGAAAGTGAGGATTTTAAGAATAAGGACAGCAAGGATTTCTCATTTAAAGAATGAATGTTATCTACTAAAGAAAAGTGTGATTAAATAAGTATAATAATTAAATATATCACCTCTTCTTTTACAAACCAAGAATGGACACAAAGGAGGGTTAAGTCAAACTCTATATGCTGATGAAATAATTGCGGTAAGGAACAGAACTCACAGGAAGGAAATGAGAAGGATTAAAGTTGTGCTAGTGAATAGCTTTGAATTGCTGCAAATTCTGTTAAGAGTTTGTGCAGAATAGAATAAAGAATCCTCCTACCTTCATTCCGCTAAGAAAAGAAGATTTAAAAACGTTCTTTCTTTCTTTCTTTCTTTCTTTCTTTCTTTCTTTCTTTCTTTCTTTCTTTCTTTCTTTCTTTCTTTCTTTCTTTCTTTCTTTCTTTCTTTCTTTCTTTCTTTCTTTCTTTCTTTCTTTCTTTCTTTCTTTCTTTCTTTCTTTCTTTCTTTCTTTCTTTCTCTTTCTCTTTCTCTTTCTCTTTCTCTTTCTCTTTCTCTTTCTCTTTCTCTTTCTCTTTCTCTTTCTCTTTCTCTTTCTCTTTCTCTCTTTCTGCCTTTCTGCCTTTCTCTCTTTCTGCCTTTCTCTCTTTCTCTCTTTCTCTCTTTCTGCCTTTCTCCCTTTCGTCCCTTCGTCCCTTCCTCCCTTCCTCCCGCCACTTCCGCCACTTCCGCCACTTCCGCCACTTCCGCCACTTCTACCACTTCCTTCCGCCACTTCCTTCCGCCATTTCCTTCCTTCCGCCGCTTCCTTCCGCCGCTTCCTTCCTTCCGCCGCTTCCTTCCGCCGCTTCCTTCCTTCCGCCACTTCCTTCCTTCCTTCCGCCACTTCCTTCCTTTTTCTGTGTTCTGAAGTTAGTGGCCCTAAGATCTCTGTTCTGCATGAAGCACACAACCAGCAAAAGATACTCACATTAATTCAATATTCCTAAATCTAATCAACTTAATATCAGGAAGCTGCTTGGAAACCACCGAGAAATTTGGAACTGGCCTTAAGCATAAGAGCTCTGCAGGCTTTTCATTAACACTTCATAGTGTGGGAAGTAGCAAGGCATGGGGTTTTTTTCACTCTAAGTTAATGTTCTAGGGATGGAAGTTTTGCCAGAGGTGTCTTTCAGGGGGAAATCCTTCCAAATGCAGGAAGAGAATAACCTTTCTTTGTCATGGCAATATCAGGAACAAAAACTGGAATATCTCTGCTATTTACCTACAGCGTGCTGCTGGAGACATTCCAGAAAACATCTGAGTGGGCTAAGTAAATCAGGATATATTAAAATACTTTATTGTAGCTTCATATATAGTACTTCTTCCATATGTTTTGGTTACAAATCTTATATTGCTAAAAATATTCTGGGTAAGGTTTCTTTCTGAAGCTGCAAACTGTGTTTTATGGAATATTTCCTCTTCTTTTCCTCCATCTTACTTATTTCCTTTCCTCTGTCTATGAACACTTTGATGGATTTAGTCTCACCAAGGTAAACAATCTCTTGATGATCTTCATGCTATTTTATTCCATGGCCTTAGTTGAAGAAACAAGGTTTATTTTCATTGGACAGATTATGTGAACACATTTTCTGTAGAAATATGTGTCTAACAGATGGCTTCAATTGAACTGCCAAGGAGCCTTCAAATGGTAACAAGTTTGAGGCACTGGACACTGTTAAACTAAGTTAAAAATCAGTGATCTACAGTTGAAAGCTTAAACACCTAGAGCTCATTAATCCTCAAACTTTAAAGTTATTTCTAAACTTCCATGAACTGTAATTTTAGCTATTTTTAGGTACTTATTTTAGTTTAAGAACTTATGACTTTAAATTAATCAGCCTATTTCATGTTTCAGATCTGGAAATCATGAGAAGATGTCATAAAATATTGGCAATTAAGTAGAAAAATTACTTTAAAAATCTCTTCTTATGTGCCTATATAAGTCATATTGTGACTGTTCTTGTGTTACAGAATCTTTGTAAATCAGAAAGATTTTTTTTGTTAAAAAAAAAACAATGCAAATCAAGTATAATTTGTTGCTGAAGAATAATAACCAGTAAAATCTTGTGTCTATACCTCTGTTTTGTTTCTGTGCTTATGATTACCAAGAAAATGAAATTGCGAATTATTTCTTGCTGACTTTATATGTTTATTTGTGTTTTCTGTTCAACTGCATTAAAATTCTTGCCTTCCAGACAAGTTCAGAGACAGAAAGAAAAGAATGTTCTTCAACAATATAAATATTATAAACATTTTGCTGAAATATGTCAATTTTAAGAAATAGCCTTGAGATCCTTGTGATGTCACCAAGAATATCACTTTTTTTATTCTGAGTGAATGTATTACTCTTGAAAGATACTAGACTAATGATAACGAAGATTAAATTACTTTAGTCATTGACATACTTACTGCAACACTGTCCTGCAAAACTTTTTCAAGGGGAGGGAAATAGTCACTTTTGGCTAGACACTATTTGATTAATAATGTTTTAGTGTAGAAGGAGTCCATTGGGACTAAATATAATAAAGAGCACCTGGTAATATAGAGGAGGAAGAACTTTCCTTTTAGCTGTGTCAGAGGAATGAAGATGTGAAGTTACAAAATAGAAACTTTGTACATTCCATAAATTTTGAGAAAAATCTGTATCATGACAGTGATTTATTCTGATGGACACAGTCAAGAAAAGTTTATTCACACCATGCAAGGTCAGTTTTTAGAGTTAGATCTGGCTCAGACTGTAAAGTGAAATCCCTTCAGCCCATGGACATGCAGTTGCCTTGCACACTTCCGTTTGGTTTCACCACATCCTTTTTCAGTGATGAAAGAGTTCTAAGGAGTCAGATGGTTTATTCTGAGACAGTAATCAAGTGTTGGAAATTTCATAGACAGTCAGAAGTTCCCCTATAATTTGAATATAAGAATTTCTTCTAAAATAATTTCAAAATAAATGATGGGGTTTTTTTCTAAGCTCAGGAAAACTCTAATTGTATACGCAGAAGTATGAGAATATTGCGCCTCTGATACTCAATACACTTTCTTCTGTTTAACCTTCTGACTCATAGGAAGAGTCAAAGGAGGTACCAATGAATTCCACAGGCTAGGTATATATTTCCCTATTTTTCAGTTTCTATTACATATCTTTTACCTAGCTTATCATGTGAAAATCTAAATAGGAGCAGTTGTGTGAGTGCTTCAGTATATCATTACCTAATATATGTACAGGTACATGTATTAGGTAATGGTATATGTATTATACATATACCTAATATATGTACAGGTAACACATGCCTTTTCATTACTTGCTTCCAAACACTCAACAAGTTATAAATATTATTGTGTAAAAAATTCTGTCCTGCTGATGTCTATCTAATTAGTTTTCATGGATTATTTCTCTTTTGTCTATATCTTGAGTATGGAATTACCAGAAATATAAGCAGCATTTAATGAGAAAAAAGAAATCTTGGCATTTTTCTTCTTGTTGAATTAAATGTTGTACAGTTGAGGGTAATTTAATATGAAATTTATGCATCTTAAATCATCATGCGTGTCTTCTAGTAGAATGAAGATTCAATCAGGTCCCAGTCAATTGGACCAGATGCACAAATAATATCTATCCCACTGCAACTAAAGCTTTTAATCAATTTATGTATGTAGAGACTGCCCTCAACAGGGGAACATCACTAAAAAACCCAATTTTAACATATAATATTCTAGATCTCAGGAAAAGTTAGACATGAAAACTTCAGTTAATGAAACAAGCTGTTCATTTTGGGTGAGGGGAGTTTCTTAATATATATACTTGTTAATTAGTAAAAGACCAGTGTTTGAACATAGTGGTTTTTGTTTCATCATTCTTAAGTAACATTAGACTTTCCAAGACATAGGAATTGATTTACACATTGAAAAGAGAGCGATGCAACTACTTTAGAATTCTGAATCTTTCAAATAAGCATGCATAAAATGATGGTAATTGTGTTTGTTTTCTCTCATAACAACACAATGCTATGGAAATAATGCTTGGTAAAACCAACTGTAGACCACAATCAATCTTTTTTTTTGTTCATTTCATTCCTCAGAAGATTTTCTGGAATTAAATATTATTATAAAATCAACTTTCCAAATGAAGTTTTTTCAAGGTATGTATTACTACTTCTCTTTGGTAAGGTCTATGTGTTTTTACATCTTCATTCTCCGGTATGACGTATTTTATGACAAGATGTCAGTCATTTCTGGCTTTCTTTACTTGTAAGGTCCAGAAAAATTATGCTTTTACTGCTCTTGTCATATGGAAAAGAAATAAGGATAGACATCCAATTATGTGGAAAAATTTGCAAAGAAATAAGGCTGTAGGATCCAAAACACTGACTAGATCCCTACTGTGCAAGATGATAAACATACACAAAAAAGGAAAATTCTGCCCCAGAAATCTGAGCATCAGATCTGTGTGCTTTGAAGGAAAAAAGTATTAATTTCAGGGAAAGGACAGGGAAGTGAAATGAAATAGCACCCTTTTTAAAATAATTTTTTTCCTCATGTTGGAAGGCACTTGATCTTGGCACTCCAGGAATTAAAAAAAAAAAAAAAAAAAAAAAAAAAAAAAAAAAAAAAAAAAAAAAAAGTGATATTCAGTGGTAATATTTGGGGATTTCTTGATTTTTGGGAAAGAGCACAGTTACCCCATCCTTGCCAAATACTCCAAGTAAATGTTCTGCATGGCTGCACTGCTATTCTTGCTCAGCACTCTTTTTATGGTCAGAGCCTGTGGCAATTTCACCAGCTTTCCACAATATCTTATCATGTTTGATTTTACTATAATATCATGAATACAAGTTGTGACATTCTCCCTTTTATTGCTGCCTGAAGTTAAGAGTAACAAATAATACCAGTCTGAAGCAAAGTAATATGTTTCTTTTCATTGAAGAGGTAGAAGAAGCATCCAGTCTTCTCTCTGCTGAAATTAAAAAAAACACATCTTATCTGTCCAGAAAGCCTGAGCTCTCCTTGATTTGTCTCTCAGACTGTTTGTGATATCAAAGTGGTCAAGAGGTCTATTAAATATAAAATACAAACTTTAGGAAGTAAAGGCTCTTTTCCTTGCAGAGTGGTTAAACTACTATAAGTTCACATTGCATTTTTTTTCTTTTCTTCAATGAAACTTGTATTTGCTTCACAGTGAGAGGTGATATAGGTGCTGTAGGTTTTCTTTGATATCTAAATGCATGTTAGAGTTATTTGTTCATCCTTTTATTTTCAGTCTGAACTTTCTCCAGCTAAGGAGAAACCTGAAACTGGATTTTCATCTTCATCTCACATCCAAGCCATTATGTGAAAGTAAATTAGCATTAAATTGTTCAAGTCACCATAATTCTTAGCTGTTTATTAAAGCAGAATTACCTGTGTAATTCACCACATCTGTAGATGTACTGAAACAGAATCTTCAAGTGACTTGGGAACTCTACACAGGATATGGACAATCAAAACCTACATGTTTTGGTAATAACATATCCATGTCCTGGATATGTTCTTAAACGAAATTGTTGATGCCTTTACTTGGAAAATTGCTATTCAATTAAGAATATACTATGGGAAATTTAGAATCAGTTAATCAGGGTTATTTTAGTTTTTGCAGTTAAATATATCAAAACTGTAATTTTTATATTAGTTGGAGTGCATAATATCAATTCTCACTTCAGGCTGGTCAATATGCTGATGGCATTTCAAGTTTTTGTGTTATGTAATTCATAATCCTTCACAAATACAACATAACATACAGACTACTTAGAAAATGTTTGGGTGGTTTGTTTTTTGTTGTTTTTTTTTTTTTTTTTCCCTAGATCCTTAAATAGCTGAGAAAAGGGGCAGAAGAGCAAAAATAATGAAATTATCCCACTGACAGCTAAATTAGATATTCATGTATTTCATATAAGCATAAATCTGATGAAGGATATCTTACAGATATTTGGAGAAAGAGCATAGAGGGATTAAACAAAAATTCTTAAGAGGTCTTCATTCTCATTGATGCAAATATATTATTAATAAGAACAAAGGAAATAAAATTAAACTGCTTTTCTTGAATTCCTCTGCTCTCTCTCAGCTGAGTGGTAGTGTGCATTTATTTTTTATTCCTCTGCTTAAATTTGAATTCTGGCCAAGGAAGCAGACAGGAGAACAGCAGCACTTGGCTCTATATCTTACCTTCTTGCACATTTTCCTCTGTCAACATAATTACCTGCAGATATATATTTATCCCTGAAAAGAAAATTATCTAATCCCACCATGCACCATGAAGAGAGCTGGCAGATGAATAAATGACTGACAGATTTTTAATGTTGTTTTATGTGGTAGATTCTTTGCTCTACAATCTTAAAGCTCTGGAAATGTACCATTGTCAACTGCTGTTTAATTTCAGAATTCCTTTTGTTTAAATTTCTTGTATTGAATCAGATTAAGTGATTCACTGTGCTGAGCAAACAATGTGAAGTCATCCACCAGCAACCTGTTTTTAGTATCAGTAAACTTCCTCAGCTATGGTTTTCAGTCCTGTAAGTTATTGTTACCAATACTACCAGGCATAGTTGGAAGATATTTCTGGCGCCCCCTTATCCCTCCCAATATTTCTGAAAAAACATTCATAGCATGTATTGCCACTATTGTGTGGATATTTATCTGTTGCTTCTTATCCATTTTATTTATGTAGTCTTTTTGGGGTTTTTTTGGGGGGTTTTGAGTTGGGTTTTTTTTTTTGGTTGGGTGACGGTTAGCCTTTAATAAAACTTTGCTGGATGAATTCTCTTCTTTCCCATGCTCTTCTGTTTTGAAACTTATTCTGCCTAACAAATAAATAAATAACTACTATCTGGTGTCTTACAGACCTCCAATAGACCACAGGCCATAAGTTCTAAGAGACCACACTAAAGTACTCAAAAAATGTGCCAATCAATTTCTAGCCCATTAGCAATTATCTTTAAGAACTCCCACAAGACCAGGGAGCATAGATGAGTATAATTGCCTTGTAAAGTAAATCTTTGTGAACAGAACCATATACATAATAATTCTGCATCCTATAAATATATCAGGGAAAGTACTGAGTAATCTGTAAGCATTTAAGAAGAATCAAGATGATAATAGAATAAACATCTTGACAGGTATTTGTATCAAAGCATATTGTCAGACCTCCTCGAAGTAGTAACTGATGTAGAAAATCAAGAACTCAGAATTCTGATTTAAAATCTGATAAGCATTTTTACACTGATTTATATGGCTTGAATGGGAAATTGTAACAGAAATGACCATATTACAACAGAGTGATAATAGATATATTGGAAAAAAATATTTAGAACAATGTAGTACTTATTTAACATTTTTAAGAAGGATTCAAATGTCATAATTTCTATAATAGCCAATATTTTATTAATTATAAATTTTCATTGTAAGTGTAATCTTGAAATAAATCAGTGAATGTGGGAAGGAGAGAGGCAGTGCCCATCTCCCATCTTGGAAGGGATCAATAAACAGCACTGAGAGATATCAGAGATGATTTCTTAGTTGTGCTTCTTCTTGTAGCAGACTTCAGGAAGCAGAATGACAAGTTTTAAGCAGAACACGTTACAAAACATGCATAATATTATAGACCAGGACAGATCAGCAAATAAAACTATGACCTTTACAGAACTGAGAGAAAGAAAAAGTTGGTAATGCTGACAGACAGGTTTTCTTCAACTGAGGAAGGATGTGCTGAGAATTTACCCTTGACAGACATGCTGAGAATTAACCATTCATGGAATTAAATCTTCCATTTATGGACCCATGAAGGTTTCTTCTTCCATGTATCTTTTTAAAACAGCATGAGAAATTAACATCTCAAATTTCAGCCAAATAAAGATTTTTGCATTTTTTTTCACTCTATGAATAGAGGTGAGCTCTAAGTGATGGGTGCTGTAAAATCCACATCATGAAGATAAACACAGATTAGACAGGCATCAGACTAGAACAGTTCAGATGTACTGTCTTCCGACACAGGATGGGAGAAGAAACCAGAAAACTTCTGTAAGTAATTTTGTCAGCCTGTGATTTAACTGCTTCCCCTCAGAGTAACAATTCCCTAGGGATTTTTGGTAACTCCCTCTGAATATTTAAGATGTCTATATGAAATGGATGTGGTCTGCTTGTCCCATATATATTTAATTAGAAAAAAATCTCCTTATATTATCTGTCAGAGTGTAAGTAGGCGAGATTAGAAAACTTTTCCTTTTACAAACTATTTTTAATTTAAACATATTGCTGAAATATTGCCATAACTCATCACTTTTCAATGGAATGCCATTTTTATGTGTGACACTTAAAAATTTTAATATTGAATTCAGCAGGTATCTACTACAAAAATATTTTCCTTCAGCAAGTATGTAGATACTGTATTATCCTTTAGTACTCTAACTACCTCTCCTGAAAGAAGTTACCATTGCCAAGGCTCAGTATGATGAGTAAACATCATCAAGGTTTCTTAGTCTTTCTTCTATCTTATTTTCTTTTTATCCTTTTTTCTGAGGATGATGTTATTCTGAAAAAAAAGTATGGCACTGATTTTTTTTTGAGATATTATAACCATTTGTCATACTGAAATTTTCTGTAATCTGTTTGTGTCCAGTTTTGTGAAGTACAAAACCCTCTTGGTCATCTAGCTTTACAGCTGCATGCTCAATCTGAGAATTAAATAAGTAATTCAACAAAATTAAATTGCATTCATTAGAAGATTAAATATCTGGTCTGTTTATTTAACTAGATTATGATATAACAATGTGATATATATTACCTGGAAACATGACCAAACTTCAAATATTTCACATTTTTCCCAGTTTGCCTAATGTAGTGTGCTTTTTCTTTTTCTTCCTGTTTTTCAGCCCTGCAAGGCAAGAATTCTGTTATACTACCAAGTTTCTAGAACACCTTAGACACTGTAAGACACATAGACACAGGCTATGATACATCATATTCCAGTGATCTAGATCCAATAGGAGAAATCTCTGAAATGTATTTCATTAACATTTCAACAGTCCCTGAATAAGTTCACTATGTGCAGTAAAGAATTTCAACCACAGAATTACAATATTGTGCACTTCCTCAGATTGGAAAGGACTTCAGCAAGTCTTTAGTCCAGAATTCTGGTAAATCCCTGTGTACCATTCCCATTTACCTTCTCCATCTTTATGTTTACAACAAAGGTTGTGAAGAGGACTAACTTCTTGATTTTCCTTGGGAACCGTCTGGGGCTGAGCAACCTATAGCTCCAAGGATTTTCCCTCCCAAAGTTTTTGAAGATGGACATGACCTTTCTTCAGCCACCAGGGACCTTGCATGATCTTCACAACCTTTTGAAAACTACAAAAGTAGCCCAGCAATGACATTAGCCAAAGATATTAGATTTTGACATCTTAAAGGGTGAGATTCAGCTCCAGATTTAGTCTCCTAAAAGTAGGTATCAATAGTAGATGTCTATACATAAAGCTGGATATTTACCCCCCCTTCTAGAAGCACTTTGTATCTTTTCTATTGGCAGGCAGCTGACTTGCTCCTAGGATGACATTGACTGAATTGACCTCTTTAGTTGCTCCTACCACTTTTGCTAGGGGTGTCCATGGCGAATCCCAAGAGCTGTGAACAATTACATATTTTGTCTGTAGTTTTCTTGTTGGGAAAAGAGATTGTAAAACAAGATTAGAGGATAATGTGAAATTAAAGGGAAGAGTTTTCCCCCTCTTTGCAGGGGGCTATCATTCTTGACAAACTCATTAGTGTTGTTGTGAGAGTCAGCACACAGACAAAAACTATATGGTTTTCTTGGATTCCCAAAAGATATTTGACAAGGTTCCTCTCCAGCCATTTTTCAAGAAAGTAACCTATCATGGGATAAAAGGGAAGCCATTGCATGGAGGAATGCTTCTTAAAAAAAAAAAAAAAAAAAAAAAAAAAAAAAGAAAGTAAGAGGCAATTAGTCTATTTTCCCATTTTCCCAGTCGAGAGTGATCACTAATGGAGAAAGGTTCCACAGAGATCTATGCCGGTGCTATTCATAAACACTCCAGGAAAAAGAGACAGTGAGGTGATGAAATCTGTTAATATCTACATAGAACAATTGAATGTCTGTATATCTAAAACAATTTCCTTAGGGAAAAAATAATCTAAACTTCACATATACATTCATGGCTCTAAGTGAGCAATTAAAGCTCAGGAAGAAGATGTTGATTTCATAGTGTAAAAATGTCAGCTTAATGATCAGAAGCAAGACAAAACTAAAAATGCTGGAAATTCTTAAGAAGAATTAAAAGAACAGACTGGGGTGATTTTGGGGGTTTTTATAGAGAAAAAAAAAAAATTTGTCCCACTATTCAATTCAAAGGCCCTCACCTTGAAAGATATTTTGACATCTGACTCCCCTATTAAGGAAAGGATATAGCATTTTTTGAAAAAAAAGACAGGAAGACAAGTGACAGGAATGATTAATTTTAGACAATAAGAAACCATTCCCTGTGCAAGGAACCACTAAAGAGTATGATATTATTCAGTCAGCTTAATTGATAATAGAGGGAAAAAAAATGGACAAGGAGATGCAGCAGAGATATACAAAATCCTAAATGACATGGAGATTATGAATGGGGAAATATTTGTCACTGTCTTTTCAAATATAAACATTTGGGACCATCAGATTAAACTGATGGTGGAGCTGTCTGGCACAACTTACTTTGAGTTTCAAGAGACACCAAAGGCTTCTGAAAGCAATTTGAAACTCACAGAAATTAATAGAAAACTGCTCCGTTGAGTGCTATTATACAAGAAAATACACTCCTTCTTCAAAAACTTCATGGTCTGAAAATTCATGGATGTCCTGGAGACCATTTCAGTAAAAAGCCTTTGCTTTTGCTAGATTTTTCTTCACACATTCACCTATGCATCTATTATTAGCCATCATCACATATGAGATACTGCATTTCAAGGCTTTTGCTTTGATGACTGTCCCAATGCTTCTAACAGCTGGTATATTTTTGAGCACAATTTCAACTCTTTGTGAAGTGATAAATTCTGCCATTTGTCTATCTTCTCCTAAGATGCTTCTGGTTTTATCAGTTCCCTAAAAGAAAACTTTAAACCATTACTACTGACATTTTTGGTGATTCTATAGAATGTTTTGATTATAATAGGAAGTCGGTATTTACATACTGACCTGAAAAAATTTATAAGCAGAAAAAACTCTCCTAAATAATAAAGACCTGTATTTTACAATACGGATTCAAGAAGCTCTTTGTTATTACTAGTCCTCTTTTAGTAGAATCAGAAGTTACAGGATTGCTAAAAACAAGTACTTGACAAGATATCTTGGTCCCTATTTGCAGATGTTCAGACAACAGCATACACTTAAAATGTTTGGATCAATGAGTAATTAGTGCAGCCTCTGACTCTGAGGTCATGGCTCTGAGATTCAGCACCAAGTCTAGACATAAGTAGAGCCTACTGAATCATTCAAATCATTTTCTCTTGTTTTCTGTCATGCCTGTTGCCATTAGACACAACACATAGATAATAAAAAAATACTCTTGTCTTCAACCTAGGCACTCTATACAGAATCCTTATGTTACAGCATCCTCATTGATTGCCAGATTTTGTGTGCTTTGTTTTTTTTTCATTTTCAGGTGATCATCAAAAAGCCTGTGTGATTTAAAGATTAGGGAATTACACTGACTTTTGTGTTGCAGTGTGTATGTTTGACTAAATGCATCTCAGAGTGGATCTCATCATAATGGTCTGTTAATATTCAGAATTGAAATAATATTAGTCTTTTATTATCTCACTTTTTATTTTTTACCACAATCTCTGCTTTCTTTTTATGTGTTTTCTTCAATGATGGATTGAACTGTGCTCCTTATGTGCTTTTCTTCTTGAGTTTGCTAAAAGAAGAACATGAGATTTCAGCTGATTCCTGCTTCTACTTTGCTACTTTATCTCAATCTTTTATTAATACATTATTTGTAAATCCCCCATGTTTCTATTAGAATGTTTTTGTTTTTTCCCTCTGCATTGAAAATGCTTTGATCTTTTCAGCATGTTTACCATGCCACCTCTCTGTTTTCTCATATGAAATACACGTACTCTCTTTGGCACTCACCTAATATCACAAAATACTCCAAAAAGTACAGTTACTATGAGAATCAGCCTGTGACAAAGCTTTCATGAAAACAGAAGACACAGGAAGAGCAGATTAATTTGTATTATATCTTTGGCATGAGACTAACTCCCTGTGAGACTGTATGCAAGCTGGAGCTAAATTATTTTTTATGAATGTAATGTCCTGTGGCTACAAAATTTAAAAACATCAAAGAATGTAAGCACTCTAAATACTTTTGCCGTGTAAATGTAGCTTGTGATGAAGACACAAATCAGTATAAAAGCAATTCTTGTTTTGAAAGGAATGGTGTTGTATGCTGTTGATTTTTGTCAACCTTCATTCTAATAAATGTCCTCCGCTCTTGATTTCTAAGCAAACTGCTTTTTTCAATTATATTATATGTCTACAATAATTTGAAAGTTGGAGTACACTTGGAGTTGGCTGTTACACTCATCATACTAAAATCAAGAGTGCTATTCATCCTCACACAGAAGAATAAAATCACAGGCTAAGATAAAAATGAAATTTCTCTTCTTGGTACTATATTAGTACTATAAATTCTAGTAGATTAGTGAAGTAACACTTTTTTAGGAAGCATTCAACTGGAGCTTCTCTGGGTACAAAAAACATATAATAAGTATAGTAAAGCAGTTTTTATATTCACAGTAAGTTGGTCATCAAGTAGAAATAGCTGAAGAATTATTTTAATTTGACTTCACTTTAGATTCCCTTGTTCATTATAAAAATAAAAATAAAACAAATTTAGACTTACTAAAATAAAAATTAAGTAGTCAAAAATTTTTGGATTCTTATTTCTCTTGTGTACAGAGAATATAAAGTGTTACTAATACAATTAGCTTTCCCATACAAGGGTGAAAATGGATACAAAAGGTGCAAGACAGTGAAGGAGCAAACACATTTTTTCAACTAACATAGCATGTGGTGCTCTGGAAATTATTCTGAAACCCATAATTCATGTATGACCCCTTGCTGTCTCATTTACAGTGCCACTATAACTTCTAGTAAAATGCCTGCAAGCTTTTTCAAGGGCAAAAGAAATCCATAATTAGAAGTTTTAAAACAGTATATTATTTCCTTCCTTATTGCTAGGGGACAGTGAGAGCAGCAGTATTTCTACTGGAAACTTTTTGATTTGGCAACGGGTTTGTGGGAGTAAACATCTAGTTTATGTGGAAGAAATACTGCTTGAGTCAAAATATAATACAGAATGTATAATTCTCATAGTTTAAGCCACTTTCACTTTTAAGATGGAAATTAAGCACCATGCAGCTCAATTCTCCCCTCACTCACTTGATCACAGGTGCCACCCTCCACCTCCTCAGTGCCATCCATGATGTCCCAGACATTGTGGCTCAACTTTTGTAGAAGTAGAAAATCTCTAATACTGACAAACTCAAGGTAACCCAGTGATGATTGCATGAAAATCTTTGTGGACTTCAGCAAGCATTTGACCGAATTTTTATTGTGTAGTGTGCTATGCAGATCTAGAAACAGTTTTCTTCATGCTCATGTATGCATAGGAATACAGCCATGTAACATTCTTGTCGTTGATAGGAAAATGGTTATATGCATAAAAGCTTTCTCCAAAGTGAGTTAAAAAAACCAAAAAAACAACCAACCAACCAACCAACCAACCAACCAACCAACCAACCAACCAACCAACCAACCAAAGTCCAACCTACATAGTGCCAGCATATGCCACCAATTTCAATCCTTTTGTTTATGCCCTTATGATTAGAATTTTGGAGTTGACTATTATCTTCAGATATTTTGTTGCAAGTAGAAAACATTCAATATGAGAGACCAGGATAATAAATTCTTTAAATCATAAGGTTGATTCACTTTGGGCCCTCAAACTTCTTTATTCTTTGCACTTACCTTCAGCAAACCACATGCTCAACAAGGATCATAGTTGTCTCTGCAGGTGCATATCTGGCAAAAAACTTTATCTATTGATTTAGGAATCAGTTTTACAGATAATTTTACTATCTGTTTTTAATTGAATGGCACTCTTCAATCCCATTCTTGACACAACAAACAATACAAATTTCTACTCGTTTTCCATTAAAAATATAAAAATTGTGGAAAAGACATATTTTTCACCCTATTTGAAACATTGCATATCAAATATAAATTTTGATTAAGAATTCCAGGTTTCTGGACAAAGGGGATAGAAGTTTGGTAGAAACAACACTGCTGCACTAGAGCACCCTGTAGTTCAATGGCTCTGGTACAGACACAGTGGCCCAGGTTTCAAACCTCCACCCTTTAATGGAAGCAGAATGTGAATTTTTTTCATGTGAGTGACACACCAAGTTAAATTGCATATGATGGACACTAAAGTGTCCAAGCCTCCCTGTGAAGAGCTGTTTCCTAATTGCTGCAGATGACACTGGTTTAGATGAGGATTTACAGTAGGAAAACATGCAATTATCACATTACTTTAATAAAGGTCAAAGTAGGAATAATTTTTGTAATGACTCCTTGGAATAACTCTTAGGAAGTCAGGAGACAGACTCAGGCTAAGTATCAAAGCAAGAAGCAAAGCTAGAGAAGACTTAAAAGTCAACAGGCTTTAAAGCATATAATGATGATAAAAAGGGCAGTAATTACCAATTAAAAGCTGTACCATCTGAGTTAGACTTTCACATACCTTATCCCTCTGGCATTAATCTTTCTGGAATGATCATTGCAAAGACTTAATACAGTTTGTGTGAGTACTACAACAGAAAAGTTTGATTTTGAACAAAAAGCTTAATTGCTACAGTTTGATGTCTATCAAAAGTTCAACAACTTAAAAACTTCAATAACCTTCCCCTTTGAGATACACAGATCTAGAGAAACGGGAGAGAAAACAGTTTTATCAAAGCTGAGTTTTATGCTAAGGAGACAATGGAATCGTACAGCAAAATTTAATCAAAATCTACATATTAACTTGGAAATATAGAACTTGTCAGGTCCTGTCAGGGAGCTCACTGGTCTTGCTGCATACATTTGCAGGCACTGTAGTGCCCACTGTTTTCATGTAGTATTCAAACTTCCATCATGTTCAGATTTTGTCTTTTTTGCTCAATAAATACCAGGCGGCCATTGTAAGTAAAAGGCTACAGGCATTTCACTTTTCCTCACCTTAATTTTACAAGACATCAGGGATAGATCCTATTTGATTTGTTATGAAGAACACTCATTATGAGAATTTACTATCAGAGTCAAGTAACAGAAATTTGGTATCTGATATCTCTAGTTACAATGTGAGGTTTAAGGCAGTTTGACTTTCAGAGGACTTGTGACTCAGTTCCTGATCACTGAAAATGTACAACCTCAGGCTGGGAAAACATGCTGTACGTATTATAAAGAGGAAGGAAGTGTGAGAAATAAGTTAATGGAAATCGGCTTTTGCTGGGTATTATATGGATTGATATTATATTATTATGTTATTAATTAAATATTATAATGTCATTATTGTTAAGATTATCATATGTGTTACAAAGTGGTTGATGTTGCTACAAAGGTCTAGTTGTGAGGTTGGTTTTCCCAAGGATGGTTTTGTATGTTGTAATGTGGGTTTATGACTTCACATCAGACAGATTGCTGCCAGCCAAACCTTCGAGAGACAGCCTTAAAAGGAGCAGAACTTCATCCAATGATAATCCTGACAACCAAAGTGACAAAACTATGTGGGCACTGAAAAGAGTGGCATGGGGTGAGACTATGTAAAATCAAAATAAATATGCATAATGATGACGCAACACCAGGGGTATAAAAGGTGGAGCCACCATTCTGCGCACGAGCATCTGGCATTTGGCCACACTCCCATCACTGTCTCTTTTGCATTGCGAATTTTTGGTTTTTTATTGTTCCCAGTAAAACTTCTGTAACTCATTCCCACTGGTAGTCTGGGTTGAATTGTTTATAACGGAAGGAAGGAAGGAAGGAAGGAAGGAAGGAAGGAAGGAAGGAAGGAAGGAAGGAAGGAAGGAAGGAAGGAAGGAAGGAAGGAAGGAAGGAAGGAAGGAAGGAAGGAAGGAAGGAAGGAAGGAAGGAAGGAAGGAAGGAAGGAAGGAAGGAAGGAAGGAAGGAAGGAAGGAAGGAAGATTGATTGTCAGAATGAGAATCAGTTCCTTCCAGCTGCATCAAAAGCCCCAAAACTCTTTTGATCTGCCAGCAGGTAGTCCAAGACTGCATATGGAAACCTGAATATGTTATTAGTCTCAGGGTATGTTTTCTCAACAAAATAAGTTCACTTCTTGTCACTAACAAACCCTCAAACTCCTCAATAAATAAAGCCTTATGTATGTGAGAAATAAGCCTTAGCACATGTAAATTCTTGTTGACTTATTGAGTCAAATGTTAACAGAGCTACCTGAAGACTTGTGGAATACCACTGATAGAATTTCTGTTGGAAGAAATAGGGAAAAAAATGCACAAAGTTTTTTCAATCTACACAAATTAGTCTTGAGCATTTCAAGGCTCAGTGAAGTAGAAAAAAAGGTCTTCCTGTTTAAGAAACTTAGATTGTCCATTTAGACAATTACTGCATGGTTTAGATAATCAATAACATGAATCATTATATAATGAGTTTATGTAATCAATAATACAAAGCATCCACAGAATAATAGATGTATAGGTAAACTAGCAGTGAGCAGCCATTTGTTACTGATCAAATATGTAATGATAATGATGTGGTTTACACAAGTATTTAAGATTTAAAGATCTTATAAAATTAATTCAAAATTCCTTTTCCACTAGTTTTAAATGCTCCTCCAAAGTAAATCTGGAAAGGCCTGGAAGTATAAAGATATATCCAATTTTAACTGGAGATTCTGAAGCACAGTTTTAGTGTTGAAAAATGAATGGAATAATAATATAATATAATATAATATAATATAATATAATATAATATAATATAATTAATAATCCTTGGTATAAGTAAGATTTGAACAAGAAAAATTTTTGCCAGTATTGTTGCAAAGTTGTATAAAAAGTTCAAAAATAGGAACATCATCCAAACCATATGAAGATAAACAAAAGATATTATCCAAATTTATGTATCTTACTTCCATCTGCAAAGCCCAGAAATCTGACAGAAAATAATCCAGTTTTTTTCTAAGGTTTTTGTTTATTTGTTGGTTTGTATGATGTTTTTTCTTTTTTTTTATGTAGGGAGCTCTCCCAAAACACAGCTGAGCAAAACTTTTCCCACAAAATAATTTTCCTTAGGATGTGAAACTTCTAAAAGTGGACAGAATAAATAATTCAAAAACAGAAACATATTTTAAGGTCAGTTTGAACTAAAAAATATTCAAAAATGCTGAATGACATTAATGAGTGGTATAACAATTAATACAGTGACTTCAAGTTTGGAGAGAATACAAAGGAAGGAGTAATGAAAGGCAGCAGTGATGAGGCAATAAGTTGTCACTTAACAAAACAGGAAAATAATGATAGAATTTGTAGATAAAAACTCTGTTAATGGATTGAATTGCATTTGAATTTCTATTTTACAGTGGAATGAAATATCCTAAACCAGTCCCATATGATTTATTATATCATGAAACTGTCTCTGTGACTTATTTTTGGAGGACATATTATGTGAGTCACTGTAAAGTGGACTAGACAATGATCTGTTTAAAATAATCTGGATTTGATAGAGAGATGATTTAGGTGCACACACAAATCTCATGTATCTCTTTTCATTATGATTCAGTGATGGATAAAACAAAATTGCCAAATTTCCAGGTATTCATAACGTGTTAGCACAATGCATTTATTGGTATATATTTTATTAACATATTCTACTCAAGACATACTTGGAAAGATTTCCCATTTTAGTTGAAATGTTTTTTCAGTCCTACAGACTCGCCATCCCTTTAATTCCAACAATAGCATGCTTATTTTTCAAGCTTTGTTAAGTAATTTTTAGCTCTGCACTTGTCCTTGCACCTATTACCTACTGAAGACTAAGGTTTTTATGTACTCAGGAAAATGAACACAATTTTTTTAATATCTACTGAGATGTTTTCCCTGGCTGTTTATATGTTTTGCATGAGACATGCTTTCTGAAGATTCCAAAATTAAATAAATAAATAATGTGGGCTAAATTAGCCTTCAGTAAGGAAAAAAATCTAAACTTTAGTTCCCTCTCTGTACTGTCACATTAATTAAAGTATCAGGTAATATCTTTCTGATGTTCTGACACTTTGATTTTGTTTTATATATTTTGATTTGCCTTTCAAAAAAACCATAAAGCCTAAACCCAAGGCACATCACAAAGTTTCTACTGTGAGGCATCAAAACATCCAGGAAGGTAATGTCAACCACAGAGGAAGCTAAAACATTTTCAGTTTCAGAGAGAAGTTTAGAGATGTTTATGAATCTGTTTAAAAAAATCATCTTCTGCTCTCTTAATGAGGATGCTGGGGCTGGAACTGTCAGAAATGGTAGCACTTCTTTCCTTGTTCTTTTATTAACTTATAAACCAGACATCTTGACACTTTATTTATTTAAGCATTGCAGGCTTCAGTTTCAATGTGTCTTAGATCTCCCAAAACTGCAGTTTGTATACAAGAGCTGAAATTTGTGCTACTGAATTTGACTTAAAAAACAGCACATTTGAATGCTTCTTCTGATGGCTGATGCTTCAACAGCCACAAATAGTAAACAAATAAATGAAAAACATGAATGGAAAGTTAAACCTCCTTTCCAGTAAAGATCTGAGTGGTTCACCTTGGATTCATAAGAATGTTATTAGCAGGAAAACAACCCCTGCAGTAGCTTGTCTATGGTGAGACAGAATTTGTGCTAGTCCCAAAGTCTTGGCTTTCTGTGTTGCATGAAGTGACGGAATGCACCCACTGATTGCATTAAACACCACTCTGGCAGCCTCAAATGTCAAGTGTTTTAAGTTGTTCACTGATCTATTCACTTCAGATGCAACAGCAGCTGTAACCAAGTAAGTTATATGGATTTAATATATCTGAAAAATAAATATGAATGAAAATATTCTTGGATGAGTATCTTCTTTCTTCTTTATTAAATACAAAATATTAGATATTGATATTGCCTGTCAGACAACATCAGTGTAAGAACAAACTTCAACATTGGGTACTACAAGATTTTTTTTTTTTTCTCAGTGATCAGAAATTTATTGTCATTCTTTTCATCCAAGCTCTATTCTCCTCCTGAGAAAATGTCTCTTGTGATAATATTGTGACAAAGCTCAACACATCTCTATAACCATCCAATTGCTATTCTTTTCCAGTAAGGAATATTAGGCAACGGTATGATTTTTATTTTTTTTCTGGGTAAAACTCTAGTGACATTTCTGCAGTTAAGTCTCCAGCTAAATCAAGAACCTACTATAGGTTGCACTGGACCCTGAGGGGTTAACGGCTATCAATTCTCCAGGCTGTTTGGGAAAGAAAATGCACATAGAGACCAGAACATCCCGCTAAAGATTTCAGGATAATTTCTGACACAAACTTCAGGATATGAAATCTTGGAGCCTTGTAAAAGGTATAACGTAAGTGAACAAAATTACTGGATGACAAGGCATGTTGATACAGAATCGTCTTTGAATTATGTTTTTGATGTTTCTCTCTTCTGACTAAAAGGGAAATGACAACAGACTTGGAAGAAGGGTTGGTTTGAAACCTTTTCTATATATGGTTCATCAAAGTAGCAGACAACAAGAAAAGCTCTTCTCATCTGGCATTTTTCTCTGAAATCAGTAAAGATAAAATTTGCACCCTGACTGACATAATGAAAAACTGAGCAACATTCTCTTAATCTGGCTACACATCCTGTCATGGATGCTGTAGCTAAAGTCTATGTAGGGAAAGAAACAGATTATATAATGTTTAAATAATTTCTTTGTGTTTTTATTTCTCTTTTTATTTTTGAGTTGCTATAGATGAAGTTTTAGTGGTAATAGAAGACAAAGCTTTTGTTTAAGCATGTTACCATTGAGAAGCATTCAGATCAGCCCATTTTACATTACTTTTATTAATAGCTCTCTTTCCTTCAGGAAGGCATCATTATTTATCTTTGTCAATGACCATGACATACGGCTAGTCTCACAGGCACCAAATGGCTAAGCTAAAGGCTAAAGGTTCAGCTCCAGCAGGAGTAGAAAATCAACATGAGTGATGCAGATGGCTCATTCATGGCACTAATTATCTTTTGTAAAAGATATCACTGAAGGCAAAATGGAAATGGAGGCAAAAAAGAATTTAAATAGAATCTTACATTTGTCTTCTTTTGAGAAGACAAGTGACTTTTTGGTGTGCCTCAGGGCCCATTACAATAGCAGTAGCAAGCAGGCTGCTTATAGCACATTCTGATTCTAGGTACCCTTTTCATCACATGTTCCTGTGTCTAGGTCATTTTGGACAGGTCTTTGACAGTGGTACAGAACAGGAATGAAACACAAGACTCTCTGTGTCTGCTGAACTGCCATGGGAGGTTAATTACAGCTTATGGCTGTACTGTATTACCTGTGGATTCCCTTTGGCAGCTGCTGTTAAATGAATACAAATGGGTCAAGCGTTAGCAGAACAAGTCACCCACACATTTTGGAATCAGCTATAGAATTTGACAATGGATCCTGGTCACTGAGGTAGAATTTGATACATGACTCCTAAATCCTATGCATTAAAAATTATCTAAAAATATTATTTATGGAATAATTATTTGGTTTATAAGGACTAGGTTTTATAGGGTTTTTTGGACAAGAGATAGATGTTTGGTCTGCATTGGGTAAACAGTTCCTAGTGACAGTATTATCATATAATCATTGGATGTGTGCTGTGCTGCAAAGATACCGATCATAGTGTTTTATAATTGGAATGGATCTGAGCTTTATATCTCTGCAGGATGCAAAGTATGGTCTCATTTCTGTGAAATTTTGTACTAATTGGGGCTTAAAATGGTGCTTTCTTTGATGACCATTTGCAAAGTGATTTACTTCACATGGAAAATCTCCATTTTTCGTTTTAGACTTACTATAACCTACTGAGAAGTTGTCCCCACATACATCATATATTTTACTAAAATGTTACCAGCAATGAAATCTGAATGGAATAATTTGAACAAAGTATCACTATTAGAAGAAGTATAACTGAATTACTGGATTCATTTGCTTAAGCAGGGCTAATTAGAATGGACAAATCACTGCTCTAAAATGACTATACTCCTCAAGCTAATATCTCTGCAGAGACCTGGTATCTCACTCAAAGACTGCTTGGGAATCTCTAATATTGGTGGATTGCACTATGTCCAAAAAAAATTCTAACACCTCTAAAGGTGATAATGAACCATATTCTCGTTCATACTGCTGTTCCTTAAGTACCAACCAAGCTGCAAAAAAAGGTCATAAAATCTACATCTTCGAATAAAAAGGCTTCAAGGAGTAAAATCAGAACCTGATTGACAATTATACATAATCATAATCTTTCTCCCTCACACTATTTTGCGCCACTGCAGCTCTCTGAGAAAAATCTAGTCTAAATGAAACTAATCCTGAGCAATGAAGATACAACCCAATTGTAGTGGCTTGACCCTGGTTGGATGCCTGGCACCCACCAAAGCCTCTCTATCAGTCCCCTCTGCAGCTGGACAGGGGTGAGAAAGCATAATGAAGGATTTATGAGCTGAGATAAGAACTGAGAGAGATCACTGACTTAATACTGTCATGGGGAAAAGAGGCTCAAATAAGAGACACTAATTTTATTTATTACTAACAAAAACAGAGCAGGATAATGAGAAATAAAAACAGACCTCACAACCACCTTCTCCGTTCTTCTCCTCGCCATCTCTATCTCCTCACCCCCAGCAGTGCAGGCAGGTGGGCAAAGGGAGTTAAAATCAATTCATAACATCTTGTTTCTGCTGCTTCTGCTTAGAGAGAGGAGTCCTTCCCCTACTTCAGCTTGGGGTTCCTTCATGGGAGACAATTCTCCATGAACTTTTCCAACATGAGTCCATCCCATGGCAACAGTTCTCCAGGAAATGCTTCCATGTGGGTCACTTTTTTATGGGGTGCATTCTTTCAAGGACAGGCTACTCCAGCATGGGTTCCCATTGGATCACAAGTCCTACCAGGAAACTTCAGCACTAGTCTCCTCTCTCCATAGGTCTGAAGGTCCCTGCCAGGACCCTGCCCCAGGAAGGGCCTCCCATGGGCTCACAGCCTCCTTTCAGGCATCCACCTGCTCCAGTGTGGGGTCCAGCTTCTCCTGGGGCTGCAGGTGGATCTCTCCATCCCTTTGGACCCCCATGGGCTGCAGGGGCCTGCACCACAGACTGCAGGAGAATCTGTGCTCTGGCACCTGGAACACCTCCTGCCCTCCTTCTCCGCTGACCTTGATGTCTGCAGAGCTGTTCCTCTCAGATATTCTCACCCTGTTCTTCTCTGGCCACTACCATATCTGTGCAATAACTTTTTCTCTTTTTCTTCTTAAATCTGTTATCACAGAGTGTTACCATAATTTCTAATTGGCCCAGCCCTGGCCAGTGACACACCTGGTATTTTCTCTGCTGGACAGGGAGGAAGCTTCTGACAGCTTCTCACAGAAGCCACTTTGTAGTCCTCCCTTACCAAAGCTTGGCAATGAAAACCCAATATCCCAATTCATGTCTCTTAGTTTGAAAACTTACTGCCTTGTCAGAAACACCCACATGGCCTCTAATGGCTTCTACTGGCATTGGGGTCCCAGATCACTCAAACTGCCAAGAGATGCAAAGGTGAAACACAGTTTTATTTGCATTTGTCCATAGTAGAAGGATGTGGTGGGGTCCCTGGAAACTCATGTAAATACTTATATTGCATAAAAACTGATGAAAGTGAAGACATCTCCCTTTAATTATGTTATATTCTTTTATTACTTTCTTTTGTTTAAAGCAGAAAGCAGTTTAGACAGAAAACATATGGTTTCTTTACTACCTGAAGAAATACACCATCTGGAAATCTCTCAGGGTTCTGAGAAACTACCTTACATTCATAATTTTGGTAATAAACCCATTTCATTTCCTTTAGTGGATAACCAGCAGTAACATGACAGTCTTTCAGTTAAAGTTCCAATTAAGTCTTAATATGGGTTTTCTACTTAAGCAGTTAACAAGTAACATTGCTAAGTAACCATTGCTAATATGTTCACCTGTGCACTGTACCATATTTTTGTTTACCTACTTGTTTGATTTTCTCAAGCTGTGAAAGTTTCATGCCTCTAAGCTTTACAGATCTTAAATAACAGATATATGAAATAGTAATCAGTTCAAGATTAGAATTTGCATTTAGGTGTTCACATGTAGGTGTCTTGGTGTGCAATAAATATCTAAGCTCTTATTTCAGTCACTATTAAGATGATCAATGTAATCAATAGAACCTAGACAATGATTTGAACATAAACTGAAATTCTAGAACTAGAAATTCTACTTAAAGAAAAGGAAAAAATTCTATGAGGATGGTCAAACACCGCAGCAGGTAAGTTGTGGAGTGCCCACCTAAAAGTTCAAAATCCAGCTGGTTATGGACCTAAACACCCTGTACTATGTGACCCACATCAGTACAGGTTGGACTAGACAATCTCCAGAGGTCCCTCAGCTCTTCTGAAATTTTTTGATTTTCTAAGTAGCCTTCTCAGAAAGCATCACTCTCTCCTCTCCTTGTTTTTGAATTCACAGCGGGAGAAAGAAGGGAGTACTGGAGGAATGAACCAGGAGCCTTGTGTTACAGGGATTTATATAGGGTTATGGAGGTTTTATTCTTCTGCTGGTAACACTTTGTGCAGTTATTTTTCAAGCACCATATTTCCAAGAGTGGGCCTAAAATAGTCACATAAGGACCTTACACTCCAGTCCCATCCTATCATGTCACCATCTGTACACTTGTCATGACACCATCACACAGCTCAGGGAGCAGTTGTTGCTCTCTCTGCTACACTATTGAACATGACCATGTTTCAGACACTGACTGCCTTTATGCTATGAAATATGCATGCTTACACTTGAGGGACACCTGGAAAAAACAGGACTATGGTGATGGGTGCAAGTTACATTAATTATATAGTGCACATACCATATATAGTACAGTTCTGCTCTGAAATAAATGAGAAACACTTCTGGCAGTAGGCACCACAATGGCTTCAGACAACCCTTTACTAAAGATAGGACAAAAGGGTAGAAAGCCAGATGAGTTTTTTTAGAAAGGAGATAAAATTCCAGTCAAATTTGGAATCAAGACAACTATAAATAAAAAGGTGCAAGTGTCTCTGAGGAAAATTTGAAAATATCTCACAATCTGTAAGGAATTGAAATACCCCTAATCTATCTATTTTGGAGTTTGAGGTCCTTTTGTTAACACTTCTTTTTTATTTATTTTTTATGATTGTTTACCTTGTTATACGTGGAATTGTTTTTGATGGGTAAAAGTGTTTACCTTGTGGTAATCTATAGTTTTGATCTGCATCAAGAGACAGCTCTGTACTGAACACTCCCAGCTTTTAATACTGCCTATTAAAATAATTTTTATATGAAACAAAAATAGACATAATTTAAGAATCTCTAACTGACATTTCACAGGGAAATGTCTACCAGCTTCTGGAAGAGCTGTGAAAGTGCAGAGTGTGGAATTAATCTGCCTCTTTCACTGTTGTATTCTGCAGCAGCAAGTGAACAAAAGCAGTTTTCTTATTACCATCTTGAACACTGCCAGTGTTAATATCTCACAAGAGGAGAAAGGTGTGTTCTTTTCAGGTCTAATTTTAAAATCTTAACAGGTTGAAGTTGCTTCAGAGGATTGCATTGCTTGCTTGTTTCTTAAAGGAGAGAAGTCAGAAGTTAAGTCTTTAAAACTTAACTCTGAACTCCCAATCTTTTGCTAAACTCAGATCTCTGAACTCCCAATCTTTTGCTAAAAGGGTAGGAGGAAAAAAAAAAGGTATGTTACAGAGTACATTTATGTCAGAATTTTAGGTCAGAGCAGTATAGTATTTTTGAAAGAAATCTCCTGATAGCATTCATTTATAACGTTAGAATTTATATCTTCAAGTAATCTTTGAGCTAATAAATTAGATCTATTTATAATAAGACTAACTTAGAAGAATCACTCTGGACTTACATCTACATCAAACAACTACCAGGCATTTAGTGCACTGTGCTAGAGAAGAGCTAGTCTGAAATAAAATCTAATCAATACTGACTCCTCAGAGAACTTTGGAACTGTTCTGACTGCTCTACACTACTCACTAGTGTAGATATTGCCCATTCTAGAAAAGGGGCATTTATATGTGGCACAGTCCCATTTCTACCTACACAATGTTCTGCCACATGCAGTTATGTTAATGACAGCTGGAGTACCACTTGACATTTGTGGTGAGATTTTCTGGGATTTTGCTGGGTTTTCTGGGGAAAAAAAAGAGCATCTGCCAGTAAGATTCTGCAAAGGCAGAACAAAAGTACATTTAGGAGAGAAAGCTGCAAATACGATGAGACAAGTTTTTAAGTTATGCGTCATAAATTCTTAGATATGATTAATCAGAGCAGATTGTCATTAGTATAAAATTTCCTTTACTTTCAGTATAAAAAGGACCGAGAAATTAATGATTTTGTGAAGTTTTGTGGTGGATGCAGTCCCCTAATTCAGCCAGCAGTTCTGTAGCACAGGCTCCAAAGTCAGTATAGGTCTGAGTCATAGCTGGGCCAGGGAAAACATGCATCAATGCCCACTGGATCGCAATGCTCCAGGAAACCTCCAAAGGAGAAGTGTGATCCAGTGGGCATTGATGCATGTGAGCGGGGAACACCAGCCATGTACTTTTTCAAGATTTATTTATCAAGAAACACAGAAAGTTGTGGGTACCAGGAGTATCGTGCACACCTTCCCAGTGTACGCAATTTGACTGTGAGCCAACAGCTTTATTCCATAAATATGACAAAGTGAGCCCTCTCTGAGCCCTTCCTGACAGGCAATGTGGCTGATTTGGCAATGTGGAAGACAATCTCCTCTTGAGGTGGGACACCTCTCAAACTTGCTTCTCAAGGCAGGAAGGCCTTCTACAAATGACAGTCTTCTTTGGATGAGTCTAATTTGTGTTCTCTCTTAATTGCATCTGGACTGCATACCAGTGACTCTTCCCTTGAGCACAGATGCCTCTCAAGTTTTGAGATTCCTTACTTGAAAATCCTTTCTAGTAAATCCTTCTTTACCCAGGCCAGGCAGACCACTCAATTACAGTAGATCCTTGATAAATTACTGGTAGAATGCTGAATTAATACTAATTAAATCCATATACCTGATTCTGTTAGGTGTAAAGTGTTGTTCAAGTCTGAGATAAAGATTGGATCTATCAAAGCTCCATCAGTAGCTTTGAAAGCAAGAGGGCCCACTCTGAACCTCATCACTCAGGTGGTCGTCTTATCACTTCAGGTTCCCTCTTATCCTTGCGCATCTCTGGCCTCTCTCTCCATGGCATATAATTCTAGCTTTATATCTAATTTTTTTTCCTTTGTATGTTTCTTCCATGCACTGTAAGCAATTAACAAATTGTTGATGAGACGCTGGACACGGCCCAGCCGTGGGCACTCCCAGCCCAGAAAGCCAATCCTGTCCTGGGCTGCATCCAAAGCCCTGTGGGCAGCAGGGCCAGGGAGGGGATTCTGCCCCTCTGCTCTGCTCTGCTCTGCTCAGACCCCACCTGCAGGGCTGTGTCCAGCTCTGGGGTCCCCAACACAAGAAGGACAAAGCCCTGGTAGAGTGAGATAAGGGCAGGGCCACAAAGACAATCAGAGGGATGGAGCACCTCTCCAATGAAGACAAGCCAAGAGAGTTGGGGTTGTTAACCTGGAGAAAACAAGGTTCTGGGGAGACCTCAGAGCACCTTCCTGCATCTCTGATTTTTTTTAGATTCACTATTCTGATGTTTAATTGAGGTAAGGAGAGAAGGAAAGAGGAAAAAGAAGAAAGGAAGGTTATTTCCTGGATTTAATTTGCCTAGTTACAATGCCCATCTAGCGGATATCATTATCCCCCTTTTTTTTTTTTTTCATTTTTTTAATTACATAATGGTCTGTTATTGGAGATGTTCTTGGATTTTATGTCTGTTGAAAGACCAAAACAAAATTTCTGAGCAATTATTTTTTTATTGAGGCGTCTAATTTCCTTTCTGTTGCAACCATTCAGAACTTGGGGGTTTTTTGAAAACCAACACAAATTGGAAGATATAATTATTAATATACAATAATGCTTGCATTTAAATTCTGAAACTCTTGAAAGGCTAAACAAGTCTAAATCTGCTATTGAGAGTCTTATCCAGATAAACACAAATGTTTTCCAGGAGAATTTATTTTTAAAAATAAATAAATCTATAAGTAAATCAATAAAAAATTCATTTTCTCCACACTATTTTCTGAAATTTGGCCAAAATTTGGACTGAAACATCAGGAGATCATATCATTCTGACCATAGGCTTTTTTTCTCTTAGCTATGGTATAACACAGTAGCTGAGATACAATTAGTTATCCACAAAAAATCAATCCTTTTCAGAGCCATTTTTTTCTTAAACACAATTGAAAGTTTGTTATTTATATATTCTTTTTATGCAGGTTTGGCTTTGTAGTTAGCTGTCTTAAAATAGTCAATATAGACAAAATCCTTTTTCTTTTATTTTGATTACTTACACCTATATGTATACTTTTTAAACCCTTTTTCTAACAATACACACCTGGAACTTTTGGGCCTAATTTTTTACCTTTTCTCTTACTCAATTTTAAGGGCTATTGTCTCAGAAAATATAAATAATCTACCAAAATAAAAACTATGATGTGAGGGAGGAAGGCAGGTGAAAAAGACAAGGGGATAAAAAAAATAAAAGCATAAGGCTTACATTAACTTGATACTAGTATCAAAAAAAAGGGACAAGAAGGTTTACTCTCGTGATAAGCTATCATCTGCTCAAAAGTGGGAGTATGTGAAACAGAACTGCTATTAATGAAATCATAAATGCAAAAGACATTTATTAAAAAACACCAGTGTCAGTTCAAAAATTAAAATCATTTACAGCAAGAATAATTCTACAGAAAAAAATGGAACAAAACCCAATGTAAACAACTGTTTCTGTAAAGGTAAGTGGACTAAATGACAGGAAGATAAATGTAAAGAAGACTATGAGAGGAAAAGGTCTATGAAAACACAAATCTAAAAATAAAACAACATGTACAACTATAATAATATTTATAAGATGCAAAAATTCTATTACCTATCTTTATATTTTGTGGGCTGGTGCTTCAGCTGAGCATGACACTATCAGAAGAGATGCAAACACTCCTAAACAAGACAATCAGTGTGATTGTTTTGGGGACAAATTGCAAAATTTTCTCTTTAATACATTTTGATGTGAAGACAGATGATATCTGAAGAGGGGGAGTTCTCATTTGGGGTTTGGGACAATTGCAACCTCTTGACCAAAAGCTATTCCAGTCACAAGACCCAGTCCTAACCATTTGTAAGACTTCTGTACCTGTCAGGGAATCAGTGCTCTACTGACACCTGATAATATATGATCCATAATATTATGTATAGCTTTTTAAAATATGGGCAGATATGTGTGAGACAGGCTTTTGACCAAGGTAGACTTTCGGCCTGATGGAGGTAGAACTAATTTTATATTATACTTTAAGTTATGTATTATATTTTACATAATAACTGTTTTGTTCTTGCTGACAGAAAGCTTTAAAAGAATTAATCTAGACATGGGAATCCATCTGGAGAATTAAGTGTTACATTTGGGCTGAATTTGAATTTCATTTTCCTTTCATTAACTCATCTTTCTTCAATGCGTAAGACCAAAAGCCAGGACAGAAGCTTCTCTGAAATACAGCTTTTCCTGTTGTGATACTTGCATTAAGCTTTCCTTGAAGAGTTGTAAAGAGGCCACCACACTTCTGCAAAAATAAATTCCTGAATTACAGCTCTTGGTTTCTCTAGTTTTTCTTACTTATAATACTACAATACTGCAAAAAATGTAAAAGGGGTTTAGACAAATGTTTGATATAGAAAAGTCAAACATGAAATCCCATGACGTTTCCCAAGGTTTGTTAGACAACAGTGCCTGAGACATGCCTTCCCAAGTGTAACTTTGTGTAATTTTATCCTCTGATGAAACATCAAAAACATGTAGATTATTAGCAGATTAATTGTATCCATTTTCCCCCACCTATAATAATATATACGCCTTTGAGAACTCTTCTTCCCTGATCTGAGTGTGCTGAAAACTTAGATATAAGAGTTTCTGTCCATTCTCTTTATTCTGCCCATATCAGTAAAGTCTAAGGTCACAGCACAGTGATCAATGTTGAATTAAGGATAACTACCAGCAATTCCAAGAGACAAAAATTTAAGAATGGATCCCAAAGTCATTAAGGACTGGATGAATTGAGTAGGGTGAATAGAGAAAAATACTAATTTAAAGCAGGAAATGGTACATGGAAAAAGCGCAAAGAAAATGTTTTCAAGGGGAAGTAATGTAGTTTATATTGAAGTTTGAATATTAATTTTGGTTTCTTAACTACATGTTAATGTATTAAAATTAAATAAATAAAATGCACTATAAAAGTTCTAAAACAATCCATCCATAATGCACTGCATGTCCTCATAGCATTTGAATAAGACTGCTGAAGAGAGATATGGTGGGAAAGTTTCCATCCAGTTTTACTTGGAGCACTTCTACTTATTTTCTGTAAATGAACCAGGAAAAGAGAAAATTATCCAAATATATTTTCTGACAACAGTACCCAGAGAATTTTAAGTATGTTCTTTTAGAATATTAATGCACAGAATATAATAATAACGTAAATATTTTTCCCAAAATCCAACTGTAAGTATTGCCAATATTAGACAGGGTGTAGGGATATATTGACATATGAAAAAAGCACATGAAATTTGAATTTCCCAATAAGCTAGAAAACAGTAAATGATACATGAATATTCATAAATATCAAAATCTGTACACTAAAATACTATTTGTTCTAGACATTCAGTGAATTATTTTGAATAACAAAAAACAGTAATTCATGGAAGCCCTGATGTATCTGCTAGTAATTCACATGACCAAAAAATCCAAGTAAATTCCATCAGTGATTCACAATGAATGTACTCATTGGGCTATTTATTAGCCTGTTGAACTCTGCAGGTACATAATGTGTCTGTGAATAAATATGCATGTGTTTTTGTAACTGCTTATTCTGCTTTCATCTTCTACTTAACTTTTACCAAATTAAACCATCAGCCAGTGAACTTTTTCCTGTCTTTGCAGAATTTCTGTTTCTGCTTGAGTTGTTGTCTTTTTCTCTAGCCGTTTTTGGACAGCACCACACATCCATTATTGTATGTCTTAGTCCTGTTTTATTGCCTCAACTCCAGGTTTTTCATATAGCTTTCATGCAACTAGTGTATAGGAGAATTAGGATTCTACTTATGCCAGAAATTGTTTACTCTCTGAGGAGACAATGATGCCTAGGAAATGTTAGGTCCTATATAGGTCTACTAGGCACAGAGAAAGAATTCAATGTATAGAGATGTTTTTACAGTTGTCCAGCAAAGCCGCCTCATTATCCTGGCTTTTTTTTTTTTTTAACTTGAGCACAACATAGGAAGAATCTCTGGGTTGAGATGTGAACAAGAAATACTACTAAGTAATAGAAGAAGAAATTTTAGATACCCTTTATATCTAATAATAATTGGCTATAAATGTCAATGAAACTGTTATAGCCTGCTCAAGAGAATCCTCATAAAACTGCTAATTCCTTCTTGCTGTCTGGGGTCTGAATGATCTTAGCAGCCTCCTTGGGGAACCTGGTGTTTCTAGTATGCCTTTTTTAGAGGAAAAGTTCCATAGCAGCTCTGCAACATTAAAGTGAACTAAAAGTAGAAATATTTAACATTTCTTGGTAAGAATATTACAGTGTTTCTGCTTTTGACTCTAGTATTTTCCTCAGTCCCCAGCTGATTATTGGAAATGCAGATTTTCTATATCACTAGCAGAAGTACAACTGCAAAAAGTAGTTTTCCCCTTCTTCAGATCTTGAAAATCGACGTTTTGTAGCAACACCTTTTTCCTTTATCATAATGTAGTTCTCATTTCCACTAACTAAGCCTTTATTTAACTTGCTCTCTCTATTATTCTATGTTTTCTTTGGTACTTGATCAATTTAGAATGCATGGAGAATGTTTCACATGGACATGGTCATGGTCTTGCTATCCACCCTGTTAGCAGAAAAGGAGGAGCAGATATCCACAGATATCAGTATGACACAGAGCACAGTCCCACTGAGAGATGGGGTTCATTGGCTTCAGCTTGGCAGCCACACTGATTTGAGTTTCAAACTAAATTTGGATCTTGGACTGTCAGCTTCAAGGATGAGCAGAATGCCCTCAATCTACCTTCATCTTTAAAACACAAAAAAACCTCTCCATAATATTCAGTGTTGTCTGCCTAAAACTAGGTCTTCTCAGCAATTTTACATTACTTAAAAAGCATGACATTTTTATACCAGGACAAATTAATTAATATTCTGCTCTGCCTTTTCCATCATAAACCTGGTGTGCTTTATAAAGCAGACAATTCTACATCTGAGAAGAAAATGAGGTATTAGACTGCTGCCTTCTCCTTGAGGATGGTGACTTTTCATTGTTTCGTAATAGTAGAATAAGTCTGAAGTTGATGAATTAGTGGAAGAGACCATGTGGTCTAAAAGTCAGAAGTGAACTATAAATGCATTTACTATGTCATGCTTTTGCATCCATATACAAAGAACAACATATTACATAGAACATCTATATCTTAATCTTAGCAATACAATAAATAAGACAAAGAAAACATCAACACAGATGTGATTCATCAAATGCCCCAACATGTTCCAAGCCTGTCCACTACTGCTTCTACCCAGAGCAATAACAAAGCACTTGCCATCAGAAAAGTGTCAGTTTTATTTATATTGATCCCCAAATTACCTTTTGTGCTGTTTGCTCTTCAAACTGAGTATATGTGTCAGTCAGAAAGAGGAAAACAAACTCTCACAGAACTGGCATATTTCCAATATTGCATGTGAAACGTGGGAGTGAGAGACAAAGACAGTAGTAGGATAAATTTAAAGGCAAGAAAAATACACAGTGGCATAATCTTTCCACAAAGCCTCTATGAAGGTGTTAATGTCCTCAGTAGAATTCCTGCTCTTGTTTATGACATTTGCAGATGCTATGACTAGGCCAGAAATGTGTCCTCCAAAGGTATATCAAGAATGCAAGAAACAGTGTTAGCATTTCAGAGAGCAGTATTCTTCACCACAAATCAAAAATAACCCAGTGTCCCTTCTGGGTGCCATGGCATGGAGTGCTACAGGTGATGTTGTCAGGGATTTATTTTTTCCCCCAGAGAAAATCTCCAAAGATGAATCTCCCTGATGCTGCGGTCCGTAAAGGTTCCATTGAAAATTCTATAACACAAGTGAGTTGGCTCCAGATTCTCTAGAATGTTTACTTCCAGCCATCAACACACTTCTCCTAGGTTCCAGGTGGGTATATTTATCTTAGCTTCTGCTCCAGAGTCTTGCAAAAAAGGATCTTCTGAGGAGTGGCATGATTTCACCTGAGCTGGAAACAAATGAAACAGATACCATGCATCAAATTCAGTTTAGCTCATGTGAACATTTCATAATATTTTATTTCATATGTCCCATTGAAATGTATTCATTTAATTAGACATTAAATTTTGTATGCACTAAAGTCCATATAAACTTTCCAGATTAAAAAAATAACCCAGAAACTAAAATTATTCTAATAATTTTCTGAAGGTCTAATACTTAACTGTGGTGCAAAAAAAGATGTCAAGAACAGGACAATGAGCAGAATTGAAAAAGAAAGGAAAACTTTATAATTCTATAAATTTATGCAAATCACTGATGCACTCACATTTTGAAAACCTCATGGTGCTCCAGTTATCTCATATGAAAACAAACATAGTGCCACTGATAGGCTGAAAGACATGTAAAATGTGTCTACAAAAATCTAAAACCGTTTGAGACACTTCAAGTCAGACAAGAGATGACTGAGATATAACAGAGATCTGTAAAAACATAAGTAATGTGGAATGGGTAATTGTATTTTGGTTTTGATGACATGGAAATGAGAGAACATCAAATGAATTTGTAAAAGAAAATTTTCTCAAATACGCAAAGGAAATACCTTTGTCATTCAATACTTAAATGGATTGTTGAACCTGTGGCTACAGCATGTTTTTGTTGCCAAGAGTATAAGTGGCTTCAAAAGTTGATTAGGAAAGGTAATGGAGGAAAACTCCACCAAGGACTGCTAAACATGGGGGTCTGATTGCAGCCTCTGGCTTTAGTTCAGGAGGTCCGTGAACCAGAGTCAGAAGCTGCAAGAACAGAAGCAAGGAAATTACCACTCTGTGCATATCCTGCTCTTAATATTAATTCCCTGAACATCTGCTGCTGAATACCACTGAAGGTGAGCTTCTGGTATGACTCAGTGCTGCTGATCTCAGAAGGGCAGTGGGTGGTGAAGGCAGAGAGAGAGGGTGTGGGTTTTCAGGCCTTCGCAGATTTTTTAGTGGCATTTAGCCTGCAGAATTAAAAACTAATTAAAAAAAAAAAACTGATAAAATACAGCATGCTGACCCAAATCCTTTTTAATTCAAACTGTTTAAAAAGCAGTTGTGTGACAGTTCTATCTTGTTCTAAGCAGGGAAACTTCAAAGAAAAGTGACAAAAGTCATATCAGAATGGAGATTACCTGTAATTCCTTCAAAGAAAGGAAGGAATGGAGCTGGTTCTCTTATTCCTGGGATAAAGTCTCTAAACAGGGAACAACAGTGGTACAAATGTCACGTATGGTGTGAGCAAGGCTTGCTACAAGAAGTGTGTAATGAATAACACTGACAGATCCACATCCACATCATGGACCCCAGGGGGACAACTGAAGAAGAAACCAGGCCTGCTCAGATGCCAAATTTTACTTTCCTGGAAAATGTCACTGTTGACAGCAGTCCTTTACATGCTTGAAGTGCCTCCAAGGTTAGGCATTGGTGTGAATAGAACTACATTTTTGAATGTGCAGGTGAAGAATGTACAGCTAAAATAAAGCCACCAGATGAATGTAGGACAGAAGCTGGGTGACAGCAATGCCTTACCCCACTCCCTCAGTTCCCCCCCAAACAACACCTGAAAGTTGTCTGAAATCAGATGCCTTAATTTTGAGCTCAGAGGCTTTAATTAGAAGTCTGATGTTGCTGCTGTCTTTGAGAAAGCAGCCTCGAGTCATTATTGAAATAATGCCCCCTCCTACTAACCCAGCAAAATAGTTGTTTAGTATAATAGAACAAACTAAAGGACCTGAAAAGCATACATAGCACTTCATGCTTAAGATATATTCAAGAATTATTACAAATTTCCTGACCTTTCAAGCTGTAGTCCTTTTGTATCCAGAGTGGAAGCTATTTTTGTATCACTACAAACATAGAGTAGGGCAGCGGCTCTCAGTCTCTAGTGTACAAGGATGACACTTTGAAGATGTGATTTCTGCCCATCAGGTCATATCCCCATGTAGTGGATAATATTACTTGACATTCTATAAACTCATCTTTAAACCTTCACATCCTACAACAGAGAAGTTCCAACTGCACCATCACTATTCATTTGGGCTTTGGCAGTTGCTTCTTAAAAACTAAGGCACATAAACAAGTAATATCCACCAAAGATCTTCATCAACTGCCCAAGAAATATGGGTCCTGAGAGAAAATATCTCAGCCCAAAAAATCATACACTGTGAAATGTCACAGCATTAGCACTATAGTCCTTGATGATGGACTATAGATAATGATAGTTATCGTTATAGATAATGATTACCTTTCTTGGAAGCTTGCCAGCACGCCTGTGTAACAGACATTCAAATCTACCATACATGTATCTATGTTAAATAGGTGGAGATTCACTGCAATAATTTAAACCAGGTGTGAATTAAGACATTTTACTTCAGTGTAGTTTTTCCTAACCTACACAGGAATTAAAAAAAAAAAAAAAAAAAAAAAAAAAAAAAAAAAAAAAAAAAAAGTAGCTCACAATCTAAGTTATGGATTCATAATTCTAAATAAATGAAACAGATCTGCAGATATTATAAAATTTTTGTGGGTTATAACTGATAACAGCTGTCTAGAATTATAGATATTTGTTTCATTTTCAAACATCTAATATATAGATGAGATACAGGAAAACAAAGTATAGATACACAATCTATTAAATGGGGCAATTTTCTCTCATAGCATGTTCCCAAATGGTTATGTATGTCTAAATTTCAACTATAATATTTACATTAGATAAATTTAATATAACCATATGAAAAGAAAATTGTATTTCTTAGATTTTCTGGCAACCTAGTGTATGCTTTGTCTGATTTTTCATTTCTACCAATCAAAGACACAAAGTTTTATCTTCGTCCTACAGAGACAAGAAATTTGCTGTGGGAGCTTCATTGATACTCTGAGCTTCTTCATGTCACCACTCAAATATATCAAATGCAATGACCTTTTCACAAGAAAAGAGTTTTCTGTCTGCAGACCAACCCTGTTAAAATAGCAAATGTTCTTCTGTATTATAGAAATGTGTTGTAGGATTAAGTGGACAGCCTCTATTCCAATTTTTTTTTTTTTTTTTAATCTAATCATCCTTCTGCTGCACATTTCTAACAAATTGCACTTGAGAATTTCTAGGTGTGTACATATCATCTGCTGGAATACAGTTAAACATGGAACTAAAATATGGCATAGTAAATATAGTTTTATGACTGGAGTTGGCTGACAAGAGAGAGAGGAAGTGTGGCCAGACCCTCCTTTTCTCCAGACTAAACACCCCAGCTCCCTCAGCTGTTCCTCTTAAGACTTGTGCTCCAGACCCTTCACCAGCTTCGATGCTTTTATAGCAAATAGCCCAAAAGTGAAGATGTGGAGTGGCCATCCTGGGAGGTATTAAAAGACAGGGTCTACAGAATATGGCTTAGTAGTGGATTTAGCAGTGCTGAACTCCATGACCTTAAAGGTCTTTTCCAATCTTGATGGCTCTGTCATTCGATATATGTATGCAAACCATTCCCAATGAAAGTTTTGAGGGAACAGAAACAACAGAATAAAAATATTCTGGAAGTATATGTGTATTTATGTGCATATATATACGTATGTGTGGGTATACATATTTTCTGCATCTGCTGTTACACGCACAAACCTTGGAGACAAAAACACTGAGACACAGGCCCAGTCTGAAGTGCCCTTTCTTATGCCTTTAGGATATTCTGAAGATTTGATTTGCAAGGATATAAAAAACTAAATAACAATATGTCACAGTGTTATAATGTGGAAGTTGAAACACTGATTTAGCTGAGATGTTTCCACATCAATGTAAATGTGAAAGTGAGAATGGAATTTGTACAACAAAGCAAATTTCTTTTACTGGTCATGCTGTATATGAAAGGGAGTTTTTATTGAATGCATGTACTTATCTCATGAAAAGACAGCAAGTAATCTCAAATACAAATGGAAATGTGACTATGAATAGACAATTTACACATATAGAGACAGTTTGAAGATAATAAAAGAGAGTTCTTGACCGTTGAAAAAGAGATTTTCAGTAACTTACTACTTGCTCTGCAAGTATATGATGAACAATACCTGCAGTTCCTGGTCCCTAGATATCCAAACTCGAGCCCATTGTGGAATATTGTTTCCTGCATACTGCTATTACCCAGGGTTCCTTTTACTGGAAAAGAAATAATGGATGCAGAATATGAACATGACAATATCCACATGCTGGTTCTGTCTGGGACAGAGTTCATTTTCTTCACAGTAACTAATGTGGGGCTAAATTTTGGATCTCTGCTTGAGGCAGTGTTGCTAATTCAAGGATGTTTTAGTGGCTGCTGAGCAGGGCTTGCACAGCATTGTGAGAGTCTGTCCAAATTTTCCCCCATCTGCCTCATGATCATCACTGGGAGACCACTGAAGAGAAGACCCCCCTGTCTAGAATCTCTGGCTCTGAAGGAGAAAAGTCACACGCCAAAGGCCCTGAGACCTGAAAGCTCAGGGTTAAGCTATTGTTTTCACAGGTGTGTTTGCTGTATGCTAAGAAGGGGGCACCGTGCCCCGTTTGCAACAATAGCAGCTCTGGAAGCTGTCCCACCTCTCGGCCTAGCTGGACTTCTCCTGTGTTTCAGGTGGTCTCCCACAGAAGATCCTCACCTGTTTTACAACCACCGTGACAGACAGACTGAGATGTAAGAAGCTTCTCCATCAAGGACTGAGACATGAAACTCCTAAAAGGCCCCTCTGCTCCTTCCAAGGACTGGGACTGAAACCCCCAGCCTGGGGGAGGTGTGTGGGGGAGGCAGGCTGGCAAAGTGAGATGTTTGCTTGCAGGTTGTGACCACTGGACCAAGAAAACAATGATTCTTGCCTGCTGCCTAGCTTGGACTCTGTGTACCCCTCTTTCTATTCTTCCCCCCTGAAGACCTTTGTTTCAGTTGCGAAATGTATTCTCCTTTCCCCCAACAAAAAGAGTATAATTGGGGTGCAATTCAGCCATGCCTTTGAGTTCTCCCCAGCGTAACAGGCAGACCCTCGACTGGACTGGACCAAAGGACTTCATCTCTGTGTTGGTAGCTATATCCCCTCCCTCTCTTTCTCTCTCTTTCTCTATCTTTTTCTCTCCCTTAATCCCTCTATCACATTTTTGCTGTGGTTATTTCAATAAAACTGCATTTGTTTTGATTATCACTGCAAACCCCCTTGAACCATGTTGGTTTTTGCACTCTGAGATCACTCCTACAAACCATCAAGTCATCCGTTCACTAGGACGGATCCTGACATTAATCAAGGTCTTTTCTGCTCCTCACCCCACGCCACCATTGAGAAGGCTGGGGGAGCACAGGGAGTGGGGATGAGATACAGCCAGGACAGCTGCAGGGGCTCAAGGGTTATTGCATACTACAGGTCAACATGGTCAGCAATAAAATGACGTGGGAGGTGGCAGGGAGACACGGCTTGGAGACTGGTTGGGCATTAGTCAGTGGGGAGAAATTTGCATCACTTGTCTTTCTTGGGGTTTATTTTTCTTTTTTATTGTCTTCTCATCACCTCAACTTCAGAAATACCATTGCTGTAGTATCTATTTTAAATTATTCTGTCCTATGGTTTAATCTTTGATATAGAGGACTGTGATGGTGGTCACAAGGGTTGCAGGTGAAGAGAGGAGATGAGAATGTCGACCTCATGTTCAGAAGGCTTGATTTATTATTTTATGATATATATACTACATTATAATTATACTAAAAAGAAATAGAAGGAAGAATTCTCAGAAGGCTAGCTAAGCTAAGAATAGAAAAGAATGAATAACAAAGGAGCTCTCTCCGACTCTGTCCCAGAGAGAGCTCGGTCCTTGATTGGCCATTAATTATACACATCCAACATGGGCCAATCACAGGTGCACCTGTTGCATTCCACAGCAGTAGATAACCATTGTTTACATTCTTTTTCTGGGGCCTCAGCTTCCCAGAAGGGAAAATCCTAAAGTATTTGTATGAAAAGATGTCTGTGACAGAGAACACCATCACAGTTTCATTAAATCAATTGCTTTAACGAGGTGGATTTGGGATATCCAGCTACAGGCTATACTGGAGATGGAAAATAGAACAATTTCATGTTTTTTCTTTTTTTTTTTTTGAAGGAAGAAAAAGGAAGACATATTTCTTTTGAGGTTTTTATATGCTTATTTGGCTTTTCCTAATATGTCCTTCAAAATACTATTTTTAATGCATTTGTTGAATTAATACTCTGATTTCCATACTTTATGCAATAAAGGCATATTTATCAGTTAACTATGCAAAACATTTCATGCAAAATATCCTAATTAAAAGCTGCTTTTTTATTTCTTAATCCCACTGAGATATTCTAGTTGGAAGCATGTATCCTAGAGACTGTGATGCAAATGATCTTTTCCATTATAGGTGAACAATTAAATGGAGCCTAAAAGACATAAGAGAACATTTCTCAGATACCTTAGAGTGTGCAGCTAATATTTCCAATCTAGTACAGATGTAGTGGGCAGTATTTGATTTGCACAGATGAGGTAAAAAATAAAAGACAGTGGCAATCTCCTTCATTAGGCCACAATCTTATGTACCTGATTTATGACCTTGACAAACATTTGAATTGGAAACATATGAGGACTGGACTGTCATTAATTCAGAGTATGTGTTTCTCATTTTTCTGTGACTTTTTTAATACAAAATAAGACTTCCTATACAACTAATTGAAAGCATAATTGACAAATGAAGGGACTAGCCTATGTTTACATTCCAATTGTCAGTGACAAAAAATTCTACACTTATTGCTGAAAACAGACAATCAAACAACTGAATGCAAATCAAAAATGCAGGAAAAAAATTCCATGTCTAAATGTTTGGGGTTTTCAAATTTTATTTTCTTTGTTTGACTTTAAGCTGTGAACATTTTTCCTTTCTCATTTCAATAATCTGGCATTTTACCAAAAAACAAAGTTGAGTGCACCAAACCAAATTATATATAGTTAAGTATCTTGCACTGAAGGAATATTTGCTTTCTAAACCAGTAATTTTTTGATAGAATTTTGTATTTCCCTGTTGAAAGTAAAAATGTTCTTTTCAATTCTCCACAGCAAAGTTTAATTGGTAGAAATTTACCTAGGAGTTTAGAATGTCATCTCACTATCAAATGGTCATCAATCTCTTTATTAGTAGGAGAAAAACACATATGTGACAGTGTGATGATCAGTAAAACAATAATTTTATCTCTGTCTTGTAAAAATTTCTGTAATAGGGATTGTCAACATTTAGTATACTATCAGTTCTCTGAATAATCTGGCTCAGTGTTGCCCTGCTCCTGTACTGATTTTGCTTTTCAGAATGCCCAACATAAATCACCAAGTCAGATTTTGTGACCTCTGTCCATTTTTCCATTGTTTGCTACTAAGAAAAATCATTTGATTTTATCTTTTTTATAACTGTCATTCAAGTGTCAGTTAAAAAGATTTATTTCAGACATCTCTTAGGTCACCTCTTCATCACCTCTATACCAGATTAATGAAGCTCAGTTTCTTGAGCCTCTTTTTATTTCTCCCTTGTGCAAAGTTTCTGTCATTTCTACTCTCTGTTTGTGCACTAACAAGTTTTACACATTTGTGTTGAAAAAGAGGTCTAATACTGGCTGCAGTAGATCAGTTTTGACCTGAGCAGTGTCAGCAACTGGTAAATCATAAATTCTCTCCATATAGTAGCATATTTCATCTAATGTAGCCAAATATATTAGAACTATATTGATATTCCAATGGAATTTCACTGCAGAGCTGGATTTTGTTGTGGTTAAACCCCAGCTAAGCGCCACTCACTCACTCACTCACTCACTCACTCACTCACTCACTCACTCACTCACTCTCCTCCACCACTGGGACAGGAAACACAATTAGCAAGGTAAAAGTGAGAAAGCTCATGGGCTGAGATAAAGACAGTTTAACAGGTTAAGCAAAAGCTGTGCACACAAACAAATCAAAACAAGCAGTTAATACACCAGTTGCTATCAGCAGGCAGGTGTACAGCCATATCCAGGACAGTTGCATCTCATGTGACAGTGACTTGGGATGAGAGACGTGATCATTTGAGACGTCCTGTGCTTTTTTTCTTCTTCCACCAGCTTTATATTCTGATAATGATGCTGTATGGTACAGAATATTCCTGTGATCAGGAATATTGTCATTTGTCATTTGTCCCAGATCCTTGTGCATCCCCACTCTCCTCTCTGGTGAGATGGGATTAGGAGCAGAAGAGGCCTTGGCTCTGTGTAAGCTCTGCTCAGCAGTGGCTAAATCATCCCTGTGTTATCAAGTCCGTTTCCAGCACAATTCCAAAATATAACCCCATACTTGTTACTGTGAGGAAAATTGACCCTATCCTGGCCCAAACTGTCACAAATCTATATGATCCCCAGAAGCCTTTAATGATGGCTGTTCCCTGCCAGTAGTCTATCCCATACCTCAGAATTATTACACTCCAGGTGCAGAACTTGGCACTGCTGCTTGATGAACTTCTTAAGGTTTCTGTCAAGTTTCTGTCCCTGGAGTTGTTAATTGAAACTTTCATCAGAGGGTGAAAGCCAGATTAGAAATGTATGTGATTTCCCCTTTGAATACAGCTGACCAGAAAATCTTCCATCTACTTACCACTTCCATAACTTCCAAATGAGGGGATGGAGGAGATGTTCAAAGCTTTAGTATATTCAATTATATACACATCCCTCAGTAAATGTATTTTGCACCACTTTTACCTGGACATGTAGCTAGTAATTTCATTTTAGCCATTCACATTGGACAAGCATGAATCCATTTTTGAATCCATTATGAATCCATTTTGATTATTCCTGATGGATGCTTTCTCCTTCATGCTTTTGTAACTGAACTCAAAGAGAAATTGTCTTAATATTCTTTCCAGGGACTATGATAATCCTGAATTTGAAGATCTCATTTCTAGTTTTCCTACAGAGTGGCAGTCTCATCTGCTAGTCAGAATTTTTTCTCTCTTTTGTTCAGGTTGATTATAGCTCTTCCTAATATGACCTTTTCTTCTTCGAGTGAGCCACCATAGCTGAGGTGGCAACACCATCTTCCTCATAAGGTTTTAGTATGATGAATGCATCTGCTCCAGAAGGAAACAGGTCAGAAGTCTTCTAACACAATACAAGTTTGCCTAGTAGAACAAAATTTCACCCTGTTTGATATGAGAAAACTGAATAAGGGGTATGGCACCAGAGGAAGTTGTCCTGATGCTCAGCATGTAGGTTGTGATGGAAAGTAACTTCGTTGGCTAGAAAGGAGAACAGAGGCATGCTATTTATAACAAGTTTCAACATCTGAGTTGCTTAATAGAATTGGTTTTGGGCAATAAATTATCTGCATGTTTAAATTATAATAATGATGTAATTATGGTAATATGGTAATAATTGCTAATGTAAGCGTGATGTTAATGAAAAGAGTGATTTGTGTAGGTAATAAGAATTAGACACTCTAATGTATTGATCTCAATGTGTAAAAGGATATCTTTGAGAATGAGTATGTAAAGCAGACAAAATGAGGCATATTTAAAGGAGTGATTCTTCAGAATTTTCCCCAGGGCGGTTTTATTAATGCCAGACCACCTGCTTCTACTAGGCCATGTGAAAAGGAAAGAAGATAACAAGCTGAAACCCTACTGGAAAACAGACACTTTAATTTTAGTGATAAAAGAATGTTCATTCAGATCCCTACCTCTGATGAATTAAATCTCTGATTGCCTTCAATAATCTTAGACTGACTGTTAAGACAGAAGCCTAATGAGATTATTTGGTCCTCATCAAACTAATTTTAAAGGACAATTAAAATTCTTTCTTTACTAGCAGCATTTATGAAAAATCTACTCACATAACACTGAAATTGACATAGATATTTATTTTTTTTAGCACCACTTCTTCCATGACAGATGATAGATAAATCAGTATATCTACCTTTATATCAGAAAACGCACATTTAGGTTTCTAAAAGCTTCTAAGCAATCAGCATAGACACTGAGGAGTTGGTTCAGGTACATAACAAACTTACCATCTTTATTAGTCTGTACATAACTATGTAATTGCCTTCACACCAATTGAAACATGGACTGGAAATAATCCTCTCAACTGGTGCAATATCCACCAAGATATAAGGGTTCTCTTTTGTCTTTTAAAGCATATGGATGTATATGAAAACAGAAGGCAATAAAAGAAAGGAGAGAAGGAGATTTTAAGAATAATGAGCAAAACAACTGCACAGAGATGTAAGTTTCAAACCCCTGTTTCCAATCAAGAAACAGGAAGAACCTTCTATACAGGATAAACTGAGCAGAAACAAGGTAGGTACAAATTCTTTTCTGCACTTTTGCTTCTCCTGCCTTGGTTTGATGTCTTTTCAAGAAACAGAAGGGTTGGAATGTCTCTTAAAAGGAAAAGACATCTGTCAGCATTAACACAAAATTTTAGCTAGGAACTCTGATGCAAGCATAAACATTTACATTTGATCTGATAATGTAGTTATTTTAATTGACTGTGCTATATTGATCATGACATGCTTTAATATTTTCATAAGTTTTATACTTCCTGAATTCTGATACTTTAAGATGGTTTAAGCTGAAATATGGAAGATGACTGATACAGCCCATCTCTAGAGACCAAGGCTGCTTGCTGTGGCTCTGTTGTGGCATGGCATAAAAAAAAAAATAATAGATTTGGAAGGCATAAATCATGGGTTCTAAATCTAATTTAATTTTGCCAATCAAATATATCACATCTGAATTTTGCCTAGGGCAAAATTCATGCTAATAAACCTGTGTGTAAAATCTTGTTTTGTCTCATTAGCAGCCTGCTTTTTTTTTAGACAAAAATGAAAATTTTATCTAAATTTTATTTATAATAATATAATGATAATGGTAAAGTATGAGAAAAGCAGAAACATTTTATCTTGAAAATACCTTTAATTTCCTTTTTAATGATTTAGTAAGTTTATGTATAAATTATGCAAAAATAGCTTTTAACGGTGAAATTGAACTTAATGACACTTCAAAAATGTTGCAAAGAACTTATCAACATTTTTAATATGTGAAAAAAACAGTTCAAATTCTTTCAAAACTGATTCTTTCTTCCAATTTACCCTTGTTTAAAAATAATCAATTGGAAAATTCCTAATCTACTCTTGCTTTTCATCTTTGACCCAAGCAGTCAGTCAACATTTTACACTTCTGGTTAATATGAAAAAAATAAATCAGAGGAATCAGAAAAAGGTTTGTGGTTGCAAGTGTATCACGCTATGAGCAAAATCCTTGTACACAAAATTTACTCCCATATGCAGAGCTGTAAAAGCCAACCTGGCTGCTGAATGGAACTCCAGTCAAAATACCACTGTGCATCATAATGGAAAGAGAATGGGATATGTTGATAATTAAACTTTTCTGAAATGGTGCCAGATGATTTTAACTGCATTACTTTGTTTGACACAGACTATATACTAATAATATTAATGGTTACCATTTTGTAATTTAAAAAATTATCAGTTCATTTTTTAAAATTAATTTCAGAAATGAAGTGCTGGTTTCATTCACAGAAAGGATGTTTAATTTTGAAAAAGTTTTGCAAAGATTTTTATTTTCATTCCTTTTTTTCTTTTTGTTTAAGCTAGCTTTCCAGTGATACTAACATGGCAAGAGAGATTATCAAAGAGAAACTACATGCAGTGTGCCTTGATCCTTATCCTCTGATGGTTTCATCATTAAGTTTTATCTGACAAGCAGATACTCCTTGATTTTCTCTCTGTTGAACCTTTCCAAGCATACTGTAATTGTAGCATATTTTTGAGCACTAACATTAAATCTAAACTGGACAAAACACTAAAGAAAATATGGTTAAAATTTTTTTGTAAAGTATTTTGAGATCAGTTGATAAAAACAATGTTAAATCTCCCCTATTTTTGTAATGACGGAGGATTTTGATATGACTACTAATATCTTTTTATTCTAACCCCAGATTCTGAATCTTTTATAGGTACTGTTCCTGTCTCTGTTGCCAGAAATTCACTGCAATTCTTACCAAAAGAGAGCTGAGCTGAAAGACAAAGTAGATGGGTGCTGTGTGCTCCCTTGTTCAGGCACCCAGAGCTGTACGAGAATCGCCCTGCCTGGTGATATTCACACAGATTTTCTCCTGACGGTTCTGGCCACCCAAGGTGAGCATTCACCAGCCATTGGTGTTACAGAAACCCATGAAAACAACGTCTTTGTCATGCAACTATCACAAGTTTCACGCCTTGTTAGAGTAGCACATTAGGGAACCAGAAGACAGATCGAGAGAGAACCTTAGGAATTGATACTACCTGAAGCATCTCAACACATCTTCAGCAATACTTTTCCATAGGAATGCCCCGGTGGTGAGGGACACAATGCAGGACACACCCTGCCCCTCCCCTCAAGCTATTTACTTTGGTGAGACAAAAGCACTGGTATTTGATTATGAAGAGAAATGAGTCTGGAATATATTAGCCAAGGTTCTTCATCACACAGCAAAAGCAACTGTACATAAATCATGTCAGGTTTGATTTATCATGTCTGCGCTCTCTAAAAGTTTGTGACTTTCATGGCTACATAGTTAAAACTAACTGAGATAATTTAGACAATTTACATTAACTTTATTGTTATTATGGCAATAAATTTGCAATTTTATAAAGAGGAAGAAAGATAAGGAAGCACAGGAATTAGCCAAAGAAAAGAAAGAAGGGTAAAGAAATGTAAGAATTAATCACCTCTGCTCACAACTCTGACTTAAACCCAGTCAGAATGTTAAAGGCATAGTAATGCTTCAAAATGTTTCAAGTCTAGGCTCTTTTGTCAGGATGACAAAAATCAAGATTGGCACTGTTATAAATGATTGAATTGTGAGCCAAACTTATAAGAAAATTTAGCGAAGATTTATTAATTTGTCTGCGAGACTGAAGTTCAGTCTTTGAAACCACCACAGCCGAAGAGTCAATGTCGAACCCGGGATCGGCGCTGGGTGGACACGGATCTGACCTCTGAGTGTCAGAGTCTCCCCGTTCACGCTCGAGGCTTTGTGCAGAGAGTTTTATACAGTTTATTCTGCCTGAGGCAAAGATGACCGAATTCTCTTTGTGTCTTTTCACGTGCATCGCTGTTGCCTTCCATGTGCAGAGGTGGACAAAGGCCCTGCCCAGGTGTCTCGATGTTGTCAATCGACCCCGGAGAAGCCACGTATTCACATGTATCAGGGTGGCGCCGTTGGTTATCTCAACAGATGCAATCGGCAGGTCGATAATCACTTTCAGGTGGTCCCGACAACTCGAGGAAGCCAGCGATTATCGATTATCGTCCTGGAAGCCTCGATTCTTACGTTAAAGCATCAATGTTCATCTTAACGCACATCCGGAAACTAGTTGTATCTGAATAAGACAGCTGCTTCCGGCGAGGATAGTCAAAAGACATGGTTTGGATTTTACAATATTTTATGCATTAGTAGCATGAATTATCACTACCATATACTACAGCACCATGGTCTGAATAGCCCAGTCACAATAAACTTTTAAGAAACACACAAGCAAAGCACTGAAGAAGCACTTAATGAAAATATCTTCAGATGAGTATTCCAAAACTAATAAATACCAGAATTAAGGTTTCAAATGTAACCCTGATTTGACACTCTATATTTATGCATTATGAGAACAGCCTCTGCATGATCACATTGTATTTTGCTATTCTCCAGCTCCAGATTAGAGCAACCAGACGCAGAAGAGATGAAAAGCCCACACTGCATGACTTGCTCAGAATCACACTGGAACACTGTGACGAAGTCGAGTTTCTTTGAGGAGAATCCAGCAGTCACAAATATTAAATCTTCTTACATATAGCTCCTACTTTATTAGCTGTTTATCCTCATTTACTGGAAAAAATGCATGAGTATCCTACAGTTGACAGTCTCTTTCATTATAAAACTTGATTGGCAGTCTGTGAACTGAATGAGAAGAGAATGCTAAGAAAAAAATTGCATGTGCTAATGTAATTATAGATGGTAATTCTTACATCTAAGACAGACTAATTAAGGCTGTATAGGCAACCTTAATTCTGACATTTTTTTAACTTCTGAGTAATTGACCTTGCAATCGCAGCCCTCCACATGTATCAATTATGATTAGCTTTTAAAAACATGAAAAACAGGCACTGTTGCTGAGGCAGAAAAAAAGAGAAAAAAGGAGAAGAAATTTTCCCCTCTGGAGCCGAGCTGTGATTTTTTTGAGAGTCAAATCTTTCAGAACAACAATTCAGAAGGCTGCAAGATGACCTACGTACTCCAGGCAGGCCTGGCACCATTAGTAACCCCTACACGGGGCAGTTACTAGAAACTGGAATACACATGAGCACTGAGAGTTTTCAACAGCGTATTTGTTGTTGAAGGGTGGTGGTTAAGGATGCCTGGCAGCAATTCAGGCTTGGTGCTATCACTGCTGCCACCAGGCTCTCTTGCCCTTGCTTTGTCTCTGTAGTCCTCTGTTTCTGCCTTTCTTATCCAAGCTCCTTCCTCTGCTATTGCCTTATTTTGTTTGCTTGTTCAGGGCCTTGGTCCTTGCACCTCCTCTTCTGAGCTGTAGATTAGCTGTTTCTTTCTCCTCCAGCTGGCTGTACTCAGCCTGCCTTCTCTCAGACCTCATCTCAATTGAAAAATGAACCATGAAACTCCCTGAGGATTCCACTAAAGTGCTATCTTGGGGTAAGCTTTGTGTGTATTTTGGCACTGGTCTACTTTCATACAGAGCCTGGAATACAGAACCACAATGTCCCCTGTTAAAACATGAGAATCTTGCTTGTCTGTCAAGTAGTCACAATATATCTTTTATTATAGTGTTTTTAATATGACTCTGCAACATTATCTCTCCAGTCTCATTGTGACAACCTTTTAACTCATGTTTTATTTATTTTTAAATAATTCAGAAACTCAAGATATAAAACTTCAGTCTTTATTTTGGAGCATGGAAAACCTACAATGTAATTCTCATAATGTAGAATTATGTAGGAAAAATGTTAACTGAGCAATGCTTTGGAATCACTATTTTTATGAATAAGAAGCTTGACTAGGCCAATATTCAAGCAGCAATCCATTTATTATGTAATATGGTGAAGTATGACAAATACAGCACTGGGTACAGTGGGGGAAGTTTTCCCTCCAACTGCACACCAATAATTGATGGTTACAGGTATTTATAGGGGTACCCATCAGTTTTTTTCAGCAGTTTCTATTTCCAATATTTTACTCATCAGCAATTTTTATTCCAAATTATTACATCACAGTTCTATACACTACTGTGATTTTAATTTCTCAGGATGTATCTCAAAGGAGTATCCCCAGATGGTGATGGTCCAGTTTCTGAAAGAAGAAAGACGAATCCCATCTGGTGGGATCCAGCTCCCCAGATGCGTGTCCACCTTTTAATTGCAAAGACTATAAATCTCATAGCAGTGATGTCCAGCTTCCCTTTGGTCGAAACCATAAATCCTCGAGGTGATGTTCATCTTCCTTTCTCAAGCTGTTTTTCTCTGCTTCAACAAGGCGTGAGATAAGCATATTTCCTTTACATATATTCCAAAGCTATAGTTTCAAGGATACAAGTAATATTCTAAAATTATACTTCAAAAGGTTATTATTGCAGAGCTTTTTTATGGATTAAATGCAAGCAATAAGTAACATCTTTAACACCTTAATTCCAATGCTCCTAAATCAACCAGGGTTAATTGCAAACAAAAGATAGGTTCAAAGGCCTTTTTCCATGCTTTATTTTCCTCAGTTTTTATTAGAATTCGCAACTATCCCATTGTCGGTATCCACACATTTCGCATTCACAAGTACACACCTCGCCTGTTTGTACCTGACACGAAACACAGCTTTGCATCTCACACTATCTCTACCCCTCTTCCACAGGCAGCAATAAGCAGAATGTTATTAGAATAATAATGATAACTGACTTGTGATTAGTAGTCAAAAATTTAACTCACCTAGTTTGAAAGGTTGAGAAGTAGAAATATTTCCTTTGCAATATTTTTAAATAAATAAAATGTCATATTGAGTAGATGGGTTCTTACTGACAGTTGCAAATATTGTTTTAGGTCAATCTCTGCTTAACCTGTTGTCAGAAACCAAACTTACATAGTTTTTTCAAATAATTAAAACAAGTCCAATCCTAAGCAATTACAGCAATAAAACATAATCTACTTTGTCCAAACTTAGTTTGGAAGTAAAAAATGAAACAAAGTCACCATTCTGGAGCCCTGGCATAGGTGTATTTTGATGTTATAATGTTAGAGGGAAAAAAAAACTCCACAAGGAACTATGACTTTCTCAAATGATACAGCCAAGACTTCCTTATTATACAGTATCAGAGTTCTTCACCAGATCGAGCCCGGGGAGAACACCATCTTAGAAATAATGAATATAAACAAGCAATAAATGAATTTAGAGTAAGCATTTTCTCACCATTAAAACAATGAGATGATGGTTCATTTGCAAAGGTAATGTATTTATACAGGGTGTGCAGCAGGCTCCCTCTCCCCAGGGCATGTATTTATATCTGAGCTCTGTGTCCTGGGCTCCCCTTAGCAGTGAGGAAGAAACTACTTTAGGGCACAGAACCAAACCTCCAAAAATGAGCCATATCTAATTAACAGGACCAAGTGTGTCGTCTATGCGGTAATTTTCACTGAGCTTTAATATCATAAAGGGATTTTTCCAGATGTCTTTTTATTTCCCAAGAGACTGTTCATGTTTTCACTGAGTCTTTTTATAACAGTTTGGGGTTTGGTGGGGAAGGGGGGTTGTTTGTATTTTTGTTTGTTTGTTTGTTTTTTGGGGTTTTTTTGTTTGTTGTTTTTTGTTTTGCTTTTGATTTTGAGGGGTGTTTTACATTTATCAGGGAAAGGGACTGGAATACTCCTTCATATCAAATTCTGTTTATTCATGGGAAATAAGAAAAATCATCTGATAAACTTGAAACTCAGTTATTCTTTTTAGAACATGTTTATTTATAGTTTGAAGAGCTAGCTTAAAGCAATGGAAAGTAAAGACTACAACTCATTTCAAATCTGAACAAGCTTAAAAAATTAAGTAAAAAACTGAAATGTGGATATTCTTCAATCTATTGTATTTACTGTTCAAAAGAGAGGAAAGCAGAAGGAAGTGACTAGGCAAAAAGCATGGACTTTAAAAAACATTATTTAAAGTATGGAAAATTTGCCATGGCATACTGTTCTCATTATATTTTTCAATATGTTATAGCTATTCTAGGGTTTTCTATTTGTTTTCCCAACATAAATCTCATTTATGTATGACATTGAAAGGTGTGTATCATGTTTGCTTCTTTAGTTCATACTGTATAGAGCAGCAGCTAAAGTAGTATCAGAAGGCAAAGATCTACAGAATTAATAGGATTTAAATAGAGCTATGAAGTAGTAGATAAAAAGAACATTGATGAGAGTGAGAAAAAGAAATCAGTTTATTTCCAGCTGATCACTATTGGTGAATTAGCCAAAAAGGAGAGCAGCTATCAGTTAACTGATGGAAATAGAACTGAGTCACATTGCATTGGATTGACTTTGCCAAAAGCTGAACTTTCATTCAGCAGCTCTATTCAGTCCCCTTTCCCTCATGGTGGGCTGCTATGAGGGAAGTTAATTCCATCCCAGCCAGACCCAGCAAAAATCTCCACAGAAAATATCTTAAACTCATGTTTGACAAAATAGTATTTTTAATTGAAAGATTTCCCAGAAAAAATGGGAAATTCTACTTCCATTGGACTCTTGTGTTTTCTGATTCTTGCTTTAAGTCGTCAAGAATACTAGGTATCTCCACATCAATTAATTAATTACAACCTTTGATTTTGCAAATGACCATTTACATAAAAACAAGAATTATATTCAACTACATAAAAATTAAGGCCCACATACCATATTAACTAATGATAAGTATAAACTGTTTCTTAACATATAGAATTTTCAGTGGTGGATTTAAGCAGATAATAAAGCAACATTTAAGATGCAGCTTCTGTAAGGAAAAATAAAAATAATTCTTACAAGAAATAGACTAATTTAGTTAATTTTACAAATTTACTTATTAAATATCAATTCCTGCTCCCTAAATTCATTGCAGTACTGCAAGACAAACTGGAGATGAAATTTTCCTTGGAGCAAGTTTAAGTACATGTACAAGAAGTAATGGAGCACGTAGATTCAGAAAGACACAAATAACTTGCTGCAGTGTAGAGCATTGGAATACCCTGGCAGGCTGTCTTATTTATGAAAAAAGGTCTCAATAGCTAGAGGACATGTCAGAAGGTATGCCCCCATCGAAAGGAGAAGCTGTAAATAGAGCTTTCATTCAGTGTACATACCTTCTTTAAATCTTCTGTCTTTTTAGTACACTCTCAAGTCTTAGCCTACCAGTCATTTAATGGTAATTTATAAATTATTTCTCTGCTGACAGTAATGACAGAAGCCTTAAGATCCTCAGTATGTGAGATGACAAAAGAAAAGTCAAGTTTTAAGTACAGCTTCCCTCTTAGCTAGGCAGTTTCTTTGTTGTACTTATAAGCAAATGATAACAAATGGTTCACCAACTTGGTAATAATTTAGAGCCCCCAGATCTACCTGTATGAGTCAAGAATCCGCTCATCAGCTCCACGGTGGGAATGAAACACATCTGTGTCAACAAATCTGCATGTCTAGATCAAATGAGTGAATAGGAGACTCACTTGGCTCTGGGGGCTGCATAATATACAAAACAATAGGAAGAGCACACTGAGCCAGACCAAGGGTCTGTTGGCTGGATGGTCTTTGACCATAGGAAGTGACAGCTGAAAGGACAGAGCCTGTGACAACCAGGCAAGCCTTTAAGACACAGGCTTATCCTGTGTTTCTTCCACTCTGTCCTCCCAGCTTTCAGCAGACTGCCTAGGGATTTCTAGAGCCAGAGATATTTTTGTTTGCTAAAGTCTCAATGTGTATCTCTTCCACAACTTTGTCAAATTGCTTTTTGAGCTGATTTGCACTTTTGACACCTGGAATACTCCTTGGCAGAGTTTCCACAGAGTATGTGTTCAGGTAAAAATATATTTCTTGTTCGCTTGTTTCAACCTGCTCAGTGAGGATGTCTTTTCATGATCCCTAGTTTTTATACTGTTAGAAATAAGGAGTGTTTTCTACCCTCATATCCCCTGGGACTTGAAGACCCAGCTAAGTTCAGACTTACAGGATTCATATATCTCCGAAGCAAAATTTAAGTTGCTATATCATTCTGTTACAATGAATCTATTTATTTCACAAAAGACCAGGCTCAATTTCAGGAAAATTATGTTTACTGTTTGTCCAAGCTACTCTCAAAAGAAAGAAATTTATACAATGATTTTTATACTGACAGTTTCAAATTTTTTTGTTATTACCTGTCAGATACTTAGACAGAATCAGTTTAAGGATATTCATTCTTTAACTAATCATAAATAATAATAAAACTTTCCAATATTAGCCTTCAAAAAAATATTTCATGCATTTGCAAGAAATAATAGCACCATTCACAAGCACTGAGTGCAATGTTTCATAAGTGTGATGTAAGGCATTGCAAATTCCAGTTTCAGATAAAAATGTATTGCTTTTTTTCCTATAAATAAGTACTTGTGCTATGGCAAGCTATCCCAAGAAATTTTATACATAACCCTTTGAAAATTGTAGAGAACAGACAGAGCTGTCTGATGGTATTCAGCATGACCAGGGAAGTTGAAATGATTATGACATTAAGTAATTTTGCTTAATATTCCTTTTAGATTCTCTGCTTAACTCTGGCTTGTCCACAAATTCTTACTATTCTAGTCATTTGCAGTTAAGCACAAAATTGTTTTCTGTATTTCTAGTCAGATTATAAGACAAATCCAGAAGCCTAGGAAATGTCTAGATTTCCTCAATGTATCTCCATTTTAGGGCAAAGGGCCACTTTTTCATCTCTCCTCACTTCTCTGTCTTCTGCCACTAAACAACCACTAGGTTTCACATTATGTATAAATACATTGAATGGCTGCATAATATAAAAGTTCCAGATGTTAAGTTTCAAAGATGAAAGACAGGAAAGGGGTGGTAAATTAATTGCCAGCATCTACTGACAGATGCTCCAACTTCATAAAGGGTTCTTTTACAGAAAAATACTTTTAAAAAATAGTGTTTTGTCTCTATCAATTCTATCATGATTGACTTAACGATACAAAGTTATCAAAATTATTTTCATTAAAAGCCTATCAAAATCCTCTGTTGGCTAAAGCTGTCCTGTTGTTCAGACTTAGATCTGTCAGACTCCTAGTATCAGCACACATTCCAACTTATTTTGCAATGATCATTGTATAGTTTCTCATTGCTCTTCCTTCTGAGGTATCGCTTGAATCTGACATATCATCAGCTTTATCCATCTCCACTACTTCCGTGAGATTTTGCCTTGTTCTCAATGGCTTTAGAAAGGGGTATTAAGAGTGGTATATAAAAAACAAGGAGAAGGAAGACAAGAATGTAGAGTGGCACTTGGGAACTCACTGTCCCAGGGAAGTATCAAGGATCTGATCATCCACCCACCATGCACTTCACTGCTCTTGTAAATTTGGAATACTTAGGGAATACTTAGGAATAAGGCTCAACTTTTAAAAAGAAAGTAAAAAGTCATATATAAGGATATATTTCAAGATCTAAAACTTTCAAGGAATAGCACCAAATATCCACAGACGCTCTAATAAAATCATTAGAGATGACAGCCATGGAAGAATGAAAGCCCCATTGCAGGAATTCTTGTGGAAACAAGTGCTTTGTAAAATGGTCCTTTTCAAATATTGTCATGTTCCCTTGTGGTGCAAACTGTATCAAATTTGAGTGAAATTGGTTATGAAATACCACAGATCGCGGATTGTAGAAATACAAAACTTCCCACACAATGCATTAAATGAAAGAAATTCTAAGGAAGTAACCTCTGTGTTTACATTAGTTTGATGCACACTTTATTGCCTACATCTGGTGGAATAAATAAAGATTCTTTCTTTTGGATGGAGACCCCCATTTAAATCTATAGTGTTGTGAATCAGAGATACTAGGCTGAAAGGTAGAAACAGGCATACAGCATGAAAAGGTAATTTTAGTCCCTTAGGTTTAGAGTTGAATGTTGGAATTGGAAAACAATTATAATAAACTTCTTGATTTATTCTGCATGTGTAATTGCTGACATAACTTGCTATTGCAGTTTCTGTCTTTGTTGAATGCCAGCAAGATATGTGCATATATTGGAAAATAAGCAGGCTGGCCTGAATATTGCAGAGGAGCTAATGAATATAATCTCTGAGATTCTTCTTGTACTTGGTAAATGAGATGATATTTTTATCATAAAATCTGCTACAAATTGTCAGCACTGTAATAAAACTTCTATTCACACCTTTTTCTATGAGCATGTGAGGAAATAGTATCAAGCTGCACAATCTAATAAATTCATAAAAACTTACTAAAAACTCAATATTCATTTTTTAACAGTCTGAATCCATGCTAGTATATACAATTTTGATATTCAACTCAAATCTGTCCTTGAAATTGCTGGTGCCAGACCCAGGAAGTATCCTCTCTGCAAATGCATAGCTCTATTTTTCTTATACTTTAAATTGCTACTGAGTAAAAACTTTTTTTCTCTTTATTAAACTGAAAGCTTGAAATTGTGTTCTTCTATACATTTTCTGTTTTCAGACACTAGAATAAAATAAATTGTTGCCATGTTAAGCACAACATTTTGGTAGTGAAGGTGAGTCATGACATTTAGATGAAAAGGTCTTCATATTTACCGTGTAGATACAACAAAACATGGTTGTAATTTTATTTTGTTGTGGTTTCTAATTTTTCTCAAAGGACATTTGGATGATTCTGAAAATAAGAAAAGCAATGTCACTTTGCTGCAAGATCACATTGTCTAAGAAGTGATTCAAAAAGTTGTTTGAAGGAAGAAGGGGATTAGCGTAATTGCCATGTGCATCCTTTAGGTAATGTTCTACAACGCTGTAAAGAGTGCCAGGAAGACCTGTTTTCATTTTGAGATAAAGAAAAAGTATTGTCAGGCATCCTTACTTTCCAAATCCCATGTTTGCAAATCCCACTGGTATCAGTAGGAGTCAAGTGACAAAATCCAACAGAACCATAGCACAGTGCTCTGAAGCACTTGTTGATCCTTTTGCTCCAAGCTATGACTAAAGGATGATATTGGTTATTTTTGGGAGTCCAGATTATGCTAGTGCTTCATACTGGACTCCACAACAGTCTCAGATGAAAAATACATTTTATTGCTGAAATTGGATCACATTTGGCTTACATATATGCACATATTTTCAAAGCAGCTCCAAGTCTGGTCATCTATTTGTAGAAGAAAACCACAATTTGTCATCTGATTTCAATTGAATTTTGTAACACATATGCATTTAAAAAAATCAATTATCTGTTTTGGGTTTTTTTTCTGAAGACTTTTTGTTTCAGCTGTTAAAACATTTTTTGATCCAGTATGAAACCAGTTCAGATCACCAGATATCTTATTCCCTAGTAATAAAATAAAGCAAATAACATGAAAGTATGAATTAAGACATGGCCTGTAAAATCTCAAATTCCTCCCAAATAACAATACAGTAATTATTAAATAGAAAAGAATTAAAAATTATTAAATTTTCATGTTATTGTAAATCCTAGAAAACACTGATAATTGTGTAGATGATTTAATATAAAAAACAGGAGTTAATAGTTTTTTTTTAGTATTGTGCACTGATTACTGCATTAATAATTTATACAACAAATTAACCATAATTACATGAATTGCAACAACTGAAAATGTGTGTTAACAGATGGCACATGTGGTTTACTATGAAAAGCAATATTAAAATCTTTGGGTTTACCTCCCATCTAATTTTCCAGCCTGACATTGTAAGAGAACCTGTTCCAAAATTTTGACCTGTTAACACAAATCGCAGCAAGGTCCTAGCTGGCCATTTCCCCTCATTCCTCATGGTAGTCTTCTCTGACAAACTGAAGAGTTGGAAAATTAAGAGGTGCTCAGTCTGTCAGAAAGACAATAGAATGTGCCTGCATTTCTGATTGCAGTTCAATTGAAAATAGGTAGGGGAATAAATACTTTAAAAAGACCCACTCTCCTGCTGGAAACAGGAAGCTGGAATGAGATGTTGAGGTGTGACCTGCTCCTGAAGGCCTCTTTTCCAGCTGCCAGTGGCCAGTGTAGTGCCCACCTTAAAGTCTCTATGAAGATAAATTTGCATCTAAGGCTCTCAGCAGCCTGTGGTGCAGCGCAGTGGCTGAGGTCCATCTCTTAGTCAGGAGCTAGAGGAAGAAAAGAAAAGAGAAGTTTCACAAGGTTCTTTGAAGCTTGACAAGTTGCTTACTTGTTGCAGCAATGGCACAGGAAAGGGTGAAAGCCTTTCACATGAAACACACTGGAAAATACAAGGGGACTCATACTTGCAATGTAAATGTTTTTTTCTTAACGCTTGCCATCAGCAGACTGAAACTGAAAGGGTAAATTTTGTCAGTGTGAGTGAAGGTCAGACTTTCACTGCTTGCCCTCCAAAGACAACTGCAGTTGAAGCCTGTGGTGGAAGTCCAGAGATGAATTAAAGGAAATGTTTCCTCCACTCTAGCAGCATTTCTCTGTAATGGGAAATTATTGCTCTTATCTGCTTTGCAACTACCATAAAGACCATACAAATGTTACTGCTACCTATTCAAAGAAAGAAAATAACAGAGTTTTAGCTAAAGCATAATTATGAACTGCCCAACATACACAATAGCTCTGCTAGAGTTGATTGTGACCTGTAAGGAGCTACTCTTAACCTACTGTACTATGTGTAAAAGTGAAATTTTCTGTCTTTCTGAGTTACCTGAGTGCCTAAAGACTAATTTGCAAACTGAATCACTTCTTAATTGGAGACCAGGGGTCAATCAGAATCTCTTAGTATTTTGAATGCCTCCAGATAAAGAGAAGTTTTCAGTCTCCCAGTTTTTGCCTCAGGCTCCCAATTCCTTTTTAGATGTAAGTATGAGATTCTGTGGATTTTAAGCAAGATTTTTAATACTGGAAAACATTTAAGTATACATGCATCTTTAAAATTTCATTTGATTAATTTAAAATTGATTTATAAGTCTTAAAACACAGAATAATGATTATCTTTTGCAATATAAATAAAACAAGTCATCAGATATATAATCATAAATTGGATAAAAATAATGATAAAATGGGAGTAAAGAATCTAAGGAAAATCAATCTTCATTTCTACTATAAACTATTCAAGGAAATCTCATAAAGACATAGATGGTAGAGTCTCTTGATCTTCTGAAATTTATTAGCTAAATGTTACCTCTGCTTATCTATCTTCTTTGTGTTGTAAATGTCTATTTTTATCGATGGTTTCTAAATTACTGAATGGACATTCAACAGTGCTTTTACCAGCGATCATGGAGAACAGGTATTCTGTAATTACAAAATTTTCTTAATGACCTGTAAGTTTTTTTGTGGGCATGATCCAGAAAAGTAAATTATATAATTTCCACACAGATTTAAAATAAGAGCAGGCAGGAAAGAGAGAGGTGCATCAAGATTTTAATGTACACGGCACATGGAGCAGCTGTAAGTCACTTGAAAGTTTTCTGAAGTTGTTAAACTCTAGAGCCAGGGAGGCTGACCTAGGCTGGTTGTCAGACCCCCACCCAGTGACTTTCTCACTGCCCCTTCTCAGCGGGACACGGGAAGAAACTATGACGGAAAAGCTCAGGAGCTGAGATAAAAACAGTTCATTTGTAATTTTTTGTTTCTTATTATGTGCTGATATGAGGCAAGTTAACTCCACCACGTCCAGAACCAGTATATAAATACATATTAAGTAATCGATTACATTATATAATTCACTCCAAAAACAGAATAAGGAAGGCAATAATTTATTTTAGCCTAGTATAATGAATGATTCACAAAGAATTTTTAAAGAACATTTTCAATGCTAATATAAGAAGAGCTGGTTCAGGATTTCTTAGTAGTGTAGGCAGGATGAAGATCACTGCAAGGATGAAGACCAGATCAATAAACCCTGGAGAGGCAGACTGTCCTATGGCTGTTTTTGATGGATGGTACAGAGCTGGTCAGGCAGAGTAGGCAGCTGCCACTACCTCCTTTCCTGAAGTGGTAAACAGTCAAAGAATCACTGAGTTTGGAAAAGACTTTTAAAATCATTAAGTCCAATTGTAAAAACCAAAACAAAAACAAAAAAAGAAAAACACACTCACATGGAAAAAAACCACAAACAAACCAGCAGAAATCCAAACCCACATGTTACCACATTCCTTCTAGAACTGGACTGAAATCTACACCTTCAAATGTTTAGGACACAAGAATTGAGGCAAACACCACATCTAGGATAGTGACAGAGTTACATTACATAATTCTCTATATGCATTTATGAAGCTCCACTATAAAGCTGTTAAGAACATAACAGTAGGCTGTTCTTCACCAGTGATAAGCAATTTACATGCAATTTCTACATGAATCTTTTTCTGGCCATTTCATTACCAGTTTCCTTACATGTGGACTTGAGTGCCTTAACTCTCCTTTAGGCAATTATATATTTATTTTACTTATAGAGGCACAAATCTTCTGGAAAACTTGAGAGAAAAGGTGTTAAAGGTGTTTCAGGAATTTTAGTCCCACCTTGCTACTGACCCATGGTAGATACTATATCTTGTTATGTCTCCTGACATTAAGATGAACATAAAACTGACTATTTTCATCATAGGACTCCCTCAATGCCTGAAACAAAATATTTTTAGGAGCATTCAACATTTTCTTCCTTTTTTTTCCTTGATTTTCTAGAGGTTTTAAAGACAGCCAATATGGTTTCCTGAATACTGCCCAGATGTTAGGGCAAACTGTTGACAGCTCACTAAGAAAGTTCGGCATTTTTGAGTGAGCCTGGATCCAGCAGTGGGAGCCAAAATGAGGCCATAGCACCTTCTGCTGTGATAAAGAAATGACAGCTTGAATATGTCATTTCAGAAAGAGCGGTTAGTTTTGTCATTTCACACTTTGGTCTAGTTAAAATTAAAACAATAGAATTAAAGTATTTGGTTTTCTTGTATTTCTTTGTATTCTTTCTTCAGGTACGCAATACTTTCAATATGATTTTTTCCAAAGAATTGACATATAGCTAAATAGCGAAATACTGCAAAGTAAGCAACACTAAATTAAATAATTCAGAAATTCAGGAAGCTGAAAGACCAAATAAAAAAATGCAAAAACTCAAACTTACCCCATCATACTGAAGAAAGACAGATAGATAATAGCTTTGTTCTACTTTTCTTTCTCTTTTTTTTTTCAAGTAGCTTTTATTGTGTCAAAAATGACTTGTAAATGACTGAGGTACAGTTAAATAGAGCAAATATTTCTCAGATCTAATGTAACATGAAATGTGGGATTTAGATCATCTAGCTTAACCATTAAAAAAGGGAAAAAGATTAATCTTCGAATTTATCTAGTTATCTACATTATTTCCACAGTAAAAAAAAAAAGAAACAGGCATCATCTATGAGCAGTTTACACAAATTATGTTGGATGGCTAGGGCATAGAAAAGATGGATCAATGACTAACCTAGCTCTTGAGAGAAGTGAATAAGTGAGATGAATCTCATCACTTCTCTGAAACATTGGTTTTCTTTTTGCCTTTTTTAAAGCTGGCATATATTTTGATAGACTCTTCATCGCAGTACCGATTCCTGATATCAGACCAATAAGCAAGCTGTTACCTCTAAATTCTCTATTCAATATAGTCCAGTCTGTGATTCCACCATTACAGATGAGCATATGTATGTACATCAGTATCAATCACAGCACAATGGGTCTTCAAATTGCTTTAATATTTCACAGAAACAGAATAAGCTGCACAAGTGGTACAGCTCAGTGATGACTGAGCACAAGGCTTAATGGAATCCATTTAAAACACATTCTTAAAATATTAAATCAAAATGGCAATTTCACATTCTTGCCTTTAAATTAACAGCTCATAATAATTTGTTCATAAGCAACTCCATTTTAATCCTCTTCATGTATAGATATTATAAAATTATCTAAGGTCAAAATAATGTTTATGAGATTTTTGTCTATTTGTATTTTAGTTTTAAAATAATTTTAATATATTCTTTCATTAGTCATTGCCTGAGTAAAACACTACCCAGAAAAAATAATTTTAGCCTCAGGAAAAGATAATGAAGTTTTGAAGTTTGATTCTGAGGCCAGGTCATCAGATGCAAAACTTTGATTTTCCCCATTGTGAGTTTTTGGGTGATATTTAAAACAACCCACTGAAATTAAAATGTTATTTACTGGAATTCACCACATTTCATGACTTAATTTAATTTAAAATTGGAAATTTGCAAATTATTTATCAGGTATGCAAATATATGTTTGTGACATTGAATGCTTGGTTTAAAAGTACCAAATGAAAGCATATAAAGCACAAGGTTTTAAAAATTGGTAGTCCTTTAGCCATGCTGTGACTTGTCATGGTTGTCTCATATCTCTTTCATAACCTCTGCATAAGTAATCAAAGAGCTCAGTGTTGCTCCTGTAGAACAAGTGTACATCATGACAGGAACTGATAGTACATGTGCATGCAATCTTGGAAAGAAAGTTATTAGAGAGATGTTAAAGAAGCTATTTGCACTCTCTGATGTTAGACGTCTGTCTTAGGTAGCTAAAAGGTTTTTTGGCAACCAAGAATGTTGTTTCTTGAGAAAACCAATGAAGCCGCTACCCTGCCCTGCCCACTCTAACTAATTACTGCCAAGATTTCTGAGTTCTTTGTCAACCAGCTCCTGATTGCAGGCTAAATTCAGTTAGGTTTGTTCCCTCCGAAAATTGCACCATAAACTCTTGTTAGACAGGATTTGGTTAATGTCCATTTCAGATGTCCCTGCAGCAAGGGCAGAACACAGATGGAGGCTGGCCACTGATCTGAGTTAAGCCGTCAATCAGCTGCTGTAGTTTATAGCAGGATGTCTGAGGAAAGGTGGTATCAGTGATATCTTACTGTAAGAAGCTGAGAGGTTCAGAAATTGATTAATGAGCAGGTCCAGAGTCCATCAAGTGAGAGCAAGATAGAGAGGTGGGTGTACCATTCTAAGGCAGGCTTTCACCACTCATCCATCAGAGCCCTGTGTTAACAGATGAGTCGCTTCAGTTTCCTCTTCAGTCAGTGGAGAAAAAGGCTTCTCCTAGGGTGAGCTAAAGCTAGAAACTCAGCTGCATGCAAGTGGAACTCGTTTATTTCCTTTCACAGCAGGACTCAGAAGTTACTGTACTTAAACACTCAAGTTAGACCTTGTGAGTACTCCTTCAGAAAAAATAAATTGTCCTTTGAAATCTCAGAAAATATACATTTAAGGGAAAACATTTTCACAAATTAGTTAAAAGTGGCTACACCCTGAATCCATTCTACAAATACAGTGAACAATGCATTGCAGTGACTACAGACCTCAGTTTTTTCCTGACAAACATCAAAGAGTAATGAACAGAAGATGCAGAGGCAGGTGATTTCACCTTACTTCTTTTCCACTTCATAGCCTAGGAAGAACCAGGCAAAACACTGACTGACAATGCTGGAAAATATTTATTTTCTAGTTCTCTTCTATATTGGCAGTATATAGTGGTCTTTTGAGCTCTATACTCCACTCAGGTCATTCAGAAACAACACAATAAAAAAGTGTTCTGACCCTGAACAGGCAAGCCATTTACTGATGCTGAATTTCCATGTCTGTCTGTTTCCACTGTGTTTGAGAATGGGCAGCATTTAAAGGATTTTTATCTATGAATATAGGTAGTATGAGATAGAAAGTGTTAATGCTGAATAATAGGACAGAAGACATATTTATTTCTTTTTTTTCCTGCAAACCTCTACGCATACTGAGTAAAGAAAAATGCACCTGGAGGTTATACAAAGACCAAAGCAAGCCTAGAAAGTTAGTCAACACTTGAAACATCTTCTCTCAACAGGGTATACTAACCTTTAGTGAGCTCTCACCTACCACAGTAGAACACTTGCACTCTTCAGGCTAGTTTGGTATCTCTGTGTCAAATTGCAAGGTTGATTTACACCCAGAACTACATTTCTAACTTGGAATAACCATAATTTTAGGTTATGTAACTTTGCAAGAAATAATATAATAAATCTATTTACACTGATCATTTGTGGTATAAACAGAGCACTGTTTTTTAAACAAGAATCCATCATAGAGAACCTTCTAGTGCTATAGACACAGATATGGATGCTGATACAGCATGGGATCCTGGTAGGAAAAAAAGGAACTGGCCCTGTGTGAGAAATAGGCATGCTAAGAACATTGATTTATGATGGACCTTGATGATTAGTGTTTCAGAGACTTTTCCCCCAAAGGATATTCCATCTAAACTTATATTGTACTAGTTGTAGTGAATCTGTAACCCAGTCATGAGAGGTGTGATTGTAGGTGACTGCCTTGGCCACGGTGATCATGAAATGGTAAAATTTAAAGTTTTCAGTGAAATCACAGAATCGGTGAGGTGGGAAGGGATCACAGTCCAACCTCCCTGCTCAAGCAGGGTCGTCCTAAAGCATAAGGCAGAGAATGTGTCTAGACTATGCAGAAAATCTCCAGTGAGAGAGACTCCTGATGTCTATTGGCAATCTGTTGCAGTTTGCTGCTGCTAATAAGGAAAAAAGGACAGCAGAGTTGTTAGCCTAGACTTCAGAAGAGCAAACCTTAAGCTGTTCAAGAAGCTATTTAGCAGAGTACCCCAGGAATCTGCTTTTGAAGGCTTAAGATTTCAAGAGTGCTGGTAAGTATTTGAGAACCACGTTATAGACCAACAGGAGCAACAATTCCACTGTGTCATAAGTCAAGCAAGCAGGGTAGAAGACCATCTTAACTGAATATGAAATTCCCTGTTGAGTCCAAGAGGAAAAAAAATGCATCAACTCTGGAAGCAAGGTCAAGCTTTCCAAAAAGAAGAGCTCTGTTTTTTAGATGCAGGAAGAAGATGCAAAAGATCAAAGCTCAATTAGAGTGAAATTGGCCATTGTTGTGTCATACAAAAAGAGTTTTCAAAGTGCATGAATAGCAAATGAGATCTAAAGGAAGCATTGAGATGGTCCTTTATGAAGAGGGTGACCTGACTAATAGAGATGAAGAGAAAAGCTGATGGCTACTTAGTACTTTTTTGAAAAATACAGATATCTCACCACTCAGAGTAGTCAATGGTTAAAACATCAGACTCTTTAGGCTACCTCTGTGTAAGTGTTTAGTGGACCTTCTGTCTCATTTCAGAGTCTACAGAAGTATTTTTGATAAGGTGCATATGCATACACCACTACAAGCACATGTGTGTGGGAGGAATCTCATTCTACTGGGCTAAAATCAGGGGAAATAATAAAAAGCTGCCACTTAATCCTTAAAATATATCTGAACATATTAAGCATTTAAATTTAACAGTTACTAATGCACAGCACTGGATTTCAAAGAGGATGCTGTGATAAGGATGTGATTTAATATCATGTTCTCTTGCTTGCAATTAGTTACAAAGTTATCTTGTGTGTAAGTCACCACCAAACAGTTGTTTTATTAATATTTTTATATTTGCAATAGCAACATTAATATTAGTTAAAGCTTATTCAGACCCTAAATGAAAAATAATTTAAAGTAAATGCCAGCACAAAATATCTCAAAATAGGAGCTTTCTTTCCTACCTCTTAAAGAAAATTAGTTAGGAAAATACCCAATCCTATTGGAGTAATAAAACCCAAATCAAACAAATTTGTCTGTTCCTGAGTTTTCTGCTAGATTCCTATTGCATTTCATTTTAGTACCATAAAACCAAGTATCAGCAGATAGAAGGTTTTTGACCAGAAAAAAATAATTAGAGAATCAAAATTTATTTCTTTCTGTATTAGCTTAACAACTCGATTAATGCACAAAGGACTTCAAAAAGAATGTACTGAAAAAATTACTAACATGCTTAACAAAAATTTACTGCAAAGAGTATACTGATACCATTTCATTCTTTTATTTTTTCCATTCTTTAACTCAGAGTTTGATCTTGCAGCTATAAATTAACTAGGTTGTATCTAGCACAGAAAATACCTGAAGCAGAATGAGAGCTGCTATATAAAGTCATAAAGAAATAATGTTTATTCCTACTAAAGAGTCCAAGAGGAAAAAAAAAAAACCAAACCAAACCAATAAAAAGCCCTGAATAGAAAAAGGCTTACATGAAGCAGTTCTGTTCCTCATAGAGCTCCCAAATTTGCATAATTACTGTTCAGTGACTTTTCCAAGCCAGAGGTTACATCCTTAGCATCATGTTTAGCAGCCACTAAAGACCTATTCTTTGTGCACAGGTCCAGTCCTTTTTTTAATTCAGTTGTATTTCAGCCTTCATAACATCTTGTGGCAATAAATTACATGCTCTAATTGTGCTCTATGCAGAAAATAATTAAATTCCTTCTCTGCACCTTTCCAACATCTCCTAGATTTGGGGAGTGTAAGGCATGGACTGGATGCAAGACAAGCCAGGAGAATAAAGGAAGAAATCCTTCATGGGAAAATAATAAAAACTAGTAATTCTATGATGTTTTTAGTGCAATGAGAGAAGTAAGAGGCACTGCATATATTTCTATAGCTGAGCAACAAAAATACTTTCAATGGCTTTCTACAGACCTTGCTTCAGAGACTTGTGCAGAGCTATTACAAATTTCTTGGGCCAGATTTGTTTTTATTGAACAAGAAAGAAGCGCTTTAGGATTTGGAGGTAACCTGAAAATCTTTCTTCATTAAAGCAAAGATCTCATCTTTTTCAGAAAAACAGCTCTCTCTCCATTGTCCAAAGCACATTTTGGAACTTCAAACAGATGTTTTAAAACTGCAGCTTGGTATCATGGTTCCAGACACATTTCACGATGACAAGAACTTCTCCAGTGTATTGCATTCACATCTTACAGATATTCTAAGAACTGGGGAATTAAGGAGATCAGTAAACAGATGCAGGGTAACAACTTGCTTTTTCCAATCTGTTTACACAATTACCGACATAACTGCAAGGGAAGTGCCAGAATAAGAAAAGGTAGCTAGACAACAGAAATTCCTGGAGCTATCAGGCCTGGCAGCTGAAAGCAAGTGAAAGCATACCCCAACCATCCCATCCTACATCTGCTCACTTGCTATGGAAATAAGACAGCAGTAACCGATTTATGCATCTCAAGGCCAGAACAGTGTCAGGTGGTTGACATGATTTCTGCTAAAATGCCAGCAGCCCTTGCTCTTCAGCAGCAGAGAATATTAATGAGCCTCAACCACAATCTGGTCCAGGACTGCTTCCTACAAGGTGTTACAGAGAAAAATCCATGTCTCATGTCTCACAGGCACCCTCCATATGGAAACTCCCTTCAGTTTTGTTTCATGATATAAAAGAGGTGGAGGATTTAAACTTTATTAACATGGTGGGTATAGTGATCAGCTGAAATGCCAATATTTACCACAGAATAATTGTCTCCATTACACATGGTATGCCAAAAGAAGCTTTTGTAATGCAAGGCAGATATATCTCTACAGGAGATATTTCAATTGTTGATAATTAGATTTATATATTTCTATTTTTCTACAGGGCATGATTAAGAACACCAATCAAAGCTTAATGTACTACACTAGCAGGTAGCATGGATTTAATGACCTTTTTATTATTTGAACTGAAACATCATTTTTTCTATATATGTTTTGCCTATGAAATTTTGGAAAAGAAAATAAAGGTATATTGAAATATTTCCGATTTAACGACTAGCCTAGAGAAAAATTCAATTATGTCTCTAACAAATTCTTGATTTAGCAATAAGCCAAAAAAAGATAAATTTTCCAAACCTTAAAGTTTCTTTTAGAAAAGTTAATTTCTCAGCTAGTCATTTATTTCTCTCCAGTAGTCATCCCCCATAGACAAACATGGGCATTTCAGTAAAGTTATTTGTACTTTGTCTTTGGCCCCTTTTGTTATATTTGTGGTTGCCAGACACATTATTTAGACAGTATCTTGTTTTATTTTTACCTTGCCATTAAGAGAAGTTGAAAGTCCACATTACTGCTAGTCTACTGGATACTGATCCTGCTCTAGTAGGCTGAACTTTGGTGTGCTTTGGGAGAAGGACCAATAATGACAATTAAAAAAATAAAACTAACATTTGGATGCAAATTGCTGGTAACTGCTTGAATTTCAATGCTCTTAATGAAATAGATTTACTATGTTGAGTGAAACATAGATAGAGTTTTGGAAAGTTGTCTCTTGCCTTTATATATCACAAACAGTGCTGTAAAACATCTGAAAGTTTCATTAAATGATCCTAAAAAAAAGGAGGTCACTTTAAAAAACCAAAATCAGATGAGAAAATTGATCTACAATAGTTGTGTTTTCTTTTTCTCAATTCTGTATTCTATCCAAAACTCAGCTGATTACTGGATTTTTTCTCTTTGAAAGATCATGGGGTTTCAGGCAGTCTATTTAGTGGAAAATCTTTGGCATGTTTCCCTTTGAGATTATTTATAATACCCACAGCTATAAGAATATCAGGCATTTGACTAGAGCAATAGATTCTTGTGTGATGAATAGCAGCTTCAGAAAAGCTGTTCTTTATATTTTGGTTGTAACAAATCCTGGAAAAGTTGGAATGTTGTTGTTTTCATCCTACTAGATAATATTACGTTGATATCTCAGAGAGTGTATCTGCTGGACTATGCTCCTGAAGAAGTGAGAGAAACGTGGAGAGAGAGCAGGCTGAAAGTATTGAACCTCACTGGAAGGAGCCAGGGAAGAATGATGAGCATGTGAATGCGTTGTGTGAAATTTCTACACCAAGGGAGTTCTTCAGGTGTTCAGTGAACTCTGAAGAACTCTCATCAAACTACTCACCTGGCCCCAGCCTTTGCTGGATAAAGTTGTAAATCTGAGCCTTCTTCTACAGGGAAAAACTTTCAAATCCCACTCTCCATTCTGGATGATTATTCTACAAATCAAACTAATAGGTAGCATTAGGCAACAGTAAGAGTGGGCGTGAGTCATCTATAAACAAATGATCAAGGCAGATTCATCAAGTTGTTTCCTTCTGGAAGTCACCATCTCATGTGTTTAGATGCGTACCTAATTCTGATATATGCACACATATTATGGGACAAACCCAAGGTTTCAGACTTCTTTTTGAGTATGAGCTGTTGAAAGCAGTATAGGTCTCTTGATCAGCAGGCTGGTTATTATTAAAGCTGTAATTCTTTCTCTTTGTTGTATGAAGTCAAAAGGACCCAGCATGGATTTGTAATATCTGGGAACTAGAATTGCAGAAAGAAGCGTTATGCTTGGACACATCGTTTTCACAGTCAAAACAGTGAATTCATGCTAAACTTCTGTATTTCTCTCCTACTGATGCAGAACATTTTAACAGAAGCAAACCTATAGTCATAGTATAAATTCATACAGTGAAAGAGATTGACTTGTAACAGATGCATTTAAATTTCATTCAGTATTTGTGAATTTCAGCTTGCAAGCCATTTGTGAATTTCAGCTTGCAAGCCACTTGTGTTGCTTCCCATTCTTTACTCTTGTTCGGGACTTGTTGGGTTTTGGCTTTTTGTTTTTGTATGTTTCTTTGGTAATATGAATTATATGCAAAGGTTATAGCTCCTGGAATTATTGCTTGACCTTACTACATGTACACACAAACAGCATTCATAAACTGTGTCAGATTAACAGAAAGGCAATAAAGAAAAGCAAATATCAGTGTAAACAAAAACCTTCTGCCTTGCTTTTGATGTTAGCTCATGCCAGAGTCAATAAACTTCAGCCCTCTGGACCAGATATTTACCTGCACCTTTAAGTAAGTAATTTAAATTATCTTGAAGGGAAAGTGGAGCAACGTCGTACTTTAGCCCTTTGCAGGCTATCAAAAATTGTTTCCTTCCAATGCACCTATTATCTGACAAGTGCATGATTTTTTACAGAAGTACTAAGAAATTTTTACTGGGGTAATCTTTTTTTTTTTATTTCTACTAGCACGTTCCCTTGAAGAGCATGGAAAAACGGGAGTATGGGAGTATACTCCCATATATGGGAGGCCTAGAGTCCTTATCCGGCTCTTAAGGAGGTACAAGTTACTGTTACATTTTCTAATTAGAAAACTAGAAGCTTTTTAAAATCGAGGAAACATGAAATCAATATGTGTTTCTAAAGTACTCAGCATAAGTGACCAGCACAAGGGCCATGAAAGATATTTGAGGTACACTCAAGACACCATGATTCACTTCACATTACTTATTCTAGAACCGCATTCAATATGCTGCAAAGAGATATGTGCAGGCAATAAAACCCAAATTTTCTGTTTCCGACTGCTGCCCTTTCACATTCCCCATTAATTACAGAGCATATTTCATTTGTATTAGGAGACATATTTCTTTTCTATATATAGCTGCAGACCAAGAGAAGATGTGCATATATTTGAAATATGTTCACATTATTGATTTCTGGTGTTTCCAGATTACTTCATCAAAAAGAGTATATTAAATGTATTCCATATGTAAATATTGTAACAAAATCACATTACTTAATTCTGATAATTTAATAATTAATTCATTCCATTCCATTTCTTTCTGCCATTAGCATTGTTGTGGTTTCGAGCAGTCAGTTTTAATGGGAAAAAAAGAAAACCCGTTTCATCTGCCTTAAAAATGTCTTCAGGATAGTAGTCAGAAGAAAGAACAAAACTTTAACCATCCATTCAGAAACTGTGCTATCACAGAAGATACTATGCTTTGGTGTTTGCTCTGTTCAAACCAGGACAGCAATAGAACCACTGCTATTCCCACTGGCACTCAGAGCTGTGTGTGATTTTACCTGCAGTTCCTCTTGTCCACCAAACCTAGACACCTGTGGGCCCACCAGCCGCCCAGTTTCTATGAAAAGAACTTCTTACTCATGCTTCTATGTCCTTCCACTCGGCAGGTGCAAGTAGCCAGAGGAACTGATCCTTGAGGAGGGAAATAAAGCCCCCTTCACATCAGATCATCTTCAGCAGATCATACCTGGTGCTCTGGTGGGTTTATGAGTGGTGCACTGAGAGCAATTAGTTCCTGAATGAGGATAACAACAGGCGATTACCCTTTTTAACAGCTGCTAAGTGGTGTTAATTGCTGGCTATATACCACAAGCTGAGCAATTTTGTGCAAACTGTACAAACAGAACAAAACAAACACATGATGTAGGGAGAAAAATGGGTCTGAAAGAACCTCTATTAATCCCAAACAGACATACAGCTGGAGAGATCATATTCATTGCTGGTGTGAATTATTTGTAACAAGCAGTTTGTCAAATCCAGCCTGTTACTGAATTGTCTGTGAATAGAAAGCAATTTTTATTAGTTTCTTCATTATTCACAGTCATTTAATGAATGGTTTGTATGAAAACATATTTTGCCTAAGGTTTGGTTTCTCCAGCATGGCTAGGTTGTGATAAATTCATTTTTATTGAACAATGCCTTGATTTCTGTAAAATAGAGTAAAGAATGAGATATTTTCAGAATCTAGCCTTAAATTTTAAGTAAGCAATAAGCAAATTATCTCTAAAAATGGGAAGAAAATATCCCTAAATGAACTTATTATTTCATTTCTTCTTCTTCATGGTTTCTTTTCTTCTCACTAAAATGCTGAAAATAACAGGAAAAGTCCAGACAAGAACTCTTACAGATGTTTCCATGGTTTTTTAGATGCCGTTTTGGTTTTCAGATCTCTGTTGCTAAGAGCATTCACTTATCACAGTGCAGTATATGACCAGTAAAGCTGGCCACTGTGTACATTGTATTGCTTAACAGCATGTTTTAGATATTACATGACAGACAGAAGCTGACTTATTTGGAAAGTATAGCTCCCAATTATAAAAATGGCCTGCATGCTGTGAAGGTGTTGATAAGTTATGAAAGTAATCATAGAAGAAAAAAAAGTAGAGTTCTGTAAGTCCCTCTACAGGTTTTAACTGGGATAGAATTAATTTTCTTCTTAGTAGCTGCACATTTCTGTGTTTTAGATTCAGTAGGAGAATAATGTTGATAACTGAGTGATGTTTTGGTGGTTGCTTAGTCATGCTTGTCCTGTCAAGGACTTTTCAGTGTCTTGTGGTCTGCCAGTAAGGAACTGCATAAGAAGCTCTGAAAGCATGGCTGAGACAGGGGACCCAAAGTAGCCAAGTTGTATCCCACACTGCAGAACATCCTATATATATATATATATATATATATATATATATATATGTATATAAACTGGGGGGAGTTACCTTGCAGGAGTCACTTGTGACATGGAGACAGGCTGAACTGGTGGTAAGAATTGTATTGTGATCACTTGTTTCTCTCAGCTCTCTTTCTCTCCCTCCTTTTTATTACATTTACAAGTAATTATTATTATTATCATCCTCATCATCATCCTTGTTGTCATCAACATCATCATGTGTGGTTTTTTTTTGCTTTGTGTCAATCATTAAACTGTCCTTATCTCAACCCATGAGTTTTACTCTTCTGATTCTCCTCCCCATTCTGCTGTGGAGGAGGTGCAGCGAGAAAACAGCTGCTTTGTACTTAATTGCCTGCTTGGCAAAAAATCACTAGAGTAATATATTCACAGCTGAAAAATGAGATTCTGCAAACAAATTATGAATGCCTATTTGAAATTATTCTTTGTGATGAACTACACAGAAACATGAAAAGCAGACCTCAATAAATAACGGATAACATTAAAGTAGTGGAATTGTTGATCTGTCTAACCTAAATGCTCCATACTGGCTGCTTTTCCAACTGTGAATCAAGAAAAAGGACCCAGTACCATGTATGCTATGCAGCAGACTGAAGGACCAGGATTGTCATCTGGTTTCTGTTGCTTTGGTTCCTCCTCAGCTTAATCATCTGGTGAATTTTTCTTGCTCTTTTTTGCTTTATGCTAGAAAGAATATTATTTTCCCTAAAGTTTATGTTGGTCTTCTATGCATAAATATTTGTCCCTAAATGCATACCACCATCATAAGTCATGAAAAAATTCTTTTTTATCAGTAAGACCTTTTTCAGTGGACTCCCATGGAACAAAGGCAGGATCCTATTTTTCTGAAAGCCTGTGAAAGTAATGAAACTCTTACTTAGCTGAGGGATTGAATGCCAAATGTCATCAAAATGCTTAAAACTTATGCTTCCTTTTTCTTCTCTTCCTACAGAGCTTTTGAAGGACAGGAGAGTGCTAGCATGCAATAAACATAGCTTATCTCTAAGACATGGCACTCAGGTGACAACATTAGATTTTTGGGTGTTTTGAGTGAAAGTTTTCTTGAACTGTGAAAAATGTAATTTTAGTCTACATTTTATCTTCATACAATATGAATATTTGCATGGAATTTGACTTCACAAAGTAAATTAGAAGTCATCTGAATTCAATGATTTTCTTATTATCAACAGGAAAGTAATTTCTATAGCAACATTTGAAAGGTTATTTAAACACTGAGGAAGGATTTGGGGAAGAGGGGAGGGGAAATGTTTTTTTTTTTTTTCTTTACCTTACCACTTATTTTTGCTTAACATCCCTAAGAAAGTAATAAAAAAAGAGAGAAGAGAAAGAACAGAAGGTCTGATGCTGGCAAAATGGCCATTGACCAAGAAAAATAAGGATTATGACTCTGGGATTTTATCTGTATATTATAATAGATTTACAAGCTAAACTGCTAAAACTTCTTAGCTTCCATGCCCTGAAGAATCTTGTTATACATTATTCCTTTCTTTAAATAATGTAGGTTGTAGTTTAAGTTTACAGTCTGTGCAAATATATGCAAAGAGATAGAGAAGAGGCACATAAACCTAGTCTTAATTTTAATAAGGCTATATTTTATATATGTCAATAAATGCTTGTATGCTCTAAAATCATTTCAGGGAATACAGAACCAAGTCTCCTTAGTTAGTTTGACATGTAGCACTTGGTTTGGGTAAAATAATTAATTCTGTGGTATATAGATGCTACAGAGGTGCCAAATGCAAAAGCCTGCTGGGAGGAGGCTGCAGCAGCTCCATGCTGACCGTCAGCCACACCAAGAGCTGTCCCCCAGTCCCTCCAGTTGCTGGCAAATGGACGTACAAACCCCTCAAGGCCACAGTCCCACCTTAGCTGCCAGTACAGACACCCTTGCATGCACACACACACACAAAAGGATCGCTCAGCACATCCCCAGATCCTACTGTCTCTCCAGCAGATGGCCTGGACTCCAGATCCCCTAGGCTGGCACCTTCATTTGCCAGCTCCTGCTATGGTCACAGCCTCAGAGGCACACGTCCTGCCCCTGTCTCAGCCCACATCACCTACTCTCTGTATTCCCTGGAAGAACCCTCACTAACTGCCATTGCCATGCTCATTCCTGTCACTGGCACCGTGGACACAGGGACTGCTCTGACTCCTGGTCCCAGCCCCAGGGCTACCTCTGAGCCCCACACGCACTTTTGCAGGATGGAGACCCCCATTCAGGAAAATGGCTTAGGAAGTGGGGTTTAGTGAGAAGCTAAGACACACAGTAATGATCAGGAACAGGGCATAGCCGAGCAGATGCACTAACCAGTGCCTGTTTGCACTTAACTGGCTCATCTATCTACTTTTACCTCTATTTTCCCACTTCTTCCCCAAGATACCTTGATTCCTCCTTTTCCCCACCCTTGGTTCATCCCTAAAACATCCCATGGTCAACCCTATGCAATCCAAGTGCCCTTCCCCTGCACTCTGTACCTAGCTCCATTCCCTTGATCTTGCTGCAGAAGGTGAGTAATAAAATAAATAAATAAAGAGGCAGGGGCCAGTGTACATCATGGAGTCAGCAACAGCACACTGTGTGCAAAACTACATGTCAATGAGGGGAGCGAAGAGGAGAAGCAGTCACTGCTCTTTTAAGATAATATGGACATAGTAGAAAGATTGTCTTCTTCCAGCCTCACTAGATTGATGTACCCAGATACACCCCTCACCTTGCAGGGCCTGGGAGTGCCTGATGAAATACAATTACAAGTTTATGCATGTAATATATACTATCTCCCCTCTCATAGATAATTATGAATTGGTGCTGCTGAGTCTCTGAAATCCTCCCCTGCATGTCAAGATGACTATTTTTTCTGTGTTTCTTTATTCATCCCCTGGCACAGTTGCAGTAGAGAGTGTGGGCAGGCAATATGAGTAAAAAATGTGTACTTCAGAGGAATGCTGCGAGGCTTTCTTGCAATCTTTCCTGCCTTACAAACTTTTACTGTAATTTCTTCAACTTCTGAATGTTACCATAGGACAGATAAAGTAAGAAGATCTCAAAAGTGAAGATGGATATTTTGACATTTTCTGGTAAATCCTGAAGCATGAGGTGAGATGAATTGGGGGAAAGGAACTGACTAACCCACAAAAAATCAAATCCACCCTCATACTCCTTCAGAGTTATAAATCAGAATATTTTTACCTTGATATAGCTGACACATGAGTAGAAAGTAGGCAACTATTTCTTTTTCCTCTCAATTTCTGTATTAATTTTTAGTGGATAAAAGCTGTAACAATTAACATAATGAGCAGTGGCACTGGCACCTTAAATTTTGAGGTAGCACTCTATGTAATAAATAGACTTCACAGTTTGAACTTCATGCATGTCATTGGAGAAGTCCATCTGTGATTTCATCTCAAGACTGAAGTAAAATGGAATGCAAAGGATCATGTGAAATGTAAGCTTCTCCGAGTACACAATGGGATTTGGGATGTGGGTTGAATCTTCCCACTAGGAGTGTTACAAACAAGGTTGCAAACAGATTTATTTGTTAGCACATCAAATTTGTCTCCACTATCTAAAAAAATAACACTCTCTTTCCTGGTACTGTTAATGTACTGATAGAGTTTTCTTAGAAATCCCTTTATAGTTACATCTCTTTTCTCATCAAGGCCTGTAGTCCCACATGAATGCTTCCCTTAATACTTCTTAGTATTTTTTTATGTTAGCATTTTATGAACTTTCCTGTTGGGACAGCAAAGGACAGCAAAGATACCTTGATTTAGCTGAGATAATCTACTGATGCTTCCCCTAGGCCAGAATCTGAAATGAATAATTTGAATGAAATAATTTGAAGTTTTCTTTTAAAATCTATCAGCTCTTTTGAAATGATTTTTCCCTCCATCTTTACATACACGCACACACACATACTTATAAATACTTTTCTTCCTTACCATCTCTGAGTTATTTTCCTTAGAATCCCTTGCTCTTACTTTGCTGTTCTCTATCTGATGTTTTGTTAAGAATAATATCATAGTATTATCACTCACACCTTCATTTGAGTCACTTCTTCCCATTTTAATATACTTGGTACAGAAGAGCTTGCCTGTCTAATTTATGTCTCTATCTTCTGTTTAAATAACTTCTAAACTAATTCAAATATCTTCCTGAGCCATCCATTTTCCTTTTCCCTGCTCTCAACAGGCCCCTTGATAGCTAAATATTCCCCTTATTACTAATTAAGATACTTCACTTATTCTTCTATTAGTTACAAAAAGATTTCTCTCTGGAGTTTTACTCATTGTATGCATTTGGTGGCTTAGAGTAATCCCCAGTCACAGTAGTTTCCTTTTCTTCTTTCGTTTTAACATTAGGCACAGATTTTCAATCAATCTATTCTCATGTAGCATCTAAACCAATATTTACACCTTTGATATAAAACACATTTCCTGCATTTTCCCCTTGCTTGTCTCCCTGAACAAACTGTATTCTTCTGTGTCTGTGTCAGATGTGTAGCATATCCCACAGTCTCTGTGATGACAGCTAAGTCATCATTTTGATCATGAATTAAGTCTTGAAGTATCTCCTTGTACCTGTGCTTTGATAGTTTACCGACAACTAAGAGAGTGTCATTATTCTTCCTATAATTCTCTTTTGAATTAAATCTTTGTCCTCTCCTTCCCCATAAATATTCAGCTTAAATTCAGCGAATTATATTCATTCCTTCAGATTTTAGTTCATTCCATTATAAAAGAGATAAGTTTAGCTCTTATAAGTGGGACAATATGTAATAAATTCACAGAAACTGGAGTTGTACCAGCATTAAATCTTTGGAATTGAGAAAAAAAATTATACCAGCAATCCTTCCTGATTTGAAAAGATGTCTTCTGATGATTTTTAAGAATTATTATTACATTATTATTTATGTTATTATACATATCACTACAGAGAAAACCACAGTAGGTCTGAGCCCATACTGTAGTGAAGACATTAAGGTTTCCCTTTGGAAACAATAACAAATTGTGTCAGTTTTCTTGGTCTAAGCAATTTCCTTGAAGAGTATAATTAATTTGTAAGAAAACCCCAGCCAGCAGTAAAGATTGCAGAAGAAAATAGCAAATCAGAAACTTGTGGAAAAATAACACTTGCCATAAAAATGATAACAATACCATGCAAAGAAATTGAAAAGCAACATGTAAATAAATTACTGTGGCACTGTTCTTGCTACTATAGTTAATGTTATGTCAGCATTTTCATTATAAGATCCATTTTTCAAAGTTTATGAGTCATCTATAAAATTAAAAAAAATCTTTCTAAGACTAAAGCTGGAAGATCATGCTCTAGAAGGAGTTTTGATTACAATAGTGTAGAGGAAAAACACCAATTACTCTTCATAAAATGTCTTGAGTTGAAAAACAAGGTATCAGTTTAAAAATATAATTTAAAAATTTTGGCCTGAAATTTTAGTGGGAGATGCAGCTATAAAATTAGCTTTCATTCCCTGTCATTCAGTTATTTACAACATCTTAAAGAAAATGGGACTGAAGCCAAAGTGTTTAAGTGGAGTGTCTGTAGAGTGTCTTCAAATGAGAGAAACCACGTTGTCATTTTAAATTTTACTACCTGCTCCACATATTCCACTCTAAAGAAAAATATTTTGAACCTAAACTCATTAGGAAGAAGTGACAATATATCTGTAGCTGAGTCATTGATGCAAGTCTATATTGCTGCAAGAATCACACACTGAAATCTTTTAAGCCAAAGTTTAGCAAAATCTTTCCCTTGCAGATATTAAGAGAAAATATGCTTTGTTAATAAAAAGATTTCTAACAACTTATTTAGAACATGTTTTCTCTAAATAAGGGAGTAATGAGTAATAATATGGGCTATGAATTATATGATGACATACCATTAAAAGAATGTACCTTATACACTTTATCTGTAGTTTCTCAGCAGTTTTCTATTGCTGTTGAGCCCAGACTGCTGAATTGAAAGCATCCTTGATCTAATCTGACTAAATATAGCATTCTTATGGGTTTTTTGAGGACTTGGGGTAGTGTTTGAGAGCATTAGCACTGAGATAAAGTTGAAGGACTCTGGACAGTACAAAAAGGCAAATCCAGCAGAGTCACACTTCTATGGTTCAGCCTTAAGAAGAGAAGACTGAGAGGAGACCTCAGGAATGCCTTCAAGTATCTGAAGGGAGGGTGCCTACAGGATGGAGCCAGGCTCTTTTCAGTGGTGCCAAGCAATAGGACAAGAGGCAATGAACAGAAGCTGATGCACAGGAAGTTCCACCTGAACATGAAGAAGAGCTTTTTTACAGTGTGGGTGACCATGCAGATAGCCCAGAGAGGTTGTGGAGTGTCCCTCTCTGGAGATCCTCAAGAACCATCTCAATACAGCCTGTGCCATGGGTTCTAGCATGGCCCTGCTTGGGCAGGAAGGTTGGACCAGATGAACCCACTGTGGTCCCTTCCAACCTTACCCATTCTGTAATTCTGTTACTTCTGTGCAGAACCCTGACATGAACAATAGCTTAATACCATTTTGAGGGCAAATAGTTGAAATTACTAAAAAAATTATTCCAGACATATTTTGCTTATGAGTAGAGGCCTAGGAATCTGTATAAAATCTTCATTGAAATACCATATTCTCCTCAATGGACACTTATAAGGCATCAAAGGCACATTTTTAACAAAATGGTACTTCTTTGGAGAGAAGAGAGGGTTTGCAGTGACACTTTATTATGCTTTTAAGGTTGTTTTATGGGCTATCAGACACTTCTGTACCCATTCTCTAGGTATTTCTGGATATTGGATGCATGTGAATACAAATCAAGCAACTTCAGTTTAGTTGTCTGCATGGTTGTATTTATATATACAGATACAAATTCAGATACTAGAAACCCTACTTCCCTAGCTGAGGCATTTCTAAGTATCTTTTCCTTCAAAAGCTCTTCCTTTCTTGTACATATCACCAAAAGAGAACCACAGAACAGTTGATGTGAAAAGGCAGCTCCAGAATCAGAGCTCCTATGCCTCACTCAGAGCAGGATCACCTAGAGCTGGCTGCCCAGGGCCAGGTCAGTTGGGTTTTACACATCTCCTAGAAAGGAGATTCCTCAGCCCCTCTGGGCAAACAGTTCATTGGGCACTACTGAGAACTCTGGCTTCACTTCTGTATTACCTCATCATCAATTTATACACATTGACTCAATCCTTCTCAGCCTTCACTTCTGCAGTTTGAACAGTCTGAGCTCTGTCAGCCTCTTCTTATAAAAGCGATGCTCCAAGGCCTTCATCAGCTTTTGACCCTTCCTTGAACTTGCTCCAGCAAGTTCATGTCTCTCTTGTAGTAGGCATTTAGGTCTATGAGTGCACCAGACATCAAATTCATCTAGTTCTATTCAATATCACTAGTGAGGAACTGAAAGCTATTCAATTTACCCAAACAGAGATACCCACAGCAGGATTCAGTTGTCTAAACACAGATTTATACTATTTCAAAAAGGTCTGGAGTATTCCCCATGCCCTCCAGCTGCCAAGCACCAGATCATATTTCCCATTTTGTGTGAATATCTTGGAAATTTTCTGTTCTACTAGAAGCCGTGGATAATCTAGGTTTAGACATTGATGTTATAATAAACCTTGGACAGAAAAACACCTTTCATTTTCTATATATTATAACTTCATATATAACTCTGTTATATAATGTTATCCAAAAAAGCTAAGGTTCCCCTTGGAGTCGTCAGAGTTTTGGCCACAGGCAGTTAAAGGAAGAGATTATCTCCCTCCATTTAACCAGCTGAATTAAAGTGAAATGGTATGAATACATCCTAACCCCCTCTGATCACTTACTCCTTCTCACAGACTTAGACAGTCAAGTTGAGAACCACAAACAAATAGAGGAACAACAAAAGTAAGGTGCAATCCTAAAATACCTAAAAATTAAAACCAGGAAATGAAGAGCTGATTATGGGTCATTTTTTCTGTCCTCCAAATTTCGCAATAAATAACACTCCTTAGTAGTGTTACATTATTACTATATCCCAATGATTTTGTTTACAATGCCTCTCATTATTACCCACTCTCTCAATGTGCACTTGTGAATGTGAATCACATTAGCGTGATTGCATTTGCATTAAACACATGGTTAGTTTTTTAAAAGTACAAATGCTTGTAATTTTATGACACACCCGCATGAATTATAAAATGATGCATAATAGAACTTTGCTTGATTTCATAATTACCTGTTGTTATCCTGGGCTAATTAAATATTCAGCACTGCATGCTAATCCTAAAAGTCTCCCTGGCATTCTCTCTTCCCTTTTCTTGAATTTTTTAGCGTATTCTATTGAGTTTTCTACATATTCCACTTGTTTCATGGAATATGTAGAAAAAAAATGTTCAACAACTACGGATATATGCAAATCTTCAAACAACCATACTCAAAGTTAAAAGTGGAAATTTCAATATGTACCTATTATTTCTGGCAGGCATATAGTACACTGCTTTGATCATATTCCTTTACTAAGCTTCCTCATCTGCTTGAAATAGAGCCTCTTAGAGCTATTTCCCCCTCTTTATTTTCTCAGAAAGTTACCTTGTATTTTATACAGTTTAATCTTCTAAGTCAGCTCATTTCACCTCCCTTGCTCTGCTGCTGATAAAAAAAGTCACTATGGGACAGGAGGAAGCTCATTTGCCTATAAACATCTAGTGTAGACATCCCATGTGGTATTCAGCCAGAAAGGCAAGAGGTTTAGCTTGGGTCTTCTGTCAGATAAAAGCAGTATTCTGATGTCCCAGATATGGTAGGGAAAACTAAGAGTAGCCAATACTTGCATTTAAGCTATTGAATCAACTTTAGATGTTTGAATTTGTAGCTGGCTAGAGATGGGTAAGAAATGCTATTAAATGGTCCACTGTGCTTCTTTTAGTAATAAGTACAGGTGGGTCTTTCCCCAAAATGATAACTTAATCTCCTGAACAAGAACTTGCAACATATGGCATCAGAAAATTGAAATTTTACTTGCAGTTCTTTGTTTTAAACTTTGTTTAAGCTTAAAACAAGTGAAAGATTAAAAAAAAACCAAGCAAACAAACAAAAAAACCCACCAAAGCCACTGTCCTGGCTTTAAACAGGAATTAAAAAAAACCAAAACAACACAAGAAAATGCAAAAGAAACAAAATCCAATACCTAAAGCTCCCAAAAAACCCCCACAATTAACCCGAAAAACCCATACACCAAAACCCATCAAAAATAAAACCAAAATAACCCCCAAACATTTTCTGTAGAAAATTTAAGACTTATGCAGGCTGGATTTTGCATTCATGATGCAAGGGTTGTTCCCCAGCATCTGCCAAGTATGTCTTACAAAAAAGTTACTTTGAGGAAGTACATGAAATGTAATATCTTTACTTCTTTACCTGCTTTGATCTCCTGCACATCACAAGGTTCCTGTAGGTACACTTAACCTAAATTTAAATTCTTGATTTTAAACTGCTGCAATAGTAGTGCTTTCTGCACATTTAGTGTGTGTCTTAATACTGCTTAAATGAAAGGGGTGTCAAACATCATGCTTTTAGATTCTTGTATTTCTCAGTTAATAATGATTATCTTTGAGCTTGGTCCTGCAAGTAATCATTTGTGTGAATAAAATTAGGTATATAGATTTGCATTTGCAGGATTACTGGCGATGTAAGCTATGGCATTGTTAGGTTGCTATGCAAATTCTTAACAATTCTCTCTTTGATTTCTTCCATTTTGATCCCCTTCCATATCCCCACACCTTCTTAGACAGGTGAACTTATAGTCAATTTCTGTGAAGGTTTAGCACTTTGCAAATCTAAACCCTGAGGTAGGGTTAGATATGCTTAGATATGTTTGTGTCAAACCCTCTTTGAATCTTTAAGTCTTCATTGCAGCTAATCTTATCACAGAAACCATGCTGGAAATAAAAGTGTTAGCCCCAGTTATACAAACCTTTGATGGGAGTTGTTTTCCAACACACTCGCATTGGAAAAGACAACAGCACCATCACTAAGATGCATGTGTATGAGCCCATTCACATCTTTCATGTATTATGCAAATAGGGTTTTTTGATTAAACATTTAAAGTAATCCATTCCCTCCCATATGTTTATCCTTTTATTAACTGTAAATAGCTGAGCCATTTTCCTTTCCATCATTATTGTTAGTCTGCTCCTGCTGTCCACTCCACATGAGCTTTCCCTTAGCATAACTCCCTTGTAGAAAATGCACCAGCATACAGAAATCAGAATAATAACAACAGACACGAAACAAAATAAAAACACCCTTCCATTTTACTGAGGCCATTTAAAGATCCACAATCAGTAGCACACAAAGCACTTTGGCATGGTTTATTCTGTGTCTTTTGTTGCCAGATTCCAGACACACTTTACAGTAATGGAAGCGTTATTTCCTCTGATAACCACAGAAATTTATCAGAATACTTCTTCTTCTTGAATATTATTTTCCCCCGGTTTTGCTGCATTAAAATAAATTAAATAAATTTAGATCAGTTTTGGCTCAACTCTCTAACTACTCTGTCAAAGTCTTTTAGAGCAAACCTCAGATACAGTTGTTATTGTCCTCTGTGGCAACAGTCATTGCAAACATCATTAAGGATGTGAGGTCTCTCCCTTAATTAAGAACTAAAAGGTTTCATTTCCTAAAACAAAAGCATGTGGCAGGTTTTATTGATCTGGTCTGTGTCGCCAACTGAACACATTAGCAGGGGTTATTGATTACTCTAGCAGTAATTAGCTCTGTTCCTTGTCAGGTAAAGCACACATTCAGAAGATCTTTCCTAAAGAGGCCTATATGTTCATTCACATTCACGAAGTTATACAATGAAGGGGCTTTTTAAAGTCTTTATTGCCTATGTATCATTTTTAAAATTTAACAGCAATCATTAGAAAAGTTATTTTCCAGTCATTATCTTGTTATAATTCTTTCTGAATGTCACTGATGCACTTAGGAATGAATTCAAAAACAAAAGAAGCACAGCATTGTTGTTTGGTTTTGGTTTTTGATTGTTTTTGTTTTGTAAGCACATATGGCTATTACTGCTTTTAAAAAGTCCCTGCAAAAGAGCTGCCATTATATGTTAATATGAAACTGTGGTAAATAATTCCCTAACGGAATGCATAGGATCTCTCCCCAATTTTGAAAGAATAATTTTAGAGTGACAGCTGTCCTAGTTAATTCCTTAATAACAGTTCATTTTTGTTTCTGGTATTAAAAAAAGAATGTAACTATATTCAGTAGCACTTTGGAGAAAGACTTGATAAGTAAAAAGGGGCCTAACAGTGTCTGGCTTTTTTCAGACAGGTGGAATTCATGGCCCTCATGGGTAACTGAAACCAGCCTGATATCTACAGAGGGAAAACACAGAAGAGCTCAAGCAATATGGAAGCATTCTGGGCTGCATTGTTCCTGGTGCAGGTGGTTGAGAAGTAGATGAAGGGAGCTGCTTTCCTGGATCTCACAATTACAGCAAATGATGAACTGGTCAGGAATGCGAAGGCTGGGGAATTCTTGACTCCAGAGAGATGGTGTCATTTGTGATCCTGAAAAGAGGAAACAAGGTATAGGGGTCTGGGAGAGCTGATTGATTTCCAAGGGTCATTTTATCCAAGCTTGTGTACGGCCCATCCCAATGTGTGGACAATCAAGTAAAGGTGACAAAAAGTCTGCCTGTGTGAACATGGATTGAGTCTCGCATTTATTAACTACAGTCAAATATGAAAAAAAAAGAATAAAAAAATGAGAATATGAGAAGTGGAAGCAAAATAACTTGCCCTCTCCAAGGACAAGTTTGTGATTAAAAAATCCAAAACTCATTTGGGGTTATATCTGTCAAGGTTTCAACAAGAATATCAGCAGCAAAAGGAAGACCAGAGCTATTGAGCTGATGCTGAAGAGTGCAGGGAACAAATCTGGTACATCTGGTACAAAAGGAAAACCAATTGTATATATTGGGCTTTCATGTTATATAAATCATATATATCATATTGAATGCCTGCATAGCCAGGTAAACTTCTGCAAAGAAATCATTGGCTCAGCAGATTTCTGTTGTTCATGTTCGCTTCAGATTGTGACTCCCATTTTGTCTCCCATCAAATCCTCATGAACAAATGGATGAAGTCTAGTCTAGATAAGTGGGTAGTGAGACAAAAAAACCCCAAAAAACGTAGGTCAGCTTCCAGGATCAAAGAGTGGTGATCAGTTGCATCCACTCCAGCTGGAGGCCAATCACTAGTGGTGTGTGCCAGAGTTTCAAATCAGGGCCAATTCTGTTCAACTCCAACAGGCTTGCAGATGTTACAAAAAAAACACCTACAGATAGTTGGGAGTTTGGTGGGGTTTTTTATGGTGGAGTTTTTTTTTGGCAGAAAAAAACAAGTTGGCATTTTAATGATGACTCTTGATGATTATAAATTTGGAAGCATTGTTAACACACCAAAAGATCAAAATATATTTTACAGAGGAAAACTTGATACAGAAAAACAGTGAAATAGTGAAATATGATCATTTAAGACATTTTTTCATGCACATATGTCTTGAATTATCTTGATTTAGACAGGTCAGAAGGCTAGCTATTGTTAGTTAATTCTACAATTAGTTTAAAGGGACAGGCACCTCTAGACTGAGATACAGAATCCCAAGGGAATGAATAATTTGCTAGGGGAACATTCCAGTGACTATAAATACCATTCAAAGAGTGTGCCTACTTAAAACTAGGCCTGTTTTACAAGATGAATAAAATACATTTTGGCTACAAAGTGGAAGCTCATCAGCTGAACTTTGCAAAATTTACTGGTACAGTTATGTTTCATCTATTTCAGTAATTAAATGCAGTTAGCCCTGTGTATCACCCCTAAACAGCTGCAGCAGCCCTGATGTATGCTGGAATTGTGAATTCTTTCTTTTGTTTGTTTTTTTTTTGTTTTGTTTTGTTTTTTTTTTTTTTTTTGCTTGGCATCCCAATATTCATATTAAACATGCCCTACTCAGTGATGTGAATACACAATACTTTGGGGTTTTTTCCCAGTGAAAAGCTGATCACATTTGCTTGGTAAGCTTTAATGAGTTCTTTGCAAATCTGACCATAATGGGAAGTCTTCCAGCATTATTTTTATCTCAACAAAAATCCACAGATTTAGTGAAGCAAGGAAAGGTCCAGACAATCTTTGTAACTCCCCATATCCCACGTCCATTGAAGGACCAGAAAACAATATTTGCCCTAGAAATAACTGTGAGTGTCAGTAATTTTAGAATGTCACTGTGATTAAGATGCTTTGATACATAAGGATAATTCTAACTTTTCTGGAATTTGAGAGAGACAGATATAGAAAGGAATGCTAAATTTTTTACTTAATTGGAGAATAATGGAGAACCACCATTGTGACAAAGTCAATATAGATTCCTGACTATACCAGTAATGTCATTTCTTTTTCAAACTATACTAGAAATGAACCACCAATCACAGTCAATATTTTATCTGGAATATTCAATATACATCTACATTGCCTGCTATAAGAGAATCAGGAAAAAGTTTGGAAAACTTGTTATAAACAAGTCAGACTTAGTTTCCACACTGCTTAACTGTCAGCTGACTCTCCATATTTTTCCTGAACCGCTTCAACAAGTTTTCCACAAGTTATCTCCATTCCAGTTCAGGGAATGATGCCACACAGATTCTCTCTCCATAAGGCAATGTGTATACATTTGCATAATGTCTGTCTGATACAATCCTCTTTAGTCTTTAAAATATTATCCAAACTTGTACCATACCTTTGAGTACTCATATTTGCCATATGCCAGTGCACAGAAGCCATAGTCTCATTTTCATGCTATAAAAACTTCTCCCTATCAAACTGCAATATAATCCTTGCATTATTTCAGGCACCTTGAAATGATTCTCACTAGCACTACTGCAACACATGCCAGTAATTTTGCATTTTATATTTTAGGGACACTGCCTGAGTCTGAAGGTGCCAAGGGCTACTGTACTTCTGTAGGGGCAGCCAGCCTGCCAGAGAGGAGCTGTCCCTGGCATAACATACACATGAACCGAAGAATTCTGCCTGGCATCTGCTCTAGGGGCTGTTCCTTAATTTTCTTTTATTCATCAGAATAGACACACTTAGGCTCCAGGAACATTAAATCAGATCAATAGCAAAAAAGCAAATAAACAAACAAACAAAAAACCCACAAAAAACTCTAAAAAAATTCCACCAAACCAAGACCAACAAATGAAAAACAATCTCTCCCCAAAACACAAACAAAACAACAAAAAAATCCCCAAAACAAACGAAACAAACTAAAAAAAAACCAAAAAAAGCCAAATAGATTAAACAAACCAACCAAAGGCAAAAACCAACAGCCCATAAATAAGGAGATGAGGGAATTTGACTTACTGCTTTACGAGACAAGAAAAAATGTGTTAAAAGACATTAATTCCCAAAGAGCACACAAATATTGCCTATAAAATAGCTGTGGAGTAAGTTCTAGAGAATCAGAATTATTTTTTTAATTGATTCAGTATTTTCCAAACTTTTCCAGTTCGTAGAGGTCTAACATTTCTTCAGGAGTCCTTGACATACTGAGGAAAATCACATAGGTTCTATTCTGTACGTGGAATGTAAACAGACTTCCTCTTTTCTCTGATGCTTCTTCCAATCTCTTTCAGAGTAGTCCCCAGATACACATTGATTTGCAGACCCAGGGGTAAAACCCCTGAATCCCTCGTTGGTAGAAAAACTGAGTGATCCAGAAGCCAAGTTAGGATGGGAAACAGGAAAATGTTGCTATTTATGTGAGCACTGATGTTCTGGATCTGAACATGAAGAGTGAGCTGAAATGTAATACTATAAAAACTGTTGTGAAAAAAAAAAATCACACAAACCTTGTGATACCCAGGAAATTAATAGATGAGAGCATTATTGTCTCTATGATACAGAGAAACTATTGAGTAAACTGTGTTCCTCTGATAAAGTCAAATAGTCTAAAAGTTCAGAAAAAAGGTAATATTTTTTCTGTACTAAAAAAAGCCCTGTAAAATATAGTTTAAAATTATTTCTCAGACCATAATTATAATTTTAAAAGTTTATTGTCAAATATAATCCTAGATCACTCATGACATGCTGAGATGCTGCTTCTGATCTAATTGGGATTAAAAAAGAATATATTCTATAAATAGAGTGAAAAATTCTTTGTCACAGAAGAAAATGAAAACCCTATGACTCATTCTAATTAAAACAGAAGCTTATGAACTCATATTCCTCAAATAAATGAGAAATAAGTGAGACATTCACTTTGCATACTACTACACTTTTAGGATTGTTTATTTCTTTTGTAAGGAGAAATATAAGATATTACTGTGCACCCTTAAAGTTACAGTTCAGTTCACCTAAGCATTACAGACTTTAATTCTTCATTTTTACTCTTTTGTTTTGGGATGGTGAATAGTCCTCACAGGCCCCTTGACAGAGGGCAGAGCTTTAGTATTCTCTGCTCCAGTCAGCTACACTGGAGCCCCACCACAGTCTGAGCAATCTCAGGAAACACCACAGTCTAGACTCAAAAAATTATCAATAGGAGGATGTTGAACAAGAAGGAAACCATAATTAACAGTACTAAGTGAAATTCAACTTTTGAAAGACAAAAAAATTCAAGACTTTAGTCTCAAAATAGGAAGGAGGAGGCAAATTCAAAAACATTTTGCAGGATGCAAATTATTTTCAAGAATCTAATTATGGTATTTTAATTAAAATTAAAAAGTCTGTGCATTCCCCAAATGCCAATTCCCTGTAAAAATTAGGATGGGATTCATTAAGCCTAATTTTAGTCTTCATCTGAGTCATTTTATGTTCCTTCAGCAGCTGATAGAATTGAGCAATACTAGGGAGCTGTTTCTTTGGTTAGTTCTGAATATCTACACCAGAATGAGAGCCTAAAATTTGTTGCTTTCATTGCTCTTGTTACTGTCCTATTCCCCTCAACCCAGCCCTCTGTGTTTGGCTATAAAACAAACCCAGAGGGAGCATTTACTGTAGTCACACCCACCACATGGATCTAAAGGTGCCTAACAAGGGTACAGCTGTTTTTCACAAGCCTGTTCAATACAAAACTGTATTTTTCTACATAGGAGTGGGGAACAACAGCAACTGCAATATGGAAGCACCGGGTTCGTGCTGTGCACAGGGAGCCTTATCCTTGGATATGGGGCAATGACAGTGGACTCAGTCCCCACAAATGATAGGAAACATGGTTTACTGTTTTGATGCATGATAATAAAATCAAGCCAGTTTTGCAAAATTTGATATTTTTTTGGGTAGTTTGTTTTCCTAACACAGATATTAAAATAAAAATAAACATTATTTTAAATACTTGCTGTATTCAGTAAAGTACAAATACTTGTGTATGTAAAATTGTCTTTATAATTTGTAATTTTGTGTTGCATTCACCTTCCCAGAGAGGAGCTGAGCATCCACAGTAACAACCAAGCAGATTAATAAAATCACACTCAGTGACAAAAATTGAGTGGAGGACTGCTTGTCTTCCAAAGTCCTCATTTACCATTGTACCTCAGGATGTGCAATTTTTCACTATATAATGCAATGCAATGCAATTCATAATATCCCAATACCAATTCTCAAAATTTCTGTTAACATAATAAAAAAACCCCAAACTCATCAAGAAATAAATGAAATAATATGATGGATTCAACATATTTTCTAGAAAACAATATAAAGTCTATCTATCTGAAAGGCTACCTACACCACTGAAGTAAAATTCTAATGCTTGTAAGATAGCAAATATACAAACCCTTAATAATTTTATTACCTGTATCCTTTTCTCTGTAGATAAGCAAGAGGCATCATTCTGTTCCTTTACATGGATGTCAGATTAAGGCTCATTTGTCAATTACATGTCTCAGCATATGAAATGCAACACTAATCCATACAATATTGTGTGTTTCTGAAAAGCATGGACAGAATACCTAGATGTGGTCACTTACTCTTTTTTCCTTAAGTGTCTATTTCAGTAATTAGGGAAATACATCTCTTCATAAAGCATTGAAAGCATTGAAAGCCCTTTTTGAACTAGACTCATTATTTAAATTACACAGTAGCTTAGCAAAAAGAAAAGAAAGAAAAACATAATTTATTACCAAGAGCAGGGAGCTATTTTACTTCTTGTGAGTTTAAGTGCAGAATTTGGGAACAACTTAAGCACAGTCACACTCTGCAGCTGTCCCTGTGGTTTCTCCCTGTGAAACACAGGGCCTGCCCAACTCCCACCTCTGTGCTCCTCATGGTGTCACGAAGGGTCCCCTGTCCTCTGGGGACACAGGAAAGGTGAGCTCTCCCTCAGGTGTTTATGTGCAGATCAACAGCCAGCAAAGGAACCTCTCAGGCAGATAGCCCCTAAATCAGACCTGAATTTGTATCAGTTGAGATCCCTACCAATATTGCTTGGTTTAGACTTCAGCATCCTGAGAGGTAAGACAGGCTGTAAAAACTTCAGTGAGACAAAAGTTTCACCACTGATAACACACATCCTAAATAGTTAACCCTAAAATTTGTACAGTTATCTGTGGCAGGAACTTGTCACCCATTGGCTTCTGTTTTCTGAGAAGAGCTGGATGCTGATGGAGAACAGAAAGGAGCATTTGGTTCAAAGACAAGCATTTGCAAACTAATGAAAATAAACTTGCATCTGGAAAAGGATGTTTTTAAAATCATAATCTGCTGGAATTCTTTAAGATTTTACTTCTCTATCTGGGCAAGAATTTTCATAAAACCTTTTGAAAGTTTGTGGGCTTTGATATCCTTACAATAAGTTCTGTAAAAAGAAAATAAATAAATAAATAAACACTGCAACACATGCCTTTGGAGACCTTGAATCTACGTGCCCCAACTCCCTCTCTATATGTTGAACATGACATTACCATTTTACTTTTCTGAGTTCTGTTTAAAACACATAAAATGAAGGCTGTTTACACCTCTTGTATTCAATCAATATCAATAGAACTGACTGAAACTTGGGTGTGCTGGCTTAGCAAAATTGATTTTTTCTCTCATGTGATTTAATTTTTTTTTAATGAGTAAAAAGTAAGGAAATAGGAGAACAGGAGCCCCATTCTTAGTAATACTTTGTTCTAGAATTTTAGAAGAAAAACCTAAATAACAAGAGATAAAAGAATAGGAAGGATTTATTCTTTTTTCTGATTCAGTTTCATTACGAAAATTCCTTTCTATTGACAATACTCAAACTCATAAAGGTATTTTTTGTTTTATGAGCAAGGTCTGTTCATATAAAGAATAAAAATACATGTTATAGGATGTGATACAATATGCAGTATGATATTTAGCACCACTCTTTTGTTAAATTAACTTCATGGCTAATTTTCCACGGAATTATGCTGATCTGTGGTTACAGATTTTTGTGATAGATACAATTTTCTCTTAAGAACAATTGCAATTTTTTTTTTGAAGAAGAAGAAGTAGATGATTGAGCTCTGAGTGCTTTCACTTCACGTAACAGTGAACAGTGAACAGATTTTCCCACAGGACATGCACTTGTGAGGTTGCAGCTATGCCACTGAGCTCTGCTGGAATGCCCTGCAGTTAGCAGCTGGCAGCCTCCCTCCCCAGCCCCGGGCTGGCATCACCCTGCAGGACCTCAGACACAACTCAGCCACACCAGCACAAGCTGTACCACCCTCAGGAGTCCCCTCCCTTTGCCCCTGTGGGATGCTTACCCATGAGAACTCAGCCTCGACAGAGACCATCACAGTCCCTCATTGGCATGCAGCATAATGACAGCAAAGGCTGGCCTCTGAAACAAAACATTTTCTTACTCTTCAAAAAACTCCCAGAGATGATTAACTGCTTTATTGGTTTTGGTTTGTTTTTTTTTTTTTTAATAGGAAAGGAAATTAAACCACACTTTATTAATTTGTTCCTAAATTTGCAGCACTGATATGCATAAAAGAAAGTTTTGGCACTTAAAAATGAAAGGAAATCTTTAGTTGTTGTGCACTGAGCCCAGCTAGCAGCTCAACACCCCGCAGCCCTCCCTGTGCTCACTCCACTCTGCACCAGTACTGAGGAGGAGAACAGGAAAAACAGAAGTGATCAAACTCCTGAGTCAAGACAAAGACAACTCAATAAACAACAAAAAGGCAAATCAAAACCCCCGGAAACCTGTGCAGTCTGGAGCAATGGACCCAGTACACTAAATTATGCAAGTCAGCCACTGTGTAGGGCACAGTGACTTTTTCAATTGAATGTCTCATATCCCTACTGTAGACCAAATTCCACCACTTCTTGAAATAATATAATTAATCAAAATACACCACCTAAAAAATTCATTTATTATCATCAGAAACTGAGATGATAAAATTTCTGAAGGATTAACCTTCCAAAGTGTTGCCAAAGAGTGATACTAGGCTGTTTTCAACATCAGAAAGTTTTGATTCATCAGGTATCAACTAGCTGTAAGAATTTCTATAAATATAAAGTTGATGCACATCTCTGGATGCCAGAAATTCACTCTTCTGATGCAAAATCCCATTCTCCTTTCTACAAATGATATATGAGTTACAGGGGTGAAGAAGGCTTCACCAGGACAACTGTACATGGAAAATGAAGAGGGCAGTAGAAAGTCCTTAAGATCATAAGTACTTGATGCAAGTTATTGGGAAGGTCTCTTCTAATTTCTTTTTATCCTCGGGACCTCGGGGATCAAATATCAGTAGTTAAGTAAAATACAGTCCCAGTTAAATCAATTTAAAGATTTCTGAGCATTTGTCATTCAAAAATTCCATTTCATCAACATCAATGTTTCTAAAGTGGAATGTCAGCTTTGAAAAAATTAGGCCTGAAAACACAGCTGAGGCAATAGAACATTTCAGCAATTTTGGAACACAAGGTTTATATCTTTTTAGGTATCATTTTGAAATCTTCTCTATTTGAAATCACGTTTCATTATATAACATGAACCAAACTAGCACAGACTTCTTTATGAGATGACATTTTGACACTGACAGAAATTCAACTCCATCTCCTTAACTCTCTGCCTCCCAATAAATAACTTGATGAGTTTTGTTCTTTGTCGTTACATATTTTTCTAAATACGTGAAGACCCACTGTGGAAAAGAAATTCTGAACTTCAACAAGCTTAAAACATTGATGTCATATGGACAAGGCTTTCACAGACATGTGGATACATTGCCCTATAGATCCCTTACCTTGTCTCTCTCTGTGTTCCAAACACATCTGGGAAAGATGGCTCTGCAGCAGTGACGTATTTGGTCTCTTACAATTTTGCCCTTTGCATTCAATCAGAATTATGTTTTTTTATGGAAGACTTCACCTGTCAGATGTTTTCAAAAACCAAGAAAAAGAAAAGTGAAGCCATGTACACAGTTTCACTGAAAAAGTTAAAATCTTAATGGAAACCAGGAAAAAAAGGGACAGACATTAAGTATCTTTCCCTTGAATTTTCATTTTGTTTCTTTTTCAAGGAAGAAGAGCAAAATCCCAGGGTAGAACTCTGATCGCTAAGCTACAGAACAAGGAATACTATTCATGTTTTCATTTAAAGGAGATAAATACTGCCTTTTCTGAGACATTAGAGAAACTCTCCTACGCTTCCCACTTAAGCAACATTTTAGAGAAAAGGATTGCTTTTGTTTTTTTTCCCAGAGGTTTTGGGGTAATAAAAGTTTAGTTTTATTTTTTCTCAGAATTGCAGTATTTGTCTAACCTGCAGGTTTCTCGTTTCACACTGAGATGGAAACATCTCATTTTCCTGTGAGAGAATAAAAATCTGCTGATATTATTTATCTCTCAAGCAGAATGAGAGCATAGAAATCTCACAGGCATACTCTCTTTGAATTTCCTACCTAACTTCATATAGGACCTTGGATATAGATCCACATGAATATTTTTTTTCTTAATTCTTTTTAATCCTGTTTATCAAATATAGATCTGAGGCTGGTTTTGGTTTGGTTGTTTGGGTTTTTTTTTGGTAGGTTGGGGGATTTTGTTGTTTTTTTGTTTGGTTGGTTGGTTTGGTTTGTTATTAATTGTAAGCCTTTACAATTTTGCAGCCATAAGGATTCCTGCTGTTCCCACAACCACCAGCACTTTCAGGAAACACCTCCCAGGTGTTTCCATCCATTCCTCCCAAGCAGTGCTAACTTCCCACTGCAGCTGTGGAGGTGACCCTAACTCTGCTGCATTAGCAGAGTTAGGCTAAGTCTTTTGCAAAAGCCTTTGAAAACTACTTAAATATAGTAAATGAAGTGAAGGGACATTAGCTAATAAACCTCAGGTGTGACTCTGAGAACCTCTGAGGAGCAAAATCAGTGACTCAGCAGGATTTGCACTAATTTATAGCCACCAAAAGGGCATACGAAAACAATGGTCTGATAATTAGTTGTGGGTTCCCTGCGATATGCAGCAGGAGTAGCCAATGTTTCAAAGTAATTAATGTGAAATGAGGGAAAGAACACCTGATACACAGCAAAACATATTATTTACCATTTTCTGTTGCAGCTTGCCCTTGTGAATACGCCAAAACTGGCTCTTCTTTCACATCTTGACAACATGTTCCTACCATCCCCAGAGGCACTGGCCCCTTGAAAACACACAAACACGTGGCTTTGGTGGTGTTGCAAATTACCAAGCACAGGCAGAGACCTCTCCCACCACTGAAACCAAAACCTCAAGAATGGCAGCTCAAAGAATTCTCCGGACTTTTTAATGGATGGTGGGGCTTCCTCTGCTTCACCAACACAATAAAACCCAGTCATTCCCCAGGGTCCTTACCATCTGAACACAAAAAAGCAGAGTCGGCTTCTCTGGAGAAGAGAACAGTTCTATTAGGTGTTGGTGTATAGCAAATTTTGTGCATTTTAATTCACTAGTAATTTAATATGCATTGGTCTACACTAACGGGGCAGCAATCTGGATTTGGGCCTGAGGCTACTGATGCAACAGTGTTAATAAAGAGCAAATCACTACACTAATTATGATTAATACTTTCTTTCAATGCAGCATTCTACTTCATAATTTTAGCAAAGTGTTATTTTTTTAATTTAAACAAAGCACATTGCCAACAATCTAAATGTGTCAAATTGAACAGTTTAGTCTTCTAGTATATATAACCTCAAGTGTATTTTTGCATCTGTTATATATTCAGTGGGCGAAGGAATGTTGTGCTTTTTACAAACAGCTTTCCATAAATTTGAGCTAAACTGACACACAACTACAATGTCACAGCACTGGAAGGAGTTTCTAGTAACGTTATCACTAGGTGGTGAAAAACTCTTCAATAGGGCTGCCTGGGATTATCTCTTTAAATCCTTGAAATAATGGGATTTGATGACACTTTATCAATGGGATTAAGGCTCTCCTTTTCTTAGTCCCCTCCCCTTTGCTGATTTCCCATAATAAGTACATTTCAAAGCTATGCCACCTCACCTGATGTTCCTCAGGAACAGCTTTAGTGTCACTGGCATCAGAACCTGGAGCTTGTTTCACTGCTACACACTACAGAGCTGAGCTCTGCATCGGCTCCTCAGATCTAAAGAGAGTGGGCTGCTCCAGTAAAGTAAGGAAAAGACTGGATGATTGTTTAGATTCAAAATAAGCTTTGACTAATGAAAGATATGAAGATTAATTAGCTAAATCTAAGTGGTACTACTATGCCTGGATTTGGAAAAAGGGCCAAAGTCAAAATAATTCCCAAACTTTCTGAGTAGTCAATTTAAATAAATGATGACCAACCACTTTTTTTTGTGCAACCGCACTACTGCTATCAGCAAACACAGTGTCAGAAGGTATTATCCAAACCCAAACCAGTTAAAAGATTACTCAGTGACACATTAGAAGTTTTAATAGGAAATGGACAAAAATATTTTGCTGGCAATACACAGCAACAAAAAAACCCCAAACACCTATAAAACGTAAAACTGTGGCCAAATCCAAGTTCTTTGCCATGTGTACACATAGAACTATCATGTGTATATAGATCTATATATAGACCAACATGTATGTGTCTTTATATGGGCCCATGAAAAGAAAATCCTAACACCACTGTTTCAAAACAAACAACATGTATTCTCATTAGTGTCTTCTTTTTTTGCTTGGGAAAACAATGTGATAAAAAACTAAGTTCATTGTTAAAACATTATTTGTTTCTTGAATGAAATAACTGTAGAAAAGCACACATACAATTAAATTCCTGTTCATAATCAAGTTCAAAAAGTCCTTACTGATTCACTCAAGGCATCCCCTAAATTTCCCATTGGAAATTTTTCAAGTACCCCCTCTGCAATCTGGGAAATTCTCTTAGAAATTGGTCTTTATCTTGATCACACTAAAATTGTAGGCAAATATAAGCAATCCTACCAATATCATATCTATCAAAAAACAATAGTCAGCTCTAAATTTTTATAAAGTTAAACTTTTCTCTTATGAGTTCTGTTGACTGCTTGTGGTCTGGACATCTTTTTTTTCTCGTTGTAAGTAAAGGAGGTCTGCTCAAAATGTTCAATGGGCTTCAGACAGTGATACTATTTGAAGGATTTTTTGTCTGCTACCTATCCAAATACAGGTGGCGTTATTTGAAATGCTATCCAATATCTCCCTGACCCTCAGAGTCCATTCCATCAAGGCACTAGGCTATTCTAGGTCCTGAGTCACATTTGCAGATGTCCTAGGTGTATTCCAGATGAAAAGAGATGCCTAGAGTGAGGGAAATGCTTGTGGGGGGTAGGGATAGATTGCCCACATCTAATGCAAAGTGCACTACTGCACTCACTACAATTAGGAGTTTAATCCCACCTCTATGCTGCTTCCTTGTGTCAATTCAAGGCAGCTGTGATTAAAGAAGAGTATTCTCACATGAGCCATTCTGTATGCCTCCCATTTCAGTAATTATGTTTATTTCTTGATCTCAAGATGCGATTTACTTTACTGTAAATAAAAATAAATTTCCCTAAGTCCCTTAGAGTCCATTTCCATAACACTTTTTTGATTTTGTTTCCAAACTGTGATTATTTATTTTGAAAGATCATAGCATTTGCAACTAGATTAGGATGAGCATTTGTAGTGATCTTCCCAGCTTGCCACTTTGCTACTATTGAAAAATTAAGTTTCCTTCAGGCCACCTAGCTTTAGGTGCTTGTAGAATAGATTTTTTTCAATAGGCCAATTTCAAAGTGAAGGATAAGTCTCCTTTGACAACAGAGCTCCTGGATTTATACAAAAAAATCTACTTTTCCTCTTTTGAGACAAGAGATGTTAAGAGAATGAGAGGCTAATACAGGAACAAATTCAAAGCAAAGAGTGACTACACACAGGGAATGCCTAAAGGCTCTAAAGCTAGAAACAAGACCATTTCTTTTCCCTTTTTTAAAGGATAACTTTCTCAGTTCTTGAGACAGATATTTCCTGCAGCTTTCCAAACAGCTAGAGGTATATGTCTAAAGGTTTAGTTTTACCAGCATGAGAAAATCTACAATAATGCCCCTGAGATATTGGACATTTGAAAAGAAAGAGCAAAACTGTGGGAAGGGAAGTTACCTGAGTTTGACACATACAGATTCTCATGTGACCCATGTGATTTTTTTTGAACATGAAAAATACACATATTCTGCCAAAAAATTAGGAAACAGTTAATTTAAAATAATTTATAGTATCTCAGTAATATGTATTACTCTACTATTGTTCTAATATCACAGTATTTTTACACTATTTTGTATTTTTATAGTTTTGCATTGATGCATAGACCTCATTGAACAAAGAATCAGCAATATCTGCATACAATAAGGAGATTTCTTAAGCCAACGAAATTAAGAAATTTGAAATACCTGAAATCTCCTAAAAATTAAATATATTCCTTTGGGTTTTTTAATTTTGTCTGTACCATAAGGACAATTTTAATAAAGAGCATGTGTACTGGCATACACAGAAGACCAGAGAGGCATGAGAAATCATATGTGGAAGAGAAAAATCACTGCTTAATTTACTTGTCCATACAGGTAATGTTAGAATGCCAGGAAGCACAAGGCACACAGTGCTCTATCTGCAGCACTGTTCAGTTTGCCTCCTGAAATTCAATCTGAGTGCAATCAATCTTGATCTGTAAAAAAAAAGATCCATGGAGCACTGACCTAATTGGTTTCTCAATATCTCATTTCAACTTTTTTTCTTTTTTTTTCCTTTGCTGGTTTCTTGAATTGAACTTTGTTAATCTCAAGTGCTTGCTTTGTAAGAAAATAAAGTTTCCAAAATAATGAAGTTATTTTTCTAAAAACACAAATATTAAATTTTGACTTTTCTTCCTCTTTTGTTTTTCTCCCTCTCACTGACCAGATCCATATTTTGCAGATATCCACACTGTCTGGGGGGGTTTTGGAAACAAAAAGGTTGGCAGATTACTTGTTCACCTTTTTTTACGAAAGATGACATTTTCCAGTAATCACCTGATTCTGACAGTTTTAGAGATAATAATTATTTTATATCCTAAATGACTCCTCACAATAAAATAATGAAAAAAGGCAGCAGTAAATGCAATTTTCAGATCTGTTAAGAGAAGTACTCATGTATGGCTGGAAGATACCTGCCTGGGTAGATATTCAGAATTTAATCTGGCTTCACAAATAACAGGACCAGCTGATTTGATCACTGCTTAACTTGATCTTCTGTTTAATTTGATTAGAGCATTAGAGACCAATATATTTTCAGCTTAAAAGAATTCAAGAAGTGTTTGTTTTTTCACAGTACAGCAGGACAAGGTTATAAGAATTAAAGAAACCACATTTGCAGGAAGTTAGAAATTTAGTAAGTAGGCTATTTTGGGAAGCTCTATTAAACTCCATCACAGTGAAAGGACAGTTGGAAATCTGAGACATCTCTAATGTGTACAAGGCTACACAGTTCCCATCAAAGAAATCTGAGTGATTTCACTGCACAGATGGTAAATTTATCAGGTGCATCAACTTTGCTCTGTGACTGCAGGAATGAAAAGCAGAATGGAAAGAAAATATTCCCCTGAGAAAGATAGAGAGCAAGATCCAGACTACAAGCACTCTGCATTCACGTCAATAGGCAGTATTTCAGACTACACTAAGAACACAGAGTGTCTCAAGTTTCAGTGGTTTTGTCTATTTTCAACTGTCCTGTGGACACTCATCTTCACCTTTGCGTATTGGGAAGTCCTCTGCTCTCCTGGACAAAAGAACATTTCCATCCTCACAGTCATGAAGTCACTTACTCCACATCCCTGCTCAAAGAAGGGTCACCTAGGGCAACCTTTGCTGCAAGGGCTCAATGCTATGTTGTGGCCACTGTGGTGCAAACAGGACCTCCTGGTCCTCTTCTCCAAGCTGCCTCCAGTCAGTCCCCAGCCTGTACTTAACCTGGTGTTATGACTCCACAGGGGGAGGAGGTGGGATTACCCTACACTGAACTTCATTGGGTTTCATTTGTTCCATTTCTCCAGTCTGTGTCAAGGATGATCTGGACGGCAGCTCTTCCATCTCATGCAGCAACTACTTTCCCCAGCTTTATGTTGCCTGTGAACTTATTTGAGGGTATGCTGTGACTCATCATCCATCGTTCATGAAGGTGTTCAAGGGCATTTCTCCCACTATCATCTCCTGCCATATACAAGACTTGCATCCAGATGTGCCACTGATCCCAACCTCTCGAGCCCAGTGGTTCAGACATTTTTCTAATCCATCTCACCGTCCTTATAGATTGCATACTTATCAGATTGTCTAGGAGAATGTCATGGATGGAAGAGTGGAAAGCTTTACTTAAACCAAGATAAACAGGAGTTTATCTTGGTTTAAGTAAAGCTTTCCACTCTTCCATCCATCTTGCCAGTCACATCATAGAAGGTTATTGGATTGCTCAGGCATAATCCTTGCTTTCAAAATCCAGCCTGACTATTCTCATTCTTTTTGCTCTGCTTAATATGCTTAGAAAATCTTTTCAGGAGAATTTACACCATCACCTTTCCAGACATGAATATGAAGCTGAGCAGTCTGTACTTTGTTTGATCCTAATTTCTCTTTACCCTCCTCAAAGATAGGTATGACATTTGCTTTCTGCCATTGCTCAGGAATACCCTTGTCCACCAAATCTCTGTGACCTTCCAAAGATAATGGGCAGTATCCTTACAACTACATCCATCAGATTTCTCAGCATTTGTGTGCAAGATATATATAAATTTAAACAAGAACCTTAGTCTTTTTTGTCCAAGTCTGGTAAAATTATGAGGAACAGAATATGGGCTTTAAGCAGAAGGAATGCAAAGTGCTACGTCACTGGTAAAGATGCTATCACCAAAAGTTATAGTATATGGATTATTAGATATTAGAATGAAAATTTCTTTCTACAGAATCTAATTTCTGCCAAAATTACAATAAAATAATGCTACTCATCCCTGCCAAATTAATTCAATTAAAAAGTATTAATCTAACTACTTAGATGCCTTCTCTGAATATTGCTGGGGAAGTTTTCAGGGGTGCCATGTGGATTAACTAGAGCAAATTTAGCTATTCATCTTCATCTTTTACAAATGGTGGTGCTTGGGATTTTATTACTGCCCAGAGCAGCAAAGTCCATAAGCATCTAAAGGAGTTGTTCTACTGTCAGTGTCACCAAAGAGGGTGGCCAGATCAGATCTTAGCAGAACTACAAAGGAAAGGAAACAATTCTGAGAGGAAGTGTGTGTTGAATGATAGAAATCATAATGTTAATATGTTCAGGACTAGGTAATCCCTTTATATTCATTACAGAGTTACCACTTTCAGAGGTGCTAAGTAATTTAAAAGCTTGAGGATGCCATGTATTTTGGTATTAAAAAAAGATAGAAATTCTTGATGCATTCATCTTGATGAATATTATTTAAATTTTATTGCATTTTAAAATTCTACTGCCTCTTTTCAAAATTGAGAAAATATCCTTTTATCTGATATTAATAAGGATTTTGAGGGGGCTTCCTTACAGGCATATTGTGACTGCAGCTTCATGTACACTACAAAAAAATGTAACAATGTTCTGCATAAACATGTCATGTATGACTTGCAGAAAAAACATTTCAAAGCTAGTCTTATAAAAGAAAGAACAAAGAAGACAGATTTCTGGGCAAAATGGGTGGAATTGGAGCAAAGAAGCAATAACTGAGAGAAGAAGTATTGTGTGGTGTAGTGAAGAAAAGATATGTAGCATGAAAATGTTTTCCATTGTGTTTTGTACAAGGCCCGTCCATAGGATCATTTTGCCACTCTGCAATTGCCTAATGCGTGAATCTGTGTTTGAGGATTCAGAAAAAAATCAATCTCTGACACCTTCAAGAAACCTATCAAATCGTGTATTGAAAAGCACTTTGAAGTCTGCAAATGATAAATACTAATTACTTTTAGTTATTGTAAGTAGTGATGTCATTGTAAAGTGAGAATGGTGTGCTTAAATCCTCATATGTCATCTTTTATTTGCCTTTCCATTTCCAACAGTTTTTTCAAACGGTAGTGAAAATTAATAAAGTGTTCTGTATCTGGTCTGTTAAAAAAAGCCTAGTTTCCTTATGTAATATTACTTAACACACTTTTTTTTTTCCAGTTAGACGAAAAATTATTACTTCTTTGTCACTCTTTACACAGGCAATTCTATCACTCTCTCTTAGTGATTGTCCAGAGGATTGAGTAGTTTTATAATCTCTATTTAAACCCTGCCTTTGTGATGCTTGATAAATTACTTAAAATAGTTCTCCACCATAATTTTCACTTTTACATATGTGGGACGTATTGCCTACTGCCTTATTGAAATCCAGGGACCAAAAAGTGGAGTGGGAGACACTCAGTTGCAGTAATAAGAATATCATAATCTTAGTTCTTTAGACCAAAATAAGCCAGGGCAGGGTAGAGTCTTACTTTGGGGATAACATCATCCATCTGCACCAGAACTTGTTAACTTTCTTAAAATCTTTTCTGAAGAAAATTTACCCCAGCCAAAACCATCACATTGATAATATTTTCCTTGTGCACCAAGTGCTCTAAGCCTGTCCTCAGAGCATGCAGGAGCAGCAACAATGTGCTTGAATAGGAAGTACAGGGGAGAATTGGCAGTACATTGTGCCTACACAGTGGTGCTCAGCTGGAGAGTTTTGATTTCTATTGAAGTTCTAGGATGACTGTGGAGGTCTTCAGGCCCTTTAGAAAGCTGTTAGACAAGTTGGCTTTCCTGCAGGTATTATTCCCTCTCAGTGAATGGGCTAAAGACACTGACCTGCCTTGGGCAATTCTTTTCTGTAGTACATAAGATGCTGAGTGGCTGAGCTGTGACTACTGAGAGAGGGAATTTATCATCTTCAGTGTGGTGCCATGCAAACAAAGCAATATTGCTTTCAGGCCTCAAGGAGTCTGCATGTAGCCTCTCTGCATGTAACATGAGTTGGCTGTGCCCAACTGTTCCTACATCTTTTATATGCAAGTGGAAGGCTTTGGTTCAGGAAAAGATATTTAATTCTTGGCAGATCAGCATCTGCTGCCACAATAAGAACTTTGAGCATACACTGTCAGCCTCATGTGAAACACTAATCATACATTCTAGCAAGTGTGAATGCTGCTTCATACAAAGCTCCTGCAATCTACAGACTAAAAGTATGTATGTGTTATGAGCCAATTTCATACTCTGTTCATTAAGAAAGTCATCACCATGGTAACATATACATCACAAGTTACTATCACCATCTCTAAAATTTTCAAGCGCATAGCAACAAGAACATAATACTGGAGCATCTCCATTTAGTAGTGCTTGAAAGTTGTGCATAAGGTTTACGAAGAACCTTATAAGTATTAGAGAGAAGAAATGTGTCTTTTACACCCAACTGACATAAAGAAAAATCGTGTTACTAATTTGTAGACTTAATGATCTTGAGTCAAATTGTGCCAAAGATTAACTTGTTCTCATGTTTTTCATCTCGCCTTTATATTTCTCCTTCACCTTGTTATCTTAGCTATTCTTTGAAAAATCATTTGTAATATTAATATCTTGGGGAGGAAATACTGTATGCAACTTACACTAAGTAATAATCTACATGTGGGAAAGTTGTAGACAATAATGTGGTCTTTCAAGGGACATGGAGTCACTTGTTCTTGCCCTATATTTTAAACCTCTGCAGAAAGCTCAATTTCCAGATTAAATTTCTCCAGTGACATAATTCATATCATAGTAACTTTATCTAGTTCTATCACAAGGAAAATTAGGCAAAGACAGATGCTGTTTGAGCTGTAGTAAATGAGAGGAAGGACCTCAACCACAAAAAGGTGATTCAAAGTCATAACCAGGGAATTTTTCCTTAAAGACTGATGAGAGCAGAAAGGTAAAGTAAAAAGAAGAGTGAATAGTTTATGCATCAGCTTTCTTCTGTGTGGCTCCAGCAACCAAGATATGGCAAATTCTGTGAGCTTTCATACTAATGGAACTGATCTGCTTCTTATAAATTAGGGGGAATGACTGTCTCTTACTTTCCCTGTGCTTTGCCTGAAAAAATAGAAGATCTGGTTAACAATTTGATATGCACATTCACACATGCACAAACTTTCCTCTCCTCACTGACTGAACATGATAATGCTCTATTTTTGATTTTTAACTTAGTACTTCAGCCCACTAAAGTTGAGAAGTTATTTTGATGTCATAATCATACATTTTTTCCCCCTTCAAATTATCCCTTGCTTTATTTCAGAACTTCAAACTTGAAGATCATTAAAAACTTCAGAAACACAAGGGAACAATGCTACTATGAAAATGTTTGAATAACTAGTCACAGGGATATTTAAAGACAGTGGAAAATGTCAAGACTGCAAATTTAACTTTGACTCTAGTAGGAGGTTCAGAAAATGTTAAGGCATAACTTGAACAAGAGGGCAAGTTCCTGACAACCAGAGCTATCATGCCAAATCAAAATTAAGCATCCATTGTGTGAACATGTTTAATTTGACAGGACATTATGTTGTTTTTCTTTAAAATGATACTTCACCAATAATTTTCACTGTCAATTAAATGAGAAAAAAATCTATAGTTAAAGAATGCACTGTAGGCTGCAATCATACCATCTAATATTTTCATTTGACTCATGGCTTATATATAGATTTTTTTTTTTTTTTTGGTGGTGGGGGAGGTTAAAGGGATGGTTTCTGTGAGAAGCTGCCAGAAATTTTCCTCATGTCTGGTGAAATCAATTTCAGCTGGCTCCAGGATAGTCCTGCCACTGTCCAAGGCTCAACATATCAAGAACAGTGCTAAAGCCTCTGGAAAAACATATTTAAGAAACAGAGGAAAAAAACTGGAAGACCAAATGCATCTGTAGAGAGGAGTGAGAATGTGTGAGAGTGACTGGTTTGTTCTCAGCTGGACACCAGGTGCCTACCAAAGGCACTCTGTCACTGTCCTCAGCTGGACAGGGGAGAGAAAATATAACAGGCTTGTGGGTTGAGCTAAGATGTTTCTTAGGAAGGAAACATGTTTCACCAATTAGTGTCATGGGTAAAAAAAAACAACCATCAAATTGGGGAACTTAATTGAATTAATTAACAGTCAGGTAGGTAAGTAATATGTCGGTATCTACAATATAATTGTTATAATTTGATCTAAACATCTTTCACTTGGGGTACCCAATTGTGCTTCTTTTTTCTCTTCAAATAATTGAAGACATGGATCCTCCTTCTTTTAGGATGGCTACAGAGGTTGTCATCTTTTGCCAAATAATTCTGGTGAGTCTGTTGCATATACACTGAAAGAAGGTAAAAAATGCAAGTCTTCAACCATAGGCTAAATAAGAGTTTAATCCTTCAGGTTATTATATAATAAAATATTTTTTTTAGTTCTCTTCAAAAGCTTCCATGCATCACTCAGTACCCTGAACACCTTACACAGACCTCTGGATCCTGCTGCTGCAGAACCTATTTGTAGGTTTAATGGTGTGTGCAACCATGCATGGCAGTGGGTGTGCTTGGTGGAGTCCTTTGTGGTCACAGTGCCAGAATGTGCCATCCTGCCCCAGGTGGCACACCACTGTTAAGTGCTATGGACAAGAATCACTGAAATGGCAGCAGAGCACAAGTGACTACATTTGTGACTTGACGTAAGAGCAGTGCGTTGATCTGATTTTCCTTGGGGACTGATACCTACTCCCAGAGGAATCCTTGAAGCTTTCAGATCCTTGCTAGCAGTACATATGAAGAAACACTTCTCTTCAACAATTTTCTGGGAGCCGAGAGATGAGAATGTGACTTGTCCTCAGTTGCTCCTCTTCAGTGTTGCAAGTGTTTTTTTTCCCCATTTCTGGACAAGGAGTGGCTGGCTTTTGGACATTAACAGAGCCTGGGTGGTAAGAGCTGTAGCTTCTTAGCATAAAGATTTAGGCATATGATAGTGTACAGAAAATAACATAGGCAGTGAAAGACAACACCAGCACTTAGTAACATTGATATCAGCTATACAGAATTGCTGATCCAGGTATATACTGCTGGATCAGTATAGTGCTCACTATTCAATCTGGTATATGAGAAAGCAAAGGGACTCAAGTCTCATGCACTTTTAAGATCTTGATAAAAGTATCCTTTTAAAGTTTTAAGGGGGGGAAAATTATTTTTTCATCCTAAGTAAGTTGTTGGCACGTAAGCATTACACCCTGTCTGTAAGCTGCCATCTCTCTTTGAAACACTTTGAAGGAAATCTATGTTCCAGACTTCACCAGTCTGGATGTATAAACACCAGGAGTGTTTATAGCAGTCTACACCTGGCATTATCCTAAACAAATTGGATAAATCTTTCGCAAACTCTATATACTGGTAACCAAAAAATGTAGAGAAGCCAGTTAGTATTTTTCCATGTCTACAGTCTGTTTATAAGTTCACTATGAGAGTTTTCAAGCTCTGGTATCAAACTGAATTCTTTGATTCCCCTATGCTATTTAATTTGTATTGGTATTACACAGGAAGCATTCAGCTCCTACCTGTGCGGGGCAAAAGCCTGCCACCCGTTGTTTTGCTAAAAAAAAAACCCTTTTCTGCAATGAAATGTACTGTCTTTATTTAGAATTGAAGTTCTGAGGTAGTAAATAAGCATTGCATTACTCAGAGAAAGCATTAGAGTTGGTAGTTGGCTTTTAAGTCTGGTGTAGTGTGTACATTGGGATAGTTATGTATTGTCATCCAGGTAATTAATAATGCATCAGCTTAACTGCAAAGTTCTGTACATAAATGACTGCAATTGAAGTATAAATAACTGCGTCATATAACTATAATCCATGTAAAATGGATTTGTAGGACTATGAAATATAATTGTATTAAAAAGCAGTATAAGAAATGGGACTAAACTCCCTGCTATAAGAACTACTACTAATTACTTAGATACATAATAATTACACAAACTACAATAACTGTGTAATTGCATAATAGTAAGAGTTACAGTGTTATAAAGTGTGATTGCTGCTTGCCTTATCCTAACTCATGTTATAGCATTTAACTTGAAATAACTTCTAAAAAAGAAGATTAATTTTAATATTTATGGACTTAAAACCTATTGAAGTAGATGGGAAAGTCTTTTATTTCAATAAGTTTTAGAATGGGATAGATAGATAAAACTATAATGTGAGGAATAATAATAACGTCCTTTGAAGAAAATGTGTGCTGCTTCTTACATTCATACCTAATAAAGAAAGAGAAAGAAAGATCTGGGATGATTATCACTTTCTGAGACAAGTGAGAATTAGGACCTAGTCCAGGCACAGATTCAGGTATCTTGTCCTTCCATCTTGTTTTCTTCATTAGACTAACACTATGGTTCTTCCACATCGAGAGGATTCTTGCCTTTTTGCCTTTTTTTCCCTTTTTTCTTGTTTTTCTTTTTTGTTTGGGTTGGGGTTTTTGTTTCATTGAGTTGTTCTTTTCGCAGATTTTCTGGTGTTTTTTTTCTTTTTTAGCTTTAATGCCAGATACCTTCATGATATCTGAGCTGAATTCATTGGAGTTATGTTTTCTCTCTCAATCATATTTTATTCCTGTTTCTTTTACTAGCTATCTATTATAAATAGACAGCACAAAAGAATTACACTGGACATTTGGAAGAAGGAAATTATTCATTACAACTACCTACTTCCTGTGGTATAAAGAAATTCTACTAGGAGGATCTGAGAAGTGTCATATCTTTTGTGTACCACTAAAAGCAGTACAGAAAGTCCTAATCTGCCTGTCCTTGATCTAAATGCATCTGTGATTATACAGACAGTTCTTTGGCATCCCACTGTTCAGCATTCTGCTGACAAAACACTTGAAATTTCCCCTGCTTCCAGGGGTTACTGGGATTCCCTTGGCACACAAGTTGCTTACCTTAGGGACTGAACAAAGAGGGCTGAACACCAGAGAAAGGAGGCATTGAAAGATCTTTTCCATAGGAGCAACAGTCTTCAGTGCAGTAGGTAAGGTATCTTCATTTTCATCGTCACCTTCTTCCCCCCAATTTTTGCTGGTGAGTGCAATTTGAAAAAAACAATTGGAGAATTTTATCTCATAAATTCAGAAATTAAATATTCCAGCATTTCCAAGACAAAATATTCTGCTTTTGGCTTGCCTGCTCTTCATCTAACCTTTTCATCTCCTGAAAAACTTTGGTGACAGAAGTTAGACAGAAGTTCTAACTTTGTGAATGTTTTTAATTATAGAGGAGCCAAGAGATCAGTGGGATTTTATTACTTAAAACAAATATCTGGTACTCTACAACCTGTTGGACACAACAAACAGAAGAGAAAGTCCTGTTGTTATGTCATATATTCTCCTAAGAGAAGATAAATCTTCACATGTGTCTGCTGGCCATTGACCAATGACCTTATTTGTCTTTCCTGTCTGAGCATTCTCACAGCTCTGAGCTGCCTTTACTGTTCCCCTTTCCTGTTAGATCCTCCTTGCAGTTCCAGAGGTAGAACAGAATGCAAATCTTTTTCTTACACATCCAAGCTCAATCCGCTGCATTTAAAATGTCATTTAACTTGGTTTAGGGTTGCACAAGGAAGAAGGGAGGAGTCATAGACATTTCTCCCATTCTTCCTTACTTGCAAGGAAGCACTGACCCCTGGAAGAAACACAGGACCTTAGGAGAACTCATCACAAAAACAACCAATAAAGCTCTTTAAATATTTAAGACAAATCCTCCCTTCTTTATCCATGTAAACTATCCAAATTAATAAACAGTACCAGCTTGCAATGACTTAAGAACAAATTATTCTCACCTATTAGTAACCTTGCCATGTTTATGAACATTTTGGATTAGAAATGGCAAGGAAATCAGGTGGTTATAAAGTATGCTTAAAGTTGTCACAAGACTATCACACACTGTCACAAGATAGAAATAGGATGAAAAGATGAAGCCAGTTATAATGAAATGAATTGTTATCTTTGAAATTACTAAGGAATCTAATAACAATATAATAATAATTACTACCTTGGAAGAAACTACAGAAGCATTTCCAATTTCTTAGTTTAAAATCCATGCTAAAGATCAATGAAAACATATGCTAACATTTAGCAATTAATTATTGATAATTCAATTTAACTCACTCTCTGTGCTGTTTACTGAAATTAAAGTCATTTAGTAATCAATAATCATCCTTATAAAACAAGGGCAAGACTTAGCTAACAATAGTGCAGATCAGTAAATTAGCTCATCTAATAGAACCCAATATTTTAATTCAGCACTCTAAGAAATAGTGGGCATCAATTTCACTGAAGCAGCCATGGGGAACATGGATCCTTTGCACGATTTCCATCATGAAAATTTAAAAAAAGAAAATCCCAGCGATGATGGACCTCTTCATTGCAAGCTTTCAACTGTGTGGGAAAACATAAATGGTCCTGTTTCCTTGAATACAGATGGACTTAATAAATAAAATAATCTTGCCTTGCTAGCAGTACAAAGCAGTTCCTTAAACACTGCTTCTTGCAAAAGCATTCTCTCTGCCTCAGCCCAGATTCATGCTATGACCATTTATTTAGTTGTCTTGGATTTTCTTGCTGTTCCTACTCCATATGCCATTTCTGTCACTTCTTTCTCCTAGGCACACAAATCTATTGAGCAGCACTGTCTCCTGACAGTCAACACTTCTAACAATTCATTTTCTGACACCAGAGTATCTGTGGGATCTAGGTGTTATGGTCATGTACCTCACTAGTCTTAAAAATGTCAAGTTCCATTCTTCCACCTAGTCCCAAAGCCCCTTAATTACATATTCTCTTTTCTAAATAGAGTACATACTCCACAGCTTCAGTGATGTTTTCAAGCACTCCTGGCATAGTAGGGTAACATTTCACTATGCAATAAGTTTTCATTACTGCTCTCTAACCAATCATATATATAATAATAGTATATAAAAACGTGCAAATGTAGTTTGCACATTTTGATTTCTAACACAATTTTTGTAATCCTTTAATTTTTCTTCAAGGTTTTAGGACTACAAACAGATTAATAAATTGCTAACTAGGACCAATATTAACTTAGCTGGACAGGATGTAAGGAACTCCTGTGTATGACACAAGAAGATGCTGGATATGACAGACAACAGTAAAAGAAGCTGATAAAGATTAAGGATAACTCCTTGATAGATGGCCAGATTTAACAGGTGGCTAAAGGGAATGTACAAGAGGAATGACCAAACTTCACAAAGAATGGATGGAGAAATAATGTACTGCAGAACTTTTTGCAGAACAAATAACTTCCATTTCTTATGCAGACAGGGCCAGTGATAAACTGTTGTAAGGCATAGTACTCTGTGTGGTGGGCTGTTCCTGGCTGGAACAGGGGCCTGACAGCTGCCTGCCATAGCAGCTCTATCATTTCCTTCCTCAGCTGGGCTTGGAAGGCAAAATGAATGGCTCATGGGTTCAGATAAGGACAGAGAGAGATCACACAGAAATTACTGTAATGACAAAAAAAAAACCAAAAACAAACAGTCTCAAGTTTGGGAAATAAACTTAATTTATTGCAAATCAAATCAGATTAGTGTAATGAGAAATTAAAACATATTCTTAAAACATGCTTCCAACACCCCTCCAATATTCCAGGGCTCAACTTCATATTTCTCTATGTCATGCTGTGCAGTAGCAAAGGGAAGCAGGGTATGTTGTCTGTAGACTGTTCATCACATAGTGTCTCTGACCCTTCCTCCCTCCTGGGGAAGGACTCCTCATACTCTTCCCCTGCTCCAGTGTGGGTTCCACAGTCCTTCAATGAGAGTCCCTCCCATGAGCTGCAGTTCTTCACAAACTGCTCCCATTTGTGTCCCAGCCAAGGGTACGTCCTACAGGAACATAGAATCACAGGATATCCTGAGTCAGAAGAAACCCATCAGGATCATTGAATCCAGCTCCTGGTTATGCACAGAACACCTGAAGAGTCACACCATGTGCCTGAGAGTGTTGTCCAAGCACTTCTTGAACTGTTTCAGGCTGATGCTGTGACCACTTCCCTGGGGAGCTTGTTCCAGCATCCAACCACCCTCTGGGTGAAGATTCTTTTTCTAACATCAAACCTAAAGCACCCTGAAATATAATATCTAACCTAAACCTCCCCAGCATGGATCCCTTTTGTGGGGTCACAAGTCCTGACAGCAAAATTGCTCCAGCATGGCTTCCTGTGGCCACAGGTCCTTCCAGGAGCTTACTCCAGCACGATCATTCCATGGAGTTACAGCCTCCTTCAGGAAGCTACTCGCTCCAGCATGAGTTTATCCAGGGGCCACACATTGGTCTCTGCATCCCCATGGTCCTCCATGGGCTGCAGGGGCACAGTTCCCTCACCATGGGCTGCACCAGGGGCTGCAGGGGAATCTCACCTCTGGTGCTTGGAGCACCTCCTGCCCCTCCTTCTGCACTGCCCTTGGCTCTGCAGGGATGTTCCTCTCACATGTCCTCATCCCTCTCCCTGGCTGCTGTAGGTCAGCTTTTTTTTTCCCTCTTCTTAAACATGTTATCTCAGAGGCACTACCACCACATCCGATGGGCTTGACCATTAGTTGGTCTATCTTGGATCCAACTGGCATTGGCCCTGTCAGACATGGAGAAAGCTTCTGGCAGCTTCTCACAGAAGCCACCCCAGTAAGTGACTCTAATTTAACATTACTCCTCCTTCAAAGAAAACTTAGCAATTCTCATTCTGTGAGAATTGTAACCATATCTGTGGTTATAATGATATATTAGGTTATCATAAATAAATCTTTGCCATTAAAGACTCTTGATTGGTTTTAAAATTATATTTTCCATAGCATATTTTGTAGATTTTAAGGAATTTATTTCAATTTTTGTAAAATCGTCATCTAAGAGAAAGAAAGTAGAAGGACATTGATGATGAGTCACAGTCTTCCTAGTTATTTACAACTATGGGTGAACAAAAATCTTATTTCAGTAAATGCCAAAGAAAGTGCCATGGAAGTCTGACTCATGCGTGTAATGGAAATTTAAAATCAAGGTGCTGGAGCAGAAACCACTATAACAAAGTGCCAGAAATGCTAACATTCAGAAGGATTTGCATTTTTTTTTCAGATTAAAAACATACACTAGTAATAGGATAGCAATCTAAATAATTAATTGCCACAACCTTTTCATTTACTTTATCTCAAAATTTGCAACAAATACAATTATGAAATCATCCCAGAAATGTTTTATTCAGAGCTACATACAACCAGCTGGAATCATGGAGTTTTGACTATTCATGCATTATAGGATGGGCACTCACCATCCATCTAAGTCCTTACTTGTTTCATTGAACCTTTGTGCATTGAAATATTCCTGTCAAATCTGAGGAAAGTGGTAACCATAATAAGGTCTCCAAACAAGATGAATCTTGTTTATTGTTTAGAAAAGCAGAGTAAATTGAGAGCAATGTCTTTCTCCATGAGAGAGCTTGAGTGCTGTTGAAAGGAGGATTGGAAAACAAGCATGACAAAACAATGAATACTACATTCCCATTACACAATGCAAAGCATGACAACACTAAGAGCTGCGTTCCCAAAAGGGTTTGCATCACACAAGTTTAATATTTAGTTGTCCTGTGTTCATACCTTAGCTGATAAGCATCAAAGGCTAGATTACTCCCACAAATGAGCAAAAAAATAATAGCTTTCCAGAGATTCCTTTTTAACTGCACTTTTAGAAAACAGAGGAGAAGGAAGGGAAGGTTAGTTTGGTCTGTTTTCTGACTGGAAAGTTTCTGATAAATGCCTCACCATGAACAAGTCACCCTACAAGGTGTTCAAACTCTTTTGATGTATTCTTAGAACACCTTCCTTGCCAGAGCATAGTCTCCTCCTCTTTTAACTTGAACGGTCTGTGTACAAAACCACATTGTGATTCATGGCCCACATGGAGTCCCTATCCTGTTTTTCTACAGTCCATTTCTAATTTTCCTGTAGAACTGAAGGCAAAACCTTATCTCTCAATGATGTGACTTAAGTCTTGATCTCATAAGAATCTGTAGATTGCTGCCCTGCAACCCAAATAGCTAAAAATGGTATTGTTTCACTGAATCAATGGAATTTATTTCACCTATGGATTTTGTCTATCCATGAGGTGCTAAACATTATAAATATCTAGATCTATCTTTCCAGCCTCAAAGGAGTTACTCAAAACCACCAAGCTAAATCTTAAAAGGCTTCTGCTTACAACTTAAATGTAAATGTATGAAAGAAGAAATACCTTTAAAATGAAAGGTTTAAAATACTGATTGTTTTAAGGGCTGTGTAACTTCAATCAATATTCTCCAGAAGAAAACTAAGCTTACACACTCAAGGTGAGACTTAGCTAAGTGAATCTACTATGATCTTTAAAACAAAGAAAAGAGAAACCTGCTGCTTAATTTTCAATAGCAAGGTGTTGAGCCAGGAAATGAAACTAAAAAAGGATATTGTCAAGGTAGCTTAATAAAGGAAATTTATCATTCTCAGTCAATTCAGAAGACTTGTCCACCTAATAATGATATTCTAAAATATTTTGTGAGACAAATATTCATTTAAATAAAAATAATTTGCAGACAGTCAATATCAACAAAGAAACAAAAAATAATAATGAGAACACAGTCAGGCCAAGGAAAATATCAACAAGGTGGATAACCTGAGTAGCAATGTATTTTGCATTGTGTAATGGGAATGTAGTATTCATTGTTTTGTATTTGTGCTTAAAGCTGAGGGAGGGTGTTGGGAGAAAAAGGAGCAATGAGAGTCAGAAATATGGAAAGTAAAATAATTGGACTTATTTAGCTGATAATAAAGAGCATTGAATCAGGTATGGCACAGATTTCACCTATTAAAAAAGCTACTGTAGAGGGACAGGACTGATTTGTTCTCCATCTTCAGAGAGGATTGGAAAAAAAGCAATGGGCTTAAACTGCAATGAGGAAGACTGGATAGATTTATGAAAAAACTACATAAAAGTGAGGACAGTAAAGTAAAGCATCAGACCACCACTGCAGCTATGCAGTCCATATCACTGGAGATCTCTAAGATCACTTTAGAAGCACATCTGCAAGGAATGGCAGACACTGTAGATCTTGCTTTGGGACACAGTGATAGAGGTAGATGTAGATGACCTCAACCTACTTGCAGTCTGAGTGGGTCTGTGAGATACATAGTACAGCAAATAATTACCACCTGTAAAGTGCAGGAATGCCCAGGGGATGCTGCATTGAAAAGGGACACTTTTCAGGTTTAAGAGCAAGTGGTATTCCCTGGCTTATATGTTAACAATCACCATGAATACATTTGAGAAACAGAAATGGGGAAAGGTCTAAGGTTCCCAATTCCCACTGTAGTTGGTAACAACAGTACTGTTGATCTCAAGGTAAAAAAGATTAGGAACAAGAAAAGAGTAATACATCATGGAATCAAAGCTGTAAATTATTAATTTAAAATGCTTACAGTGCCTTCTGAAACACAGTCTGAAAATCCACCAAGTCTTATTCTTTTCATAGAGACAGACTACAAGAATGAATTCTCTGAGTGCAGCGCTGGAGCTTTAGTGAATGTAATATACAAAGGTCCACTTGAGGGAAAATCCTTATCTTACTTACATATTTTGAAAATACTGCTGAAAATCTAAAATAAATAGATATCTAGAACACCCAGTTGAAGGAGTAATATTTTCCTGTCATCTGATCTCAGTGTTCCCAGTTCCCACTTTATCTGTGTTATTTGACCTGCATTTACAATCTTCAATCTCTCTTTGAACCATAATCCTTGCTAGCCTGCTGGGCCCTAGCCCTTAGGTGTAAATGCTACTGTCAAAGTGGCCATGTGTAGAGAAATACAGGTGTTTACCAAAGAATCTCATTTTTGAAACAAAGACTGAGAAATATGCACTGAAACAATTATAAACAGGCAAAAGAAAGCAGGGAGAGAAATCAATACATGATGGCGAGCTGGATTTTTGGCTTATGGCACACTTCACTTTGGTGGAGAAATTCAAGTCTCTAGAGCCATTCACAGTCCTAGACTGGACTAATACCAGAAGAGACTCTGCCCTTCACAAAAGCCAGCTGGGAACAAGCACACTGGGCAAACCTGTGTGCTCTAGTCTGGAAAAGGGATAACCAACCCATGGACCGCAGCAAGCATGAACTAGACTAGAGAAAACTTTTCTGTCTTCTTGGTTGTGCAGTCTGACTGATAAACCAACCAAATTGGGTATTATCGGTTCTAGAAAATAGGGAAGGACAGACTCCAAAGCAGATTGAAAGAATTTATTAAAATCAGCCAAAAATGTCCAAATGTAACTATATTGATCTGAGCCCCAGGTTTTATAAGTGTAAATACATAGAAATTGGCAGCCAGCCATTGCCATCAGTTAAAACCAGAAGCAAATCTATTTCCTGTTTTAATCACCTAAATTTTCCACAGACCATATAATTTACTATTCCGTTGTTCTAGGTCTATTTATGTTAGTTTATCTAAGGCATGTCTACCAGACAGGTATATAGTTTTGTTTGAAGACAAAAGAAAGAAATCCATCACTTTCAGTTTTTTGTCATCTACATCCCTGAAAATGCCTGATTATGCCATAGTTAAAAATGTGTTGTTTTTCTCATTTGAATTGCTCTAGCTTTAAGTTCCAATGGTTTTCATTTTTCCAATATCTTTTTTCCAAAAGATTGAAAAGCCAATTAGTATATGCTATTTTCCTCCACTGAAGATCTTTACACACCTTAATTAAGTCACTGTTCAATCTATTTTGATAAGTTATGCATATTGATTTCTCACTGGAAAGCATTTTCTTTTCTCATCAAAAGATTTTGCAGCTCTCTCTTCAATCAGATTTTCCTTGTAAAAAAATAATATTGCAAGTCCAGTGAAAACCAGCAAGAAGAAATTCCAGCTCTAAAACCTTATGACAAAGTTTCCTCGGGGTTCTTCATTCACCATCTTGGAACCTTTAGTCAGCTATTTGCCATTTTCCATTTATTTCCAGCTGGGTTGGATCAAACAGTGCTCTGAAACAACATTTCAAATGCTGATGATTAATATTAATCATTGGTCAGAGTAGTATGTGACAATATATCACTTAATGTTCCAATGTCACAAGTATTTGATCTGCTATTAGAGGGCTAATGTTTAATATCACTACTGACAAATCTGCATGAGTTGGGCAACTGAATTGTATTTTGGTATAAGACAAAATATTTTTTTCAACCTCTTCCTTCTCTATAAGTTCTCTGAGTTAATAAAGGAAATTTGCTCCAAAACCTGCATGACAATGCCATAGGATGATCAATTTTACTTCTAGGAAGATTAAAAGGGATATTTTTGTTATTTCGCTGTGGGTACTTTATTTAACCTGTTTAAATTTCTAATGAACATGATTCAGTGTACGAACTTAACTTTTGTATCAGAGATTAAGGATTTCTGGGAGAGGAAGCTGTAAACTAGGAAATATCCTAAGTATTATTTAATATGCCTACTCTTTGTCTGCTCACATTATCACTCATGGAAAGCAGAAAATAGGAGAACAGTGTAAAAAAGGAATGACCTATGATTCTCCAAAAAAAAATATTATTGCATCATATAAACTTTCTATAATTAGAAATCATAATATATTATCTTTTTACTTTTGAACCCATCAAGATAATTTTTCAAGGAACTTAAAAAGGAATTTTAAAATTTTTGCAATTTTGCCTGCAACTCTGAACTCCAGTTTACCCTCTGCGATTCAATATAATGAAAAAACTGGTAGACAGAAAGGAGCTATTCAGTATTAGCAGAAAAAAAAGCCACATTATGGGAGAAAATTATGCTGCTGGGAAGCAAAAAATACTTGCTTCTCAACTCTACAAGATTAGAGGCCTCTGGGCACTAAAATTACATCAGTAGAGCAATTTTGCAGAGGTAAATTGAAGGTTTTCATTAAACCCCCATCTTAACATAATGAACAACCAGTAAAATACTCTCCTCTTGGGGACATGGTCCACGGACAAGGAGCCAAGGACATCCCAGACCTCTGCCTTGCCCTCATTCAGTGTGCCAAGCAGGGTCCTGTTGCTGCCACAGTGCCATAAAGAGTCAGCTGCTGCTGGCCCCAGAAAGGCAGAGATGAAGGTAAACAAACTGATGGAAACTAGAAGGCTACAAGGCACCATTGTCTAGAAACCAGAATTATACCAGACCACTGCTCATATATGTGGGCATTGCATTTATTCTTTGAGAACCTTTTATTCTTCCAGAGAATATGTAATATCTGATTGCTCCATAAATGCTGAGCATCACATTGCATGAAGTAAACATCATTTCAGTCAGTAGAAACAAATAATAAAACATTTGAGGAATCTTATTACAGTGGTGTCAGAACAGACACCATTTCGACTGTGGCACAGATGACACGGGTTAAGACTGAACATCTGCATGTGTCATATCTGATATTACAGTAGCTCGAAGAATCCCTCAAGCATAATCAGAACAGATCTCTTGTCATTCAGATGACTGCTAAAAAGATATTCTAGAAGCATTAAAGAGAAATTGCAAATTTAGCTATAAAATAATGCTGACTGACTTAGTAAGTAAAAATTTGTGCACAAATTTTCCAAAGCACTGAAATTAAACAGCAAATTCTTTTGTAATACATTCTCATGCCTACATTTCAGAAAAATAACCAACAGAAGTACTAAAAAATCAATAGTCTTAACTGAAACACACAGTGTAGCCTTCAGCACTGACCTGTTAGCTCATCTTAAGCATGTGCTAAAAATAAAAACCTTTAAATACTGTCCTAAATCAATGTGCTCTTATAAATGGAATTTTCCAAAAACCAGTAAAGGACATGCTGTGGTCAATATACATGGGGCACTTTATTACTCATTTCCATGTATGTTTGTATGTATTCCTCAGTGAGTTATTACTTTGTTCTTTTGTTATTTTTTTATGTATGGTACAGGACTGGAAAGAATTCTCCTAGGACACCTATGCAGACCTAAGCTCGTACAAACAGACACACCATATATTGACCCATGCTATGAAAAACCTGCATTCTTACTGGAAGACTATTCCAGAATATCTACCTTCTTTCAGACCAAATTTGCTGTATGCATCCACAAAGAATGTTCAGATTGTGTTATATTGATTGCCTTTCTTTTCAGGGATTCAGTTTAGTCTCCTGTATCCCATGAAATTTCTCATCAGGTTGGTAAATGAATAATGTAGGTACTGCTCATGCATCATTAGGAACCCTTTTCAGTAGCTCAAGGCAATAATTAGAAAGAAACACAGGAAGAAATTCATTTATTCTCAAGCATGATGAGTCAGATATGAGGATATACATTACATATTTACATTTTCTTCTAAGATACATGATTGTTGTAAAAAATACATAAGAGTCAGTCATTTCAGTTTTAATTAGGATCAGGCAAAGTGTAATTCTCAACCCAGAGGTTATGCTATCCTTCATCAAGCACTGGTTTCATGCAGCTGTGTGATCTTTACTCAGTTTTACCAAGGAAATTGTGACAAGCTGTGACAAGAGCACCTGAGCTAAATCCATGCACTATGAGAAAAGCAAAACTACAGATAAAAATCCAGTAGTTGAGATTCTAACAGTTAACACCTTGATTTCCCTATAAGGAAAAGGGGTTGAGAGGTAGGTAGGAATGTGTCTACAGATTCTCTAGGATGGCAGCTTCAAAACATCAGGGGTCAGACCTTTCCACGGACTAACAAGGACAAATTCTTGCTGCCTGATTAACAGCTGAGTGCACTGGTGTCTCTCCAGGCATGTGAGTGTAAACTGGTCCTTCTGGCCTGCTGGACCTGGCTGCCTCTTTGAATTAACCAGTAAGTTAAAAGTCAACATGCCTTCTGAATCCATCCTCCTGCAGATTCTCTGTGCATTCCACAAATGTCACCTGATTTACATAACCCAGAAAGGAAGAATTACCAAGAGGTGTCACTGCTGCAACTGGTCCAAGCTTTGCTGGGTCAGCACCACAGGCTAGCCACAGCTTGTTTTTATCTCACCTACCTTCTACTGAGTAGAGAGCATCTCTTCACTTCTTGGGGTTTGAATAGTACATTCTCAGTGTCCATACTAGTGATAAACAATGTAATAACAGATTGGGAAAAACTGAAGCCTATTCCTTTTCCTTTTGAAGCAAATAGACAAATATTTAGGTAAGAAGTGAGACTTCAGTCAGGAACCCAAATTTCTCCTTTATTTCATCACTTTTTCCTGTGGACCATTTCTCACTTTACAGCTTCTATAAACCCACTCAACATTAGTACTTTACAAGCAGAGAACAAGATGTGATGCCTGAAGTTCTGAGTTTGCCCATTTTTTTTTCCTAATGCCTTGAACAATTTCTAAATGTGGTGTGTCAGCATTCTCCTAAAAGAGATAGAACAGGAAAAGACTGGGTTTTAATTCTAAACATGATCCTATTGAACACATCACAGTAGATGACCACAGACATTATTGGCAAAAAACTTATTTGTTAGAGCTTAATCTCTGATTAACAGCTTTCTCTGGCTCAATTTTTAATTCATGTGGGGTCATTCTGCTGAGATGAAAAGTGCATTTAAAGCTCTTTCTCATTCTTTTCTGAGCAAAGCATGACCTAGATACCAAGCCTATTACAGCCTAATAGAAATAGCTTGACAATCACCAAACTCATTTAACTGTGAACATTTTCTCTTTATGTTTTCAGCTTTTTGAGACCTGTTGACAAGGCTCAAGGTGGAATGCTGCATGCAAAACCAAGGCATTTACAAAAGGTTAATAATAAAAATTTCTTGAATTTGCACTTTTTGCCCTTAGAGAAATATGCTGTACAATCCCTATGCTGCATTTTACTCGAGGGTCATAAAGACTTACCATGAATCAAATTTTGCAGGATATTTTTGATATAGGGATATATTATATGCCCCATTTTATGGATGTGCAAATAGTCATAGGAAAGTAATATGATTTCTCAAGTGCCACAGTGCCAGGTAGGATTTCTCACATCTGATATTATCTGCCTGTGGGTCAAGTCTACCCAGATTGTCTCTGTGACCTTTAATGCTTTAGGAAAAGGAAGACACATTTGTCCAGAGAATGACGCATCTCACCTCTCTTCCACCTTACTTTATTCCATCTTCCTACCTTAAACATTTATCTTAGACTGACAGAGATCACCTTGTGGATGAAGCCACTCCTTTCCATTTGCTACACAGGGAACTTTGGTGACTAGCTCAGACTTAACAGATTTTAGACAGATAAAGTTAGACAGTTATATTATAAGCATTAGGTGATATGGAGACCACCTTTAGGGATAAACAGAAGCTGGATTCATCAGGCTTTTTTCCCTGTCTTGATTTGCAAGATCTGGATTGAATACATGACAGGTCTGTGACGCTTACTACAATGTGTTATCTTCCTTGTTTATGCAAAGACTGTTACTAACAGCAACAGCAGAACCAAACCAAATACCCATTACTGCAAATTATTATAGGATTTCTTCAGCCAAATTGAAAGTTATGCTGGTTTACACTTCTCGAGCATCTTGTCCTTTTACAATAGCTATCAACTAACAGGGAGTCAATACAAACAATTTTCTTGAGTAAAGCTTCTTCAGTACTGTGGCCCTTTAAATGTTAAGCTCCCTGGGCCTGAAGCAGTTATGCATGTGTGCATAAGACTGAAAATACACCACAAAAACTTTCAGGATCTCTCCATCTATTTCTAGTTTGGGGTTGGTCTGGGTTTGGTGTTGTTTTTTGTTGGGTTTTTTGATCAAGTAGTAATATTAGTAGGTGCCTGCAGTGAATTGATTGTATCTCTGAGCTCCACAAAAGAAAGGAGCACAAATAATGATAAAAGTTTTGGGGGAAAACAACATTAGACTTTAAACACTATCATTTTTTCATTTATACATCAGAGCCTAACATAATGTGAAGACAGAGACTCATCCATGTTTAACCCTTAGTGCCTAATTCCTCTTCAGGAGACAGATCACTAAGGAAATTATTTAGAATAATTTGCAGAGAATGCAAACATTAACCAGAGATTGAATTCTCAAAAAGGGATGAAGTCTTACAGGGGTCAAAAACTCCAAAAATAGTCACACAATTGCTGAAATTAAAGAGAAGGTTATTTCTGTGGCTTAGGAGTGTGGACCCTTCTACTGCGAGTAACACTGTGATACTCAAGAAAATTAGGTATAAATGATAGCAATGCTCCTGCATTCACAGAAGCAAGTCATGACTGACTTTTCTGTCTGTTAGAAGTAAGCTGGGACTTAAAAATTACTTGACTGGTTTGACCTCTCTGACACTGTGACCAAGAGAAGCTGAGAATAATTTTGGAAAACTTTCAGCTATTCTTTAGCTTTGGGAAGCTTCAGTAAGTGGTTAGATAGTAAGAAATAAACACAAACCTACTCAGTGCCCACTATCCTTTTCCTACTTGCAAGATCCCCAAGAGGCTGGTGGCAAAATAACTATTTCCTGGGGCAAGGTAGAAAAAAAGAATAAATGGCACATGGCTAATACTGGCATTAGTTCTGGTTCTAGAGTAAATAGATACTGGCTATAGATACTATAAATAAATATACTGGCTTTACTCTAGAGGCATTTCTCAATTGCAATCAAGAGTTTAACTCTGCAGTGGCTGTAAAATTCAGAGAATAGTAATGGCAATAGCTTATGTCAAGGCACTGTAGTCTCTGTAGTCTCTGATTTTCTCGGCAAATGTAACAGAGAGAAAAATATCAGCTTCCCTTTTTGTGATTTTCATTAAATATTCCTTTAACGAAAAAGCAAAAGATCATGAGAGACCTGTTTGGCAAAGTGTTGGTAGCATTAGAAGTATTTTCTTCTAATATATAAAATGAATACTTTTCAAGAGCCTTTCAAAGTATAGATTTTTCTCGCTAACATGTACTTTAGTGTCAGGGCCTCTATCATACTCTCAAGGTCAGTTTCTCTCATTTATTTGCTGTTTTCTTCTCAGAACCAGACAAGCTATTTGTTTTACCAGATGGACAGATGAGGGGAGAGACCTGTTTTCATCCACGGCCAGAGACTCTACTACCTTTTCTCCCTTGGTCTGCTTGCCATGAGGCGACAGACACTGTTAGAGCACACACTGTGCACCCTGTGACTAATTTATACCAGCATCATAATGCCTTGTAGTAACAATTGGTGAAGTTCCAAGAAAAGAATATGCAGCCAGATTTTACACTACAAACTCAGTCTAAAAAGAAGGGTTCTTAGATAATACTGTCCAGGTGGTCAACCAGATATGTACACAAGGAGTATTTAAGCATTAAAATGTTACATCCTTCCGGAGGTTAAAATTACAATAAATGAGCCAATTTTTGATCTCATTTTTTCCACTATTCCCTTGTGAGCGTTCTGTCACCAAGAGTGTCAGTATCGACTGTAGATAAATCTGGAGCTTCCTCCTCCTCAAGACAAAAAGTGTGATAGAAACAATTCTATCTCAAAATTATCTGCTCTGTTTCATATTAGATGAAGAGCTCACTGGTAACACAAGAAGAACTGCAAAGCATGCTACACATTTAGGCTAGTACTGTAATAGCAAGATGATATATTTGTAGAGATTTTCTTTTGTGGAAGTCATCTTCTGTTAAGTCTGTTAAATTAAACTTTTAGATTGGTTGTTATTAAAAAATTCTTCTTTGAGAGGGCTTTGAAGTATTTGGAAGTGGTTGTGTCACCAAGTCTGGAGGTATTTTAAAAAAGTACTTTTGTAGCACTTAAGGATATTATTTAAGGATGTATTTGATAATGTTAGGGTAACAATTAGGCTTGATGATCTTAAACTTTTTTCCCAACCTAAATGATTTTATGACTTCACACCAAGCAGTGTCATCCAGCGTGCAAAAACCCTTCACCCATATACCCCTTTTGCACCAGCCACGACCAACAATAGCACTATGTACCCTTTGTCATTGACTTCCAAAGTACTTCTAGGTATGCTCATGTGTGCATTTGAGTGTACCACCTTTAGAGCAGAATCCTAACTTTCATCCTAACTTTAGTTATTTACTTTTTGTCATGGTTTAACCCCAGTTAATTCCATACCGCCCCTCCTACTCCTCCCCACAGTGGTATGGGAACAGGAACAGAAGGTTAAAAGAAAAATCATAGGCTTAGATAAAGTTAGCCTAATAGGTAAAGCAAAAGCCACATGCACAAGCAAAGAAAAACAAGGAATTAATTTGCTGCTTCCCATGGGCAGGCAGGTGTTGAGCCATCCCCACTACAGCAGGGCATCATGCGTAATGGCGACTTGGGTGGACACATCATCACTCCAAATGAACTATGAACATCCCCTCTTCTTCTCAAAATTTATACGCTGATCATTATGACATATGGTCTGGGATATTCCTTTGCTCAGCAAGGGTCAGCTGTACTGGCTGTGCTCCCCATTGTATGCTAACTTCTCACATGTAAAGTATTGTCTTCAACACAAAGGAAATATTACAGGAGGTGAAGGGCATTAAAATGGTAACAACACTCAGGAAGGGACTATATCCACAGAAAAAAAATTCTTGATTCTCCATCACTCATCCCAAACCATCTTCTCAGCTTGAAACTGCCATTAATTGATTTTGTAAATTTTTTGTAAAAAAATTAATGATATGTAGATTTTCAAACAACCAACTGTAGTGACATAAATGGGGAGGTTGATTTCAAATTTGTATATGGAGAATGAAGGAATTAAATGCTCTTTTTTCTACTTAGTACTCACTTCCTGGTATTTGAATTTGAATTACCTCTAGTACAAAAAAATAACCCCACCAGACTAAAAAAAAATCTTTGTTTATATCACTAACTCTCCAGTGAGTGTGGAATACATGCAATTATGTGTACAAAGCTACGTGATGATATAAAGAATATATGTTCTGTAGATGAGTAAACAGACTTGATTAACTGCTTCATTAGAGCTCAAGAAAGCACATTTACAGCTGAATGAGGAAATTCCATTATACTACAAAAATATTTTGGGTTCATCTATATAAAACCTATCTCAGAAAATAAAGCATGTGAATATAACTTTTTGGTTGGACTGTTTCCTTTGGTTGGAGCTTGTTACCTTCCCATCTCATAATACGCAATAACTCGGCTGATGTGAAAAGAACCTGTTTGCCTAAATAGTCTTAAAATAATTTGAAGACTTGCAAGAGCAACATTTTCTAAAGGTATTGTTTGATTGGTACTCTACAAATAGATTGAAAAACATGTATATTCTTCATATTTCAATCAAAACCTGGGAGAACATATCTAATCTTAGCTTAAGCTGTATTTAACTCCTTGTATAACTTCTACTAAAGTGATGCAAAAAATATGGTTTTCTGCAAGAATTGCATTTATTCTGATTTTTTTTAATCTGTTGTGAAAATTCAAATTAAAAAAAAAATCTGTGCTATTTTATTATAGCATTTTATTGCTATAAAGAGAATGTTCACTAATTAAACCAGTGGGATTCACTAAAAGTGCTGCTAGGATTTATTGCATTTTTACAAGTCTCTAAAACAGTACAAAGCTCATGCCAGGAACTGAATCCTAAAACAAGATGGCCAGATAGACAGTAACTCCTATAGTAAAAGCCCAGGGTTAGCTAGTTTCTGTTCTGCAGGATTTGTCCAGGCTGTTCTTATATAATTCTAATTTCTTCATAAATATGTTCTTCAGAATCAAGTCAGAAGCATTCGTGAAATCTGTACAGAATAAATGAATCGTACTTGCTTTATCTACCAAGCTTACTTCTCCAAAGATTTTCCTCTAAGTTTTTCCAGATTAATTATACTGGTTCTTTAACCCTTTAATATATATGAGATTTATCACAGTTTCTCTGTGAACTAACATTATGATGGTGAACCTGTAACTGAGAAAAGTTGACCAGTTTAGCCTCTTTAAAACAAATTGCAAAGCATTGGAGCTTTTACAGAATTTCAAGGCTTATTGAAAAATTAACATCAACAACTCAGAGAGATCCTTAGCCATATCCTTTAAGTTATTAGTCATAAATTACATGAGTACCCCTTCATTGCTTTCATCATCTCTCCATGTGACATTATTCAGATTCCTGTTTGTTCTTCGAAAAGAACAATATATTTCTTGAACATCCAGTCATTTACTGATAATTCTATATACAATATGGAGACCACTTTTTTTCATTAAGTAAACCTTGTTCTACTGGGATCTCTATGAAAGCATGTCCTCATGTTATTATTGTTTCTAATAGACATAAGTTAGTACTGTGTAGTATGCTTTTCCATGTACTTGTTTTATGACTCCTATCATACAAGAAATATAGAAGAAGTTTTTGGTTTTCTGTGGCACATGACTGCTCTCTTTTACATAATTTCTAACCAGTGTGACCTTCTTTCTCCAGTGACTGTAGCTTTTCTGGTACTCACCAAAGCATTCTTTAATAACTCCTTGCTATTCCTCATATATTTCATTATTTATTTATTTCTCTCAGCTTTTGCTTTCTGCCTACACTTGTATTTAGTCTGCACTTTTTATAGCTGTTTGAAAAGACTGTTGCCTGTAACTATTTCTGGATAAACACAATGAACTAAACTAATACATTAGAAAATGTTCCGAATACACGTGAAGAACTATAACTATGCTACAGTAGAAGGCTTCAATATCATAAAGTCAAAGACTCCTTTTCTGCCTTTCTTTTCAAAACTTGCAATTCCTATACAATTACATAAAAAAATATATAGAGATAACAAGGGTATTTGATAGCTTTCCTGAGTGCCTGTGAGTACCTTCTCTATGTTTTTAGCCATACTCGTAGCACTGTTTTTGTACAGATGTTAGTGTTAAGAATTTCTACCTTGTTGCAACTCCTCATAAATTATCATATGCTCCTACCACATCCTGCTGCAGCTGGGAAACAGGAAAAGTGCACATGTATTATCACTTAGAAGTATAGTTGAATACTTTAGTAGGAACTAAACAGATCTCTCAAAACTTCAGTCAGTATGAGCCTTGCATAAATGAAAGATATCCAAGTATTTTTTCAGACCTCATATCTCTCTAGGATGTTTTTTTAAATGAAAGTACAAAATAAACTTCTCTGGAGATCTTTTTCCTTCTTTTGCGTTCTCTGGATAAGAGAAGGCTGAGGTCCTCGTTCAGCACCTTATCAGTTAAAATGTTTTCTTTTACTTCATACAACACAATATTGCATGTGCCAAATCTGTTTCAAATGCACAGGTTTAAAAGTAAGAGAATCAACAGCATAACTACATTCATGATCTAATCATTATTCTTGCAGTTAGCACTACTATTTTACTTTTGCCCTTGGCCTCTTAATCCATTCCACTAATTAGTTTTTTCACCCTCTAAACCCTATAGTATGTGCCTGCTATGTGCATGCTCTGGCCTTTAATTGCCAAACCCTCTGTCTTCCACACAGATGTTTACTACAATGTCCTCCTTTTATCTTGGCTTATATGTTGACTTTTTATCAGTGTATTTGTCCTATTAATCTTGTTCCATTGTTTTTTAAAACAAGGCCTGCATGGTTTTCCCTTTTTTTTAAGAAAAGCATTTGATGCCACAATGGCGTATGAAAGGTGTTGAATCCTAAATCAGATAATCCAAAGCCTTTTGGTTATCAATTGAGGTTCAAGAAAAGGTTCTATCTAATGCTTTGAGTGAGGGGCAATACAGAGCAGACAGCTAATGACTCAAGCTGAGGATAAAACTCTGCATTATGTTCTCTGAAATGACCCTTCCTCAGGGAGAATTATTGTTTTCAAAATTAGCTAAAAGCACAAATCCAGTAATGTTGCACTTCTCTACAAGACAACTCAGTACTTTGTAGAAATTCTGTCTTACAGCTAGTCATGCCTACAGGCTACAAAAAATTTAGTTTATTTATGCCAATGTCTCTGCTCTCCTTGGAGCTCAGCTGTGATGGGGTTCGCACAGCTATGGGGTGTGAGAGACATGTTCTCTTTGTCTTTATAGGTTTTATTCCTACCATTTTCCTTATCATGTGAAATACCAGATTGTAAATTCTTTGAGCCATACTAATATCTTTTTTTGGTTTTACTGTGAAGCTTCCTGGATAGATCAGAGCTAGATAAGTGGTTAAGGTTTGTTTAACATTCTCTCATGGCACTTTACCTAGACACAACTCTCTTTCAGGAGAGACTTTGCTTAGCTGAATCACATCTACCCCACAGTCTAAATCACAGACTGTTTGCCCTGCCTTGTCTCAGGGATAGAGAAAACACTACAAATGCTATAAAGGCAGAAAAAAGAAGGAATATAAATGGATCTATTTTCTTACACTTTGTAACCTCCTTTTTGTACAGGAAAGCTTTGTAATCTTTTATCCATCAACTAGTAGTACCGAAACAATGGTTTTAAACAAAACATGGGGAGGAAAGAAGGCCTGCAGGTTTCGTTATTTGACAGAGTATTATAAAAATTAAAATAATAAAATAAAATAATAGCAATTAAAACCCCCAATCCAACTTCTGGATATTATTTATTTCCCATTTGGTACCTTCTGGAACATTACCCTCCATCAATTCCACCAATATATAGATTTCAAACATGTTGTGACTCCTAAATAAGCTTAATATCTGTTGTACCTGGCCTTCCTTAATGATTAATAAGGATCAGATGAACCTATCTCTATTTTATGGTGAACAAGACAACTAATCTGTTAATTTAATAAAACAGTTTCATAGAGTCACACTCATGAATTCCAATGTGTAATGTTGCCTGGAATCAGTTGTAGGTGCAGGATTTAGCATTTCCCCTCACTGAACTTCAGATATCTAGGACCAACTTTAGGTAGTAAATGGCTCAAGTGAAGGCCATTCTGTTCAACTTGATATCTCCTAAAGAATTTAAAGAAATCATTTGGAAACAGCTCATTCTTCTTGAATGAGCATTAAAAATTATCTTGGTATACATAAATGACTTTTAAATAACTAAGGGTATCTGGGCTGAAATCTTAAGCTCACATGCCATTAACTTAAGTCATTAAGTAACAAAGATTAAATAATTCAGAAGGATGTATTTCATTTAAGATAGTAAATGATCTTTCCATATCCAGGCTCAAACCCCATTTTTCTCCTCTCATTAAAGGTTGGAGCTGCTTCTAGTCAACTAGACCTCAAATGTAATTGAGCCCATCCAGCCAGCAGATCCCATAGAGATAGACAAAGAAATCCTTCTCTAATGAAGATAAATCCAGTGTTAGGCAGGATTCTACTAGCACAGAAATTATTCTCTGATTGACTCCGCTGTAAGGATGTAGGATTTATAGGAAGTGGATAGAGATGAAATTACTTCTAGTTGAAAAAGATTGGCAGGTTTACTACAAGTTATGATCCTCTTTGAGGAAAGCAAAGCCTAAGGATTGGCCTTTCTAAAGGACAGGGTCACAGCTGTATGATCTGTGAAAATCACTTGAAGAATTACCCAGGCTTCAGAGCCTTCACTCTGATATGTGAAAACAGACTTAAATTTAAATCAGACTAAGCTAATTAAGAGTATGCTTACTTATTTCCCTTCTTATTTTTCCTAGTAAATCACTTCATAAAGTTTTCATTTCAGTAGGCAAAATCACTTTCATTTTTACTGTAAGTTTTTCTACTTTTCATAATGATTTGAGGAGGGATGTCAAACAATAGGTATCCCAAGATAATGGCATGGCCTTCTAGGGCTCATCTATTGCCAAGCAATGGCACTTCACAAATAATCTAAAGTCCTCAAAGGTTTGCAGAGTGCTCCCTTGCAGAGCTGCAAGAGCACTCTCAAAGCCTCTTATTTCCAGAACGCATTTGACAGACAAGAACAGTAAAGCAAGAGCCTCCAATCCACTGGCACTCTCAGGATTCATCCTCGGAAAAAGTGGCAAACTTGTTTGTGCTAGATTCACAAGGTGATTTTAGGCTCGGCACTTCACTGTCCAACTTGCAGGCAATTTGTCAAAGAGACATTGTAAACCCAAGGCATTGAAGTGATATCTCTATTGAGACAGAAGAAGAATCAAAAATAAATCTAAGCTTATAAAAAAGGAATGTCTGCAAGGTAAGTTAGCTAAAGCAGATCACAGAAAAGAGGTCTCTGACTCACAAAGATTGGAATGAACATATGGTTCAAGATTTTTCTAGTAAAATCATCCAAACAGGTACTCACACTCAACTCTTCCTTCCCTTTCTGACCATTTGCCTGGAATCTGATATGCATGGAAGGTACAGGGAAAGTTTGGATTGGATATTCAGGAAAATTTCTTCACTGGAAAGGTTGTCAAACACTGAAAGAGGATGCCCAAGGAAGTGATGGAGTGACCATCCCTGGAAGCGTTCAAAAGAAGCGTAGATGTGGCAGCTGGGGACATGGTGGACTTGGCAGTGCTGGGTTAACCATTGGACTCAATGACCTTAAAGGTGTTCTCCAATGTAAATTGTCCTGCGAGTCTATGAAGTAAGAGAAGTCTCTTCTTCATCTAAAAGGCCATGTTCGATCTAGACTTAATGAGTATAATATTTCCCTGATAGAAAATAACATTTTAAAAAACCAATTTTCTGTTTTTATTTAGATAATTTTAAATTCTGTACATTAAAAATATTTTTTATGCAGTGATAAATCTCAACCTGAAAGTTCCTCTCTTGCATAATTCTACAGGATCAGTTTTGGTTTAAAGTGCTTTGCTAACTAGGCAGACCATAAATTTACTGACAGTGTGGGACTGCAGAATAGTGGGTATGATTTGAACTGTTAAAAATTGCTGATAAATGCTTCTTCTTAAACTATTTAGAAATCCTGTGAAGACCTACTGTTGTAATTAGACAGGGACCAAAACTTGTGTTGGCTTTATAAACTGTACTATTTTGTGCAATCCTTTTAAAATTCTGTATGCAACAGGTTTCAGAATTTATTGTCGGAGAATAAAGATGTTTTATTTTAGAGATTATCCTCAAAGAAACAGGGCTAAAATTTGACAAATATCCATTTCTCACTGAGTTTTCAGACAGATAGAGATTAAAAATAATAGTGTGAGAGTCTGACAACTAACCTTCTTGTAATCACTTAACAGGACGGTTCAGTTGTCTCATTTGTAATGCTTCCACATCTCTTCCTAGCTTTCTGTGGCAGTCCTTTCCTTGGACAAGAAAGAATTTTAAGGAGGCATTAAGAAGAAAGTGGGTCTATTAATGAATGAATAAGAGGATGCAGTTATACAGAAAGTTTTAAATATTGAATTCTCTGTTCTATTCCTCCCAAGACCTCCACCACCTCAAAATAACCACTCAAAAAAAAAAAAAAAAACCACAAAAAAAGAGAAAAGAACTCTGAGCTGTTATAAAATAAACTAAATCTATGTAATAAAAAAATTAGGCATAAAAATTTAGAAAATGTATTGGAAAACAATCACTATTAATCACTATTTCTAACATTCTTGTACATGAGGTGATACGCAATTTTCTCAGGTAAATTTGTTGTTTAAAAACAACAGAAAATTTGGTATTGACTGCAAGATCCTACAGATGCTATTTATCAGCAATTTAAAATAAGGTGCTGGGGAACACCTGGAGAAATATGAGAATATATTTAAAAAAACATTTATTTTCTCAAATGGTAAGGAAATAGTTATGCTAAGAACTGGCAGTAAAGAACATATGTTATTAACTGAACCATAGCAAACTAAAGGGTATAACAGTTTCTGTATGTCTTAAGAATTAATTTATAAAGCATTATAAATAATTAAGTAAAAATAGTGATACATTATATTAAAAGCACAGAACAAAAATATGTTAATATATATGTATAGGTTTTTCTTTTGAAAATATCATACAGACCACAGTGTGGAAATAGTGATGTAGTAGACAGAATTAAAACAAAAGTTTGAGTTGCAAATGATGATTTTGATATTAATAATCTTAATTTCAAATGGCAAATTATCTCCTCCTCACATGGTTATATTTAAATTTCCAAAATAGAATCAAATATTAGTAGCTGAATAATTTTTCTAAATTTCATTTTGGTAAAATTAAAGGAATTAGCAGGTACTATCTGCATCTCTTTGCCTCTCTTTCAAATGTGTTCCTACAATTTCATAATTTTAAAAGGAAAGGGTATTTCAAAATTAGGTAAAACTTACATCGAAAAAGATCAAAACTAAATTGTTAAATACATTCCAAATACATTTTTTCACCCCCAACGTTTCTCCCAACGTAGGTTTTTTCCATCCTACAAAAAAACAAAATAAAGGTTTTGAAAACTTGACATTGCTAAAGAGAAAATTACCACCTCTGGGCACTTTATAATGCTGTTTACAAGCTGCTTTTACCTCCACAGCACATTAAGAAGAATTACAGACTATTTTTTTTTAACCCTCAGAACAAGTTCTGGAAACTAGTGAATTGATATGAAACTTGATAGGTTCCATGGCTGCTAAGATGAAAGAGCACAGAGTGACAGGCACTGTCACCACATCTACCTACATCTCCCAACTCACCAGGCAGATGAGCTGAGTGCAGCACTACAGCATCCTGACACACTCGAGCAGCACATCATTAGTGTTATTTATTTGCACTGCTTTAACACTTGGCACAGAACATGGATCAAAACAAGACAGCCCCTGTCTCAGAGAGCTCACAATCTAAATATAGAAGCTGAAACAAAAGATGAGTGTAGACAGACAAGGAACAAAGAGAAAGCAGTGAGACGTGGCTGATCTTGCCATATCAGGAGACTTATGCTTTTACTTTGCTTTGTTTTCAAAGAACTCCTTGGAGTAATAAAGTGAAGGAGGAATTTGGAAAAGGATAAAAGAAACATTTTTCAGTTGTTTACAGAGACATCCTCCCAACAGACAGCAGGATTTAAAACAGAGTTTCTTGTACAAAAGTCAAATAAGATGGCATCACAGATTTAGTAGGTATAGAACTGACCTTTTGAAATACCAAGGCGACAGTTGAATTATTTTGTTTGAATCAACTGATTTAAAGAAGGAAAAATAGGACAGTATATAATGATTCCCCAAATATTTTTTGAGTTGCATTTGTGGAATTATTTGAAAATTTGTTTCTTCCAAGGCTTTTAGGATTTAGGAAAAACAAAGTAAATGGAAAAGAAAATAAAAGCAAAAATAATAGGAATAGGGAAAAAATAGGAAATAATAGAAAATAGAAAGTAGAAAATAGAAAATAGATTTGAAATAGGAGAAAGAAGAGAAGGAGAAGGAGAAGGAGAAGGAGAAGGAGAAGGAGAAGGAGAAGGAGAAGGAGAAGGAGAAGGAGAAGGAGAAGGAGAAGGAGAAGGAGAAGGAGAAGGAGAAGGAGAAGGAGAAGGAGAAGGAGAAGGAGAAGGAGAAGGAGAAAAAAAAAGGAAAAAGTTAAGAAAGATTAATATGAACTAAAAGAGCTTAAGTGATTGACAAAGAGGATACAGGTGTTTAATGCATTAAAATATTTCTTCTGAGCACTAGTGACTGTGTGTGATGTGATCTTGTCTTGGGAGCAGACTGGCTTAGCCCTCTATCATTTGAGAATACTGGAGGACAGATCTTTGTTTCCTTTCCTCCACACAATGCTTGGCTCTGCTCAGGCACTTCAGCATGTCTTTAAATCAATAGCCAAATGGTTCAGTGCAAGACTACAGGGAGGTCATAACCTGGAATCACACTATCAAAGGCAGGGGATTTTCTATGATATAAAACTGTTGTTAGACAAGAAAGGAGCTATGAAAATGTACTTCAAAGAAAACATAAAGTTTATTTGAGGCAACCTAACTACTGAACTACATTTCCTTTCTATTTTATATGTGTGACTCTTTCGCTTCCATGGCATTCCTTACTTCTAAAGAATGTACTAGCTCTAGGGATTGAAAATCAGATGGTTTGTTTTATTTTGCTCTTAATAGCAGCTTTTTTTTTTTTTTTTTTGGATCTCTGATAAACACATATTAGGCTATATTTTGTTTTAATTCTCAGTAAGCACTCTGGCCTAAATTTGTTAAATGTTATAAGTTTTTGAAGTAAAGATTTTACTAAAATTACCTGAATCATACTTTTTTGCAATTTTCCTTATTGATTTTCTGAGAGGCTATGTACATCTAGTAGAAATTCTTTGATTTCACAGAAACATTAAAAGTAGCATACTGATGTTGCCGCTCAAATCCAATATCATGTTTCTCGTAGTAGCCCAAAACCACAATGCCAGAGATAAGTGCAAGGCAGGCCAAATGGAAAGTGGTTAAAGTTCATGCCTCCTTACATTTTGATTAAATCTTTCATGCTTATAAGTGTTTCTGTTTTTCTAATGCATCAAACAGTTCAATGACATTAAATGGTCTCCTTATGGACATTTCCACTATCTCAACAGAATGTAGGTGAATGTCTGGGGGTAGAGCTGGCACAAAGCCCTACACAAAGGTTTTGTGTTGCTTCTTGGCAAATATCTTATTGAAAGGAAGGTGAATCAGTAGCAGAAGTTGCCTATCTGCTAAGCCAAATTTCTTTCATTCATGTAAAAATTAAAAAATAAAGAAGGTACCTACAGAAAACTGCTGAATTTAAAGAAGTCAGCTAGAGAGAAGAAAACCAAAACAAAACAAAACAGACACCCCACAGCACAAGTAATCAAATAGCTTTACCTTAGTAATAAGTGGATGAAATAAATGGATTTTTGAACATTATGTTGATAAACCTCAGGTCTAGCAGTTTCATAACTGGGGCCAAAGGCAGAGGTATGTTCTGAGTGATATCTTTACCTAAAAAATATCATAGTTCAACTGAAAATTATTGGCATTACATGGCTGTCTTTTCATAGCTCTTGTATTGTCAAAGAGGAGATTATTATATGGACAAAATTAATTTTCAGGTTCTTTACTTTAAATATTTTCATTAAAATATTCCAAATAGCTGAGTAATAGTTGCATGTACATGTAACTTGGTGGTTTGCTTAGTAGTCCTTGTTTCATCCTCATTGTTTTCTGTCTTGCAGATGCTATGGAGGAGTAATAGCATCTGTTCCTCCAAGTCAGTGTCAGACTGAAACTATTAAAAAGCCACCACCACTGAATTGGAAAAGATTCTGCATGACAGTTACAAACTTTTCCCTACAAAGGAAATATACTCTTCACTCAATGAATCTAGAAGATAGACTGATGATATTGAGCAATTTACTAAAGCCACAATCATATTTATTGGGAAGTAGTGGGTGTGCTTTTCTGTGAATACAGCTGGATCTTTCACCTCCAACACAAATTCTTAAACTTACTTGTACCTGAGAGAGTGCAGTGTACAGGAAAAGTTCTTTTTATGGGTTAACCATAACTCTATTCCATAAAAGAGTTGAATACTGTAATTATTATGGAGTGAACACTACAAAGAAGGAAGGGAAATCTGTTTCTTCCAAGTGCCTTCCCAACTTAAAGTTTTTCTGTTTTCTGTAGTTTGTTGTTCATTCACATCTGGGCTACCAGGCATATATGTGAGCACAAAAGGCAGCTTCTATCAGAAATAAAACATAATTTTTTTAGCTCTTCTGATCTAAACAAGTGTGAATGGAAATTTTTGCTGTCCTCATAACACTCATTAGGACAAAGTTACAGTAAAAGGCAATTACCATCAGCTTTCAATACAGTTACAAAAATTCTGAATTAAGGTAAATTCAGTAAAGAATATCTGTAATGCAAAATATGTCTAAATTGGCTTTTAATACCAGGGAGTACTTATTTAAATGGACCTTTGAGAATATGAATGTTATACCTGAATCAAGGCTGCACTTGTGAAAAGGAAAAGCTTGGATTTCTTTTAAGTTTGCTCTACATAATAGACAACACAAATATTCCACCCATGGGTAGTGAAGAGTTAACTGTTTCTATAATTGCATTGTCTGCTATTTGCTCCAGGTGGGAGAACAGACTCATCTCACTGAGAAATGCACACAGGCACAGACACAGATCTTCACACACTGTTTTCAGCACACAGCACTGAATTATATTTATAGCTACACAGTTTGAGACACACAACCATTTCGTTTCTCAAAGCGCATCTGACTTTGCATAATTAGCATTAGAGAATGAAGAGACAAAGGGGTTTTTTTGCATGTGGTCAGTCCCAATACAGCCATCTCTAAGAGAGATGAATAATCCATAACTTATTGTCCCCAAGACTAACACACACATCCCACAGAAGGTGGCACACGAACAATGGACAAAATGTCAGTCCTAGCCCCAGATGAACTCAATGTCAATGTCTTCACTGACATTAATGGCAGAAGCTGCCATTCAAAAACAGCATGGGTTTATGTTGAGGCAAATTAAATGACTGGAATAGATCTTCACCTGAAACAAATTAGCCTAGCTCCCACTGAGGATGTGGTCCATCACCCCTACAGCGCACAGACGTCCAGCAATCTAAGTGTACTATGACTATCGTCTTATTTCCTTGTGGATTTACATTTAGCTGTGGCCATGTGCGTTTGATAAAGTAATAGCACGAGCCTGGGGGTTATAGAACATGTTACTGTAGCAACCAAAATAATATTTTTTTCATACCTTAGTAATAATTTCCAGTGAGATCAAAAGGTGATGGTGAAAGTCAAAGAAATCTGTCCAACAGTATGTCAGAGAAATATATCACATTTATGTCAAGGGTCTTGCACGAGGTAGCATGTACTAGTTTTCCATTACAGCAGCAGAATCTGCACAAGTTCTAATGATCAAAAACATTGATTTATTCCTGTCACAAACCTTCAGTCCCCCCGGCTTCTAATTAAATCCATCTTACATTCAGGTCTAGTGTGTAACCCTTCTGCTGTACACAAGATAAAACCACTTGCTATACCTCATGCCTACAGCCTCTATCATTACTCTGACAAAACATTACATTCAAACAAAGGATCCAAGAGTGGTCCATGGGGACAGGAACAATATCTAAATCCAAAGAGATAGGACAGAGGGAGAGTGACTCCATGTCAGCATTAAGGTTTTATTATTTGTTACTGAAATATTTTTAGGACTGAAAATAAAACTCTGAGTGCTAGATCAGCTTTGGTGTACAGTTGTAAGATTAATTCTTGAATAAGAAAAAACCAAAATATATGCAGCTAATGAGCTGGACATAAAATGTACTAGACTACTTACACAAATTATGACACATAAACTTAAGACAGAGATCTGCATTCTGATAAGTCTGAAATACTTCACTGTCTATATTTAAGATTTTATTTCTACCCTTCAAAATACTGAGGACCTAGGTGGCTCTGGTTTCAAGAGGATAAATGAAAGGCTATACAAACCCTTTGCTGTCTTGTGTATAAATGCTCTGTCCCCTGAAGCAAAATAAATAATATTTTTTTTAAATAAAACAAAACCAATATAACAAGACTTTATTGTAATTTTTCACAGCTGAGATCCTTAAATTAAAAACTTTTAAAATTATATTTTTCAATATAAGATATTCAAGTGCCTTGAATATTCAATATCTTCAATTTTCAATATCTTGAAAATTCAAGATATTCACAGTTTTCTTTCATAATACTCACATTCACACATTGGTGTGTGCTGGCAGCAATGTGACAATTTATAATACTAACACTTTTATATCTTAAATGATAACACTGTGATCTTTCATATTTTTTCAGATGTTGTTTTTCTGCTTCAGCTTGCCTGAAACACAAAATCTACTGAACATTCAGATGGATACATGAGGAAAATGCCACAATGTCAATAAAATATTAAATCTCAAATTAGAGATTATTTTGCTATTATTTAAAAGTAAGAGGGAAAAATCATAAACATGCCTCACTTCAAAGGAATTTCAGCTTTGGGTTTTCAGTGATTAGTTATAGCTTTTCATGCATCTTCAGGTAACCCTAAAGCATTCGGCTATTCAGCTCATAGTATAGGTGAAGGAGTGTTTCAGGTGGAAAGTATTTAATAAAAGTACAAATTCCATTCTGCAAATAATTAACCCTGTTTAAGTAAAATCACATATGTGCATATATAAACATTCAAAACATAGTTTCCAATTTCTAGCCTTTGTAACCAAATTAATAAAACCCTGTCATTGCTGAAATGGAAGCGCTTAATGCCAATTAATATTATATTTTTTTGGAACTATTAGTCCAAGAGCAGAGGTAATTCAGTTTGTATTACTTCTCTTTAGGCTAAGGAGAGAAGAAGGAGCCTCTTTTTTTATTAATCTATATTTTATCCACCTGTATTTCTAAATCAGATAACGCAATGGCATTTCAATATATTTTTTTTAAAAAATATAATAACTAAAGACCATGTAGCAGACTGAAAACCAAACAAGAGTCAGTACACCTGGTATTTTTCATTTTGCATATTTTTCCTGACTTACCGTTACTCTCAGGAGAAAGAAACAGCCTTTATGAAATAGATTTTTAAAATATATCCTAGTAAAACAAAGAGTACATAAAACTCAGCTCTAAATTTTTCAGGTAAATTAAAAGATTTAAAGATAAGAGCAACCTGAAGTATGTATATAAATACATATTATAATTTTAGCACTGGATATGGTGCATTCTTTTAATGTCAAGAATTGTGGGTTTTTTTCATTTTTCTTTCATATTTAATGAACATGAAACTCACTGTTTTATAATTCAACAAATACCATCATTTTTCTAATAGAACAATCAAAAATGTATTCATTCATCCATGCTGGATTTTACTAATAGGCTTTCTTTTTATTTTTTTTCTCCATTTGCATTATTTATACTATGTATGGTTCACTATTAACCAGTCATTGTCACTCAGTTTTGAATTATATACTCAAGTAGCCATAATGAGTTGCAATGCCATTTTAAAATACTGCATAAAGTGGCAAATTTTGATTTTGATACAATATTATTAAAAGCACATAATGCACCAGGAATTCTTCATTTGTTTTCTACTATGCCCATCTAATCAATATATTTTGCCCTAGAAACATCAACACCTGACTTTCTGTTTCTCTGAAATTCTGAATTTTTTTTGTGAAAGAGATGATCCTGTGTGGTGATGGGTGCTAGGGAGATCAGTACTCCCTGGGCAGTAAAAGAAAATCATTACACAGAAGAACCACAGCTTACTACATAAGTGGAGCAAAATATTTTGATTGATAAAGTATCTACTACTGTTAAATTAAGAGACCAATTCAAAGTGATTTAATCAACTGGAAAACCAGGGTTGTCCTCTCCTTATAGATGATGTCCAGTCACCAGGTATTATCTGTAAGCTTTTATTAATCTCAATTCATTAACCAATTTATCATAAGCCATATTGTCCCAGTCCATTCCTAAATAGCATATGTCACTAAGAACTATAAACTTGCATTAACAAACTAAAAGATGACACATTAATCCTCTTATACATTCTATCATATTTTATCATCCAATACTTTGGTGTGGGGATCTCTTTCCATATATTTTGGCCATTTCATTTATTAGATGCTATATCTTTAGAGCAGGACAATGTCATTATAAGGCTTTATATTACCTAAGTCATGGCCACTATGTTTCATCTAGGAGTTAACAGAATTTGTGAAACAATTAATAAAATTTAAATCCCACTCAGTTTCTTTGCTAAATTATATCTTTTTGCTGGTGAAAAGCAAGGTAACTCCACTCATATCAATAGAGTGGGGCTACTTTATATGATTCAAGAATTTGGCTTATATATCTGCTTGCTGTAATTTATTGTTTAACAATTTAAAGTCAGGCTACCCTTGTGCAGTAAATTAAGAACACCATGTAGCTCTGCACTTGTGCAGGGAGACAACTTTTGCCACTCATTAAACACTTCCCTTAGAGGAATTTCTGGACCTGCTCATGTTTTTCTCATTATTAGAGTTGCTCTATAAGAAAAATTCTCCTCTCTACTTCAAGAGTACTTTTGCTATGAAGATGTATGCCTGAGTGTACCTATTCTGCAAGCATGCCATTGCCATAGTCAGAAAATTCCTTTGTGAAGTGTTATACAGGGCTTCTCATGCAAGAAATCAAGGAGAAGACATGAAACCTGGGGTTACCTAGGAATTATCTCTACTAAAATGCATTGTCAGGACTACAGTGCCCTCCTGAACTTGTGACTGTGCACCTTCATATGTTCCCAGTTACATACCATGTCCTCTAGTTCCTAGGATTGCTCCAAACAAAAAGCAATTGACATTGCTGGTGAGATCTGGTGAAATGTCTGTTCTTTTATTTAGAGTCACAGAAATACAGAAAGCCAGACAGAAAATTATTTAATAATTGGGCTACTTCAGCTTTGTTTGACATGGATTTGAGGGAGGCAGTTGATCTCAAATCTTCAAAGCTATTTAGTCCGCCGTCAAACTCCATAGGAAGTCTACATCCAAATAGCTTTGAATTTTTAGCCTTTTTAGTCTCCTGGCTGCATTTCCCAGTACACCAGGATCTTCTTGCCCCTGTCTTCCTTTTCCATTAGGGACAAGGGAGGATGAGAAACATGGACCATTCCTGCAAATACCCACGACTAGACAGAACTGCATCACGTTCTACTATTCAGTTGTCTGCTATGCGCCTCATTTGCTTCTCATTATAAATTTTATATTAAAAAAGTATGTAAAGACTTACATGAATGATAGTCACTTTCTCAACGTGGTGGTAAGAGTGGAGATGAGAATCAGAGTATGCACAAGAAATTAGGTACCCGTTAAAGCAATTTTGTCTCTTGTATAAAAATGCACTCACCAGCATGACTGCATGACAGCTCTACAGCCACAAAGCACACTGCTCTTCATTTATGGGGTCACAAAAGCAATGTTACAAATATTCCAACATTACTTTCTATGTTCTCCCCAAATCACTTAAAAACATTCATCTACTGTCCAGACACAATATAAGCAAAAGTCCAGGGGAGAAAAATTTGTTGTGTGGAAATTTAGAGGAGCACAGATAACCAGGCACAAAATGAATGGACTTCTGCTTCTTTACTGGGTAAACAGCAGATTGTGGTACTGCCGTTGTTTAAGGATAAAAATATTATTTTCCAATCCTACACAAAAGATGTTTTGTTTCTCCTCAATCTCTATAATAAGAATTAAAGAAGAATAAGGGCCTCTCTTAGTGTACCACATTCATTTCCTTTGCATGACAAATATGTTCTATTCATTATCTATAACCAAATAGCATATAGAGGTTCCACCAGAGATCAGGACCCCATTGTGCTGGATACTGGACAATAGCACAGGGGAGAGACACCGTTAAAATGTAATAGTTTCAATAGTCATGGGCAAACACAGGACATAAATAAAATTAGACTGAGTAGCTTACTTATGGTCATAGAGTAGTATGTGGTAGTTTGAAGATCCCAATTCATTTCAGCAGGAAAGTTCATCTTAAAGATCTGTACCCAGTTAGCCAAGGGAAGGTGGGTCACCTGTTCCTACCTGAAGGGCCCTTAGGAAGGACAGCAGGTTATATCAGGCAACCCACTGCCGTACCTCTTCTTTCTGGAACTCCTCAGCTGTGGACAAAGAGAGAGGACAGAGATTAACACCTTAGGACAGATGTTAACTGGACAAATACCTCTCTGCAAGGTATTTTTGAATATGAAGTGAAGTATAGGATGGCTGAGCCTCCTAAGGCAGATGGCAGAATGCATCAGTTGAAGATGCAGATAATAAATCCAGGAAGATGGGGGGCATGTTTCACAGTGTGGACCACTCTGAAGGGATGGTAGACATTGCAGAGGGGTTAAATGGCACATGACAAACCCATGGGGTTCAATACCACTGAAAGAAGACAAAGACTGCATATAAAAGTTTACTTTGAAAATGTGTGATATTTGCTGATACATCTGCATACTTCATTTGTGTTTTCATTAATTCACTTTTCTTATTTATCTGTAATACTAGTTTTGACACCAGCTCTTTTTCTATCATTGATTTACTGAGATACAATCACCGTTTCATTTGCCTGTGCTCAGACCCCAGCATCCATGCCTACAAATATAAAGCTGGACCTGGAGAGTATCAGAGTAAATCCAGCTCCATTGTGCACCAGCCTCAGAAGTAGTAATTAGCTACATAAGCTAATCCTTTGAGTGTTGCTGGAGTTTTCTTTTCATGATTACTGGGAGCTAAAGCCTTTAGACAGATCCTCAAAAGTCTTATGAATATCAATTCCAGAAGAGAATTTGAACAAATAATTAAACTAAGTCTCATATATACTTTATAGATGCACTCTAGTCATGCCCACATTTTTTTGTATGGACCACTGACAAATGCAGAACAAACAATTTCAATTGCCATTTATTCTGTCATCCATTTTCATTTGCTGGCAAAAGGTCTTTTCTCTCACTTCTGCATTTATTTATACTATTTCACGGAGTGATATAGTGAAGAAACAAGCATTCACTTGAATATTTCTTCCCTCATACGTAAAATATGAGGGACCCTAGGGGATCAGGTTTTAAAAAACAAGAGTGTATTTCCAACAGTAACATCAACAAACAGAATTTTTTCCAGATACAAGTTATTTGAATCCCTAAATATAATATTTCTCTTTGATTCGCTGCTCTATCTTGCCTACAGTTAGCATAAGAATTACTTCAGCTGAACAAAACTACTTACAGAGAATATACATGCAGTTACATTGAACCTGACTTAAAGAACAGTTTGTTTTCTGGCAGGACACTGAAGGAGCTAAGCCTTTCTTTTAGTTTTGATATAGGAAATTCGGTAGCAAAGCTGAATCTGATATTGTTCTTAATCTGTTGACTGTAAATGAGAGACATTGAACCCAGCAGTGATATTTATAAACCTTCCCAAACAGTGCTCTGCCCTGAACTCAAGTTCACACTAACATGAAAAATATCTCCATACATTTACTTATGGGAAGTTTGGCCTTGCTTTCTCCAGTTCACAGAGCCCTGTTTTTATTATTTCAGGGTTGAAAACATGAAACAAAATTCTTACACTTGTCATCCAGTGCCTGTAACAGATTTGTTTCAACACTGCATAACTTCCACTTTACATGCAAGCCTCTATCAAATTCATAATATGCCATAAAACTCGTAATAATAATTTTTTAATCTATTTTTAAAAAATTGATAATTAATTTTTTAGAGATTATATGCACAATTTTATTTGTGGGTTTAATGTATTAGTAATAGATCTTGTGCTAAACTTCTTAATCACTTTTTCATGAGGCATGATTTTAAAATATTGTTTGACTATAATGAATGTTCATTTCCTTACAAACACCATATGAAAATATGACACATGATATGCTTTCTAAAAAGAACAAGTTATTTCTGGTGTTACAGTTCAGAAGTACTGATACAAACCATCTGATATTCTAAGTATGATAACTGCATAACACTTTTTCAGGACAGTCAAACTATTTAGAAAGTCTGCCTTTTTAGAATGACCCTCCATGAACCTCAGAATGTGACAGATTTCCCAAGTGAACCATAAACCAAACTATATATACTTACATATAATATATATAAGTAGATTATCACTTTCAAATATAAGAACATGGTAGATAACAAAAAAGATCCTTGATGTAAGACATGAAATTCCAGCTCAGGATAAACTTATACAAAGAAAAAAAAAGGAATTGAGCACAAGGACCACCAAATTCACCACCAAATTCACCACCAAATTCAAAAAAATCACTTGTGAAATTAGCTTCCCTTTTCATTATAATTAAAGGAATATAATACATGACAGAGTGCCCCCCTCCCCCTTTCTGAGTAGCTGAAATATTTCAGTTAAATAAGTTCACAGTGAAAATAACATTGCAGTATGGTAAAATTGCAGTGAAAACATAGGATAATTTTGTAAATTCCCATTTTGGACCATTTTCTCTGAGAACTTAGATATTCTACTTAATGGAAACCTCAATACTACCTTAATTGTACTGGATCATTTGGATTTATAGCAAATTTCATCCTTAAGGGAGTTTGGTCCCTTTCTGTAAATACTTAAACCATTCACACACTGTAAAGAAATTCTACACAACTAGCTTAGGTTATGTATATAGGTATATATACATTATCATTAGGTTAACCTATGTATAGTCATTGGTTAGGGTGAAATTTTTCACATGAGTCTGTAGGACAAAACAGTTTTTTTAAAAAATGCTATCAAATAACAAAAGACCAAAAATACCCAGAAAAAAATATTTTTGTTTGTTATCTGTGCTAAAAGAAATTTTACGCCTCAACACCACCACCTACCCCCAAAACACAAACACTAAGAGAGAAAACGTGATGCTGATATTTGTGAGCTCAGCAGGAGAGTGCAGTAGCTGGTGTTCCAATGCACTCAGTAGCCCCAAAGAGATGATGGATTTACAGCTTGGTGTGGTGAAAGGCTGGAATGCACAAGAGTGTAAAGTGACACTGTACTGGGTTTGCATGGCCTGGGTTTGGAAGTGAGGGGGATGCTGCAGGGGTGGCTTCTGGCAGAAGGTGCTGGAAGCTTCCTCAGTGTCTGGTAGAGCTGATGGCTCCAAAGCCAGCTCCTTGGTGGCTCCAAGGATGGACCAATTAGAAATGGGGATAACACCTCCGTGATAACACATTTAAGAAAAAAGAAAAAAAAAGGTTGTGCCATAGTTTTAATTGTGACCAGAAAAGAGCAGAGTGAGAACATGTGAGAAGAACAAGTCTGCAGGCACGAAGATCAGTGAAGAAGGAGGGGGAAAAGGGGCTTCAGGCACCAGAGCTGAGATTCATCTCCGGCCCCTGGTACAGACCATGGTGAAGTAGCTGTAGCCCTTCAGGTCTCAGAGATTCATGGGGTTGCAGAGATCCACCTGCTGCCTGTGGAGGAGCCCATGCTGGAATGGGTGGATACCTGAGAGGATGCTGTGACCCCAGGGGAGACCCATGAAGAGAGAGGCCAGTGCTGGAGCAGTCTGTCCTTGAGGGACTGTACCCTATGGACAAGTGTTTGCAGTTTTCAGGGAGCTGCTGCTCATGAGATGGAGCCACATTGGAGAAGTTTGCAGAGAACTATCTCCTGTGAGAGGGACCCCATGGTGCAGCAGAGGAAGGACTCCTCTCCATGAGCAGCAGAAGAAAATCTCGGATGATGGGCTGACCATAAACCCCTTTCCCTGTCTCCTTACACCACTGGACAGGGAGGTAGAGCTGGGAAGGAGGAAAGGGTGGGGGGAAGTTGTTTTAAAAGTTTATTTTATTTCTCATTATCCTGCTCTGATTTTGTTAGTAATAAATTCATTTCATATCTCCAAGTTGAGCCTGTTCTGCCCATGATGATATTTGATAATCGGTCTGTCTCCTGGTCCTTATCTCAAAGCAGGAGCCCTTCATTAAATTTTCTCTCCTCCTCCCATATTGCAGAGAGAAATGAGACAGCAGCTTTGGTGGGTGTCTGGCCAGGCTTAACACATTATATCCATCGTTGAACATACTTTGGCCTCCATGCTTCTTTTTATTCTACTAAGCAGTAAGCTGTATGGTTCTGAAAAATATATGTTGTATTTATTTACAAGAATCAACTAAAAAAACAACAAATACAAGAGATAAAACTAGAACAGACTTTTTAAAATTCTATTTTTAATATATATTTCTAGAACAACATTTTCCAGTTAAAGGAAATAAACTAGTTGTTATAAAACTTACTTATGAGAGAAATGGGTATTTCCCATTTTTTTCAGTTCAACGTGAAAACACATTTTGACATGTCAGTGTGTTGTAGTGTGTTCTGTTAGTTTATTTAATTACTCCCCTACTTTCTGTATCACTCCCCAATTTTCTGTAATGGTTCTGCCCTCACCAATTCTTCCCGCCATGGTATTGTCTGTCATTTGGTTACCTTGGTTACTCCTGCCACAATTTATGTCAATCCTCTCTGTTATATAATTTCCCCTCCCCTGTGTTTCCTTATATGTGAACTTGTTCTCCTCCCTGGGCTCAGTCAATCACTCCCCACTCCTCCCAAGCCTCCAGAATCTTCTTCTACCTGGGAGTTATGATTGGCTGTGGCTCCGGGGCCCCATCCTTATAATGTAACTATTGGTTTCTCCCCAGTGCCTATTATGTTAAGTCCAGTCCCTTGCCTTCCCCTATTGGTTCGTTGTAAACCCCTCCCTTGAATTCCTCTCCCCCTTTATAATCCTGCTGCACCCTTTGTTCGAGGTCACTCTCTGGCAGACATGTTAGATTCAGCACCTGGGTGTCTGTACTCCCTGGTTGACAATAAATCTGACAAGTCCCCAGTGAGTGTCCAGACTCTTTACTCTTGTCGGCCAGCAGCAATTCCGTCCGCTGTGAGCACAGCCCGAAGCCTTCTGACGCCGAGGGTGCACACACATTTGCAGCTGGGTGTTGGCCGCCCTTCTGCCAGCTGGACACCTGACTTTAAGGCCACACCCCGCTGCATCAGTGTCTCTGACACAATCTAAAACTTGTGTTCTAGAAATACAGTAGATGTTCCCATGGGTCAAAGTTTCAATTTTTTGCTATAACTACCTAAGTTTGTTGTTGTCATTTATATCAAGAATAACTTTTATTATCTTCTGATTGAGATTAATATGTAATCAGGATTCAGATTAACTGTGAATTTTTAGCATGTAAATGTAATTTCTAAAATAAAAGTATTGACATTGAAACTACAAAAAAAGAACGCAAAGACTGATTTTAAGGTATAAAATCTTACAAGTACATTTCATCTCAAGTTCAATTTCTATTTGTTTAACCAAAAATTGCTAGGGAAAAGTATAATCACTTTAAATTATTTGAGCTGGCGTGATTTCTACTAGATGCACATGCATATTCATCTAGTGTAAACATTGGAAAATGAATGATCTTCATTCTAATAAATGGTAATGATTTCATACAATCACCTTTATCTTAATGTAGTTCTCGCCATTACCAGTGATGGGATTCACACCAGCTGACCTATAATAAAAGACAGTTGCCTTAGACACCAAAGCAATGTTTTCATAGAACAGCACAGCACATTTTTAAATTAAAAACATTTCAAGGGAGTGATCAGTATCACTTTGACAATACCATAAAATTCATTACCAAACATGAAGAATAATGAAGCATGACAGCCATAAAAGGTGTAATGAAAACGCTCAGTTAATAAGAAGAATGGATTTACCCAATTGGAGCTTTCCAGTGATGGGTTTGGGTTATTTTTTTTTTAACATTTACCTTCCATTTGTTTAGTTGAGGCTGCTTTTTCTGCCAGACATGCTCCCTTTTGGCACAAAAATTACCACATCAACATGATTACTAAGATTTCTAACATGGCAGATAAATGGCAGTTAAAGAGTTGTTCCCTCCAGCCTGTGCTTTAAGGTTAAGCTGAGGCCAAGCTCACTTCATCACCTCATTCTAGACTAAGCTACCCAAGCAGAACATCATCTCATGCCTAGCCTCCAGAGTCCTTGTAGGTGTTTCTGCTTTCTTAACACCATGCTGAGAGGGTGTCCTGTTTTTGGCTGGGATAAAATTAATTTCCTTCTCAATAGCTGGCACAGCGCTGTGGTTTGGGGTCAGTGGGAGAATAATGTCGAAAACACACTGATGTTTTGGTTGTTGCTGATCTGTGTTCATCCTCAGCCAAGGACTTTTCAGTGTCTTGCTCTGACAGAGGGGAGGGCACAAGAATCTGAAGGAGGCACAGCCAGAGCAGTTGACCCAAACTGACCAAAGTCATATTCCATACCACAGAATGTCATGCCCAGTATAAAAAGTGGGAGCAATTTAATGGGAGAGGCATCACTGTACCCCCACGAGAGGCATGGAGGTTTTAGTCAGACCTGACTGCATTCTCCTACCCCTTATTTAATGAGCTCAGGAGGTAATGGAAGGAAAAAATTACTCTTTGGAGGTCTGTCCTAGGGTAGTGTGGAGAGAAGACCAGGAGCAGTCTTCTTTAGAAGTTCTTTAACATGTACTGTTAAGATTCCTTTCAACACTTGAGCGCAGTCAGCTCTGAGTGCCCATAACCTCTCTGTTGCATGTGAAAGCAATGAACCTCATAAGGTTTCTACCTGTCTTACATTGTCAATGAAGTGCCCACGACTAACAGGTGAGAGAAAGGATGCAAAATTTGATCTTTCGATATTGACATAAAGTCTTGACAATAGTACTCTCTGGAAGGCTTCCAGGATTTGGTAAACAAGGAACAGTGTTAAAACACGCTTGCAGAAATAATGTGAGGCAGTGAGGAGATTTTCAGAAAACTTTGAAATATATCAGTCCTATAAAAATAGAATCATTTCTGTCTAGGCCAATACAGAATATGCCCTGATATTTAAATATAAAATGGTTGAAGTTGTTGATTTGGTTTTGTTTTTATAAATATTAGGGGGAATCTAACAAGGGAATTAAAGAAAACAGTCTGAGATTATTCATCCTCTAAGAAAAAAATTTTCAGCCTCCAAATAAAGATATAATTCAATAAATCTCAGATAAGAGACATCAAAGAATCCTCTCACCATATAAATTTCGATCTAAAAATAGACAACTAGATCAAAGGAAAATGTTTTTCTCATAGTAAAAGTCCATAAATACTGAAAAACAATTAAGTAAGATGAATGTACTGAAGGGACTGGTTAGAAGTGAGGATATGGGCATAACAAACGTAGAAAAACTTCAACTGAGAAACAAATCATTTATGCACCTTTAGAAACAAGATAATATATAGCACTGACATAGAAGGCCAGGCTGCTAGAGAAAAGTTCCAGAGCTTAAAGTAAAGCGAAGGTTAAATACAGTAAATGAATTAACCATAACACTTATCCCAATTCATGTGAACAGAAATTATCCCAAGTCATGCTTAAGTTAAAGAATATATTATTTGGTTTGCTTTATATTCTCATGTGCCCATGATAGTGCCTCAGAAATGCTAATATTAAGGTCACTACAAAGAATGAAAAGAGAAGCATAATTTGATGTTTTAATTATTACTCATTATCTGGGAAATTGTAACAATGAGTTACATTAAGTAGTTAAATAGTGATATACCAAAATGAATGCATTTTGAAATATCCAAGAGGAGAATATGAAGTAGCTGTAGTATAAATGAAGTATATGAATGAAATCTACACTGAAACTGACACACTCTTAAAATACTGTACTCTGCCTAACACTTCACTCATTCAAAATCTGATTGAAAAGTTTTCCTTCATCTCCATAGTACATCCTCTTCATACAGAAGAAACTTCTCAAAAGAAGAAAACCTTCAAGAAATCATGGTTAAAACTTATTAAGGGGAACTGAAACAAAATATTTAGGGACAACACTGCTTGAAAGCATTTTGCCAAAGAAACTTGCAACCTCTGGCAAAAAGGTGCTAAAAATATCAAACGACTAAATCCAGACCACACAGTTATGGCAGAGCAAAGATTTTCAGAGCACAAAAGGAGCTGTGCTGAGCCAGACCAAAGGCTGGCCAAGCCCCATGTCCCAATTCCATCAATGATGACAAGCAGATTTCTAAGGAAGATCAAAATGATGACGCATGCTGTGAATGCTCTCTGAAGTCCATAGTGATTTTCTACTCAGGAGCTTCTTGAAACAGAAACAGACCTTTAGTAGAATCAGGTCTCTGGTATTTCTATCTAATATCTTAAAGTGACATTTTTACATTTACTTTTTCAATGCATGCATCCAAAATATCCTGAGCAGAATTCTTTCAAAGTGTATCCCATGAAGATGCAGCTGCCAACTTAACACTCAGAGTTGGCTTGGGTTTAGAGTAACCTGTTTTTCAGATGTCAAGGGATAAGTAAGCTAACATTTTACAGGGTAATGAAACTAAAATACACAAACTGAAATGAGAGGCAAAAATTAGCAACTTAGAAATTCAGGAGAAAAATACTGACATGAAAGTAGTCAGATCTGTGGAAAAAGCATAGAATCTCCTTTTTTGGCATCACCAAAGACCAACCCATGCCACAGCACGACAGGGCTGACTGACACTTCCCACCATCATATGACTGCTGATCCAGAGAGGATCAAGATGCATGCAGACACAGGAATGGTAATTTTTGCTCCACATGCGGTGCTCTAGCCAGCCATTAAATCATTGTGGTGCTTGCAAGTGGTCGATATACTGTTTGCAGTGTCTTTTTGTATAAATCAAAGAATACTGAAAGAAAAGTGACCTGAGGAGGGACAGTTACCTACCTTATGTAGACAACTACCTCCTTTATTTTTTTTTTTTTTTTTTTTCGGTTTGAACCTACCACCTGCTAACAGCATGAGGAGCATGAGGTACTCTCATTCTCACTTTGGAAGAGAAAATGAACCATCTGTCTCTTTTTATCTATTCCTTTTCCCTTATGATAGAATAGATTTCTGTCAAAGCCTTCTCTAAATTGCCACTTTTCAGACAATGAATGGTCCAGGGTTATTTATGAATTCCCTTGACTGCAATTCTATATTTTTGATTATTCTTTGTGGCTTTCTGTGAACCTCTTCCAGTTGTTAAGTCCATTTTTAGATTTTGGGATAAAAACTTTTTCTACCAATATGATTATGTTTTCTATTTTCTTTTCTACTCTTTTCTTTACAGTTCCTCATGATGTCTTGTGGAGACTGACCTAGAACAGAGGCTAGACAGGGTTAAAGAATAAAATAAGTATTTATTAAAAGGCCTCAATGAATACACCTTGGGCAGCACAAGACCCCAGGCAGGGCTACACCCAAGATGAACCCAAAAGGATCACAAAGCGGACCATATTGGTCATGGAGTGTCACACTTTTATAAGTTCTGGTCCATTAGCATACTGGAGCTGATTGTCTAATTATGGCTTTGGGGTATGAAGGCACATCCTTCTTGGCTTTTTCGCTTCAGTCCACCATTGTTTATTCTCTTGGGCCTGAAATTTGGGTGGTTGGTCTTGGTCCCAAACGAGGAAAGGAATTGTTTTGTCTACCTACTCTGTGAAGAGAGCTTACTCTCCCCTATTATGAAGCTCAGAACTACACACTAAAGCAGTACAGTATCTAAAAAATACAAAAGCTAAAACCTCGCGCTCAGTTTATTTTTGACCACTGCTGATCACTGAGCTGACATTTTCATGGAGCTATTCACCATAAGATCCAATCTCTGAATTATATTATAGTCTGTATACAGAGAACATCACTAATGAATAAAGTACCCTTTACAAGTAGAACTTGTATCCAGATGAGGAAAATAAAAAGAAACCAAAACATAAGGTCTGCTTATTTAAAAGTAAAAAAGGATGGTGAAAAACAAATAAACTTATACACAAGTAAAACTAGTATTAAAACATATATATATTATTTGGTTTATAAGGTAAGTGTTTGGTAGAAAAGTGCTACAAAGGTGGCCTCTGTGAGAAAAAAAAAGACTGAGATTGTCCCTCTATTCAATTTCAGACACCTCCAGAAAGGGCTCACTGCTGGCCAAAGTTGAGGCCATCAACAATGCTGGTAACACCTCTGGAATATCCTATTTCATATATGAGACAAGGCAAAAAAACTGGACTACAGGTGTGAGAGGAGTGAGAATATGAGAGGAACATCCATGCTGACCACAGGGTCAGCACAGAAGGAGGGGCAGGAGGTGCTCCAGGCACTGAAGCAGAGGTTCCCCTGCAGCCCCTGGTGAGGCAGCTGTGCCCCTGCAGCCCATGGAGGTCCATGGTGGAGCAAATGAACAAATAGCTCCAGCAGCCCCTGGAGAATCCCAGCCACAGCAGGGGGAAGACCAAAGGAGGCTGTGACTCTAAGGGAAGCCTTTGCTGGAGCAGAGTCCTGGCAGAAACTGTGGCCCAGACTGAAGCAGTTTGTTCCTGAAGAACTGCAGCCTGTGGAGGGGACTAAAGGAGAAATCGTTCATGTAAGACTGTGTCCAATATGAAGGACTCCACAATGGAGCAGAGGAGGACCATGAGGAGCAAATTAGCCCCATTTCCCAGTCCCACAGTACTGTTCAGGGCATGCAGGTAGAAGAGTCAGCAGTGAACATGAGCCAGGGAAGAAATGGGGGTGTAGGTGGAAGGTGATTTTATATTTGATCTTATTTCTCATTATCCTACTCTGTTGGATAAATAAATTGAATTTACTTGCCCAAAGTAAATGATGTTTTGCCCATGCTGACAGTCAGTGGGTGGTCTCCCTGTCCTTATCTTGACCCACAAATTTTTCAAACATTTTTTTTTCCTGTGCTGTTGAGAGAATGAAATGTTACAAGAACAGAAAAGATGTGGCCACAGCAGAAAAGCTGACTGAATATTTCGCATCAGTGTGCGAATCAGAAGGAGCTTTTCCTGTGACAAGTGAGTCATTGAAACAGTCTCAGACTGAAGTGTCAGTGGAGGATGTTTTAAAATAAATTAGTAAAATAAAGAGTAAAATATCTCCAGTACCATATGTGATTCATTCGGAAGCTCTGAAGGAGATCAAGTAATAAATTGTGTAATTGTTAACTGTAGTATATAATTTATTACTAACATCACCATTAGTAAAGGAATTTAATTTGACAAAAGCTCCAGATTTATAAATTTATCATTCAGGAAGACATGTGAAATTATAGGTCTCTACATTTGACTTCTGTAGTCTGCAATTTGCTAGAAACTCTTGGTAGATTTAGCAGAGACATAAATGCACATGGAGCAATAAGATAGAAAACAGGACTTTCGTGGAGGGAAATTGTGGTTCACAAAACTTTTAGAGTTTGTTAAAGAATCAATAAGCATGAAGATGACTTTGATGTAATTGGCAGAGTGGTTTTGAATTTGAAAAACCTTCTGACATATTTCTGAATAAAGGGAAAAACTATGACAAGATGCCAATAAAGAGTTTTCCCACAGTGGAAGGATACTGCCATTGATGTGTCTGAATGATTTGAACCAGGACTTGTGATGTTCATCAGAAGAGATACTCTGTGGAAAGGTGATATGGAAAAGTTTTGTGATTACAAAATTATTACTCACTGTATTCAAAAATGAAATTAATTGCAAAGGTTTGCAGACAGATCTCACAAAACTGAATGAGTCAAGTTCAATGTCACTACATGCAAAGCAACATAAATGGAGAAAAAAAAGATATCATGCACACAATTTGAGCTTTTAAATTACCTGTTATGGTAAAAGCTCTTACACAGCTCAGTGGAAAACAGACAGCATAGTAAGAAATACATTATTAGGAAATTATTAGAAATTACAAAAGAAAATCAGAGAATGAAACAGTCACTGTGATGCTACATAAATCCATGTTGGATTAAAATGCAAATTATTTTCTGCAATTCTGGTCACACAAAAAATTATATAGCAGATTATTCTTGAAACCTTGCTCTTCCCACTTCCAGGTGAAATGTTCAGGATTATGGAGTGAGCTAGACTAGACCTGAGGCATACCTGACCCCTTTCTATTTGAATTTATAATTATATCAATTGATCTAGTAAAGGATTTTAAACTTCCCCACAAAACTTGAGTCTCTAACTCTCTCAAGATCTTTGGAAAAATAACATAAAGACCTTCCTATCAACCTCGACTTCGTTTTGGTTAATCAAGCAGAGAACTTAGGCTTCTTGTCTAAGCAACTTGTGGCCGTATAATCCACACTTCATGTCTGAAGGCCATATTTCTATGTCTTCCAGAATCTATTCCAAATTAAATCCATTTTAGGAGATCTTATCTAGCTGAAATCCATTCTGAAACTTGGTTTTTCCTACCTCAAAATGAGTGAGATACACATCTTGATTTTCACCATCTATTATTAGCAAAGAATTTTTCCCTGGACAGCTTTGCAGGAATATTTAGGTATAAATGTTAATGTGCTATAAATGTCCATCTGATCAGTTAGAGTATGGTGGTAATAATACAAAGATTGTGGATTTTATCCCTGAATGGGCCATTCACTTAAGAGTTGGAGTCAATGATCCTTGTAAGTCTCTTCCAGTTCAGAATATTTTTGTGATTCTGTGGTCTAAAATTACAGGAAACATATAGGTATCTTTCTTAGTGGGTAGTGTAAAAGTAGGTTCCACTTACAGCTGAAATCCATGTCCTTGTTCCTTTTTCATTTAGGCTAATGAGCAGGAAAAAAAAGGGTTTCATTCATCATCATAATCTTCCTGCTGCTAGGAATAGAGGAAGAAGACTTGTTTCTGGACCCTTTTGGAAACACAGATTGAAGAAAAATCTTTGTCCAAAAGCATGTTGAAGTCACATTGCATAGTAAATTCAGATACAGTTCAGCTAAATTGTAAGACTCTTGGTACAAAATTAACACATCAGCATTCATTTGTAATTCGTGGCTTTACACATAGAATTGAATGAATAATCCTTTAACAGAGGAAAACTGAAGGGATAAAGCAGAGGTCTCATGTTTATTTCCTCACTTTAATGACAAAACCGAGAAAAGGGGTAGAAATGTCACTGACAGTTTCATGTGATGGATTGGTCTATATGCCTGAACATTAGGAACAAGCAACCCTCAATATCTGCGGGAAGACTGCCTAGCGTGTAAACATTAGATAGAATTGAAAGCGGCAGTTTCCACGGGCCCCCCACCAAGAGAATGCACAGGGGGTGTGTGTGCTTTATTGCTTGACACTCATGCATAAAGACAGCACAGCTTTTGCAATCTAAGTGAATCTCCTTAGGTTTAATGTTCCATTGGAATTTTGCTGAAATGTAAAACATATTTCAAAGGAACAAAACATTTTCTCAAACAGAGACCATTTTACTGTCATGGTAGATTTTTCTCTTTTATGGAAGCTAATTCCTGAAATAGACATATATTGGAAAAGCCAAACTGCCAGGGTCACTGCTGGTGCCACAAAAATGTTCAAAGTAGCATTTTAACATCCAATAATGCCTGTAATTGAAGCAATCATTCAAAGCCTGCCAACAATGCTGCAATAGCTGTACCTGTGCAGCACCTCAAACCCCTTGCAGACTGTGGCGGAATCAGATTTCACTGATCCTTGGTTTGGTTTTTACTTCTACCTTGGACCATTTAATTTATGATATGCATCCTGAATCAACTGTATTGGCATAACTAAGCAGTGTCAAAGGGCTGCACAGGGGTAAGAATAATTGGCTGAAGGTGGTGACATTCTGAGTTTCTTAAACCAGATTTGCTGAGAGGCAATTTTTCATGAAACTATAGATGAGGCATAAAAGAACAGAAAATCAGGCTCATATTTGTTTGAAGAATAGTAGGAAGGTTTTTCCTTCAGTTCTTTGGCTATATTCTACTTTAGAAAGAACACTGACTAAAATTTCTTTCTTCATTAAAAGGTGGTTTTTATCCATGTATTAGTTAGCCTTAGTGCACGATTAGTATCAGAAAAACAGTGCAGTTGTGAACACAGAGCACAGAGACTGAAAAACAAAAGGTATGTGCAATCTAACAACACTCACAGCATCTGCCTTGTATAAACCTCACGGGGGGAAATACACATTTAAAAAACAATTTGGTTTAAAAATTGAAATAAGAAGCTTCAGACAAATTTTTGAGAAACAGCAAGGGATAAAAAACAGATCTATACAAAGAAAATGCTGGGCAAAATTAAGGCAAACATAAAAATGAATTCCCATTAACAACTGTCAGTGAGTTAACTTCTAGTCATATCTCATGTTTTAAGAAAATAGCATACCTATTTCAGTATCAAGCTCAAATTATCATCTAAATGACCATGCTGTGATAATATTTTCAGTACTTCTCCCTCAGCATGTATGACAACAGCATCATAAGAGGTCCATAAAAGGAGGACAAATGTGAATTTTGTAAGCATTGTATTGTTGGGGTTTTTTTCACAATCCTTCAGCTCAATAGCTAGGTACTCTGTTCATATTTCAGACCAACTGTCATGAGCATTTGTTGTTGTGAAGGGGTTCTTTTCTTCTCTTTCAGTTTTTATTTTAAAAACTGCCTTTGTGAATCTTTAAAAAGTTAAGAGATCTCTTGCAGCTGTTGAGTATCATCTGTTATCATTGGGCTGCTTCCCCCACTCTCACTTATTTATGAGGCAACCTTGCCTCTTTCTGTGAGTCTCACTCCAGAATAGCTTTGGGTTAAAAAGTCCTATGGGTGACAGATGTAGAACCTGCACGCCAGCTCTCTTGGTTGTTTATGAAACAAAGGCTGAATTTCAGCCTGTTCACACTTAGGTGCTAAGACAAACAGGTTCTCCCTCTGGAGGTTTTCAAAGACAGCTGCTGTTCTCCATTCGTTATGTAGGAACCCTCGTTATTTACCATTGGAGAACAAAGCGTAAAACTTAGTCCAACTTTTGCCTTTATGCCATTCAAACTGGAACCCAGACAAAATACGGTTTTCTTTTATAAGGAGATGGAAATCTTCCTTTTGAACAAAAATTCTCCATGGAAACTGACTGAGAAGATTTGTACTCTGTTTTGTTTGAGGGGTTTGGTTTGGAGTGGGTTTTTTTTCCTTATTTTCTCCTTTTAATTTTATTTCATGCAAATTTTTGTAGTAGATACTATGAAATATAGTGCATATCAATCTATGTTTCCAGTACTAAATATTACTTTAGTGTATTATGCTAAAATTTTGAAAGCAGCCATTTTAAATGAACATCTTATTTGAGTATTTGCTCTTTCCTTAGTTTGTTTATAAGTTTATATGATCTATTTTTTTTCAAAAAAAATTTAGATAAATCAAATATTTAAATTAAGAGCATGAACCCACCTTTGCATGTCATTACTGTAAAGACACAAGCAGACAGAATAGTTTTGGGCTAATACATAAACCACATCCATTTTCGACAAATTCCTTCAGTTGATGGAAGAAGTGGCTAAAACAGCAACACTGATACAAATTAAGGCCTCTTTCCAGAGATGTTCTAGAAGCAGATCTGTGACCAAATAACTAGTAGGCAGACCACCAAGAGTGGAAACAACACGTAAGCTTAGTTTTTTAGACCGTTTTGCCTCCAGCATAGGGGTACAGATACTGACAGGAGATAAATGCCTCTCCTGGAGCATGGGAAAATTGATCAGCTGAAGAAGATTCCAGCTGCAGAGCTCCATACTAACAAAGATGATACTCCTCCTGGTGATATGTGAATATTATGAGAATTAGTTACAGATCCCTTTCCTGCTATGTTTGCAACTGACTGTGCTTCTGCAAGGAACATTGCCAGAGTAATACAAATAGGTCTGCACACTGCTGGGATTTGTTTCAGTAAACTGTTTTGCTTGTGCATCCAACCATGAATCATTTATGACATGAAAGTATAAAGTAACCAACAAACTGCTCACAATAAAATGGGGCAGTGAAGGCATTTGTTAAGAGTATTTTTCTTATGATTGGGAGTACTTTACTGCATCCCTAAAATTCTCTTCTCGTGCTTTGAAAAGGGATACTATAAAACAAAAAAGTGCCTCAAGAAATTAAGGTGAAAAGGAATATACCAATGGCTGTATTTTAATTGCCTTTGAAATTTTCATTTGAAAAAAAGGAGGTAGGAGTAGATAACAGAACAGTTATTAGAAGATTATCGCAAAAGGAAACAAAGTCTGACATCGGCGTTCCTATTAATTAATATCTTATCCCTTCAAAATTCCCATTGTTCACATCGACATTGCTTGTAAAATATGTTGTTCCTATTATGATACAAGTTACGGTGGCAGAGTGTCTTAAAATGGATATGGCCTTGTAATATGTAAATAAGTTAGAAACTGGTTTTATAGACAGCTGAAAAATGATTAGGTAAGGCAGAACTCTACTAAATGATGTATGTTTTGTTTCTCTCATTCAGTTTTTATCTAGTTTGATATATTCAGCCTGCAGCTGTTACATGACAATACCATGAAACACACACTTCATTCTTACGGATATGTTGAGATACCCAGGGAAATGCTTGTTGCAGATTTGTTTATTGGTTTTCTTCCATTACAACTAATAAAAAGCCAACCATCAATATGGTTTCTGTAATATTGCCAAAAGTTGTCTCTGAATGGGGTTAATTTAATCACAAATACTCAGTATTCACAGTAAGGACACCATCATTCATAGACTTCGCTAAAGTAATTGAGTTCATAAAGAGAATAGGACACAAGAGTTGGAATCCCTAATGCCAAAGCTTGAATGGATCACTCAACCATAATTTTCATGAAAAACATATCACACACTTTCAGCACTTCAGGTGTTTTATTTTCTGAATTCCTATAGGTTCTCTCCCACTTTCTCTTTGAAAGGATGTTGGTGTGACCTGGTCCTCACTGTCACAGCTGTCTGAGCTCTGCCAGTAAGTGACAGACGGTTCACATAGTTAGTAAATGAGCTTCACTTCTAAATGGTACTCTTTTCCTTTCCAAAAGCATATTCCATACAAGGTCGGTAGAAAAAATTTGGAGGTTCACAGTTCATTAGGGAAATCAGCTGAAGGGCTTGCTGCAGCTGGAGTTTATTTTAAATCACGCTGGCATCTGTAAAGCATGACATCAAAAAATTATTGTCAACAATGTTCTGTGCCTGCTGTGGTCACCTTCCAGGGAATTGATCCAAATGAGGGGCCTGCAACTCAGGAGTCTGAATTCAAAGCTATGCTCCCAGGAAAATGTGGTGACAGAAAAGGTAGGACCAGATTTCCAACTGGTATAAAATGTATAACATGCAGACTTTAGGACCTCAAGCTAGTTTGACATCAGTAGAAGTAAACTAATTGACTGTTTTTCTTTGTGCAATACCATGCAATGTATATCAGTATATTAAATGTTTAAAGTTGTTTCATGCGGGCACCAGTAGTACAGATAGGGGCAGTATGAGCAGGATCAAGAAGAGTGACCGAGTCCTGGGAGCAGTGGTAAGGTACTCTGGACCAGAGATAGCCCTTCATCAGTCCTTCTGGTCAAAGGGAAGGTGTTTGGAAGGGCCAACTGAACCTGGTAAATCAACAAGTGGTTACAGGCTTGGTGCCACAGCCAGGGGTTTGGCTATTAATACCATGGCACTCACTGTGAGAAACCTGATCTAGTGGGGGCCGATGGACTCTGTCTGTCAGAGAAGGGGATGAGCATTTTCTTACTGAGATGGTGAGGAGGGCTTTAAACAAGTTTCTAGGAGAAGGAAACTTCAACCCATCCTACTCCTACCAATGTAATGTCCATGACAACAAAGGATGCTCAGAGTCTGTAAAGGGATCACAGGTAAGCAGGAAATCATCTGAAGAGTGGCACAAAGCAATTCCAGCCACTCCAGCTCAGCTTCATCTGCAGGCCAACATAATTTCTCAGCAAACACACATAGCATGGAGAGTAAACAATGGAAGCTGTAGACACACACAACCCAACAGGACTCAGACATTACTGACTGTGGCTATACACACATGGGAGAATGGCTCCTGTAACTGGAACATTGGAATGGAGGGATACGGACTCTTTAGGAAGGACAGGCAAGGAAGGTGAGGAGGGAGTATCATCCTTAACGTTAATAACCATCTGGAATGCATGGAGCTCTGCCTGGGGACAGATGAGGAGCTGACCAAGATGAAAATTAAGGAAAAGGCAGGGACAGGTGACATTAGCAAGAATCTGCTGCAGACCACTTGACCAAGCCTATGAGTGGAAAGGTGTTTCTAAGATTTTACATCTCATTATCCTGCTCTGATTTGTTAGTAAAAAACTCTGTATCTGCAAGCTGAGTCTGTTTTGCCTGTGACAGCAGTCAGTGAGTGATGTCTGCCAGTCCTTATATCAACCTATGAATCCTTTGTTATCTTTTCTCTCCCTTGTCAACCTGTGGATGGGAGAGTTAGTGCAGCTTTGGTGAGTGTCTAGCCTGAGCCAGGGTCAACCCACTTCATAAAACCAAAGCTCTGAAAGAAATAAATCTGTCCAAGGTTATCAAGGGAATCAAGAAAGGCTTTTATAAGTGAGCTGGTGATAAAAAGAAGGCTGGGGGAAATGTGAGTCCTCTTTGGAAGGTTCCTGGTTACCTGGAACATGGAGAAGGCTGAGGTACACAATGATTTTTTTGTCAACAAGATTGTCACATCCTGGGCTGAATCTAAAAAAACATGGCCAGCTGGTCAAGGTAGGTGATTCTGCCCCTCTCCTCTGCCCTTGTGAGACCCCACCTCCAAGACTGTATCCAGCTCTGGACAACATGACAAGGATATGGACATGTCAGGGCAAGCCCAGAGGAGGCCACAAAGATGATCAGAGAAGTGAAGCACCTCTCTTACGAAGAGAGAGAGGCTGAGAGAGTTGGTGTTATTCAGCCTGGGTAAGAGAAGGCTCCAGGGAAACCTTAGAGCAGCCTTTCAGTACCTAAAAGGGGCCTCCAAGAAAGCTGGAGATAGACTTCTTAAAGAACATGTAGTGACAGAACAAGCGGTAATGGCTTTAAAGTGAAAGAAGAAAGATTTAAATTAAGTATTAGGAAGAAGTCCTCACTGTGAGGGTGGAGAGACAGCGAAGCAGGTTGCCCAGAGATATTGTGGCTGCCCCATTCCTGGGAATTTTCAAGGCCAGACTGGATGGGGCTTTGGGCAACCTGGCCTGGTGGAAGGTGTTCCTGCCCATGGCAGAGGAATTGGAACTAGATGATCTTTAAGGTCCCTTCAAACCCAAACCATTCCATGATTCATGTCCAAGTGTACTCTATTGTTCTCTGCCCACACTATCATCAGCAAGTTTCATTTTTTATTCTGCTACCCCAGAAATCCACCATGTGTTGCAAAGAAAATTTATTTTTCAAATTTTAACATTCTTAAGTGCCACATTAAGGTCATTCCTGGGTCAAAATCCTTGGGTGAAATAACTGTGTGTGTTAAATACAAACACAAGTAAATCCCATATTCTCTTCTAAATTTCTATATCATAGACCTATTGAGATTCTCATTTACTATCCCACAGATGCAACTCCCTCTTCTGCTCTGTTCAACTAAGAAACTCTTTTCCCAGAGCTATGCTTTCAAATTTGCCCTTTTAAAATTTTTTGTTTAGACAGCTGCCTGTCATTTCTTCTCACATTCACTGTTGTTGCTGTTATTTGTTTGCTGTGGCACTTGATTCCCTCAGTCAGAACAGCTGCTCTCTGTAAAGATATTAATTAATTAACCTGCATAATTCAATGACAACTTGACTGCCTGTTCTCTTAAGTTTGTCTTTCCTTGCTTGGATCTTGTTTGCCATGTTGATCTGAGACTGTGCCATGGCAAGAAGCAGAGCAGCATTCCTGTGGAGAGGAAAAGGCACTTCCTTTGACCTTCACTGCAGGTCACTCAGGACATATTCCTTGTTTCCCTGTGGGTCTTTATTTCCTATTGATAGTCATTTCTAGGTAAAATTTCCTTGACACCTGGCTCAAAAACATTTCCCTTTTTCCTGGGTGTGTGCCCAGCTCCAAGTCAGAATACAACACGCAGGTGCACCAAGTCTTCTTGCCTGCAGCTGTATGCCTTAATCTTCAGCAAGAGAGAACTTTAACATGTCAGAAACATGTATCATTCTCCAAACAGCTGCCAGTCTGGATATTTAGGGAGACCAGAGTCCCAGTGTGCACTAGTCTGCTTGTCAAAGCAGACATCTGTGCCGAGCCGACTGCTGCTGTGTGACAGGGTTCAAACTGTGAAGTCAGAGTCTCAGTGATATGAAGATTTTGTGGGAAAGAAGAGTACAGCCCTCACAGAGATTTTCTTCTCCTGGCTTATCAAATTCAGTCTTTTGTCTTCTACCTGAATGTATTGGCCTGTGCACTGAGTGAACTAGCCAACCTCCATTAACATGGCTAGGGAAAATATTTTGTGTTTTGGAATGCATAAAATGCACTGCAACTGGTGGAAAAGATAGAGAGCAGTCATGTTTGTGAAGCAGACCTCCAGCATCTACCAATGCTCATAGTTTTTCTTCATGTATCAGAGATGGATGATAGTCCCAAATTAACACTTTTTGAGGTGGTGATTAGAAATCATGTTTAGCTGGGAACACCACATAGTAGCTAACACAGTAGAGTAACCAGCAGAAGAGTTACATCTCTATAATGGCAGTCACTTGGGTCAGTACATGGTCTTTGCCTCGATACACGCAGAAAGCAGTTTTATTCCTACGCCCAAGCCAGTGGAAATGCTATTGATTGCTCAGTATCCACTCAAGCCAGTCAGCCTTTAGAAGTTCTAAGCAGTTGTCCTCCAGGAAACTTTCATCTAGCCTATATGTGACCTGAAATAGGATTCTACATGGGTCTAGAGCTTACTACACAGATCCCAGCCATCCCTCCAGCTTCCACCTTAAATAATTTTCTTTTGGTATTGTCTGGCTGTTAGACAATATAAAACAATGCTACAGACCACCATACATGTTTGGTACATTTTTCTGTTTACTGTCTTCTAGTTTCCTTCTCATTTTATTTACCATGCTTAACCTCTTATATGCATTCCTCTCCTGTCTCTTTTTTTAGGCAGCTTGTCAGTGTATTTATGCAGATTTTTCAAACTGGGTGCTCTGGAAAAGAGAAGAAGCCCGGTAATCTGCTGAACCAACTCTACAAAGAAAAATATCTGTCTTCCTTTTCCATATACTTCATGCTGTTTCCTGACTAAAACTAAAGCTTAACCTGTCAAGCTCACTTTAATCCTTAAAAAATGCAACTGCAGCAATGATCTTTGTAGAAATAAACAGAGATAAGCCTACTCTGAGGAAGTGAGGGGATTAGTTGAGTATCTCTGAATGGCTAAACCCCTTACAGTCATTCTATGCAGTGTATCCATCATGTGTTTATTATCCTACTCTGTGCCAAGAAAAAGAGTGTCAAAATAAATATGGGCAAGCCATATTCCTTAATCAGCCTTCTTTTTCACTGCATACATATGACTGGCTGTATGGCAGAGCTCCTGCAGAACTGCATGACACCCAGGGCGTTTGCTTACCCAGAGTGGAAGTTCATACAGTTGCTGAAAATCATAAATACCAGGCTCAGATACAGATTGTTACAGTTTGCTCCACTTCGTGAGAATAACCTCCATGAATTATTTTGACCAACACCATTTTAAGCTGGCACAGCTAAATCATTTGTGCTTTGAAAGTCTAGCAAATAATTCATTCATCTCTCAGCAGGTATTCAGAAAAGATATTTTCTTGGCATGCTAAGCAGTATACTATCATCAGACCTATGACTGTCCTCTCACTAAAAAGGAGAAATGAGCAGATATTGGTGAATGGACTGTGAAATCTTGTTTCAGGTTGTTAAAGGTCATTTTAATGTATAGATAAACAACCAGATGATAACCTTCTCTCAGAGAGACATGTTATTGATCACATTATTTATTTTCAATACTTTCTTCAATGGCTTTCAATACTTTCTTTCAATTACTTTCTTCAATGAATAAAGCCTGACAGTCTTCTTGCAAATTGTGTTTGAAATGAAGATTAACAGTTTTACTAACATGAGTTTTTCCCCATTCCTTTAAGACAAATTGACGTTCTGGCATTAAAACATATCAAGACAGAATGTAGACAGGTATAACTGTAGCAGTAAGTGAAATTCTCTTAAAGAAAAATGCATCAGAGCCAAACTGATAGCTCAACATCCTGTATTTTAAACACATTAGACAGGATTTTGGAGAAATCATGGACCCAAAAAAGATATCTGCCTTTTAGTGGGCCCAGTGCAAACCAATTTGGTAAAATGTTCTTAGCAATCTGTAAAATAAAGTTTTTTGATAGCCCTATTGTGGATATTGTGGAGAAAAACAGACATCTCAAACTGAGTTTTTTTAACGAGTGAGAGTATATGACTTGGATGACTGCAATATCAGAAGCTAAATTTGTCAGTCCAGAAGCTCATTCTCAGTGTTCCTTCTAATTGTTAGGAATAGGATTTCACTCCTCTCCAAAGAAGTAGAAATATGATTTGTCTGGGACTTGGTCTTTTTCTATTTTTTTTCCTAAATATGATGGAATTCCTTCCAGCCTGATGGGCTATCTGGGAGATCACGTATGTAGATTTTTATTTTATTTTTATTAAGACAACTTCATGAAAATTATGTTGTATTTTGGGAAAAAAAATGGTGAGTTTAGGTTAGACCCTTGGGCAATTTTAGAGCTGAAAGTAAATTTTTACTTAAAAATTTGGTATCCAAGAAGCAGAAGTAGTATATATAACAAAAAAAGGTACTTCGTTCATGAAGACTGAAGGGTAGGGTGAAGTTTCTTAGATTTCATGACTTGCAGAACTGGTCTAAGGTATGTTTTCAGACAAATATATCTTTTATTTCCCAGGGGAAAATGTGTCATGTACGGCTGAATACATTCAGAAAGCAAGGAACTACTCTGCTGAGCAGGTACAGCACTGGGAGCAGTCAGGGAGTGAAAGGAAAAGCCTTGGGTACTGTAGATTTTCACAGCCAATAAATCTTTGTGGTCACGGAGCAGAAGATTGAGAACATTATGTTTTCATTTAACTATCACATGGTAGAAATTAGATAGGGAAGATTAGGTGGGATCTAAATGCCTTGGTCATCCTGTGAGTTTTAGTCCATAGCACAAGGAAATGTAAAGCATTGTTATAAACTTATGCATAGTCACATATTTATTCTCTTATAAGGCAGTTTATATTGCAAGAGGCTAAAATGTGAGAAGCTGTCATAAAAGCTTGACATAGTTATACCCAGCTTATAAGCAGTTTGTTTATCTGCTCATCCCTTTTTCTTTGTGACACATTTACCCACGTATGAAGCAGATATACCAACCTGCTATACTATGAAGAATATTTGAAGTAGTAATTGGATACAGGTACACACATGGAGAGAAAAAAAAAGAGAAAGCAAGAAAATATCATCCCAAAGTGATATGTGTTTGAAAATAGTTAATGGGAATATTCAAAGAACCTGAATCATTTGAAGTGCCAGTGACAGCTTTACTTGTAATCACAAGGACATTCTGGTGTTGTTTCTATAAACCTCTGCTTTGATATTTTCTTACCTCACTTCTTTATATTCCTGATTATCCTACTTCCATTGTCTGTCTCTATACTGTGAGCTCTGCAGAGCAGAGCATCTCACTGTGTATGTTTAGTAATGAGGATACCAATCTCAGATGAAGCCTGTAGTCTCTGCTGGAAGACAGCTATAATGATTTCGCATTCACTTCAGAAACGAATGTAATAGAAACAGTTCAAGGTTTTTACTTCTTTGCAGAAGTCAATATACCTTTACTTCCACACTCGGTTCCCATACTCCTCCAGTGCAATGTAATTCTTCTCCCCTGTTGTGTCAGGGGAGGTTATTTACTGGCATTAACTTCATCTATGTGAATAACATCTTTAACACCAGTTAAAACTCACAACCATGTCTGAGAAAAGAATTTTTGTGCAGTGACCAGCTGGTTGCTTCTACAAGACATATGTTTAAAGCTTCCCAGAACTACAAAACTGCCCTTCCTAGGCACATTAACCACATTTTTAACATAAACTGATCTTTGTAATCATAACATGTGAGCTTTAACACAACATGAAACATTGCTGATCATTTGAGATGCAGAACAATGAAACGGTGCATTTCTGTCTTTCACATGGCAAACAAGAGGGTTGAGATATGTTTTCCCATGTCAAAAATGTTTTCTTTAATATTATAATTTGGATTTAAGGGATTACTTAAATGGACTATCCAGTTTACCTTTTTACATAGTATCAGTTATTAAATTGACAATTAAATTACTGGATCAGGAGTCAGATGTGTATTTAGTGCTGGGTTTGCCTCAGTGATTTAACTTCCCTAACCCAGGAACAAGGACTGTGAGACTGTATGTTTCCTTTTGTATTTGGGATATAAAGAGTGTAAATAGGGAGTATAGGAACAGACTAATACTTCATAAGAGTATTTCTCTGAATAAATTCAAGTACTACTACAATATCAAGGGTAACACAACAGTCGGGTTAAAACCAGAACTTTGGGGCTCAAGCAATATAATAATAATGTAAGGGTCAAGAGATAGGATGATTTATTAACAACCAAGTATAACTGTTGGCAAAACTGTTTGAGGAACTTGAAAGTATTTAATATTAGGTTGTGACTAAGCTTTGACTACCTCAAGACTGATCTCTAGTCTGAGATCCTAAAATATTAGGTCCTTTTTACCACTGTATGCTTGCCTGCTTTGTTTTTTGAATAACTCTGGAAAATCATTTGCATAAAAGACTGACAGAAAGTAGGTGTACAGTCAGGTTGATGGGCTGACAGTTCTAGAAAAATTGGAGGTTTTGTGTCTCCTTTGAATAGTGATCTGGTTTTTTAATATGAAAAACAACATTACCCCAATAAAATCAAACTGAGAATGTCTCTGTATAAGGAGAAGCAGCTGACATGGATTGCAAATTTCCTGGAAATGGAAAACATGGAAAACCAAATTGTCCTCCTGAAACATAGAATAGATATTTATGGGAGGAAAGAATAATGAGCTGAAAGCCTTCAGACTGAAATAGGCTTAAAATAGCTGCTCTTTGATTTCCTAGGAAATTTTCCAAGCCACTGGGATAATGCAGCATTCTCACCAGTCACTTTCAGAGCCCTTCACCAAACATGCCCATCAGCTGTGGCCTGAGCCTTCTGCCTGTTCAGGCCCTGCTGAAATGCCTAATGCTCCCCACAGGATGCTCTCACCAGCACTGGGCTCGCTGGGCAGAATCACTTACCCTGCAAGAATGTACAAACCCAACAAATAAAACCAAGGCTGGAGAGGTGAGACCTGGAACAGATCAAGTGAATAGGACTTCCACCCATGGTCCTTAACTTCTAGGGTGAGTAATGAACCTTTAAATTTAAGTCAACTTAATTAAAATAATACCAGGATAGAGAACAATAAGCAGCAATCACTGCATCTGGTACTACACACCAACACAGAGCAAGTGCAGAATGTGCACTCAAGGGGCAGCCTAAAGGTCTTTTAATCAAAGCAGATTGATGTTATATGAAATAATTAAAGGAGGAAAAAAATGCTAAATACAGAACTTTAAATGAAAAACACAGAAGAAAGCAACAACAACTCTCTGTTGCCTCTGAAGCAGTGAGGAATAAAAAATATAATGAACAGATAAGTAAATATAACTCTTTAAGCAAAACAAAAAACAAATGGATCAGAGAAACCTACCAAAATATATTCCTAATACGTTTTAACTTTAACTTTATATTCACCTGAATTTTTTTTCTTAGTTTGGCTCATGTACAGAAATGGTGCAGAAGGATATAGTTCTCTTTGCTTAAACTTGACAGCAAATGGAGGGACTGAACACAACACCAAAAAGCACATTTTTAATTATATTAGTGCACTGAGGTCCTTGAAACAAGCTGAGTAAGAACTTCACATATTTTTTCCTTGGTTTAGATGTGACTAAAGAGGTTATTGGCCCCCACAGCTGCTGGTTGCTGGTCACTTCCCCTTGCAGACCTTGCTACCCTTTCCAGTCTGCTACCTCAGTACTAACAGGAAATTAAAACCACTCAGCAAATTTAAATGCTAAGTTCTGGATTATATTTGCTTCCTTTTAATTTTTCTCTTTTTTTTCTCACTTCACTTTTTTAACTGAAACAGAGTAGAAAGCGACTAATCATGCAGACTGGTGCTGTAGAAACTCCAATAAGAAGCAGGAGCAAGTAGAAATTGCTTTTCAAGCTGATATCACTAAATCCAGAAGACAATTTGTAAGAAAGCTGTTCCTTGTCTCAGTGACAAGCATTAATTTTAAGGTTAGATTTTTCTAACCCATATTCCCATGGAAGTAATATTTTTGCAACAGGAAGTGATAGGAGGAAGATTTGGAAATAGTCTTCAAGATACCAAAAACGTGGATGTATCTTGTAGACACTGGAAGGAGGAAGCAGAGCAGGTGTGTGTGTGTCAAAGACTTGACTGTGAATCAGTGTTAACTGTGAGTTTCTTCACAGCCATAACTAGGATTAATATGGGCATAGATAGTGCATGCAGTGGCAGGAAAATTGACTCAGCAGCCAATAAACACAAGGAGAAAAGAAGGCTCTAGGGAGACTTTCTAGCACCTTCCAGAACCTAAAGAGTGCCTATGAGAAAGAATAGAGAGGGAATTTTGAGAAGGGCATGTAGTGATTGCATAAGAGCTAGTGGCTTCAAACTAAAAGAGAGTAGATTTACATTAAAGAAAAAAAAAATCTTCACTATGAGACTGTGAGGCTGCCCAGAGAATCTGTGGATTCCCCATCCCTGGAAGTGTGCATAGCCTGGGCGGATGAGGCTTTGAGCAGCCCAGTCATGAAAGATGCCAGTCTCAGACCAAATCACTGATCCTGAGAAGCGCTCTGGTCTGCCAGAGACTACTTTTCTGTGTGTCTGAAAAGTATGAGACAAGTTAAAATTTGCTTTAGAAGGAATTCAGAAAAAAAATCTTAATGCAACTACATGGCAACCTTGCCATTGGAAAAAAAAAAAATTGAACAGGACCTGTTTAAATATTCTGTCAGTCTTATTCATACTGAAAAGTAATGCCCTCTTCCAACACTGAGAAGTGACTTGTATCAGTAGTGCTAATAATATCACTGGAAGAAATATCTCTCTGACATTATTCAAACTCCACAATCTGGATTTCTGAGGTGGATTCAGAGATGGTTAGTATGGGAGTAGGGTACATCTTCTGAAAAGTTAAAGAAGCAGAATCTGTACATTATACCTACATTTGTTCTTGGATTTTTTAAATTTATTTTTTAAAAAGCAAAGCAATAATTTTAGTTCAAGTCAATGCAAGCACTAATAGGACAAAATAGTTCAGTTAGACACATCTCAGTCAGCACTGTATTTGAGGAAATACCACAGTAATCACACAGTAAGCTGCAGATGCACTGATAGATTCATGGACAGAGACATGAACTAACACTGAATGGAAGAAGATGCCCTTGCATTAGTACAACTGTGCAAATTCATGATCCTGCTTCTCTGTATTGAGAATTTCTTGAATTTAACATCTTTAACCATTAACAACAAACTTCTATGAAACATAAAATCATAGAAAGGTTTGGGTTGGCAGGGACCTTAAAGATCACCTAATTCCAGCCTTCATACTCTGGGCAGGGAAACCTTTCACTAGACTACATCACGCAAAGCACCATCCACCCTGACCTTGAAGCCTTCCAGGGACAGCATCCACAGCTTTTTTAGAAAACCCATGCCAGTGTCTCACCACCCTAATTCTTTCTAACTAATTTAACCCTTCCTTCTTTCAGCTTAAAGCCATTATCCCTTGTCCTGTCACTGTATGGCCTTGTTAAATGTGCCTCTACTGCTCTGTTGTAACCTTCTTTAGGTACTTGAAGGCTACTCTAATGTCTCCTTGGCACCTCTTCTCCAGATTGAACAGCCCCAATTCTCTCAGCCTGTCTTCATAGGAGAAGTCAGAGCTTCAGCCCTCTGATCATCTTTGTGTCCTCCTCTGGACTTGTTTGAGCAGTTCACATCTCCCTCTCATGCTGGGGTTTCAGAGCTGAAGGTACTGTTCCATATGGGGCTTCATGGGGTAAAGGGTGATTCCAAAGCATAAGTCTGACATGGTTGTATTCTATTAGAGGAGAATTGCAGTTACACAATCAGTGAAGGAAGTTCTAACTCGGGCAAATATATCAATATTTACGGTTTGATCATTAGATCATATTTGTGCCTGGCACAGTGGAAGCTCTGTCCATAGAAGATGACTCCAAGGCATTACAGTAATACAGATAATAGAAATTAGCCATGGATGAGAAAGTACTAATGCAATGGGGTGGATGAATTTCCTGCTGATGTCAAATGCAGTCACGCTGACTTTAATGGGACCAAATGGAAAGACAGAGTGTGATTACAATATGATAGGATTTATAAATTCATTAGAAAGTACAAATACTCTTCCTTGTTTACATTTAGGTTTTCATTTTAATTGTACCCTAATATGTCTTCCTTGGGAAACAAATAGACGTGACAAATTATGCCAGGTAATTTGTTGTAATAGATGCAAAGAACTAGAAGCCTGCTGTGAGCCATCAAACACATTTGGAGGTCAAAGCCATACTGTTTGGTTCTTAGTTCTGGGAAAGAATTTATTCTGGTAATGTTACCTGGATACCAAACTGCACACAGACACTTGGCTTTGCTGTTAATGTGTGAAAAACACTTCTTCAGCAACCACCTGCTCACAAGCAATTGCAGTGGTCTCTCTTACTCTTTTTATGCAGGGAAACTGCTTCTCCTCCTGTTATAGCTGTTGGTAAAGTAAAGCCATATACATTGCTTCCAGGCTTAATTCCTTAAAAAATTATTTTATAAATGTCTCGTTCTCATCTCTTTTTTTTTTTTAATTTAAATTATTCTTTTTCTATGTCCATTGGAGCCTGCACTTTTCTCTTATCCTTTCCTTTTTTGAGATCCTAGAAGTGGACATTCTACCTTTGTGGGCATAACAGGTTCCTCTGTATTAACATTGTGCATTAAAAGTTAAACTCATTAGAGTTTATACAGAGAGATATATGATGGCCTCTAGTGGTTCTTTGTATGTGTGCAGATCCAATCTTCAATGCCCCTCTCATTTTTTGACTATGCATGCAGGAAGAAAAGAATTATTGATGTCCAGTGTTGCCTTTTATGAACAAAAACCTTTTGGCAACAGTAAAGAGAGCTGCGCAATATGTCCAGAACAGAGAAGGTGATCTCCTCCATCAAAATATAACTGGAATGTTTCTAAGCACCACTCACCGTCAATATAATGCAATCACAAATCACCTGAAATGTCCCTTCTCCTTTGGACTGAGCACCAGAGATGAGATCATTCATTCTGAATGAAGGCATCCTTCCTGTATTTGACAGCCAAAATCACGGCGACCTTGCATGCAGAACGGGTTCCCAACTCTGTTTCCAGATGAAGAACTGCAGGATGACTGACTGTTAGCCAACAAATGCGTCAGTCTCATCTTTCTCCTGAGTCACTTCCAGGTCTGTACACAAGTCTGTGCCTGCAAATGCAGATGCGTGGAAGAATCTTGGCTCTCCTAGCCAAGACAGGATATTAGATGCCCACACAGAGTACATCAGTTGTTCTCACTGCAGTCCCTCAAACTGAATGTGCCTGCCTGTCAGCTCTGATTCCCATTCTAATAAATCTGCACCTCTCAGGACCCAACTTTAGCTGGCCAGAGTGAGCAGCTCCCTGATCTGAGTGGCCAAGGAATGAAAACGTTAGGGGTAGCAGCGTACTCCTCTGCATATTGCTGCAAACATTCAGGCCATTTGTCCCATAGGAACCCTTTCACAGGGGTCAGTGCACTTTGGAGGAGCAGGTTTGCTGACACAAGAGGAGAAACAGCATGTTCCATCTCATTTGAACTCTGTTACTCTCTGAAGGATGTGTTGTTCTAGGCCAGGAAATGTTTTGATCTTAAAATGCAGCTATGCCATGTAGACAATTTTCTTCTTAAAAAAAAAATGATGATATGGTATTTATTATTAATTTATCTGAATAAAATATATTTATGCCAGGTTAATCCTTTGAATAGGCAAAATAATGTTACACTACTTTACCCATGTGATTCTTCAAAGGCCTTTTGATCTACTAATGTTGACATCTCTTTAGGTTATAAATGCCATATTTTAGGGATTTGATTACTTTAGTTCAAAAGAAATCTGCATTCCTAATAATTTGGCATCCTCTATTGTTAAAAATTATCCACAAGAGAAAAAAAGAACCACAACAACAAGAAAAAAATGCATTAAGGTTATAAATCTATAAATCTCAAAGCATTTCAGTTCCTTATTCTTGCTTTTTATTCTTCTTTTTTCTTGAAGTTGTTCATTTATTTACTCTTTTTACAAATTGAAACTTTGGTTTTGAGACTTGTTAGATAGAAAGGCATAAGGAAAACAGTTAAGTAATTCTGTAGATACATCAGTCAATGACAATCCTGAATTTCTACTTTCATATAGTTGTGATGTGCTTAAGTAAAGTCTTCAAATGTTTTTTATTTACACAGATGACCAAGTTATGTGCTTAAATATATATCCAAATATCCAAGCATAGGGTATTTAAGGACTGAAAGATTGGAAGACAAATTTATAATGCCATAATTTCTTTATCAAAGAAAGAAAGAGAATCTAGCAAAAAGTCATTTAAGACAAAATAATGATAGGTCTTGAATCTTGACATTGAAATTCTATCAACATAATTAATAAGCAAGAGGTAGATTGTTTGACCTTTGGCTTCCCAAAAATTTAGAGGGCAAAATATAAGATAGTATGGCTGAGGGAAGTCAGACATGAAAAGATGACAGATGAAAGGCTGACAGCCCTCAGAAATTATCTAAACCCCTTCTTTCTACATCATAAGGCATTCTAAAGTAATTTGAATAACACTGAAAAATTGTCAAGAAAATGCATTTCCAGCTGACCTCTGTTAAGTTAGGTCTCAACATTCTCTAGTTATTTCCAAACAAAGTTTTCTGGTTGTAATTTTCTATGTGTGATCATTGCTTCTCATCCACCACACAAGGTCTGTGCCTATGTCTTTTTGTTTATTTGCATTTTTTGAAGGTGCAAATACATTTGCAAAAATAATTCAATTAAAAACAAAGCAAAATGTCCATACAAAAAAATCATACTATGAAAATAACTTCTTTTAGCAAAGAATATCAGCATATGGATAATTTACATGTAGGACCTATTTAGCTACCCACAGCAGTGAACAATAGATAATTTATTCCATATACCAGTTGATGATGACGTTGAAACACTTTCACTTTTGTCTCTAGACTCATCTCATTCCCTGTGGTACAGTGTATTACTTGTTTTGCTGACAACAAACACTCAAACATCTGACATTAGATCACTTTCAATTAAGTGTGTTAGCACCAAAGACTAAAGCTCCAGGGAAGAGGCATTTCGACTTAATGCCAGTTAAGTATAGGCTATTCCTGTACTGCAAAATACAGGTGATTTGAAATGAGTCCTTTAGACTGTCTAGATAGCACAGATCAAAACTGTTGTATGGATATATTTACATTTGACTCTTCCTTATTGTGACACATGGTTTTACTTATTCTTTTCCAAGATCCACGTTTAAAAGCAAAACTTTGAAGCTATCAGTTTCAAGCTTAAAAAACTATGTATCAGCAAAATCTTTTCAAAACTGCCCCTAGCTGAAATGGCTTTTTTATTGCTATAAGCATAGAAAAGATGTCTAGTAAAGATTAAAAGTGGCTAAATGAGCTGTATGTGGGGGAAGAATCACTTAAACAACACTACAACTCATATCTATATTCTTAATATACTGAATGCCTTCTTATACCATATTACTGCACAGACTATTTGAGGGAATTGTGTGCTTTTTTTGTCCTTTCTTGGTCACTATGTGCTCAGCTGAAGAGTTTTAGAGAACTGGACAAGACAGGAAGATGATGATACAGAGCCTAAAAAATTGGCCTGATTCACAGGGTTGCTGAGAGCCTATTGAAGTAATTGGCTCCACAGCCACTTAGCACTGCTGAAAATAAACCATTTTCTCTCGTACTCACTAGAGTGAAATGAAGCATGACCCTAAACACCTGCCATCTACAGCTGGTTGGAAAGTTCAAGAAGCTTAAAAAGAAACGGGAAATAAGATTTTTGCTTTCTCTTCTATTTTCCTATAATTTTTATGTAGTTGCTTCCCTTTGCTTATGAATGGAACCCCTAATTTCAGATCCTTACCTAGGAGAATTTCTCTCACCCAGCACAAACCAAGATGCCAGCTTGCTTTAAAAACTATGTAGGTTCAAAACTATCAAGTCTGGGATGTTGTTTAAAGAGGAGGGTAAATATCTCTCTTATTATCAGGAAGCTGGTACACGGCTGCTCTACTGGTAGCTATTCTTACGATACCAGGAGAGTCTTTTTTCCTTCCATGCTGTACCTTTGCAACTGTTAACAAATGCTGCACTGAAAATCTTGTCCCTAATGAGGTCAGGAGTAAAACTGTTATTGATTCTTAGAGCCAAGGATTCAGTGTCTTTATGTATTTTTCCCTCCATTTAGTGATAGACATGTTTGTGTTTAGAATGGATAATTAAATAGTCATTGTAATATAACCTAATAGTGCTCTTCGGATAACTTTCAAACTTTGTATTTAAAGAACCACACTCTGAAACTAATCTAAATCTGTACTTAATTACTGTTCTGTAGACATATTAGGTTTTTGCCTTTTCAAAGGAAAATTGCCCACAATTTTTCCTTGAGGTAGAAAGCCCAGTGACATTCTGAGTAAAATGGATGCCAATTGAGCCAATATTAATACCATTTGAATGCAATGCAACAATAATTCAAACCCTTTGTGACAAACTACAGGAAAAATCTTGTTGTCATCGCAGGTAATTTCAAAGGCAGAATTGCAGGATAGATTGTGAATTTAAAAAAAATTATTAAAATGAGAAGAAGTTTGCCTAACAAAGTAAAAACATTTCATTGAAGGATAAAGAGCAGTTCAGGTTTTGTGAAGAAACTACAAATTCATAAGTACAACAGTGTCCTGGGCATGCTCAGTTGGACATTGTGGTGGTGAAATAATTTATTTTGTGATTCCATCCACTGTCTGCCCATGTCTTTTCACTATAATTCTGTTTGGGAATGTTTAACCTCCTAACTTCATCAGATGAGATGAAGTACAAAGAAGGTGACTATTGGAACAATTGTAACAGATATTAGGTGAGTTAGGGCAGTTGTTGCAGTCCATAATTTGTAGGATCCCTTATTTTGTGGAAAGTTTACATGGGAATTAGTTCTAGATAGGGATATTTTTGTATAGATGTATGTATGTGGACTCCAGCATGTACACCAAATGCCTTAGCTTTTCTACAATAAATATGATCAAACAATGGCATGAAGTGACCTCACTCACTTTCAAGAAGATATGGTTGACCACTTGTGTCTGGTCGATGGAGATGCTCTAGGTTACTGCTGTGGTTTAATCCCGGCCAGCAGCTAAACCTCACACAACCGGTGCAGTATGGTGAAAATACAGTGATATAGGGGAGAGAATTGGAAGGGGAAGTGGGAGAAAACTCAGATGAAGAGAAAGACAGTTTAAGAGCTAAAGCAAATGTTACTCATCCAAGTAAATCAAACGAGGAGTTCATTTATCATTTCCCAGGGGCAGGCAGGTGTTCAACCATGCCCAGGAGAGCAGGGTTTCATCACATTTAATGGTGAATTGGGAAGACAAATGCCATCACCCTGAATTTCCCCACCCTCACCTACTTCTTCCTCCAGATTTCTATCTGACCATGATCTCATACAGAATATGGACGAGAGTGATGCTTCTATTTTCTATTCTCTTCTGGTGGCAAGATTTTTTGGTGAATCTGTACTTCATTTTGAGGCTGCATGTAATTTCCAATTTGCTACTCAGAGCAAATGAGTGAGACCCAGGGAATACAGGAGACAGTCCTGAAGGTATACAGCAGAAGCTAAAGTAATTAAACCCTAATGAAACACTGAAAGCAGAATAAAATTATGCATTTCAGGGTTTTTTTGAAGGAAATAAAAGCTCCGCTTTTTCAGGTTAATTTTTAAATGAAATATTTGAATGGCTATTGATTTGGAAAATCACAGCAACAAATTAGTCAGGAGTTATTTCTGAGAAAAAAGCTCAAGTTTGACAAAAAAAATGAAAGAAGTAAAATCATAGAATCATAGAATTATATGGTATGTTTAGTTGCAAGGGGCCCATCAGGATCACCAGGTTCAATTCCTGGCACTACACAAGACCATTCAAAGAGTCACACCATGTAAGCATTGTCCAAACTCTGTCAGGCTTGGTGCTGTGACCACTTCCTTGGGGAGGTTGTTCCAATGCTCAAGTACCCTTTGGGAGAAAAATCTTTTCCTAATACCCAACATAAACCTCCCCTGACACAACTTCCTGCTGTTTCCTTGAGTCCACTGAATGATCAAGTATCTGCCTCTTGATACTTGACACTTGATACTTGACAGTTCCCCTCATGAGGATGTTGAAAATGGGAATGAGGTCTCCCCTCAGTCAATAATAGGAAAAGGCATTGAATAGTTATGCAAGATTCCCTCCTTTATTAACTCTTGATTCTACATGATGCACAAAGTATTTAATTATAAATTTTTATAGGTGTTTCCTTTTTATCCTGTGATGTGACCATTTTTTCCTTGAATTTATGTCCCTTATAGCAGTCCTAAATTATATTGTGAAAGGCAACATTAACACTAATGTTACACAAATCTAATAAGCTTTTTTTAAAATTATTTTCTTCATAGTACAATTCAATTTGATAAATATTTTCAAAATTAAAAATCATCGAAACTGCATTTAAAGTTTGCATCTGATATTGCATTTGTGTATGAGAGTTTATGGCTTAACCATGAGCTGTCCCAGACCTTGCAACTCAGATAAGACTGTGATATGCAAAGGAAAACATCCTGCCTACCTAAATCAGTTGCTTGTACAGAGCATCTCCTTGCCACAGATGAACCGAGAGAAATGGACATTTCTAAGAGGGATGCGACACATACGAAAAGAAGATCAGAAAACTAATTCAGAATTGTTGCTGAAGTTTATGGATTTAAATTCTGCATAGCAGCAGTTAGGTAAAGTGACTGTTAATGAGAATTGCAGACTTGCAATCTTAAAGTTCTTAATGAAGATGAGGATGGAGAAGTCAGAGATTTTCAGTAGCTTTTCTCAAAGCACTGAAATCTTTTATGTCAGCTTGTGACTGAATTCCTACATTAGAAAAATCAGGTTCTCTGTTTTGAACATTCTGACCTAATTTATTTTATTAAAGGCTAAATTGCAACAGAAAAATGGTAACAAATTCAGACATATAAATACGATTTCTTTTAAGAAATATGCAATGATAAAAAAATTCAGACATATTTACATTCAGTAATATATCTGGTCTTAAATGCCTGACTATTTCATAGGATTTGAGCAATCATAATTATTTTAACTTGATTTTGCCATTTTATCTTCCTTAGTTTTAGTGGAAAGTAATCATTAGGGAAAGGCTAAGACTTAACAAAATGCTGCATTAGGAATTCTGTGTCCTGAGAAGGATAATAATGTACGTATGTAATTTCAGAAGTCCTTTAGAAAACAGTATGAAATTCCATCTTCTAATACACATTTTGGTAATCTCCAAGAGTTCTTAGAGTTTGTTATGGCTAGTTCTTCTCTTGCTGTGAGACACTGGAATATTATTGGTTAATGATTCAAAACAATCAGCCATTTGCAGAAGTAGTAAGAAGCAGATCCTGCAAGGAGGAATAATGCTTTTTATCATGCCAAAATCCTTCCTTACATAATGGATTCAGGTCTGAAAAGTCCCCATGGGGGAGATATTGTGATGGTTCATGTAGGCTTGAAGATATTCATCCCTTCCTATGAGGCATAACCTATTCAACTGCTCTGACATGAGAGTCAGTTGTGTTTTAGAAGGTGTAACAGCCAATGCAGAGCTCCCCATTCCCAGGGAGGAACCTGTGCTTTCCCACTTAGGCTGAGCATGTATTAACCCACTGAACTTTGTATTTCATTGGCTACCATACCACCATTCTTAATGGATCTTAAGACTGTGGCAACAATTTCAAAAAGCATATATCAAAATTGCAACAACCAACTCTTGTGAAAAATTACAACAGGTAAGAAGCTGTATTTAAATATTATGAAATAAATAATGCTATTTAAAATAAATAATTAATGTTTATGCAAATTGGATTGTAAATCTTAGGGCAAGGGTACTGTCTCCTATCAAGAAACTATGATCACAGAACACAGATTCACAGAATCGTAGAATCATAGAGTGAGTAAGGTTGGAAAGGACCATAGCAAGTTACTTGGTCCATCCACTCTGCTCAAGCAAGGTCGTCCTTGAACATGTTAGACAGCTTTGCATTCAGATGGTTCTTGAATATCTCCAGAGGGAGATTTCACAGCCGCTCTGGGCGACCTGTTTCAGTGTGTGGTTCCCCGCACAATAAAAAGGTTCTTCCTCATATTCAGGATCTTCATGAAAATACAGTTTCCTCTCTGTATGTATCCCTTAGATACTGCTCCCCAAGGTTCGCAAGATTATAAGATCTTTTTGTCTAAAATAAAAATCACCTATGGAGAAGCTTAGGATATATCAGGGCATTTATATGGCTGACAGCTTGCTAACAATTTGGCATTAGTTGTAATGTACAGAAGCATCTAAAACAGCAAAGCAAAGAATCTAGATGTGAGATCTTAATGTATAAGGAATAATAAGTAGCATTGTTACACAAGGAATCCCACTATTTCTAATAGACAAAAGAATTTAGAAGACTTTTATCAGGATAAACGTTTCTCAATTTGACTCAAAGCTTGAAGAAAAACACAACGGGGGCAGATGTTTTGTTACATTTCTTTTTTGAGGAGGGGAAGGATAAAACAGTAACCAAACAAAATTAATTATTCTCCTAATTGCTGCTGTGAGCTCAAAGCTACAGCCACTTCCCACTTCTGTTTAGTTTTATTTGATGATTTGAGGAAAATATTCTGAGCTTGACTCTGGAAAATTAGACAAGAAAATGAATGTGAGATGTCATAGATCAGGAAACATTCAGAAAATGTGAGGGTGGCAGAAATACAGAAATAGGAGAAGCACCACTCCTAATGAAAAAGGATAATTCACTTGGTTAATTGGATTTTTTTTGTATGTTTGTAATAGGTTTGGTTTTTTTTTTCCCTGCAGATAACATATTTCACTTCAAGTTTTTGATATATTTTACAAATGCTAATGAGCTTTGGAGCTCCAGCCTCCTGATGTTAAGTGGATAATATTAGTCACATATCACAGAGGAGCAAACTCGTGCTAAGCCCTTGTAAAAGCAGTGAATTTTGCCCTGTGTGATTCTGGAAAGTCAATGTGTCGCCACACTAACGTGGGAATGCAGTGCTGAACAGATTAGTGATGGGCTGTGTATAAACTTGCTGTGATCGCTCCTCTGTGCACAAATGCATTGTACATGTAAATCAAGCCTGAGTGCTACTCAGCATGTATATTGTAAAGGATATTAAGAAACAAGGCACATACAAAGAAGATAGAAGGAAACAAGCAATGCACAGGTAGCGGGATCTGTCTGAATAGAGCTGATTACACTCTCAAATTTTGGTTGTATTTCAGCCAATCAGCCAGAATGCAAATGTGAGTACTTGCAGAAAAAAAAAGGAAAAATACATGTCAGCAGGGGAAAATTACCTAAGAAGAGCTTGGAGCAGATCACAAATTAATAGTCTGTCTTTTGCTCCCATCCCAAGCCAATAAAACTGCTCACTGTCCTCTACATTCAGTTTGAAGCCAAAATTCATCCCTGAGGGAAGCAGCAAAGCAGAAGTGGCAACAATGATCCTTGTCATTTATCCCTTTCTTAAAATGGAATCCTTCTCACAGTTGTTCAGAAATCTCTCTTCCTTATGAGGTTCACTTCCTTGCTTTTAGGAGAGAAAAAAAAGGAAAACAGACAAAAAAGCATAAGTCCTATTTAACCTTCTGTGAGAAAAAAAAGTGCTTCAGGAGATATTTTTTCCTCTCTTCATTTCTTACTTAACCTATAAACAATATGCCATCACTGAGATGAATAAAAGGGTCATTTTATAAGGGCAGTGATGCCTTGATGAAAATGTGTTTTGCCACTTGTTTTATTAATAACATTTCCAGCTTTCCAACAATCTCTGGGACCTTTTCAGAAATCTGAAATCATCACCCATTACTTAAAGCAGGAAAAAACTGAATTCCATTCTAAATGTTTTTCTTCTGAACAAAAATTTTATTTCATCTTAAAAAAAAAGTTTAAAAAATGGAGATTTTTTTGTAATTGCTGAGTAAAATCTGTTTTGAGATACACCTGAAAGCATACACATTTGGTTGGAGACCATTTACAAAGTGAACTGCATTGTCATATTTTCAAGGCTTAGTTTTAATACTTTTATGTGTTAGAGAGCTAAATGACACAGTAACAAGGTACAAAAAAGAGCTTTTCTTGTATAACCAGATCTTAAATAGGATGGGACAGGTCTTTATCAGTCTTTTTAGTAAGGCTAAATTAGTAGGAAGGCACTAATATCCATAAGATGGGAAGATATTCTTCACTAAGAAATTTTGACTGGAGGGAAAGGTAATCTGTAACTAATACTTGAAATGGCATTTCTAGTTTATTGGAAATTATTGTAAGATTAAGAAACATTGAGGAATGTAGCTGCACCTATTCTCCTGTACTGGCAAATAGAAAATAGATACTGCCTCCCATGAAAAGCCCCCAAATTTGGTGATATCCTTAAAAACCACAGTTCATGAATAAGGCACAAATCTGAAGCCATCTTCTGGTTCACACTTGACAGATAATTTTTAAATTTTATTCCATGATTGTTTCATACAAAATACATTTAAGTTCTTGCTTCACAGAAAGATCTCGCAGACCATCCTGGATGGAGTTACCAATCATTTAGAAAGTAACTGAATAACCACTTGAGTGTCCTAAGGGTCCCTCATCGCAGACATTTGATAGACATGTTTCATGGAAACAAATGTTGATAAAAATCAGATAAAAATTTCAGACTGGAAAATGAGCCAAAATCTCAACAAATCTATTGGTTTAAACAGTTTGGAGCCTTCACTTTAGAAACTGGATCACTGACACTGTCAGTGGCTGCAGTAAAACATAACCTACAAAATTCACCTCATTTGGATCCCTCTCTGTACAGTACCACTACTGCATTTTTCAGCTCCTTGAGATCTTGGAGATCACAGGGTCAGGGCAAGCAGGCTCCAGCACAGCATCTGTGCTCTCTCTCCAACAACCCCTCTCACCAGTAGGCTGGGGGTGGGCAAAGACGTGAGAGGGGACACAGCCAACACAGCTGACCCCAGCTGACCAAAGGGGATATTCCACACCATAAGCCACCTGCCCAGCAACAAGGAGAAAGGAGGATGCAGGTGGGGGGAACAGGGGTGTCAGCAGGGCATTTTGTATGTTTATCTTTGTCTTCCAGAGCAACCACTAGGCATGCTGAAACCCTGCTTCCTGGGAAGTGACAAGACATTCCCTGTAGATGGGAAGTAGAGAATAAAAATATTTTGTTTTCCTTTGTTTTCATGTCTTCAAACTTTGCTTTTCCTTTATTAAACTGTCTTATCATCTCCTATGACTTTTTTTCCATCTTATTTTCTCCCTGCCTTTTCCCTGTGAGGAGTTACAGAGGGGCTCAGTGGGCAATGGGTGTCCAGCCAAGGTGAACCCCTTACAAAGAAATTTTAAACTTTTTCACTATCAATCTTATTTCTCCTGTCACTCCTTAACTCTGTCAATTCCTTCTGCACTTTTTCACTTACTATTGTTTAGCAGAAGAAATTTGCATGTAGTAGCTGTGGAACAAAAACATAGAAATGTAGAAGAAACTTCCTGCAGGCCTATCTCATCAGTATCAGTAACTGAGCTTTCTTTAATGTCATTATTATATATTGGATAGATGGGCAGATGTAAAAGCTATTTCACTCTTGATCAGAGACAATGGGATTCTCCTAGGAAAACATATTAACTCAATGTCAAAACTGGTCTTAGAAAACTAGAATGGCTGTATGGTGCTCCAACTGACTAATTAGACTTCCTATTGAAGTCCTCTTATTTAGGTAGAGAGCTTCAAGGTCAGACACTATGTACTGAGAATACACCAGAGGTCTATTTAGTTACTGAGGCAGATGAAAAATTATACAACAGCTTTGTGTACAGGGCAGTGAAAGAATTGTGTTCTATGCGTGCAGATGCACTACTGCATACACTGGTTGAAATTATTTTATTGTGTATTCAAAGACGGAATAACTTTGTTTGAGCTCTGTGTCCAGAGACAATTACATGACAAGCATTGTTTCAGCATAACTATAGAAATTAATTCCTTGATATTAATACTTGTTTGATAATAACTAAGTGCATAGAATTCTCTCAGAGCTTTATAACTCTTTGATTTTTTGAAATTATTATTTTAGGATTAAAAAATTCACATTAGCAATATAAATTCACTGCAAATTAAAGGCAGCAATAGCAGACTGGCAGTTCCCAAAAGCTGGGAGATTGGCATCTACAGATCAGATATCTGCAGTGATATTGCATCGATCAGAGTTAGGGACTTGTTAAAGTCCTTTATCAAAATGCAGAAGTGAGCCTCAAAAAACTGTTGATAAAAAGTGTGTATTGAAAAAAGACCTTTGAAAGCATAGTTAGTTATAAAGAAAAGAGAGAAAGGCATATTGAGCTAGGCTAATTAAAATAACCTCTTTAAAACAGCCAGACTTGAAGCTCAACACAAAGAAAGGCTGAGCATTACAAAAGAAGAAGTTATGGCTTGAAAACCCTTAATCTGGAAAAAATTTTAGTACTTTAGGAGGCATTTCTTCTTATCTCAGAAGACATTTATAGGTAAGATAATTTCGTTGTTTCTTCTGATTTTTTTGAGCAAAGAAGTAACACATATTTTGGAGTTGAATTTAAATATGGATATAAAAATAATGAAAGTTCTGGAAGAATTCTGCATAATATTCTCATATCTGACTTTTTGAAATAATGTAAAACAAAGGAGTTACCAAAGGAAATAGCCATAAGTAGCTCCTGAATTGTTCCTCTGAGACCATAGATGATTTCAGTCTCTTCAGGTGTAAGCTTTTTACAGTGCAGTACTGTCTTCATTAGAATAAAATGTTGGAGACTAATCAACCCTTTAACAAAAAAAATTCATTATAAAAACAGTGAGCAGGAGAGAAATCTTTACAAATTAAAATAGCCAATAGATCTACTTTTTAACAATAGACTTACTGTTTAATAATTTGAACAAATGATTAATTGATAGAACAAGAGCATCTCTTGGTGGTCTGCCTTTTCATGTTGAACTGAAAAGACAATTTACCAAAATGAAGTCTTAGGATGCTAAGAAGCTTAGGAATGTAAAATAAACATGAAAGTATTCAGAAGCTGATCAGATAAACTATTGCTCCTTTTGGGCAAACATCTGAAAGCAGAAAATAAAAAACATCTGTAAATTATATATCCTGGTATTTCTTTGACATACTGTTGCCCTGACTCTGATCTCAATGACCCTTTGCAAGTCTGGAGAGCATATAGGCAATTAGCAAGTTACAATGTGAGTTTATTCAGATTTAATACAGCAGGATTTTATTCAAATTTCAAACTACTAGACAAGTTACAATAGTATCTATGACACCTTTCAATCTAAATTTTTCTGTCAGAAAAGACTACAAAGCTTTTTGCATGAACCAAGGAAGATCTCCAGAGCCCAGATGAATTTTAGTTCTTCTCTGTCTTAATTTTCTATCATTAGCCTAGTGCCAAAGAAGAATGTATTGTCAAAGACATAAAATTTTTAATTATATAAACAAGAGAAATCACCAGGTAAGCATATGTAAACATATATCTCAATGTGCAAACTCTTTACTCATAAGCAGGACAAAAAAATTACTGATATGCCTTATAGGTAGATACAAGAGAACTAGATTGGCCTCATCTGACATATTTTAAGGCAGCAATCCAAAACACTTACCTGCTCTTCAGTGGCACTGGCTAGAAGACAAAAGATTGCATTGCACAGATGGGTAGAATATGAGTTCATGTGAGATCAGGGGAGAATAAAATCTCTCTCAATAATTTAGGGTCATTTCAATCTACAGGTTTTTTTAATTTACTTCCTGAACAAAGCTGCCTGTCACTAACATGAATCTGAGCAGAGAAAGTTGAAACAGACTGAATGGGGACCTAACTCAGCACTTTGCTGTCAGTTGCAAAATTAACTTTAGTTGATCATCAGAAGCAGGAGTTACCTCTGGTTCATAGTGCAAGCTTCCATCCCCGAGCTAAAGCTCTAGCAAGTCCTTGAGGAATAAGTGACACCTTTACAAAGAGAGAGAGTGCTGAGTACAAACCTCTACAAACCTTTCCCTAGCCCTCAGGACTCTGGCATTGCTCCCACTGTCACAGCTCTTGCCAAGAATTTTTTTAGCTAGTAATGGCCCTGGAAAGTACATATGCTGAGTGATTTGCACAACCAGCTCCGAAACTAGTCTGTGCAGCTGTGTGTTTCTTGTTACCTTCAACTTTCCAGGAGAATCACATCAGGTTGGAGAGTGATTCAAGAAATTTCCAATAACCTAACTTTGAGATTTCCATTCAGTCAATCCAGATGTCAGGAAAATCAAACAATAAAAAAAAAATTAATTTAAAAAATAAATCAATAAAACATGAAAAATTGCCATGAAAGCTTGTTGGATTGTATATAAAAAATATTTTAAAAAAATATTTATTTAATATCATATTCATACTGAGATTAAGTCTATTAGGCATTTCTTTCCAACTTTCAGCATACAAGTTCATTAGCATACATATTAAGGGCCTTTGTGCTTTTTCTTTCATATTCCACATCTGCAATCAGATTTTGTAGAAGAAAATAAAGGAGACATGCTGGATTTTATGCTTCCACATAATGTCTGTTCAGGGGTTCGCAACTGCTTAAACTCTCTCCTCCTTTTTCCTGCCTTCCAGAACTGATTTATTCTTAAGGAGACAGATTCAATCTTCGTCACCTGAACTTCATCCCTCTGCAGTGAAACTGCTAATGTTATTTAAACAGTTCAGTTGTTTCCTCTGCTTGACTAAACTACTAATAGCTTGTTAAATAACTGAGCTAAAGGCAAAAGGTACATTTCACAGTGAAGCTTTCCTAGAGACTTTCTGAGAGGATATTGACTTTGCTTTAATTGTCCATGACAAGCTAACTTTTAAGTTCCCAGCCCAGAAGTCAACTCTATACAAGGGCACTATAGGTTTGAACAAGAAGTAGCTTCTTGTGGAAGTGCCAAACTCATTTGCAAAGAAATTGAAAGGACCAAAATACTAAGCCCACCTGGGAAGAATGCGAATCAGTGTCTTGAACCTATGTGCGGAAGAGACTTCTTCAGTAGTGATGAAGGTAGGCCGGGAAGGTGCTGAGGCTTTCTGTTTGTGAGACAGTAGCTAGAAAATGGACTTGTAAAAATTGAAAAAATTTAAAAAGACAGGTACTGTGGGACCTAAGGCCTGCCCAGATCCTTCTGTGAGGCCTTCCTACCCTTCAGCAGATTGACACTCCTGACCAATTTGGTAGCATGTGCAAAATGAGGGTGTACTTGATTCCCTCATTCAGATTATTGATAAAGATATTAACAGAACAGGCCCAAATACTGAGCCCTGAAGAACCACTTGTGAACAATATCCCACTTGTGACTGGATGACAGGTAGATGTGGCACCATTCACCACCTCTCTCTGGGCCAGGCCGGCCAGCCTTATGCTGTCTGGCCCTCATGCCCTGGTTGTCCTGCACCTGCTGCATGATGGTACTCAAAATATTGTATTCCAGCACTTTTCCTAGAACCAAGGCTGACAGGCCTGGAGTTTCCCAGATCCTCCTTCCAGCCCTACTTGTATATGGGTGTCCTATTTCCAACCTCCAGTGAAGTGGGACCACACCAGCGAGGTGTGGCTGTTGCTAAATTATGTAGATTGTCTTGGCAAGCTCTTCCACCATCTCATTCAATAGCTTTGGGTGGATTCCCTCTGGCTCCACAGACTTGTCTCTGTGTGTGTGGTGTAGTAGGGTCGCGGATCATTTCTCTCTGGATTATGGGAGGTTTCATTCTGCTTGCCTTCCCTGCATTCCATCTCAAGTTGCTGGGTACCTGGAGAACAAGGGGTCTGATTATTTAAGACTGAAGCAAAGAAGACATTAAGTACCTTATTATTTTCCTCATCCATTTTTACTATATTTTCCCCAATATTATATAAAGAATGGGGATTCTCCCTAGCGCCCTTTTTGTTGTTTATATGTTTATAGAAGTATTTTTTTATTGTCTTTCAGCAGTAGACAGATTAATTTCTAGCTGGGCTTTCCTCTAACGATCTCTCTTCAATCCCTCACAATATCAATCACAACGTCTCCTGAGCTGCCTGCCCCTTCTTTGAAAGGTAATACACTTCCCTTTTTTTTCCCAAGTTCAAGCCAAAGATCTCTGCTCAGCCAGGCTGAACTTCTTATCTTCCAGAACATCTTTTGGCAATGGGGATGGCCTGCTCCTGAGCCTTTAGAATTTCCTTGTTGAAGAAAGCCCAGCCTTCCTGCAATCCTTTTCCCTTGAGGACTGCCTCACAAGGTACTTTCTCATGAGTCTGCTCTTCTGACTACAGTCCAGCTATCAAAGTGGCAGACAGGCAGAGACCTCTTTCCTGCTGTGTGGTAGACTTCTCATACTTGAGCTATCACACATCAAGGGTTGTACACACTATCTTTACAATAGGTACATGCGGGCCAGACACACACAATTTCAACAGCAATTGAGAGCAGACTCAGTCCCTTGCTATGTAGGTGTAAAATGGTGAGTACAAAGAAGGCTTACAGGTTGGTCTGGACAGAAAGTTGTGAATTATTTACATGATTAAAACTGCGTATTTGCAAAAAGAATATAAATTGCCCAAAATGCTTAAAACCAAAACTCATTCATTTCATTTAGCTAAGCAGAATGACAATTAGGAAAGGAAAAGAAAAGGAAAATTTTGTCCAACACAGATAATACACAAAGAATATTAAAGAAAAAGAAGGGGCTCAGTCCTCCTCCAGAGCACACAGTGTTGTTTTGTGACAAGATTTGCCGCAGAAGCATCATCAAAGCAAGCTTTTCGTTACACTGAATGTAAACCAGAGTTATGCCCAGTGTCTACAATGTGATAAAGACAAAATCATTCCTCCCTCTTGCACAAGTCATGGGACCATTTCTAAGACACTGTGCATCTGCTTGTGCCATCTTCACTGTGGAAGGAAGCCCAGTCCTCTGTTGAAATGCACAAACTGAAGAGTTAAAGTACTCAAGATGGTTTGGATATTGAACACTCACATTCTTTCTCTTTAAATCACTTCCAATGAGAATGTCGTCTACTCACCAGAACAGTTGTAACTTTTCAGCTCCATTACACGCTTATTGTTTTGATGTGCCCTCCCATCAATCATGCCTTTGTACCTGCTTTTCAAGACAAGCAGGATTACCTGTTTACACATCATCATCTGGGTGCCCATTATCTGCTCAAATGAGCCTGTATCCAGGGTTTGACACTGTGCTCCTTTTACTGCCAACACCAATGGCATTACCTCTCTTCTCATTGAATGTGCTTCATCTGCTCACACCTCTCACTTCTACAATAGATATGGGACAGATCTACCACAAATTAGCCAGGGCCAGTTACTCAAAAATTATTACATGTAGTCGCAGGTCCAACGCAGCACACTGGGGGATGTGTTTATATTCTCCACACATTTCCTAAGTCAGTCTTAGCACAGGGCATCTGCTGCTTGCAGGAACAAAGTGTTCATTTATACTAAGTGTAACAGTTGACTTAGCTCTGTGCTCCCATTACCACAACTTTATTTTCTGGAAGCTTACTAACCTAATTGTAATTTATAGACCAAATGTTTCAACTTAACACAAATAACATTTCTTTGTTTATCTCTGATAAAATACAAAGTTAATTTAGACTGCTGAGTAATAAGGTATCTCCAATATCAGCATATTTCTAGTTCATTTACTTACACATAGTATGCTTTTTAGAGTTAAATTTTCTCCTGTTTGCTTTTTCTACAAGGTAAAAATCTCAGCATGATAACTACATTGTGTTCATGCTGCAACATCAAAGCTAAATGCTTTTGGGCTAGACACTCAGAAATGACAAATGTAATTAAAGCTTTGTTTTAAAATACTTCTCAGAGCTTATTGGTAGCAAGAAGTACTTCTCCTGAAGTCTCAGTGTTCCGACAGCTTTGCTTAGTGAAATCAGATTAGTTTCCTCTTACCAAGTGCAAAAATTAAGATTTCCACTACTGTGGGAGTTGTAACAACCTAGTAAATATAATTCTGGTCACCAAAGCAAACTATTTTCAGACAATATATAACCTAACAACTTAGTGTCACAAAAAAAGACGTTTGAGTTGCATTTACAATATTTCACTTTCTGTGGTACATATCCATTCTTACTATAATTTTGAAGCTTTGCATGTTGCAATTTCATATTGTATACCTTTGATAAAGGAACTGATCTGGGGGGGAAAATGTGCAATATACTGTACATACTTAGGCTGCAGCAAAATCCTTGAAAAGTGCCACATGAAAAGTTCCTAATGAATATGAATGGACAGAATGAAAGAAGACACAAAAATAAATAAAGAAGGTTTTGCAACAACCGTGTTTTAAAGCAGGAGTTATTGAACAAAGAGTACCAGTGCAGAAATTATCTTGCCACTTAATGAGTATTTTTGTTATTGACCTTTGCCACCAAAGGTAGGACTATGCTAATGAATATTGTCACTGAAGAAAATTTGAGAGGCATTATCAATAGTAAAGATCAAGATCAACACAGAGGAAGCAATGGATGACCTTGAGAACTTGAGTCTATAATTTGAATGACATTCTGCAATAGAAAAAGAAAGAAAAACAAGGTACTAAGCCCAAGGACTCCTGCTGTAAAATCAGTTTGAAATACAAAAGAAGGACAAAATACAGAGAATACAGCAGAGAAGGAGAGTGGCTTTGCCACAAATGAACCCACAATTATCAGGCCAACAGATATTCCATGAATTTTGGAGTAAACAGACTGGTTTAGTGGAGCCATAAATGTTGTCTACAAAATAACAGACTAACAGAAAAAAAACCCACAACCTCCAGAAGAGAAGGATGTCTTGCAAAGGACAATTTTGTAACATCCCATTTGGTTGAATATTTAAAAGTTTTAGCTTTAAGAAAATTATGGAACAACCCTCTTAAGGATTAGGAGAAGGAAAATAAAAATTATCCAAAAGTGCCAGGGCAAATTTACATGTGTGGTCATCTTTTGTATATCCTTGACATGGCAGAAAACTACATCCAGTGACCATAGTCTCTGTGTCAGAAGCTGTTGAGATGAGAACAAAATCTCATCTGCTCTTCCTTTCAATATATTCTTGCTCGGTCTTCTTCCTAAGAAACCATTAGTCATTGAAAAATATCTTCACAGATACAGCTTGTGATAACAGTCATAACTAAAGAAAAATAAAATGAATAGACATATTTTTATACTTGTGATTTTTAGTTTTAGCTCTCCAGAGCAAAGAAGACATGTTCTGTGTGGTAAGGGCAAACATTTGGGTTATCGAAGCACCAACTATTCAATTTTATTTTGACAAATAATTTAAATCTTCAACCCAGAGAAACTCCTACATATAAGCGTTCACAAAAAAATGAGATTTTTTCCATCATATAAAGGGGACTTTGAATGGCTTTGCAGGCCATTTAAAGCCTTCATCCCGTGAACTAGAAGGCATTTATGACTTTGTGATATAATGTCCTCAGGAGTTCGTTGACATTTACAAGATGTGAATTTCTGTCAGGCAAACATAAGTTACTTCATAAAGGATGGTCCAATTTATAGTTATTAGTTTATTCTCAATGGAGATGTAAGAATTCCTTTAAATAGTAGTCACTGTAATTTGAAATCTCAGTATAAACTTACTCAAAAAAATAGAAAAAGCTATTCAGAGAATAGCTCAAAAGAGTTTCTCTTTTGAAATGAAAAAGTGCAAATCAGACAGAAATTGTTTGCTCTGACTGGTGAAATCAAAATATGAAAGAAGAGCAGTGGGTAAAGGAGAAAAAGGAGAGGTTAACAACTCTACATGTCATCTCTGGATGCCCTTTGAAGGAGTAGAGTTCTGCAGAGTCATTTCCACTCAGAAATCTGTGAGTAGTATGGAAGAATAAAAAAATAAACCTGACTTGAAAAAATTTGAATAAATATCAAACCTCAACAGTAAAGGAAGTATCATGGTCCTGTTATCATGGTCCTGTTATTCTTTAGAAAGGACGGCCAGAAATGATCTAAGAATATTTTCTCCTGAGCCTTGGAGACCTTTTTGTTTGATATGAATCCCTCTACATCTGACAAAGACCCTCTTTACAGAATGGAATACAGGATATTTTTTTCATTCTACCCATTATTCCTTAGAATGAAGCTGCCACAGACTTCTACTTCTGAAGGAACTGTTTACTTTCTTAGGACAAGAGAAATAACCAAATTTAATTTCTTTCTTTGAACGGTAATAGATGTTCAAGAAAAGGCATGATAAAGCCTTGCAAAATTAGGCAGTGCAGGAGTAATAGAGAGTCATTGAGAACTTGGAATCAGATCTTTTGTGAAGGTACAGTGGTTCATATGACATATGGCCAAATCTGACAGTGAGTTTCCAAATATCTTCCTGCTCTTAGTTCCTCTGTCAAGAATGACACTTTATCTGAACTCACATGTAGCTCACTGATTCCCTGTTAATTTCCATTGTTCCTTTGCTAATCCTAGAATTCAAATTTTGCAATTCCCTTGTTTCCTGCCCTTTTTCTGTTCATTGAATACTTCGCTCAGAACCTCTCAGTCCTGAAAGTGAATATGAATATATTCTGCACCAGAAAAGGAGAATGGCAGAAAGAAGAATTTTGTTTGACTGACACACCTATAAATCTTGTCAGTTTTCTCCCTACAGTGCCACACAACATCTCTGCTTTCTTCCCATGCCCCCTGACCTTGCTTTCACTGGACAAACACCTTCCATTTTTATCTTATTTCCAAGAGAAATGCTACATGCGTACATGTCTTCACATAATCTTTGTTGTCATAATTTGGTTTTGTTGCCAGGTCTCTGGGAAACGTAAGAGACATTTAAATATTGTGCTTAGGAACATTCTCTTATGGTGGATATGGAAGTGTTGGGTTAATGGACTATGTGATCTTAAAGGACTTCTCCAAACAAAACAATTCTGTGATTCAACAATTCTAAGATAATAATTGCAGCTGTCAGTCACAGATCTTGATAAAGCAGAAAGAACAGATGGAATTTTTGAATCATGTTCATTAATGAATAAGGAAGACTCACACAGCTACAGGCTAGTCAGTCCTACTTCTCTGCACAGTAAGATCATGGAGTAGATCCCCCTGAAAACTAAGCTAAGGTACAGTGAAAATAAAATGGTTGGTGACAGCCAACAAGACTTCACTAAGAGCAAATCATGCCTAACAAATTTGGAGGCCTTCTTGTGGGGTTACAGCACTGATGGGTAAAGGAAGAGCAAATGACATAATTACTCAAGCTACAGTTCAGTACCATGGTCATCACTCAATATAATGAAAATTACTCCTTTCTCTGCAACAGGGAATGGGTAGTTGCTAAGAGGCTACAAGTGTGGCTGGCAGCTGCCATGGTGGTGTTTGGGAGACACAGAATGCCCATAGTAAATAATCTCAGTAATCCTGCACTGACAATGAAAACTGAAAGGTCTCTGAGGCAAAGTTTACTGACAAAACAAGCTTACGGTCTGGGGGAGAAAAAAGTGCTTATTGAACAGTCAGTTTAAAAATCTGAAACTCAAAATACTTGACTAATAACAATACATTTTCCTCTTTTTAAACAGCCCAGAAAAGACCCAGTTTTCTTGAGTCAGTGGATAGTGGTTTGTGGTTGCGCTTTTCCCCCACCAGAATTACTTTTCACTGAGGTGGTGATGATTTCAGCAGAGTTGCAGGGTTGGTTTTTCTTGTGGCCCATAAATTCTGCATTCTGTGCGTCCATTAGCAGTAATAAATCCCTCTCCCCCAGGTTTCTAAGTGTTTGGACAATAGTGCCACCTTCATCTTGTCTCAAGTTCCCACCACAGTGGCTTAGCACAGTCCGAGTTCCAGGCATCCACAGAGGTATATTGGGTGGGGGAGGCGGAGGCATCAGTGCTCACAGATGCCCTCTGTCCCGTAACTTGGGGTGACCTTTCTTTGACTGTGATATGCGTTTGAGCAGTTGCTTCCCTGCACAGTTTGCCGGTGGGAATTTTTGTCTGGATCATTACCAGGATGTGCCAGCCAGACCTCACCTCTACCACTCCTGGAGTTAACACTGTCCTGTCCCTTCATTGTGTGCTTTTCTCATGGCAAAGTCCTTCTGTGGCCTAAACAGTGTTTGAGATATGCTGCTGTGCTCTCTAAGTCCTTACAACAGGCCAAAGGGTAATTAATGTTCCAGACACTGGTCCTGGATCCTGAAATTTTCCATGAGTAAGGGTTGGTTCAAGTTCAGTCTTTCTGCAGAAGGTTCCAGCTAGAAAAAAAATCCATTTTTTCCAAGGGAAAAGATATTGCCTCTGACCAAGTTATAAAACCAAAACCAGATTTTTCTCTGAGCAGCCTAGAATCTCTGTTTTGGTTTAGGGTCCATTCTAAATTTTGATCAGTGCTGTCCTTATTGTACATCAGAATAGTAGTCTTTGGTCTGACAAAATGGACTTGAGAAAAAGGAAGGGAAAGAAAGATATTCCATGTAAAAGGAAACGGAGAGCCTCTGAGAGGGTTATGGGAAACTCTGCATTTTCTGGGTTTCAAAATTGGTGACCAAGGATCTGATTTGCAGAGATAGTAATCCTTCACAGCTGGATTGAAAGATGTTGGGAGCTGGTTTTGACCATAGTGGATATTGTGTAGAGGTAGGTACCCTATTGTGGAGAAAAAAAATTTAGGAAAATATCTCAGAGCCTCTAATCATTCAACATAAATTAGTGAAAACTTGGTGTTTGCTTATTTTATGCAGCAGTTAACAGTCAACTGTTCAACTGTGACACTGGGAAATAATATCCCTCCATGAAGGTACTATGGAAAAAAATTAATTAATATTTTGAAATCCATGGGTACCATTGTAATGGGTGCAGTAGCCAAAACGATGAAACAATTAATATATCATATTCACAGAAGGTTTTGGCTGAAGCAGGGGTCTTTTGGTTAAGGGGATTGATCATGAAAACCCATGCACAATCTTAGTTCTATTATTTTCCAGCTTTCATGTTCTAGGCTTCATAGTCTTGAAAAAAATTCTCTTCTGTTCTTGGATTTTTTTCTGCAATAAATAGAGAAAGAGGCAGAAGTTAAAATGTACATTGTTTAACTAAAAGTAGTCTCTGTGTCCCTTCCCCTTTGTCTCTGGAGGGATGTCCCTAATGCTTATGTAAAGCTAATAAAAGGAGAGAATCCTTGGATCCTTTATTATTCACTGCAGAAAACACAATTACATATTTATACGGCACAAAATATAAATTATTTACCTGATGGACCACAGAGGCCTCTGAAGAAAAATGTTATCTAACTAATACACTTTGAACATATACATGGGTAAAAAAGAATCAAAAATCATACAGAATATTTATCCAAGGCTTGCAAATTAATTGACTAACACTTCAGAATAAACATATAGAAACTTTTGATTTTTCTTAAATAAAGCCAAACTAATTAGGTTTTCTTAGATATAGGGCAACATTCCAAATACTCATTGACAATGTGGCTTAAAATTTGCTTGAAATTTTTCCAGGTTATTTTTTTCCCCACTAATAACTAACAGTTTCAACCAGTTTCAATACTGTCTTAGGAAGAAAATGTGTGATTACATCTAACAAAGTTTTAAAACTAATTCAGGTGTGAACCTGAATCCAGGTTTTATGATATAAAGAAAATTCTTCTCCAAAAGGATTGCCAAGCATTGGAATAGATTGCTCAGGGAAGTTGTTGAGTCAAGATCCCTGGAAGTATTTTTAACACATGTAGATGTTGCACTTGGGAACATAGTTTAATGGTGGACTTGGCAATACTGGGTTAAAGGTTGGACTTCATGATCTTTTCTAACCTTGATGATTCTGTGATTTTAAGACATTAAACAGACCTTAGATTCAGTCTATAGCATTTATGTAGCTGGATAAAAGTGAAAAGTTCAGTTTATTACATAATTAAGGTTTATTGGTAGTACATAATAATTTTTGAAAATTTGGACTATTAAAGCACTACTTGTTAATTCAATAATCATGTAATATTTTTTTAAAAGCTTCCCAAACCAGAAGAGAAACTTCATTTTTGTGTAAGCATTTTTAATGGTGCAAACAAGAAAGCAACAAAAGGAGAAGGTATAATAGATTAGGGACTGCCAGGAAAAGTTCAGAATCTGGTTTTCTTTTATCCATAGTGTTTTTACAAGGTTACTCCTTGAAACTTAACCATGTCTGAGCTTAATTTTTCAAATAAATAAAATTCATTACCGAGGAAGTAAAGAAGTAAATAAAGGTAACAGGGGCAATTATAACTTAGGAAAAACAAAAGAAAAGATTACATGAAGGAAGTAATATAATTCCAGGGCTCAGGGTCTGAAATATTTTTTTTCGTTCAATAAGTCTCATATTTGTAATATATCCTATAAAATACCATTGTGGACACAAAGAACAGAGCTGCAAAACTTCAAGAAAATTATCCTCAGAATGGCTAAATTGGAGAAGATAGGAAAGTTACAACAGAAAATACTATCTATATATTAGAAAAATTAGTTCTCATCATAAAATGAAGCCAGGATCAACCTTTTGGTAAAATTTTTTTGAATTACAGCAGATAAAAATGTCCAGTTTCAGAGGGAACATTCAGTAAGATTTGAAAATTCAAGTACTCTCCAGATAGTCTCTCTAATAGTTTTTGCAATCCACAGTCTTCATCTGCTTCTGGAAACTCTTGTTTTAATCACATTATATATATTAAAAAAAACAAAGCAAAGCAAAACAAGCAAACAAAAAGTCCTCAAAACAATCAAGCAAACAAAAAAAAAGCCTACCAAAACAAAACAACAACAACAAAAAAAACCCCTAGAGTGACCAAAAAAACCCCCACCCATTCTGCAAAGGGAGAAAATTCTAAAAATGGCACCTCCACTAAAATGAAATAACATCAGAATAAAAGACCACAGAAACACCTTGATGTTGTTACCTGTTGAGAAATCCTCCCTACTGGCACTGCTTCATTCCCTCAACTGCTACTTCTCTCTTGACTTACCACAGGCAAGCCACTTCCATCCTTGCCACTTCAGCTTCCCCATCAGTAAATCAGGACTGGCACCTCATCTATTTTGTAAAGTGCTCTACCTTCTAATGGCAGAATTCTCGGCTTGTAGCTCAGTGTTATGATAAATATGAGATTTTTGGCATGCAAAAATGATTATGCTTTTAATGGAATTACGAAATATAATTAACCCTCAAGCTTGGTAATATGTGATAAAAGTAATCAAAATGTGCAACAAATTATCTGTTTTACTGTGTTTTATATCATAATTATGTGTTCCTAAACTATGCTACAAAGCTCAAGGAGGGTTTTCTTACCATTGAAAAGATAAACCTCTAGTGATGCTTTTGTTTTGTTTTGATCCAAGCCAAGAAAATGTATTTTACTGGGAAAGTCAATGAGGATCAGGACAGGTAATATGGCACTGTGGAACACTTTGAACTCTGAGCAAGGATATACAATAAATTGTTAAATTCTCTTTAACAGTACAACAAAAGTAACAATCAGCAATGCTTTGGTGGCAGCAAAGTGTGATGGGTAAATATTAATAATTGATCATATTGCTTTGGCGATAATTTGGTTATGCAATCCCATGGTTTGAGTAGTGTAATTTCTTTCAAAACCTTGGTTATGAAAAGTTTAAATGAAGAAAAATAATCACAGGATAGTCACTACTTTATGACTGCTCTACTGAAGAGTGTTTATCCTCAATGAAAGATGGAAAGCAAGGCACGCATGACAAATACTGGTTATCCCACTTACAGTGTCTTATTCATTTTCTTCTAGACACAGTGCCTTAAAATTGAACAGATTTTAACCTCTGGTCAAAGTGGCAAATTAAGTACACAATCGATATCACTTACACATGAGACTCATGCCCACTGTATCAGGAGGTGATTAAATCTATGGGAGAAAAAAATCCATTGACTGACACTGAATACCAGGACTCACCCTCACTCAGGAAGTCCCAAACTCTGAGTTTCTGAAGACAAGAAGGTTCTTCTTGTGAAATCTCATTATGTTGTTTATAAGCTCTTCTTTTCATATCAGCTTTTGATATCTACATATAGTTTTGACCACACCCATGCCATCAAGATAAATAGTTCTCATATCTAAGCAGTAGATGGTTGGACAGCTGCCTGCTTGCTTCAGAGGAGGAGCACAAGTAGCCTTAAAACACAGAGTACATCCAGAATAGTGAAATGAAGAACCTGCATTAGACAGCCCATCAGAGAACAACAGATTTGTTGAGGCTCATGGAGATTATGTAGATGTTAAAGTCAAGCCAACTGACCACAGTTTACCCACCAATCCTCTCCAAATGTAGAAGGTAATGCATTTGTTCAGGCAGAATTTAACCATCATAAATCCATACTAACTCCTTCTGGTCATCCTCTACTCCTTCATAAGAGGATTGTCACCATAACGTTCCAAGTACCTAAGATAAGGCTGACCAGGCTGCAGTTCCCCAGGTCTTCTATGCTGGCCATCCTCAAGTTAGGCATGTTGTTTGCTTTTTCTTGTCATCAGGAATCTATCTCAACCATCATGATATCTGAAAGATTAAAAAAGAGCAGTCATGAAATGAGGGTGATAAAAACTGTAACAGGTTGCCCAGAGACCAATATTTTATTGGTGGATTCTGCCTCTGTCCAGAAACCCTTATGACTTTTGAGACTATTCCAGTCAAGATACCAAACAGACTCTCTTGATAACATCAGCCATGAAGGGTGGTATCACTAGCCTATTTCTGAGCTTCTATGCCTACCCACCAAAATCCTCTAGTCACTCTTGAACTTGCCAGGGTCTCCATGGTAGTGCCATTGTGTTGATATGGAAAATCAGAGAAAAGCAGAAGTCTGGGTGCCAGACTTGATGCTGTGTCAGGTGTTCTTTTCATCCAATCGAGTGTAATCAGTGTTTTGCTCTTGCGATACGTCACTGAAGAGATGTTTGCATGAATTTCCACAAGCAGATGTTGCAATGTCAGCTCCATTCAGCAGTTGTGGAGCCACACTGAGAGGTGTTGGGAACAAGATAGCAGTCTTCATGCAGAGAAAGGTGATGTGTGAGCTCTAAGAAAAGGCAAGGGGTCTTCGTAACTTCATTGGATAGAGCACATGGTTCTAGTCTGGGCCCATGGTGGAAAAATAATGACTGATTGTACTCTCTGACAAGGGCATCCTTCACTTTATACTAATGCTCCATCCACACTTTCAAATGCATTATATTTTTCATCATTCAGACAAGTATGCACTATAAGACAGCAGACTACCTTCTGTCTGTCCTTACAGAAAGATTAATATTTTTCCACACTCCTACTGTGCCAAAAAGTATGTTTAATTGGTTGTTCTGTCCCCTCACTAATTCCATAGGTAATTTAATGTGATGTTCATTGGTGAATACCTTTCTTTAATGTAAAAAGGATTGAATTCATTTTGCACTGATTGAATCAAATAAACAATTTTCCAGGAATTAAATATATTTTATAAAAACAACTGTCACCTATCTGCCTTGATATAGTATTTAAGGATAATCCTTTAACTTGGATACAATCTAATGGCCACTTTCATCATTCAACTAAATTTAAATTCACATTACTGTTTTTTCTGAATTTTCTCTTAGGAATATCCTTTATCTTTAGTAAACAGGGAATAGAATCATAGCTATCCTTTACTTGCAGCACTGTAATTTTCTTTATTTATTTCTTTTTATCTGAATTACAGTAATGCTCAGCAATACCTAAGCAAATCCTGATTTCTCAGTTAGTGTTTTACTTTAAAATGGGAATTATTAATCATTTAGTGTTGAATCCCACAAGGCTGAGGATGAACATCTGCTGATAACCATCGCTGAGCTACTCAGCTGCTGATGATTGTGTTGCTATCACACTCAGAGCCTGAAAAACTGCAGCAGATTATTTAGATCCTGAACTCCTATGGATTATGTCTGCTTTCTCCCATGCCACATCTATTACAGCAGAGAGCTGACTGCTAGCATTTAACAAGAGAAATTAACCACTACAGGGCTTTGCAGCAACTGGCTATGAGTAAGGCTGGTCCATAAAGATCGTCCCCATCCAGTCACAGGAGAATAACTGGTGATACCTGGCCCCTGGCAAGTGTGCATTGCAAAGTGTCCTTTCAGGTACCCCCAGTAACTCCCCCATAAACCATTTAGATGTTTTTTTCCTTCTCAAAAAATTACTATTAGCTCCCAACACTTGCTGTCAAAGGAAAAAGAGCAAAAAATAGACAAGCAGACCCCAAACCCAGCAACCAAACTAAGCTCTGCTTCCTCCCATGGGCAATTTTAACCTTTTCAGGCACTGTAAAGTAATATCAAAATTGTATAAATTTCCTTTCCCTCCTTCCCGTGCCCTGTTGGCATCTTGCTTCACATCAGCCCCAAATCTCACTGCTCATTTCATCCATGACACATCTGCCTGGAAACCTGGGACGTGGGATTTGGCCTGCCTGTACAAATGCAACAGCACAAGCTGGGAACTCCCAGGATTATGCTCAGCAGTTTATAGCCCCCACTGTCCTGATCCCAAAGGTTATCTTGAGGGGAGCAGCTCTCTGCCAATATGGCCCTGAAGCAAAGGCAGATTGAGACTGCTTTTTCCCATCTGTGCACATATGTCCTGGGAGAGCCCTTGCCTGCGTCAGCCTCTCCTCTGGGAAAAACACTAACAAGGCCGTGCAAGACCCCAGATTTTTATTCATGGAAAGGCTTGTGACAGTGAAAGCTGTATCCATTCATGTTCTTAATGGAACAAAGGTAATTTGGTATTTCCCAGAAAAAGGAAAAAAGTACTTGCAAGAAGCTGATTAATCACTCAGAAGCCTGCACTCTGAGAAACATTTTTTTTTTATTTTTGTGCTTGAAGTGTAACATTTTTAACACAAGTGCACATCTTCAACGGAAATTCATTCTGGAAAAAACAAACCAAAAAATCAACAAAAAAGCCTCCCCCCAAAATTTACTTTATTCCATTTTGAGAGTGTTTTCTGTTTGTTATCTTGAAATATCAGCTGGATGGACCAGTTCCTGAAGAAATAGTTGCATTTGATCAAAAGCTAATTTTTCGATGAGAAAAAATTCTGTTGGAAATCATGAAACAATTGTACTGAAATTTGTAAAATGGCTGCTCCCTTCAACAGCTGCATTCACCAGACCATGCTGGACACACTGGGTTTGATCTCTGTTAGTGAAAATTGATTCAGTCCTACTGGCCTCTGATGTGTTTCTGTTGCTTTCTACACAGCTTGCTTCTGAGTTCACATACTGAATTTCATCCTGTGATTAACAGAGCTCTGCTATCACAGGGAGTAAAGTTCATCCTTAATGTTTACTATAGGCAATGAAAAGAAAAACACATTTCCATTAGACAATTTTGGCTGGCCTTAATCACCCTGTAAAGGAGCGAGTACCCTCCTTTGAATGTAGGCAGGAATATAGGGCAACCTTTCTTGGACAGGTGACAATCTGAAGCTGCTCACAGTGTTTTTTATATGAGGCAGAAATATCTCCATGCCAGCCTCTGGAGACCTTTGTTTTTCCAGCCTTTGCAGCATTAAGAATGACAGTGACAAGAAAGAAGATGAAGAAAAATTATGAGGCTGAGTAATCCTTTCTGAGGACAGAGCTATCTCCTATGAACAGGTGCGGTTTTAACAAGAGGATGGGGAATAGAGCTCTATTAGGCACAGTTAGTGTGGCATTTGTGCTGCAAGTTATTATGCTACAAAGCCAAGGCTGTGTGAGTCCCATTTCATCCACAGTGTGGATTTCACTGCATTTGACTTTTCTTATTAGGCAAATTCCATAGTTTTAAAATACATTCATTAATCGTCCAAAGTAACAGATAGGTGTGTGAGTATACAAATGGAAAGATAAAGGATCTTCCCCACAGAGGTTTTTGGGCTTGTTCTGAACTGACAGAGTTCAATTCATCCTGGATCCAAAGTCTATTTCAAAGCATCACATCAATTTAAATCCCTTAGGTGTGGAATTAATAAGGATTAGATAAATTTAATAAACTATATAATCTTCAGAAAGTGATAACATTGTTTAGCTTTCTATCGCTTTATAGTAATAATCTCTTTATCCATACTAATAGAAAATGCCAAAGTTTCTATTACCACATATCTCAGTCTGAAGATGTTACAAAGGCAGCTAGTCTCCTGAAAAGGATGTCAGAAAAAGGACTTTGTGGCTAGACCAGTGGATTATGATTCACTTTAAGCAAAATCTACACCATTTATATACCAAGTTTATTTAAACAGTGTTTTAATTTTCACATTTACAATATGTAGGGGGAGAAAGGGAAGGATTCACTCACAGAATATCCAAAGACAACAACATAGAAACCTCAAGGATTAAGAACCTTAAAAGATTTCAAAAGATATCATCTTTATTGGTTTTCATTTCATCCCTGGAGTAGACTTTGACAGCTTTCCCAAATAGCAAAGTCCTAAATTAATTTGCTTTAATCACCAGAACTAAAAAACTTAACATGTTCATTAAGAACACAACTCAGTATCTCATCTAAAGAGAGTTTCAAGAACTGTAAGAGAAAGTTAATTCTGTTGAAGTCTGAAGAAAACTTGCTACTGATACTAAAGTACATGTGGGTTCATTTGTTTTTTTCCACGAGCACTGCTTAATTAGCCAAGATAAACAAAAACAACTATGTGTACACAAACTTTTACTCAATTGTTTTTAATGCATTGAACATTCACCAAAAATATTTTTCTGGTTATGAACTTTCCTATTTTCTTCTATTTCATCACGATCTCAAATCTCCCATCAAGTGGTTAATTAACGAGAAAAGAGAGATGATAATTAGGATGATCATGTAGAGGTCAAGCAACTCAATGAGATATGTTAAGGGCTAAGGGCAGAGTTCTAATCAAAGGAGTGTAATTTCAAATCAAACATTTGGAAGATAATTTTCTTGACATGAATTTGCAAACATTTAGGTAAGTATGTAAATAAACTTTACATATGCAAATAACCTTTTTGAGGGCAATAAAACTACTCGGAGGTGAAAAGATACAGTCTAAGTGTAAGGAGGGTGCAAGAATTGAGCAAGCAGAGATTTAAAGCACGAGGGAGTTCCCAAAGATCTGCCAAAGTCATTGGAGAACAGAGAAACAGAGGTAAATGTATGAGTCTAAAGAGGTGCTGGGTGCACACTTGTGTGTAATCCTGTAGTACCAGCCATTCAGAAGCTGTCTCTAGAAGTTTTCCTCTTATTCTTCTATTTACACATTAAGCAAAACCATTTTCAGGGTGAAACTTATCCTTTGCTTCCTCCTCTTCCACATGCAATCTACACATTTTGAAATAAAAGCAAAGCTTTTCCTCTGTTGCTTTAAGGACCATCAGTGGAAGCCAAAGCAGAAGTTCAAATACCAAAGGTATTTTGAGGGCAGGGGCACACACACATCAGTTTGCTGCTTTGTCTCCCAGTGGTTCTTAAACCAAACTTGTGTAGCAGTGTGACCAGCAGGGATTCTGCAATCAGGTGAAAGTTCCTTTGCTCTCACAGGTAAAAGCTGTTGCTCTTCCGTTCTAAACTGCACTAGCACTGCACTGCAACCAGGAAGAGAAACCTTATTTAGATATTAAGGTGAAGAAAAGTGTTAAAGAAGAAAGAAGATTCCATATCATAATTACTTCTTTATGGACTGTGGCACATATTAATATGGGTTTGACTTGGAAAAATACACAGAATTCTCTGTTTTTCTTTTTTTATTCACTGCAGCTCGTATTAATTTTTTTCTTTCCTGATTCTCACATCTATGGTTGAAAGCACCACCTTCTGGCCAGCACACACTAAATTTGGGCAGCAAGCAGATGAAGTTTTTATAGCCATCAAATTAAAATCTTCATGCAATTTGACCTAATGTATACTACAGAAAATTACACATTCCTGTCAATGCATGCTCAATGCACACATGTCTGTATCACACTTATTATATAGAAATTAGTATGAAAGAGTCTAAAAAGACAGATTAGTCTAAAAAGATAAGGACCTGTTTTTTCCTTATGTCATTATACTAGCAAAATTTATTATTTAAAGACATGAAAAATCCAGAGTTAATATTCTCAGTGAAATACCTTGAAAAATAATAATCTTTCCACTTTCCTTCCAGATATTGGGAAAAAAATTATCCTTTCCACAACAAAGGAATGTGTTTGCTTATCTTTATGTAGGTGTAATTGAAACTATTAAGATTATTTTCATGTCTAGAGCATATACATGTGAGTGGAGTTGGTGACAGATGTTACATTTGCAATGGCTGCATTTACAGTAGCTGTATATCCTGCTGCATTTCCTATAGCTCTCTTAGAATTTGAAAAAAGAGATGAACAATTTAAGACCTGTCACAGTATTATAAAAGACAAAATAAGGAGTTATTTAGCAGAAACACATGGTGGAGATTAAGGAAATAATTCTGCACTGCTTTGTGACTCATTCAGCTTCTTTCAATTGTTCTCCCTTTGCAGTGTTTCTTGGTTTTGAGCTCTCTATGGACCCAGCAAACCCTCTCACTTACATTTCTGCAATAAGACGATGGATTCTACCTCTTCATTCACTTCCTAGGGGAAAACAAGGCAAACCAAACAATTTTTATCTTAGATTTAATAAATTTGGCTTTTAAATTTCTTATTTATGGAGATATTAGTAACATACTTTTTAAATTTGTTAGCTGAAGAAAGCTGATTATCTATTCATTCAAAACACACTATCATTATTTATCTGATTTGTCTCACGAAAGTTGGTAATATGTACACTGACATCCTATTTTTCCAAGATGTTTTGAAAACATAAAGAATTGTATTCCTGACTCAAGAAGTATGAACTCTACAGCTTGTATGTCAGACACTTGGATCAATACTCTGGGCACTGGACACCGCAGAAAAAACTCTCAGTGCCTTTAATTGGGTCAGGCTTCTATCTGCACGTTTCAAAATGCAGGAGCTGACTTTGCATGCAGAATTAAAACAGAAATTGGATTTTTATTTTTTTTTTTTTGCCTTTTGTGAGCTGAAAGCATTTGGGGAGTTCTGTGCAGCATTTCCCACTTTATGTTTCATCTTGCTCATTTTCTAAAGGCAAGCATAGAAAAATAAAAATCAAACCAGCAACAGGAGAGCATTAACAAGGAAATAAACAGGAGGTACATCCTGAGCAATAATTCTTTGTAACCACCTCTGTTAAATCAAGCCAGGAGTTCCAGGGAGTTGTATAGTTATACCTCCTTGCCACTAAGCACCTTGAGGCTTGTTAATATTTTTTGTTTGCAGCCCTACTGCCCATTTTATGTCCACCTTGTGATATTTAAAGTAACATTACATTATTTTCACAACAGACAGAGACCAACAAATGATAATTACATATTATCTGACAGACCTAAGGGGCAATCTATGTAAGTATCTTAAATATCGGAGGGTGAAGGCCATTCTGCTTAATTAAAGAGGCCCAAAAGAGGGCTGGTACAGTAAGGCAGACCTGAATCAGGTTGAATTGGAATGACCTAGATGTGCTTCATGCTCCCCCTTGGACATATCTCATTTGTCTCAAGTGAGGAAGGTGAGACGTCCAGGCTGATGGTACAAGTTCTGAGTAGCCCAGGTGCAGCTTATCACAACATCTAGGTCACAATCCCAGACCTATTCCTATTCAAGGATATAGCTCAGACACATATTTCCTTCAAATTCACTCCTCCAAGCTCAACAATGGACTGTCAAGTATACACATTGGATGGTACATAATTTCTTGCACTTTCCCCACAATTTAATATTCCCTTTGCTTTTTGAAGTACTGTAGGTCTGTCTATAATGATATAAGTTCAAGTATTGAAAATGCTAAACAAGAGCAGTTCAGTCAGTGATATCTATCCCAGTGATTTCTTATGGGCAATACAAACCACCTATCTCCCAGAAACAACAAGCTTTCCCATAAAAGGGAAAGATACTACAGAAGTGGAGCCTAGAGTATCATTGTGCAATGTCCTCACTGAAGTGGTGATTAATTCACAATAATTTATCTTGAGTTGTTTGAGTATATCTTGCCGAGTGATATGATAAAAGCTTGATTTTATGTTGTTTGTTGGCTGGCTTTGTTTCTCTTGGTGCCGGTTTTAGTTTGTGTTATTTTTATTTTGGTCCTTTTTTTCCTAGGACAAAGATCCATGAATCTGAGGATGAGATGTTAGACTATGGGCTTTATCCCTCCAGAAATTATTGAAAGATACATTCCTGGCACAACACCACCAAATTCTGTTTCTGTTTCTGTCTGTTCCTATTCCTTTACCAGCACCAGAAAAACTCACTTTTGTTTCCTCCAGTGAAACAATTTGTATAAGTCAAATGATTTCTAATTTTCACAAGAGGAATTTATAAAACCCAGCACAGCTCAGTTTTTGCTGCAGCTGCCTCCTCCTTAGTTATTTATATGGCAATACAGTACAGCAAAGCAGGAATAGGAAAGCTGTGCTGACAGAAAATGAAGATAGCATAAACAATACAGATTACAGCAGTAAAAGCAAAGCTGAATATAAACCACTACAAGTGGAATCAAGAAGGCAGAAAACTGTATGAAATATCAGATTGTTGAGAGCAAGTTAAGCAGCACAGTTGGAGCTGGGAAGTGAAGTACTAACATGATCAAGAGTCTGTTGCCTTCTGCTTTCTATTACTTCCCTTTAATGTTTAGGTTATGTTTTCTCTGGGATCAGAAAATCATTTAGTTACTCATTTAGGCTGTGTTTAACCCACCAAGGCTCTGACTTTGTAAGAGTATTCTAAGTACTGCAGCAACAAAATAAACATCTTAAAAAAAAAAACCAAACTAAAAACCAAACAAAAAACCCCTCTAAACATAATTTCACACACATGTCCACTGTTCTTCCCCAGAGAAAGAGAGATCATGACATTCAGTATTTTTAGTGACACACATTACTGGAAAGCCCTTACACATAGTAGGAAATACCAAAGAAAAAGCACTTTTTTTTTTTTTTTTTTTTTTTTTTTTTGCCTTTTTAAAGAGTATACTCAAGTCTTACTTGTTTAAAACTAGATACATTGCAGCCATTTCAGGTATAAGATATGCTACTTCTATAGTCAATAGATAGATTTTTCCAAAAAATTGATATTTTGGTTGTTCTGTAATGCGCTTGAGTAACCTCATCAGCAGATGTACTGAGAAACTGCCCGGTGTGAAAGGAAAATCCTTTCTGTACACCCCATGTACCATTTCAGAACTGCTGCAATTGGAGACCCAGCTCCGTGGTGAAACTCTTGACCAAGGAGCATGTGGAAACATCCCTGCAACAGCAAACAGAGATGGGCATTAAATTGCTCCATGTTTTCAAAGACATCTTTATCGCCCAGAAGATGCTCTTACAAACTGAGGTGCCTTTTCAGAGGTCACCTTGAAAAACTCTGTAAATTAATACTTGAAAAAACCCAAGGCAATTTTTACCTTGCTAGGGAAATGATTTTCAGATAGACACTAAAAGCAAAGTCAGACCACAGACGTTTACCTGTCACATCCTCAACTCTAGACAGTTTAAATAAGCATCTTGGTGCTTGCTCAGTCTGACAGTTCTTCATGTGTTAAAGGTCAGGATACAAAGAGAGGTGCCCAGCACTTCTTGCAGTCGCCAATTTTTAGTCAAAACAACAAGGACAAAAATGCTTGGAGCTCAATGTTTTTTGTCATTTTTGATCATACCTAACTGAAATAAATTCTTGTTTTATTCCTTCTTCTTCTTTTTACCTGATACCAATTGATACCAACCTTTCACATCAGGGGAGCTATTTACAGAATTCCTATTTAAAGAAATATCAGAGGATGAGATCCTAATGCTTGTGATCATAGCTAGTAGGCTTAATTAACTGGTCATGCTCTCCAGATTACTTTGCATTAAGAAGCACAATGGATTCTGCTTGCTTTCTGAGCAAACACACTTTAGCCAAAGAAAAAGAGAAGAAGTCAGAATCCCAGCTATTATAAATACCAGTCTTTTGGAAAAAAACACACCAATATCAGGGACTGCTGTTTTGCAGCTCAAGAACTATTATATAAGCAACTATTTAGCACAACTCTCCTGGCAAATAAAGCCACTGCATAAAATAATATGGCAAAAAAAGCCACTGAATAAAATAATATTGTTTATCATCAACATGCTTATTACTGATATCTTAAATAATCAGGATAATTATTTAGATGTAATCTCTCTCTGGTTTGGGACCAAAGCGCTGTTAGAAGGGGAAACACAACTGGTTTTTTTCTGCTTTAACTCTCCAGACAGGAGTTTTTCAAGCATTAGAAATGCCTTTGTCAGGGGACTAGTAATGTCAGTTCATATTTGTGTCACAAATCTTTACAGAAATGGCTGCTTAACCAAACAGGTGTTGAGGGAGAACAGAGAAGAAAAGGAAAAAAAAGATAAAAGGAAAAAACAGATGGTGACCAAGAGAAATGGGGGAAAGTTTTGTGTATATGCAAGTAATGAATTAAAATAAAACAAATTGAAGTTCAAAGAAATAAACAAGCAAGTAAAGTCCTTCACACAAAACACTCTTTTTACTTAGGACCAGGAATCACAAAGATTTAGCATCCAGCACTGTAGCAACCATACTTCCTCACCAGTTATTTGCTCCGGCTTTAAGCTAATCAGACATCAGGCAACCAGAGCTCAGTTATGCAAAAGTCACAGGATATAAAACGAGAGCAGCTTATATGTTGACCAGTAAAAATAACAAAGAAATGAAGGAAACAATACCTTGTACCTACTTTTTCATTTATGCTGCTTAGCCTAGCTTTGGCTTCTTATTACTGGTAATTAAATTTGACTCTGCTGAGCATATTGAAAGACAGAGGAGAGGCTGTCCCTGCAGCAATAGCTTCCTGCACTGCAAGAACAGAGGAGCCTATACCAGCTCACCACTCCTTCACAGAATCACAGGATGGATGAGACTGGAGGGATCTCCCAAGACCACCTAGTTCCAACACCCCTGCTGTGACCAGACACCTACACTAGACTTGGTTGCTCAAAGCCCCACTCGACCTTGTCTTCTCATCCACAACTTCCCTAGAAAATCTGCTCCTCTGTCTCACTATCCTCATTGTCCATCCTTATGATATATCCCTATCTGTCTAAAAGTATCTGTCAGCCCAACCTACATCAGTTTAGTGGCAAGGATGCTCTGGGGGACCACATCAAGTGCCCTAGAGGAGTCTATCTAGATGAGATCCATAGGTGTCTACTCACTGGTGCAATTGTTCTGTCATAGCTCACTGGGTTGGGCAGGACTTGGTGAAGCCACAATGGATGTCTCTAAATACCTCCCTGTCTCACATACACTCCAACAAATATTCCAGGAGGAGCTGTTCCGTGATCTTGCTGGGAACAGCAGTGAGACTGACTGTTACTTCCCAGGGTGCCCCTTGGGACACTTTTTACTGAAGAGAAAGATGACAAAGTGCTGAAAGGCCTGTTGCAGAGGACACAAGCTCTACACAAAGGTGTCTCCACACAGCAAGGCAAGTGTAGGGCTCCTTCTGTTTCTAACAGCAGCAGGCTTTGCATTACCTCAACAAAAAAAGACTTCATGACTTGTCAGACCTTGTCTTGGTCCGCCTCAAGCTTTGTATGAGCTTTTTTAAACAGTAATGGCAATTGTCAAATGTTCAGGTGATGACTACCTTTATTTTTTATGTTCAAGATTGTGCATTGCAATAGTTCTATGCATTTTAAACTAGCAGATAACAGTAACAAGCAATGACTGTGCAAAAATGCTTACCTGTGGCTCTAGGACAAAATACCACCCATAAGGAGGAAACGAATGAGATAGACTTGAAAGTACTGGGATGGGATGACACCAAGGATATGAGTACTACACCTTAGAATGGGCAGAAACAGGGGCAGCAAAGAGAACAAAGAAAAACACACACATGATATACAGCAAATACAGATGCAATGTGGACTTGCAGACAACTGAAGAAAAAGCAAGGTATATCCTAATACTAAACACACAAATGAACCCAAGAAGATTTTAAAGAGAGGTGGAAGAAATAGTCATCAGCAAATTTAAGCTCTTCTCCATTCCTGATGATGATGACTGCTTATAGCCTTCACCTCTGACTGAAGTTCCCAGAGATGCAGTGGAGGAGGAGGGGACAACTTCATATAAAGGGGTAAATATGAGAGAGTTTGTGCTCAGATCACTTTAGCTGCATACAATTTGCATTATAAATGTTTTTATCAGTGTTACTGTAATAATAATTCTCTGATTATACTCTTAAGACTTTAATTAAACTAATAATAAACTCTTGACTATGCATACAAAGCATGTTATTTCTGCCTATAACAAGGTTTTGAATGTAATAAATGGGTGGGAGTTTAAGCAACCTGTTCTGTAACTTGATTGCAACAAATTAGTAACAAAAGCAGGGTGTAAAAAGTGATCTCTCAGCACGTATTTTTTCCACTATTATCACCTCCTGCAAACTAACTATCGTAGAAATCTGGAGAAAGAAAAGAGAACATCCCACATGCCACCTGTTCAGAGGCAGAAAGCAGTCCATCCACAGGTTTTTATGCTCTAGTACCAATCTCTCCTCCTTGTAGGCCACAAAAAGATTGGTCAGTCCAATTTTCCTTTTTAATGTACTCAAAGCAGAGGACTGCTTCTCTGTTGGTAGGTTACATTATTTTTTTAATTGATATTAATTTAGTCATTTAAAATATAAATCTTTTCCCATCTGATAAAGCTGGAGTGAACTATTTGCAGTATAGAACAGCAAAATATGTGTAACTCAGAAGAAACAATATATTCAGCTAAAGGTTGTGCTTGAACATGGACTTGGCTTGTGAAGTAAACAAAAATCAGTAAACAACTGAAACAAAATCTTCTTAAATCTTCCCAAACTGCTCCTATGTGGCTGAGCTTGCACACAGAATATCTTTTCAGTTGTGTCCTCAATAATTTGTACTTCTTATTCTAAGATGGAGATCGTAACAGGATCCTCTTTTCCTTGTTTTCACGTGCAGCTGTAAAGTTACTAGATTCATGGAAGTTTTAATATGTGTGTAATGTAATATCATTAGGGATATGACTTTTAATGAGAAGAATATATTTCTCTATCAATACTTGGTAAAAAAGTATTGCACATATGTATCCAAATCACTAAATAATGAAAAACATGATTGTTTCCTCATTCAGGGCTTAATACTGAATACCTGACTAATCTTTCAAGTTGCTGAATACCTTTCGCTCTGTATGACATCAGTGTAAATCTGATCAGTAAAATTCCATGTAGACAAATAAGAACAAATTATTTCAAGTGTGTTAAAATCTTCATCTACTGCTTTGGCAACATATACAGTAGTAAATAAATAATTCTGCATTTTGGTGTTAATAAGTAAAAATATCCATATTGGCACACTAGCCACAAAAGAAAAGCAGTAACTAGTCTTTTATAAAGAAAGCATTATTATTTTGGCAAATCAAGCAAGATCTCATTAATAAAATAAGGATTGTGCTCAAAAAAACTCCTCATCATTAAACTGTAAGCCAGTGAAAGAGATTACATTGAGGAAAGCACTGATAAAAATAACTTTAGAAGATGAGTCTTTGCTGCCAGTCAAATCCTGCATCAATTATACATTACATGTGAAAGACCTTGCTGGCTGCAGCCTCCTCCTGCATTAGCCAAATCTTACAACCAGGCAAGGGGAGAATCCTTTCATTAAAGAACAATCTGGATCACACCGAGCCTTTTATTATCTCAGAGTGAAGGTTGTGCCTAGGTATTGCTAAGATAAAAGGGATACAAAAGCAGGTCACTCCCATTGTGTGGAATTGCTTTATGCAATCAGATAAAGTCTGTCTTATGTATCAATATGTTCTATTTCTCTTTTAGAAAAGATGCTGCAGCACAGCTGTGCCTCCATAGACAAAGCATAACATAAAAAAAATCCCACCCGCTTTTTGTAAAACACAGTACCAGTTCAGGAAGAAGGTGGGACAGCATAGGAAAAACCCTATAAATCTGTAGTTTTTTTCTTTTATAAAATATAATCTAGTCCATTTTAAATTTCTTTTTTAATATTATTTTCTTCTTATCATTAAAATAAAAAATATAAACTTATTTCCTTTTTAGCCAAAGAAAATCCAGTCACTACAATAATATAAATGGAATTTATCCAAATTTGTGCAGCAAACAATGCAATTGTGATCTGGGTTTTCAAGTGTCACCATATGGAAAAAAATATCACAATCCATCTGGAAGAAAATATAGAAAAATTTAGAGCATTAAAAGAGATAAATTGCATCCAACATCATTGTTGTAAATGAGACATTTTGCTATCAGAAAGAAAAAGAAAGGGAATTGTTCCAAAAAAGTGGACTTTAAAGGCTATACTCATAACACATCAATCTATCTATCTATCTATCTATCTATCTATCTATCTATCTATCTATCTATATTTTATGGACGGATCTGTCTTACTACTCAGTTAGACTCTTTTATTCTCTGCCTTCATCAGAAATACCAGTTCATTTTTGCATTCCCACTACACTGTTTCTACTTGTATTTAAAAATACCATGCCAGCTTGAATCACTTCTAATAAATTAATTGAAGCAGAGGACTGAACTGCATTTTCCCACATTGTAACAGGATGTCACATCTGGAGGACCACACAATCAGTAACTTGTTATCTTTCCCCCTGGGTCAGGGAATATGCCAACACTTTCACAAACCAGTATAGCTTCCAGATAGACCCACAGGCTTTTTGCTCAGAATAGGGCAGTCAAATCCACAGCCAGAATTTGGTCTCAAAGGAATACTGTCAAACCCTCCCTCTACCTGAAACAACTTGTAGAGTTTGGGTAAGTTGAGTTCAAGAAGTTCAGTTTGAATTCTGTCACACCCTGTGTGTATGTGGTAGACATGGGCTTGTCCACATGCACCAGTTCTATTAGATAACTGATGAAGATCCAGACCACAGTTTGGTTACTTGCACTCAGGGGTCTAATTTTGCTTCAGAGTCATGAAGACATCCCGCCCGGCCTCCAGACACAAACAGAGGCTTTGAGGCCTTACATGGGTTCTGCTTCATGTGCTGAAGCAGAGGAGCACCATTCATATAGAAACCTTCTTATGCTAAGGCTTCCTTACCTGTGTCAGTTCAGCGCCTGAAATCCTGCCCATATATTCTTATTAACACCTCAAGGGATCAAAACAAACCATTCTTCTCTAAGCCTAAAATATCTGGGATAAACTGGGACTCTTTTGTTGACACCCAGTTGATGTTCTGAAATCAATTTCATTACACAAACAGTAAACTACTGTCCCTTAGAAGTAGGGGAACAGAACGGCAGCCTTTGAGATCCTGAGGAATGTAATGGTAGTGTTGCTGAATAATAAACCATTCCTACAGAAAAAAAAATGGGAGTAAAAAATCTTTCCTTTTCTCCTTTTTTTTTTTTTTTTGGAAGAGAATTAAAACCAAGACATTGTGTGTCTGTAATAAAACCCAGAAACTTCTTCCATTAAGATTGCAATCTTCTCAAGTGATCTTTGGTCTGCTAATTATTTAAATGTATTTTAAAACAAGGATCGCAATCCTAAATTTATATTGCAACAAAGTGTTTGTATAGGACCCTTACAAGAAGCATGATAATAAAATCAGTAAACATCAGCTGCTAAGGGGTTTAATTTGCAATTCTGCGATCTGCTTAAGGTAGAAGAGAAGAAAATATCAGTAGACAGAAGAGGACACTTGGCAATCACACTGTTCTGTCCTTGGCTTTTATTTTATTTTATTTTAGTTTAGTTTAGTTTAGTTTAGTTTAGTTTTATGACACATCTGCTACCTACTAAACTTCAGTTCTTTATTTAAAAACTTAACCCTTTTCTTTCACTTTATTAGTATGAAAGGAGATGAACGAAGTGTTGCATGGGTTATTCAGTCAGGGAAATAGGCGAATTCAGAGACTTTTGGAGTCCTTGTTCTACCTCTGTTAGCTCTTAAAAGTGTTTAAAATTCAGTCTCTGTTGATTTCAGCTTATAAAGCAAAATTCTTTTGACTAGAAAGCCATTGTGTCACAGATTGACTGCAGGATTCACTGAGTCTCATTATGTGCAGTGCATGTTACACTGGTCACGCAAGTTTACATCAATCACAAAACATTGTACAGCTCAGGGCAACCCAGGGGTGTGTTTACAGCATCTTCTTATAAACATGACAAGACACATCTACAGGCCAGTCTGCCACCGATTATACCAATTAATTTTTCACAGTCTTACCAACCAGGCTGGATTCTAAATATCTCTGCAAAGAAGAAAGAAAATATTTACCTCAAATATTTCTCCAGTGTTCAGTGCTAGAAATAGCCATGAAATCATGTCATCACAGCATTTAATTTCCATCTGATACTACTCTGACTCCATCCTATTAGTTACTTGGTATCCTCATGGAAGCAGAAAGAATAATCTTTTTCTGAAGGATGACAGAAGAATGTTAATGTGGTTATACCTTATTTAAAAGATCTGTTCAATTCAGCGGAGTTAAAATGCAATTAATTGTTAGACCTTCATTCTTTCAACAGCTAAAGTCAACATCTTCTAAAATTTTTTGTAGCACTTTCTGAGTCCAGCTTTGGTTATCTGCCAACACAATGCGATGCAGTTTGATAGACTCCCTAGATTTCCTTGTGTGAAACCATACCAAGCTCAGATTTTCATGTAGTTGCTAGAGTGTCTCAGTTCGCTTCCTTCCTGCCTTTCCTCTTAAACACAATCAGGAAAAGAAAGTGAGAAAAACACAAGTTGTACAACTGATATTAGGGATAGGATAAATCATACAAAGAAGAGGATTTCAGGGTTTGTTGGTTTTTTTTCTCAATGCCATGCTCTTTCCTCAATATTGGATGGGTATGATGCTTCTTTATTTTTAGAAGAGTATCTGTTCTTCTGCTTCTCACCTTATTCCTCTTTGCAAGAGAGGAATTTGTACTCCTCTCTGTCTTAGCTGCATCTTGCTAGCATGATCTATACCTATAAAGGCTATCTTTGTATTTTCTTTGACTCTACCACATTCAGAGAGATAGCTACTTTTCTTTCTCAATAGAACAGAAAACCTCAGACAGAATTTGATTCACCCAGTACAACCCAAAGTTATTCAGCTGACTTTCCTCTTGTTGTTCCTCTTCCTTTCCATCACATTTTCTCTCTTGTTTCTTCATAAACTTATCTTTTTCTCTATTTGCTCTTTTGTTTTATTTTCTTTCTTAAAAAACTATGCTGTTTAAAAAACAGTAGAATTGAAATAACCTCCTTTTTTCCTAAACTGTTTTTCTGTCCTTTTTATTTACCTCAATGGTGGAAGACTGTAATGCAGTCTAATAGGTAAGTATAATAGATTGTTCATGCTGTTTATAATGTAGAGTAAATTTTTCTAAATTAGACAGATTGTCTCTAAAATAGTTGAGCAATTTTGTAAAAATAAGGATCTTCCTAATTCAACCTCTTACAGATGTTTCTGGTTTTGAATATGTGTCCAGAGACAAAATGTAGTATAAAAAAGCCCATCATCATTAAATAATGTATTCTTTAAGAACTGCTCCTGAGTCTGTTTTTTAAATTGAGGTACAGATAATTTAAAAATATGGAGAAGAATGGCACCTGCTTTTGGTTTGCACAGAGCTTTCTGCTATACAAAATCAAAGAATTAAGGTTAGAGAGGACCTCCAAGATCACCAAGTTGAACCTTCAACCAAGTACCACTATGTCAAATAAACCACACTGCAAAGTGCCACATCTACTCATTTTTGAACACTTCTAGAAATGGTGGCTCCACCAAATCTCTGGGTCTGTTCCAATGCTTAACCATTCTTTCAGTGAATAATTTTTTTAATATCCAACCTGAACCTCTCTTTGCCAGTTTGAGCCCATTTCCCATTTCCTATCACACTGGTTTGTTTCTGTATTGAATAGAGTACGGAAATGAGAGCTCTAATCCACATCTCTCACCTTTTATGCTTATTCCAGGTGGTGTAAGCCATAAGAAGGCAGATACAAGACCCTGTAATGTATGTGTAAAAAAGATAAACCAGAGCCATAGAACAGAAAATTAGGTACATAATCTATACCAGAGAAGTTCTGCTATGATCTGTGATCATTTAAAGAGAAGGCAAGGCACAGTCCTTACCTTTCCCATCAAATTTATATATGTATCTCTAAAACAGTTGGAAAAAAATTAGAGGGTCTTCCAGTTCAACTGAAGTCCTGCTGCCAGAAGCCAATGAGAACAAAAGTGAAAAGGATGGAACATCAGAAACTCCTCGAGGATTTTTCTAGCCTACATGGGGATAGTGACACAACCCACCACTGAGGAGCAAACCCAGTTAAGCTGGTGGATATGGAAGAAACAGGCATGCATGAGCACCAGGTGAGATATAAAGATATAACAATCTCTTCTTTCTTGGTGTCTGAGTCAATGTTCCAGTCCTTTGGAAACCAGTCTATAGACAAGATGTCCTAAAGAAAACCTCAGAGAAAGAGTTTGAAAAGATTTCTCTAAATCATAATTGGGGAATCCCCCAGTCTTTTTCCTTTGGATAAAGCTGAAAACTTAGAGGTACTGACTAGCTAAGTTAGGTATCTGAATTTTGGTACTGTTGCTATTCCTGTTATTGTCTGTGTTCTCAATTTCTCATCTGTGAACAAGAGTAGCCACTCTACATGGAGGTCAAAGGAATGTTGCAGTGAAAAATGTGTCCAAATGGTTGCGGGGTTATAGTTAGACAATGGAAAAATTATTATTACATTTGTAGATAAGTTGCCCTGTATTGCCATTACTGTTCTCTCAGGTGTGGTTTTTTATTCATAGAAAATAACATGATGTGCCCTCAGCACATGAAGAAACATTTGTGGAAATTATTTACTATAAAATAACAAAAAATATGTTTTCTCTGTAAGAGTTCACCACCTGTGACATGACTCTGAGAAATAAAACCTGATAGTAGTAAGTTCCAGCTCAGAGAAACAAAGGGCATTGCATCTTGCTATCCTGGATTGTCTAACGAAACATCATCTAATACGTTCATGTGTCCCTGGCCCTCAACAAAACATGTAGCCAAAAAAAAAAAATAGTTTCCCTTTGTGTTACCTTCATGTTCTAGTAGCATATTTTCTCAGCCCTGTGAGATGAATCACCTGATTTTATGAGGATTCTAAAGCACTATAAGCAGGCAAACTAACTGTCTGGAGGAAAAACATGCACTAAAATGCAGCTCCTGGTAAAGCAAGTCAAATAAGCTGCAATGGTAAATGGCAAATAAAGCTGGGAAGGTTAGATGCAAAGACAAACCTTACTCTCAATGCTGCACAAAACCTTATTTTGCTTTGAGAGTCTCCAGAGTTATATGCAGCATTCCATTGCAGATTTCTGACCTCTTACAAGGGAATGATCCAAAACCTTAAGCAGCCCATGGAGTATTGCCTACTGATTTGAAATCCTTTTGAATCAGATGTTCATGGTTGGTTTCATTTCACCTGACATTACTCATTATAAACCTAAGCATGTAGTCTAAAATGGTCAGCATCATACTTTAGATTTTAAATGAAAAGAGAATGGCACCCCTGAAAGTAATGCATCTATCACAAACGCATATTTTTTTTTGGACAGGGAAGGACCCCTATCAAAATTCCTCTATGAACTTTAAAAGGATCCTAGAAGGCTGGTTAGATGGGCTGAAATATATAGAAAAAATGTCATTATCCTTTGACATGAAAGACAGCATAGGATTACGATTCTGCAATGAAAATATACATCTTAAATTTAAACTTACCTTGAACTACATTCCACTGCCTTCTTGAAAATCCTGCCCTATGGCTTGAAAGCAGAAGTTGAGACAGCAAACTTGAAATCACAGCCAGAAAAAGTTGGGTAGTGATATTGATAGACAGCTTTAAGACTCTAGGATATATGCATGGTTTTGAAGGAAACCCATCGCATGTTCAAACCTGCACGAATGTAATATCATCGTTCACTACTGGCTGCATTAGTTGTCAGTGCCTGGGTTACATGGATTTGCACACAGTTGTAAGCCAGCATTTTTGTTCTTCACTAGAGCAAACTCCTGAAGTTTGAGAACCCAACTTTCTTTGTTATATTTATTTGTTGTTTACCAGTGCCTCCTTTTGCTATATGTTCAGTACAAGGGCATTTCTTGTCTGACCTCCCATCTGACACTTTGTTTTAAAGATGACCATCACAGCACATGAAAAAGCACATGAAAAAAGCACATAACAAGCCAGACTCCCATGTAAAAGTTCAGAGTAGGAATGATCAGTCAAAATAGCCTGTAGTTTCCTTTAGCCCTTTGTTCTATTCTTTGATAGAAGACAAAAAATTATATGCAAAATCTGGCTTACGGAGCTGAAGAACTATTCTAATTTTTTTGCATGAGATATATACACAGGGATTTTAGTGCTGCTGTGTGACAGGAACCTGCAACCTGCTGATGACCAGAGCAGTGAGCCAGCTTGGGCACGTGTGTGCTGCTGTGTGCCATCACCCAGCCCGAGTGAGAGGAGTGCTTCCAGCTTGCTGGCCTTGTACAGCAATCCAGGCATTCCGTGAAATAGAAAGGACTTCCACAAATAAGAAGCAATTTGTTCAAAGCAAGTCGAGCCTCTTTTATTCATTTGAAACATTCCACAGACCGCTGCAAGTGAAGGATCGGAAAACTGTCCAGGAAAAGGTGGCTGGGGCATGTGGAAGAAAGATCCTAAATCCTCTCTCTCTCTCTCTCTCTGTCAGCCTTGTACAGCTGTCCGCAGAGATTATAAATCAATATTGCTGGCTGTGGCAGACCTTTCGTGTTTATCCCACCTTCTGGAGTTCTTGAAAGCACTGATGTAACTTTTTGGCAAATTTGCAAACAAAAGTGGAGATATTCACTGTTCATTCTTGCAATATTTTGATTGCTTTGTGCAATTCACTTTCAAAGTTTGTGAGTATAGTTTATAATGTTTTCTTAAGATCTGTACAATCACGCAAACACACCTTGCCAGTGTAAGAGGCAAATAAACGAGAGTACCAATTCACTTCTGCACTTGTATTTCATCAAATCACTTAAAACTTTTCAAAATAATGTAAAAGTAAATTTTCCTGATCTGAGGGTCCCTCATACACACTCTGCCATGCTGTAAATAACTAGCAGATGCAGAACAACAGGGAAATCACAGCTGCTGCAGATAACACAGACAGAGATCTCAGCATCTGTGATGGTATCAGTCTTAGTCACGGGGATAAATCTGAATATTTTAATATTGCTCATGAAGTCACAATGCTTCATTGCCCTCTTGAGAGCTAGCAAGTAAGTAAGATGGATGTACTGTAACAGAAGAACCAGAAAACTCAGCAGTCAAGGTTTGCCCCATTCATTTGTAAAGTTTATAGCCTTGGATAACATAGACTGTAGAAAGTGTAAATGGTCCACTATCAGAATTTACTGACCTGGAAGGGAAAGGGTGGGAAATAAACATCTACAATTGTAATAAAACTGGGCAGCCTTGTCTGCCAGTCGACTGAAGTATTTTACTGTGATTCAGCACATCCTCACTAAGCAATTTATTGTCCAGTGTTGTAAAATTAAAAGAATTGACAGCTAAAAGTTATATTCTTTGCAGCAAACTCCATGAGTAGGGAAGGCATTTCTGAAGCATCCTGTGGTGGGCAGGTTCAATCTATCTGCTCATGGAGAGTGACAGAACAGGATGCAGAAAGGTCACAAAAACGAGGAAGCCTCCATGTTCCTTTGGGCAGACAAAGCCAATACAGAGGCTCTCTATGATCAGAGGAAGTCAACAGAAACTTTGTCTAGCTTAGAGAAGTCATATAGTTTTTTTCACATATTAGTCCTGAAAATAGGTGTTATAGTCCTTGAACAAGTTATTAACTTTGGGATCATCCAGAACAGACCACTTGCAAAACAGAAAAATATGATAAACCCTCTAAAAATGTCATCCAAAATTGTATTGCAAAAATATCATTAGAAAAGATCAAAGGCCTCAGTAAACCCTGTATATCAAGAATAGCATGAGATGGTAAGGCAATTGCTTAGGCAGCCTTGGATAACTGATCACACCTGTTGCACTAGAGGGAAGTTAATAAAAATGTAACCAATGGTGCTTGCCAATTTGCCTAAATCTGTCCACTGGTGGAGTAGCTAATAAATAAGCAGACATCTTGGGTTTTTTTGTTATTCAGATTGTTTACACCTTCTTTCAAAGTCCTCTGTCCACAATTAAATCCTGTTTCCTCAGGAGCAGAGAAAAAGTTCCTAAAAATGTTAATTTTTTGTCTCAGGATCGGTGAAAAATCTAGAATTATAATCTTTGATTCTGAATATTTCCAGTCTGTCTTTCTGACTGTGGCACTTTCTGGCTATGGCACTTTGTGTCTGCATAACCCTTTTTTTTTGTACCCACATTGTAACTTCTGAATTTACTGGCAAGTATTCTTGATACCAGGCCTTCCCTTCATCAGAAATTATAGGAAGCTTGAGGACAAAGCAGGGTGAGAGGCATGCTCCTTTGACTTGTGAAGTTATTTCAGTAATGAAGTGCTAAGAACTAGGCTGTGGAAGATGGACAAAATTACAGAATGACCTCCAAAAATTGAAATATATCTAATTTCATCTAGGTTCTGATTTGCTCATTTTCCACAGATGTTTAAAACCCGATTTTAAAAATAAATAATAATTTCCCTTCCAGAAGCAGTGCCTTTCATCTCCATGGAAAAGGGGAGGTTATGGAGTAGAAATATTTGGCTCATGGAAAAAAACATCCTCAAATTCCATAAATTTTTTTTAATCAGTTTTAGTAACAATTATTTGTAACACAGAATTTATATTCTGTGAGCATCTAGAGAATGAAATGGACATCAGAATTGCCTTTCCTTACAATACATACTGACAACTAAAATTCAATGTAGGCCAAAAAAAAAAAAAAAAAACCTGAACAAAACCAAACAAAAGTCAGTTAACCTCTTCCTTGTGAGGAAGGATGACCCAGAGAGGTCAAACAAAAGGTCTGAAATAGATATGGGGCCTGACCTTTTTTTTTTTTTTTTTTTGTACAGCAAGTTTTCTGCATCAATAGCAAGACTACTTGGTTGCAAAATGCTAAACAGAAATCCATCCAGTTTTAAACCTAACTTTTCTAACCCTAGGATTATGATGTTTTAGTTTTGTTCTCTGTAAGCACATTTTGTGTTTATTAAACTGAAGGGCAGACAGCTAAAAAGCTCTCTAATTACCCACCTTTCCAAAAACATTTAAAAAAATTTACAAATTCAACTTTTCAAATAATGAAAATTCTTCTAATTATTTTTCAATTAAAATGTCACATTCTTCAGAATGTTTATGCCATTTGCATAAACCTCTCTTACTTCCCTTCAACTTAAACAAACTTTCCACATATTGCTATTCATGCTGTGTTATGAATTATTTCTATGATCACTCTTCTGGAGAGGGAAAATTTTATATAATTGCCTTAAATATTTCTTTGCATGAGTAAGTATATCTTTGGTAGAGTAATGGAGTTTACAGGACACAAAGTATGCAGTTAAAGTGATGAAAACCAGTAAATTTAAGGCATTTGTTAACACTGATGAGATACCTTGCTATGTGTGAGGCTGAACAAGAAAGCTTTTAGTTTGGTGAACCATATTTAATTTTGAAATATGACAGCCCTTCAGCAGCTGACCATACTGTCCTGCCAAAGTCTTCTTTATGCTTCAGAGTAGCATAAAGATTTATCTCTGAAATGGGGTCATAGAAAAATTTACTCAACTTACCAATATGCTACCAAAAGAGCCAAGTTCTCCATTTTAGAGAATACACAACATACAAACACATTCAGTGTTACTAGATGCCTGTTCCTCTAATGCAATTTGCAGATAGATAAACTTCATAAATTACCACTCCCACAAAGCAGCAATGATGGCACATTCTCCAACACTGCCCAGTGCAGTAACTGCTAAAGAGATAAACTGCATTACTGATATTTGACTCAGGTGTGCAGAAGAGAGGTTTCTGCTGGGTATTGTTAAAGTAGCTCAAATGAACTTTCAATTCCACTTCAGAACTCTTTCCATAGTCCTTTGGATTTCTTGCCACTCCCAGTTTAAAAGCATGTTATTAAAAACACAGGAGGAAAATTCATCTCTTCAGATTTGCTACACTGGAGCATCAAAATCCTTCATTTCCCTCCCCAAGACTACTTTCCCCGTTGGCCAACTTTTATGTGGTGCATGCTCTGCCCATGATTAGACACCTCTAGCAGCAAACCAAAAATGGCAGGCTCATTAAAAATCTGTCCTCACTCGTTTCATGCAAGGATGACACCCCACTCATCCCTAGGGAATGGCATTACAGCTCTCTGGAATCAAAAACCCTGGCTGCTACAACGAGAATGGAAGTTTTGCAGCTGCTGGAAATTTCTGTGCATAAATTCAGTATAGCACTGTTGAAGTCTCCTGACATATTCTTTTCAATCCACCAAAGGATTTAACTTTTGAGATGTGTAAGGATGGAGAAGCATGCCTTCATGTAAGTCTTCAAGAGAGGAAGAGATGTGAATCTTAGGGCTAAGCATCATACCTAAAACCCAATTCCTTTTACCCTTTCCTGTCACCTTTGAGACATATTTTCACACAAGGAAATTAAGTGTAAAATGCTGTCATTTTTAGATAGCATTTCTGACAACTGTTTTGCACAGATGTAAGTTGTTGCCTACTTGCAATGCTAAAAAGCTAGAGATTAGGGCAGGAAGCAACCTTTCATGACTGCTTCTAGTTACCTAAAGCAGTTGAAATATTTTTATTTTTTAAGGACTGAAAGAATCCTGAAAGGCAGAAAGGTGTCCCCTATTTAAAGAAAAATTATAGATGGTTGTACAAAATAATTTAGCGAAGGTGAGGGCAAGTTTGCTGGGGAAGGATAGTAGTGAGTCTCGGATAACAAGGAAATCAGTTTCCATTTGTGCCACTCAGGCCCTGTATGAAATATTAATCTTGCTCACTTACAAATCCCACACTTTAATATTTCTTTAATTTGTTTATAAATGCTGAGCACCCTCTCCTTCGCTCCTCAGCAAAATCAGGAGCTCTTGAAATGAAACTCTGGTTTTTCAAATTCTTTATGCCACTTTGAATGATATAAACCAGGGAATGTGGTGATTATTACACAGTTTTATGTCACAATGCACTGAAAATTTCAGCAAGATGAAAGTGAGAAAGAGTTAGGGGAAAAAAAATCCCAACTGAACAACAAAACTCCAGTACTCCAGATGGCAAGGGTAAAATAATTATAGAGAGACTGATATCTAAAATCTCAAAGACTAAAGATTAAAAAATATTAAAAATCAGTCTAATAGGCACATAAGGGTAGAGTATGATAACATGAAAGATAAAAAACTGCAGCAATTTTAGTAAGTATAACAAATTCAAAGTGTTGATAGGAAAAACGTGACTAGCAAATCAGAGGCTGTAAAAGAGACAAACTGTAAAAAGAGCCAGAGAAAGGGAATCAGATGTGTGAAATGAGGTCAGTAGACAAGTGAGAAAAGAGGTGAGATCTCGGCTGTGCTCTTGCAGCCACTAGCTTGTTCGGGTGGGAGCGAGCTCCTAGCAGCCTTGGAGGGACGCTGCGAGGATGTGCCCGGCAGCACAGCAGACAGGGCTGGCAGGTGGGCAGGCTGCAGGCAGGGACTGTGCACCCCACCAAGCTGGCAGCAGCAGGTTAAATGCTTTCTGCAGAGTGAGGAAAGAGGCCCCCACACAGCTGAGTATTTAGGCTAACAGGTGGGGTGAGAAGATCTGACAGACGAAGCTTATTACAGTCTCCCAGCAGAGCATGAAGTGGTTAGATGCTCCTAATGACTGTATACAAGGTGACTGACTCACTCCTGTCTGCTGAACAGCTTGAAAGGAGGATATTTTACCCTGAGGAAGACTGACCTGTCCTCTTCATACTTTTTTTTTTTTCTTTTAGCATTTAATAATGAAAGCTTCCTCTCGTGCAGCAGATTGGCTGCTCCATGGCCATGAAGCCAACAGTGTCCAGCAAGCTCTAGATAATCTTGGCCCTGCAAGACCACAGAGAATGGCTCTGTGAAAAGCATTTGGAAAGGCCTGAGCTGTCCAGGGAAAACCTGAGGGGTTATTACCAGTGCATTGATCTCTGGTGTAGCTGCCTGACTACATCACTTTGAAGCTGCAGGACATTAAGTCTGTGCCATGATTTTTCTTCTTCTCAGTGTTATTCCTAATAGGACTGCTAGATAATATTTTCCTAGACTTTTTCTTGTCTTATCTTGTCTCTGAAACTGATAATGCATTTCAAACTCCTCTTGCAGAAAAATAGGCTAATGTTTAAGGAATAGATAAGCCACAGGGGTTAGGAATAGGGCTGTTTCAGAGAGAGAAATAGAATGAAATTTTATACAGGTCACAGTGTGTGTAGAAGGAACACAGAAGTGTCTTCTCACTGTTGCAAATACAATTTTGTGTGTTTATGACTCTGTCTGCAATGAAGATAGCAGTACTGAGCAAAAGCAAATTTCAGCCTGAGCATTTGAGGAGATTTGGGACATGATGAGTACAGATTGTTGTCTGACATTCCTAATAACAATTCAAATTTGGCCATTCTCACAGTGATTGTGTTGTGGTTTATTTCTCCCATATGTAAAATAGGCTACAGCCCAACTCATATGCCTACAGATATTTACTGTAAACAAACAAGCTATTTCTATTCTCTGTGGACAATACATATTTATTGTAATATACAGTATAGCCCAGGGATAGATTCTCTGGCAGGGAGCTGGGAGAAATACCTCTGTGCAGAACAAATACCTCTGATTGACCACAGTATTGCCTCCTCATCCTTGTCACAGCTTTATCTGCCCTCATACAGCCAGTGGGCATTCATTAGAAACAGTTGCCTATAGCAAACCTTAGATAAGGACTGTGAAGAGAAAAATGGATTTTTGGGGAAAAAAGAGAGGTAGTGAGAAGAGGTCTGTGTATTTATATTTTCCCACAGGGTCACAGCATTAGAAGTAGAGGGAAGGTGGGGATCCTGAAGAGGACTGGGCTTCCCTTTCCTTACAAACAAGCACTGGGATTTCCTAGGGTGCAATGCCACAGGAAGGTCTCCTACTGAGCCAAGCACAAACCCCACAGCTCTCAGGAGTCAGCAGCTGTGGGTGACCAGATTTCCCAAAGGCATTTTCTAAACGCTGTTTCCACTGAAGCAGAATGAATCATCTCAATGCAGCAGATTCTGCTCAGACTTCTGAGCATTTTGTACAGCAGTGTAGAGAAACATGTCCATTTGGCATATATTTATAAGGATTTATCTCACCTGACTCCTCATGGATCACCAGGTCCAGCCACAGCAAATGGAAAGAATGAAGCAGTTCCCTCACCTGCTTCAAATATCTGGCTTTAAATGAGATGGCTTCTGTCCAAGAAGTGCCTGCTTTCCTCCACTGACTAAACAGTGATTTTAAAGTACACACTCAAATGTGAGTATCTACTCTGTAGATATCTAAAGTTGGCAGGATGAATCCTTTTCTATATGAACCAAATCATAAACTATATTTTGGTAATGAAAATTACCTTTCCACTTCCACTTTAAAATTGTAACTTAGAAGTTGTTGAAGATCAAACATTGGAGATAAACCAAGCATCATTAATAAATGGAGAGTAGATGCAAGCAGCAGAAGAGATGTAAACAAAGAATAAATGGTATGGATAGGAAGGAGGGTACAGTTTTGCAGGTAGCTATAGTATGATGGACTGAATGTGGAAGGAGCCTGTGTTGAAGAGGGTATCTTATGCTCCTGGACAGATTTATCAGAGGCAAAACATCTCTCATAAGCATGACAGCAGTGAAGACAGAGATTTTTTTCTGAAATTTTGTACTCAGGTTAGCTGCAAGAAGAAATTCAGTAACTCACAGGCCATTAAGCAAGGAAGATATTGAGCATATCCTTTGTCTAGTCTGTCTCTGTGAGTTTGTGGGTGAAAGATGTGGTTATTTAAAGACCTGTTTTGGAAAGGCATTTTGCTCTGCTTTTACTACCAGAACAATTTGCACATTTGCATTGTCTGGGGAAAGATACATCTTTATTACGAAGGATAATGAAGCCTAATTTGGAAAGTGGTCAAGCAGAAAGAATAAACATGTGACTGTCTCTAAACACCTAAGTCTGCTCAGCAAGCAAGTTCTGAAGGACCACAAACTGAATCCAGTATATCAACCTGGGAGCACCCAGCTGTGGTAAGCTCATGGTTAGCAATAATTACATTCATTGCCAGGCAGTTCAGCTTGGCTAAGTTGGACTGTGTGCTCAGATCTACAAGTAGTCAGATCAGAGACCCTCATCTAGACTGACTCCAGTGACACTCCAGACACAGGAAATTATACTTAAATTCTATTGCATGCTACCAAAGAGACCATATCTTTCACCCTGATCCTCTTACAGGTGAAAGAAAAAGCCACTTCTCACATCAGGAGGTGTACTATTCAAGGGTTTGTAAAGTCACCAAACAAAAACTGTCTTTTCACAGTATTTCCTTCATACCTTATGGAAATGTATTATATGGCTTAGTAAATTCAAAGGTCAGGTTATGCTGACCTTTCATTGCTAGTTTTCTCTAATGTGAGACTTTTTAATAAAGCACCTATTGAACACACCAAACATGCCACGTCACTTAATTATTATTAGATATTTTGTCAGGTTCGTTGCTAGACACTGTGATGCAACATGATATCTGATTAGAGAGTTTCATTTCTTGGCTGACAGTTTCACTATAAATAGAAAAGAAGAAAAAAAATTATATCACCCTCATCTTTTTCTTGCACGTATTCCCATGTATTACCTGGAACAAAACAAAAGAATTTGTTGGACTTCAAAAGATGAAATAAATACTTCAGTTTCAGATCTCATGCAGGACTGGTTCATGGAACATGTCTGGAATTCTTCACAAATAATAATCTGTAGCCCATTAACCATCATAACTATTTCCTGGTCCATTTCCTTCCAATAATAAACATAGTGCCTCATCATTTGCTAGGCAAGGAAAATATCTACTTATTCCAATTCATAAATCAAATCTTGCTCTTTATTTAAGGCAGTCATAAGCACTCTAGGCTAGAATTTTGCATTTAGAAAATCCATCTCACAATTAAAATAACTGACAGGGATGGATCACAATTCTGGTTTTCAGGACATCCAACACAGTAAGAAAAGCTCATCAATTTTTTGTACGTACTGGTAAGACATTTGTTGACAGCATAGTGGCTTTTATCTATCAATATGGTCCCCCTGGCGATATATGTCAGTGCATCCTGAGACTTTATGGATTTATCCTTGCAAGGATTTTGACATGAATTACAACAGCTTTACCCTCAGTGTACAGACAGCAGACATGAGGTATTTGTCCAGGACTATAAAGAAACTATATCTAGTTTTCTTGAAACCTATCCTAAAGTTTTAACCACAATGCACCATTATCTCTATCTTATGTCTTTGGGACATCATCTAAAGACATTCAGGATCCATAGAGGTCATTTTTCAGCTCCAAACTGAGCCTTTTGAACAGAAGAAAAATAGTTTATGGCAGATGTGTTTTTCTGACTGCTGGAAAACACTGGGCCAGGGCATCTAATCACACAGAATAGGAAGAAAATATTTTCTGATGGTATAGGACATGTGGTGGGCTCCCAATTCTTTCTTCATGTCAATTTATTCTTCCTTAGATTAGAAATCAAACTTTGGCAAGCAGAAGTCCATGGCCAATGTAAGTAACATGCAAATGGCCCACAAGTGCCTTATACCTGGCACCACCATGAGAACCTTCCCCCAGTCTATGAGAAATGAACACGGATTACTCTTTATGCCCACAAGTGTGCATGCAGGAAGCAAGAGCCATAAGCAGGCTGATAGGAACACGCTCCCACGTGTGCACACAAGCATGTGCTCCATGTCTGCCCAATTCCCACTTGCTAGAGTGCACTTGAAGGATCCCATTACCTTTGTGCTCCACCTGAGTGGTGAGCACATTAGGTGGTAAAAGGGCAGAAGAACTATGTTGGAAAGAGGAGAGAAAGACTGATTATACCTGCAATATGCTCAGTGGTAAAATTAAAGAATAAGCAACAGAAGGAATGATAAAAAGTATGCAAGACTATGGGTTTTGACATGGACTGTCCAAAATTCTAGAGTCCTGAATTCTTTGCATCTGCTTGGATCCTTGAAGCTATTTTTGCCATACCTTTCCTGTGACTTTGACCCACATGAGAAATCCCAAGTGAATTTTTCCTACAGTGCAGATCAATTAGCAGCCTTCTACAGCACTTTTTATTTCCTGGCAGCTAGACATGAGTGTGGCCTTTCCTCCAAGCCTTTTTCACATTAAGTGCAAAATCATTTCCTACCTAGGTAACATAGACACACAGAATCAAAAAACCAGAAAAGCCTGATCTATGTTTATAATCCACCTCCATCCTTTGGGAATAACTGGATTCTTGTTTTCTATGATTTGTAGGCTCTCCTTCAATTCTCTGAATCACAAACATAGTATATGACTTTTAGATAAGCCTATCATGTTTTGCTTCATATTCAGAACTGTACCAGGATTGATATTTCACTGGGTTGGTTTCTAGACAGTACCCCATTGCTGAAAAATATTTTTATATTTTTAACCAAGTTTGAGAAAACATGTTTTCGGAGCAAACACAGGTGTAGATCCCAGAAAACTTGCCTTTTTTTGCCCTACAGCATCAGTTTTTCACAACCTCCCATAATGAGACTATTTATGGCTAGATCTTGATCAAAGGTTATGCCTCTTTCAACATGACCTTTTAGATTGAGTCAGTTTGATCTTATTACTACATTTTGTAAAAGTGTTAAGAAACTTGTGCTGCTACGCTATGAGAAAAAGAAGTAAACCTATTAGACAGCATTAATAAATCACACATTTTGAGGATAAATATTTTGCTAATCTGTAAATGTTTAACAATACTCACTTAAAAAATAGCAATATATAAAACTTGATCTCAAACAGCTATTTACAGTTCTGCAGGTTATTCCTCCCCCTTTAAAAGACTAAAGTGCAAAGAGTTGTTGTGAACACTGACCTGTCTCCTGCAGTGTGTAGATACCCACACTGTGACTGCAGTATGTGTTTTGAGCAAAGTGACCAATGGCTGTCCAATGCTTGCTTTCTCCTCTCCTTCCTGTGGGATGCAATATCAGAAGTATAATACTGTTGGAAATAATCTCTGCTGAACATTGCATTGAAGAATGCACTGAATTAAGTGTGGACAATTTGGTGTTAATTAAACACGCTTTGCACTTTAACTAGACAATGGAAACATTTAATAACAAATTTTTCATAGCCATCTCAGTTTATACTGAGACCTTACTTTAGCTGTGCTGTGAGAATGCTGTAAGCCATCAAGAGATCCAAGATTCAGACAACATCAGTCAGCCCAGAGAGTGAAAGGGCATAGACTGAATTTTCTTATTAGATTATATAGAGTAGTACATGCTATGTTCTTTTAGCAGAGAAAGCATTAGAAGGAAGGAAATGAGGCAATAAAATTCACTAAATTCAATGGACAGTAGCATGAAAGAACTTCCAGATGATAATGAAGAAATCTCTGAAATTCTGCAGGAGAAAGACACTCCTAGAAGTTTGTAAGTAAAATCAAGGAGAGATAGAATAGTGGGTGGCAAAAATTCCTAATAAGGCTTTTGTATGTATTCTCTAATAAGCAACTACATTCTTTAAAATTAACTATGATCATCAGAAAAACACTTTCAAATCATGCATTGTAAATAAGCAAATATATTAAGTAATCTATAGTTTGATTAAATCCCTCTTTCCAGCTCTTCTCACTGAGGTCTCTAGGGTATCTTATGTGAAAGTTAATAATTCCCAAAAGAAAAAAAAAGTATCCCTGACTTGTAAGGATAAATGAAAAAAGCCTCCATTTGATCTCTGTAGTATGCATCAATTAGAATTGCTGCTGACAGTTTTGTGCAGCTTCTCTCAAAAATTTTCTTCTTGTGACTTACAAAGTGACTAGAAATGTAATATCTCCATAAGAGTTAGAGGGCCTGCTGTGCAATATACCCAGTAAATCAGAAGATCCAGCTTTTAAAATATTCTCCCTGGGTCCAAGTAATTCCCTGTTAACTGAAGATAGGACATCCAAAATGGATTTTAGGAGAAAATGGATGAACTGGAGTAGTTACATAACATCACTGAACATGAATATCACTGCAGAATTAAACAGCTTGGCACACATCTATATTAGGGAAGCTTCTTGCATATTATCTGCTCAGCAATACACTATTTTACAGAAAAGCCCCAATTAAATCATAAATGGTTCTAGTTACAGATTTCCATTTTGGACTCTGACAGATCTGTGACAGGGCTGCAAGCTGCAATTAGATAAGAAGCAAGTGGAAGGACTAACTTCATTAACTGACTGTTGGCATGGAGTTTAAAGGTCTAATTCTAATCTCAGCTGTAGGGAAACAATGAGTATGTATCACGTGTAACCTACAAAAGTAATTTATGTCTACCTTTTGTCAAGAAACACCAGAGTCAAAACAGATGACCCAGGAGTATTTATTGGGGCAGATGTATCTCAGTACTTGCTTAATACTACTTAAAGGTGTTAGGCCATATAGAAGTTTGAAGAAGGGGTTTCTCCCAGGAAAATGCACCCTTTTGATTCCCTTGAATATGTGAGTCACTTCATACATTACTAATGAAAAATACAAACCACTTAATCAGAAGATATGAATGTCTACCTATATCAGGAATCACATAAATGCATTAGAAGGGCAGCACTCCTCTCTTGACTCTTACAAAGATAGCAGAGCTCTATGCATTTTCAGAAAGTACCCTCCCATTACAGAGAATAAACCTGGAGATATTCCACTGCTCCAAATTTATACCCATACAAATCACAATATTCTCATCCTTTTTTCAAAGCGTGAACTGGGTATTAGAAGCAGTAAGTCATGCTGGACCAGGAAAATAAATCATCCTGTCAAAGAATACAATTAAAAAGAGAAGATCTCAAGGATTAATTAGGGCTGGATGATCAGAAAAATGTAATTTTTTGAAAATAAATCCCTAACATTATTAGTACTCCAATAGTGTGCAGTCAGAGCATGGATTTATATTTCAGATTAATTCTTTTCTCAATTTAATAATTTTTCATCTAAGAGATATTAAATCAGATAAGGAGACGCTTTGATAGAAGTTACTGGTAGGTAAATCTAATTGAACAGTAAGAAAAAGCGTATAATGGAACAAATAATTTTCATTTGTAACCAAGAAGAAAGAAATAGAATTGAATGTGTTCCCTTTTTTCAGTGCAAAAAATAATCTGATCAACTGCAGTATTGAAAACAACCATATTAGAACATATCTGATTTCATTGGAGTAACAGATGCTTGGCTAATTCAAGATATCAACAAGGATGTGGAAACAGTGGGACATAAAGTCACTCCATGATGTGTAAAAGCTGAGGAAATTCTAAAAGATGCAATTCACTGAGTCACTGGCTTAATTGTGTGAACTGCTACTGCTTTCAAACTTTGTGTTTAAAGCATCAGTTTGTGTCTGTGTCCTACCCTACACCCACTGCAACAGCAGTGACACTGTCACTCTTTGGTGCTCCTAGTGTCTTCATTACTGCAGTCTTTGAATGCCTAAAACTTCTGGAATTGTATCCAGAAAGAAAAAAAAAAAAGGTACTTTTTTATTACTTATCTCATCCCATTTACCTTTCCTGACTGTTGCAGACCTGATGTGGAAAAGGGTTTTTTTTTCATGTTTATTATTTTTGCAATCACTATGTACTGTGTGGTAGCTTTACTTTTCAAATAAAGAAAGAGAAGCACAGAAGAGCAAAATGTTGACCCACAGATAAGGTGTCAGGAGTAAAGGAAAGATTTTTTATTCCTTTCCTGGTTTCTTCTTTAATTAGCTGAGTTATTTTGCTAATTGTATATTGTAGCATTATAAATGCTATAATTGTAGCATTATAAATGATAAATATTTGTTGAAAAAATTAGTTTGTAAAATGAGCAGTGGCAAGACAGAGAACCACAAATATAAGGGTAGGTACAGTAATGTGAATTTTCTTTTAACCTTCTGCATTCAGAATTCTAAGCGTCTATCTCAATAGAGATTTCTGTTCATCATGGCATGGTAGATTACAACATGTAGTACAAAACCACGCACACCCATTTTTCTGGTCCACTGCAGAGAGGATCTCTTCAAAACTGGGGTTTGAAATGTTCAAAACCACTTTTCAAGGACAGATTTGGAGGTGGGATATTGCAGGGCACATATGGTGTACAAGATTTTATGTTTAGCCAGCATACAAAGGAAAATGTCTGAGAAAGCACCACAAAAATGCAAGCAAGGCCATAGCACTGTGCAAGATCTGAAAATGTTTATAACTTCTGCATGATAATGCATGCAAAACTAAACTGGTCATTGCTTTTAAGAAAATCTAAAAATATGAGGGTAACATGCACATTGCAGGCTGAGCACAGAGTTCCTCTTCCAATCTCTCTCTTCCAGCAGCTGCTCACTTTTATGCTGTTTCTTGTATTCAGAAAGCACTTCATTAAATGGATAATATGGACAAAGAAGCAACAAGATTTGGATATACAGAGAGCAAACAAATGTTTCACAACTATAGCCCATGGTATTGGCTAGAATGTGATTATAAAAGAAGCAGAGGAAAGTGGAAAAACATCACAGGCTAGGTAACATCACGGTCCATCTCCTTTGAAGACTCATGGCAAAAAATTGACTTGAGCCTTCAGCAAGTTTCCTGCCAGGCATCACACCCAGCTCCTATGGATGACTGCTCCCATTACAGGAATAAAATTGCAGGGAAGAAATAGATCTTGTAAACCCCTGCTTCAACTAATCCTCTAGAGTGTCTCAGTCTCTGTCCCAAAAACACTTTCAAGTATGTGTTAAGAGTAGTAGCAGCTAAAAGAGGTTTTCTTTCATGTATCCAGGGAAATCAGAAAGAAAGAGAACTTATGATGTTTCAGCAAAACAGGCCAAAACACATAGTGGGTATATAACATGTGAAAGGCATAAAAACGACAATCCTTCTCATGATCTAGATGAGACTGTCTGATGAATGGACCAAGGACATACACAAGAATAATAAATATTTACAGTCAAGGGGAAGAGGAAAAGATAGAGTTACTAGGTTTCTTCACATCTATTTCAAGTATGATTACACTTCCCTATTGCATCATTTAAATATTTCAATTGTGTACCTTTGACGAGTGGCATGATCAAGTTCCATTAACTCCAGATTCTTAACTCTTATGAATTAATACTTCCTCCCTTGTCAGTCATGGTACAAGCCTCATGGATGACAGGACTGATGACATGTAAAAGCATGTGATCTATAGCCCTAATCATTCTCTGACATTCTGCACCTCCAGTTTCCAATCCTGGCCTACATTCTTCTTCCTCTAACTAAACCCTGATAAGAAAAATATCTTATTTCTATTTTCCCATTATTTCTTAAAGCTGCTACCAACCTCTCAACCTTTACTTGATAAATATAGCTGTCAAAAAACTGGGCATGAACCCAGAAATTGTTTTCTTACATTTTTATGTTAGTGATATTGTTATCTCTTTTCAAGTGTAATTCACCATTTTTAAGGACATTGCAAGCTATTTAAACAAATCAGCACTTGAAGACACATTTTGAAAAAGCAGAAATAAGTAATGTTTTATTTGCCACCTCTCCAGTCTCTTACAATAGCTTATATGTACACCATAGACAAATCAGATTACCCTTTCAGATGAGAAAAATCTACCTTTGTCTCTGATATAAAGGTGTGAAAGGACTATTTTGCTGAAAGGACACTACTTTGTAAACTAATCAAAATCATAATAATATGTTGGAGTACCACCACATAATACTTATAAATTTTGGAAGCAAAACAAGCATATGAAGCATATCAGTAGGAGTTCTGGTTGAGACAGTTTAGGTTCAGAGAACTGTATTTTAAAATAATAGAAGGAAAAGAGAGAACTAGTTAAGGAATCAGAAAAATATAAAGGTGAATTGGCCCGTGTGACTCACTCACAGCCATGAAATAAATGGAAACATGAGGTGAAAATTAAATAAATGGGATGAAAATAACAGACATACAAAGCTAGTTTAAAAGACATGCCATAGCATGTCTTCAGGTGAAAACAGGCCTAAAGGCAAGGGTGAAGTGCACAAGAAAGAAATTTCTTGTACTAATTTGTCCCCGCACACCTCCCAGTTTGCAAAAATCTGAAATTAATATCTTCAATCACTTGCAGATATATGCAAAGTGACATCCAGAGATGGGTGAATGCATCTCCTGTTCATTTCACTAGTTTGAAAAGAGGAAGATATGTACAAAAGGTAAGAGGTGTTTCAGGGACAAAATGCATGTCTTACAGTTTAAAAAGAAAGCTCAAAAAACTGAAATGAAATTCAAAAAATCAAATCATTCAAGAGCTAAGTAAAAAGAGGAAATAAATTATGAAATCAATACAAAAATAGAAATCATGAATACCCTGTTATTATAAAACATTGCATAGAGATGTGGAGTAGGGCTCAGTAGCTATTAAATATTAACATTAAAGTGCATGTCACTTTTGATAAAAGACTGCACAAAGCTGATGCCTCCTCTGTCAATAGATTTGAAATTACTCTCTATTCTGACTATACTGTACATCCACTTGGACATAGTGAACAGAAAATCCATGAATTTTGCATGCTTTATCTGGTTAAATGTGAAGTCAGTTCCAAGCTGAAGTGGAGCTATGAACAAAAGAAATGCCTTGGATGTTGATTTAGGTTTGCTTTACACTGTTGATACTGTCTGGAGCCACTCTATCAAATCCATGAGACTGCACATGTTCTGGAATAATAACCTGCATGGAGGGAACATTGGTGGTTTAAGAAGGGCTTTTGGAAATATGAATAGGGTTCCATCTGATATTACATATTCCTAATAAAAACCCTCATCTATGTGCTTACAAATGTTGGCATGTCATATAAGTCCATTTCTAAAGTTGTGCAACCTCATTTATCCTAAATATTTACTGTAAAGTGAATTCATCGCATTAGGTACATTCTGGAGGTACCTAACTCTTTCTATTTATCATTTAGACAGATCAAAGTATCATCTTAGAATAAATACAGATTTTTTATGTGGCTGAAGGTAGATAAGATAAATTCCCCCTTTGTAAATGATACTATAAAAGACAACAGTAATTCAACTCTACTGAAAGACATGAGGTTTAATTCAAGAACTGTCCAGGAATAAAAAACCCTGACATTATTATTTACTTAAATATATTTCACTGGGAAAAAAATCCTTCAGAAAAATAAGTAACTCAGGCTTATGTTTAGTACATTTTTCAGTTTTCTGTGAAGAAAGAAATAGCTTAATCTGAAAAAACACAGCATGTATCATGATAATTGCAACAGAAAGCTATTATAATATCACTGTGTGTTTGACAAAAGCCCAGAAGCATTTCTAGGTGTATAGGATTATTTCACTCTTCATTACGCTATTACTTCTGCTAAGTAATGGATATTCCCATGGCATAATCTGGTATGCAATACAGTGTTGGTGCAACTTTGTCCTAGCTCTCCCTTTCTGACCCATTTTCCTTCCTGTAGCAAAGGGCTACAGACCCCTTAAGTCCTGTGGATCTGTTTTGTTCCAGTACAATGGAAAAGGGAAAAGGGGAGCAACAGCAAACACAGGATATGGTGCAGAGATGAGTGTGACATCATAGTAGTGCCTGCTCCCAACACTTTGGTGGTGTCTCATGATTATACCATATTATAAGGATTTATGGGGAGAAGTATGTAAAAGAAAGTAACAAATAGCAAAGAATTCAGTCCTACTGACAGGAAAATACATAAAAGCAGCAGAGAAGATTATTTTCACAGAACAATGACCTCTGTAATCCTGCAATTTGAAAAACATTAAGCATCTGACAATAGAAAAAGTTTGACAAGTATTAGATTTGATGGACTCTATATATCACTCCAGGGCTGGTATGGCAATTCATGACTGCTGGAACAGCACCTGTTCAAAAGAGAGACATTCCACTGGTTAAGTGTTGAGATTCGAAGTCCACATAATCCAGGAACCAGGACCCATTCTGTAACCATCTGCTTGGGTCAAGGCCACTCACTGTCTCTGATCCTCAAGGCAGAATGTTGGGCACTTCTCTGAGAGTGCAGCTTGGGCTGGGCTCTGCACAAACATCAAGGCAAGGGGGTGGCAATAATGCAGAAAGGAGAGTGGTGCAGGAGACTGGAAACATGCAATGGCAAGGAACAGAAGGAAGAAGAGATTTCCCCTGATGCTGGAGGCACTTTTGCAGAACGATGTCAATGCTCCACAGACTGAAAAGGAAAAACCCATCAGATCAAAGGAGGTGCTGGAGCTGAGCAAGGCAGCTCCATCAGCTCCTCATGTAACCACCAACATAACCAAGAAAAGGTGATGGGTGACAGTAGTGGGCAACTCTCTTCTCAGGGGTGTGGAGGAACACACTTTTTGACCTGACATGGCCAGATGGACACACTCCAATAGCTGTGGTCAAGGGCTCAGTGTCCAAGGAGGGACGGGTGGAGTTCCTCAGGGATCAGTATGGGGAGTGGCACTGTTTAACAACTGTGTTGGTGGTATGAATGATGCAATTGAGTGCACCCTTAGCAAGTTGCTGATGACACCAAGCTGTGTGGTTTGGTTGACACACTGGAGAGAAAGGATTTCTTCCAGAGGGATCTTGACAGCTGAAGAGGTCAGTCTGTGTGAAGTTCATCAGTTTCCACAAGGCCAAGTGCAAGGTCCTGTACCTGGGTTGGGGCAATGCTAAACATAAATAGAATGGTTAGAAAATGCATTGACAGTAGACCTGAGGAGAAGACTCAAGCCAGCTGGTTGATAAAAAGCTCAGCATGACTCAGCAATGTACATTTGCAGCTCAGAAATCCAACTACTTCCAGGGCTGTATAAAAAGGACTGTGGCCAGCAGGTCAAAGGAGATGATTCTCCACCTCCGCTCTGCTCTCATGATGCCCCACTTGGAGTGCTGTGTGCAGCTCTGGGGCCCACAGCTAAGGAATTACATGGACCTTATGGAGTCATCCAGAGGAGAGCAACAAAAATGTTCAGAGGGCTGGAGCATCTCTCCTGCAAAGACTGGCTGGGAGAGCTTGAGTTGTTAAGCCTGGAAAAGAAAACACTCCAGGGTGACCTTGCAGCACCTCCCAGTACTTGAAGAGCAGCTACAAGAAAGCTGGAGAGGGACTTTTGTCAAGAAAATCCTGTAGGTATAGGACAAGGGGTAATGCCTTTAAACTGATAAAGAGTAAATTTACATTAGGAATCAGGAAGAAATTCTTTACTGTGAGGCTGGCAAGACACAGGAACAGGTTGCCTAGAGAAGTTGTGATACCCTATCCATGGATGTTTTCAAGGTCAGGTTGGATGAACTTTAAGCAAAATCTGATCTACTAACTGGCATCCCTGCCCATGGCAGGGGCTCTGGAAATAGATCTTTAAGATCTCTTCCAACACAAACTACTCTATGATTCTCTGATTCTATGATTCTATTTTATATAGAATACGATCAAGAGTTATAAACAGATTACGTGACTAGAAGTAGAACCAGATGTTTGGAGGAAAATATTATTACAAGGAAAAATATCCTGTTTTGTGTTCAGGTCTAAGCACTTAGTAAAACATTGTTTGATCTGATTCAAAGCCTTGAGATCTAAGTGGTGATGGATCCTAAGGATTAGGGAGGCTTTCTTAGCCTGAAACACTGCAGCAAAGTAACTAAGTAAATGTAATTTTGACCTAGTTATAAGAATGTGAACATCTAATAGAGAGTTACTCACAGTAGTTAAAGCTATGATTTTACCCAGTGAGCTGAAACTAACCCTTTTGAGTCGATACAAACATAGTTTTAAAGTGGTTTGATTGTCCAAGGATATGCACTGTGTACCCCAATAGCCTTAGTTACACTAGGACAAATTGAATAATAAAGCCAGTGAGTGGATGTGCATCCAGACAAACCTCGCTTTACCTTGGGGGTGGAAGCATCACCGTGTTTCAGTGAGCAGTCACCCATCTGTAATTGTTGACTTTTAGAAAGAAGGATGAAAAAGAGATTAAACTCCAGTGAGTCAGGGAATAACTTCATATTTCTATAATTAGCAGGAATCAAGAGCTTTTTGAAAAGTGTTTTTCATTAAAAGAAACCTCCTTCCAGCTGTCTTTCTCTAAAGCCCACCACTGTTCTCTGCTTGATTTTACACTGCCTGCAGGTCTCCCCCACAATCTGAGCCAGCCTGTGGGTCTTCTAGGCCTGAGGCTGGCATAGAGGAATCCCTTTATGCTTCGTCAGTCTCTTGAAATTTTGGACAAACAAAAAAAATTGCAATTTTTTTTAGGATACAAGGCCCTAAGTTAGACTGAAGCAGACTTGGCAGAATATATTGTTCATACTTGAATTCATTTTTATCTAGTTAAAACTTCATAACTAAGAGATGTGTATTTTAACCAACAAAATTGATAAATTAGTGCATATTTAATCAAAATGGCTTCATTATCCAGCCTCGCCCTCAAAAGACAGCAGTGGCTTTCTGAAAACATTTAAGGTGTATTGCCTTGACATCTATGGAAGTGAGGAAAATGTTCAAACCCCTTCCAGATGCATTCTAAGGTATTCTTTCATATTCTTTCCTACATATGCCAAAGTCAATGAGAAGGAGGGAGGACATTTTTCCACCTCTACAAAACATCTGTGCTGCCAAGAGCAGAGATGCTGAAGTTCACAGCGGCACCAGGGCTGCATGGCAAGACACAAACAGGAAGAGGGGCATCAATATCAGCATTTTCCTTATCTCTTTCAGCCTCTAGCCTATTCTCTGTACGTGGCTGTTTCATGGCAGACCAACCAATGCTGGTCAAAATATCCGTGGCAGAGCCCAAGCCTTAAACAACGGGGTATTGTAGCACTGCCAGCATCGCTGACAACCACTTCCATGCCTACAAAACATCTTCAAGTGTCCTTCTCTCCAAAAGAACACAGTGTCTGGGCCTCTTCAGGATGCCAGGGTAGGGTCTAACCAAGGACAATAGTTCTTCCACTGCACCAGTCTCTGCTATCCACCACTGCTGGAGTATCAGGAGACATCCACCACTGATCCTATTTTGTTGTTCAGCAAGAGCACTGCTGAAGCTATAATGAGATTGAGGGTGGGAGGGGGGTGGTGACAAGGACAACTGCAATGTTCAACATCAAGTGGGAAGAAAAATGACTGTCATCAGCATGCAAAACTTGCCAGTGAGGTTTTCAAACCAGGGAAACATAATCAAGTTTTTAAGGCAGAACCACAAAGCAAGCTCAGCACTTTTGCCATTATTGGAGCTACTGATAACAATTACTCTTCTGGTGGCAGGGACAGGGACAGGGGTCTTCTCTCCCTCTTGATTTTGACCTTTGTAAATCTTTTGGCATTGATGCAGCAATTACTGCTTAAACCCATTACAAGCATGGAGATGGAGCTATCATCAATCATTGCTTTTTGAAGGCCCAGCATCCTGTTGTGCTATACTCTGCATGAGCACTAAACAAAAGGCTCATCCAAAACAAATGCTCTTTTCTTGTTTAATAATCAAAAGGAAATCAAATTCCTGGGAGCCAGGAAGATAGATGTTAAATCTAAAGAAACATCATTTCTGATTCTACAGTGACCTTCCAACATCTGCTCTGCTGTCTATTCATAGTTCATACCACTGCTGTAACTGCATGGGGTGGGTACAAGTTTTATTTTAATAGCCGCTTAGTAGGCAAGCAGCGGCTAATGAAGCAGACAAACAGTTTCCTTACACCTACTCCATGCAGTAAAAAAAGGCCAGAAACAATTTCATTTGTTTCAAATACAGATCATGTGCTTGTATAAAAAAGGTCCATACTCTAGTGTGACCTGTATTGAACTGCTGCTGTACAGCGCACAGCGACTGCTGTGACAAACAGGTGCTGGAGCTCTTACATGAGCCACAGATAAAGAACACACACAGCTAAACCTGTGAAAGCTGGGTAGGAACAGCTGAACAGGCTTCCTGAAAGCACAGGGAGAAAGTTGGGATGCCAGGAGAAGTCAGATTACTTTTCATCTGGTCATCAGGGCCATTTGGAGGCAGGACCCTGTTTATTATTATATATAGAAGGAAATGCCTTTTATCTAATTTTTAAAGTCTGTATATACACCTAAAAGTGTATAAACACTTTTTATCTAATTTTTAAAGTCTGTACATACATATATATAAATATACACACATGTATATATATATATATATATAATAAAACTTCCATAAATATACTCTTACAGACTTATACATATAATGTTAATATATATGTGTACTCCTGCAAGTATCTTTAAAACCTACAATTTTTCACCTTCAAGTTTCTTTTTTTTTTTTTTTTTGAGAGAGGTGCTGGCTAAATTTCTAATATTGAGAAAAATATAAATTGCATACATGTTCATGATGGTGATCAGCTTCTTCTGGAAGGTACTTGTGGTGGATATTGTTCCACAGTATGTTCCAGTCAATTATCGTACAGAAATTTGGCGTGCAAGTTCAGAAGGAATAAACACTATTGTTTCCAATGTCTTGGTTTCAAACTCTGTTATGGACTGAAATCCTGAAGCAAAAGGTCTTTTCTCCATGAAAGCAAGATAGTTGCAAAAAGAGACTCAGAAACATGTGAAAGATGATTTCCCTACAAAGGAACATGTGAAAATTCCATAAGAAAATCTCCAAAAGAAAAGTGGGTTTAACTAATGATAGTCTAGGTTAGAAAACCTGTTAGGTTTTCAGGTTTTTACAGAACTGTGAAAGTTTGAGATGTCTGTGGTCCTCAAAATCACAAGAACACAGAGGCAGAAACCCTAAGGTTCAGATTGTGTTCTGAATTGGCTGGAAATGAGGTGATTCAGTAGTGTCTGTGCTAATAAACCCAACACTGGCATTTAACTCCTGCAACAGGGGCTAAGGCTGGCAGTGCTAGAAAGCTCACATGCAGACCTCTGCAGGAAATCTCAGCCCCTGGAGTTTTAAGCTTGCAGGAGAAACACAGATTTATAAAAGCTTTTTGGAGAGGGAAGAATGAGCCATTTATTAGTTGAATTTTTGGGAGGCATCCAGGAAGACTGAATAAATGTATGGCATGGTAAAAATAGCTTTTTCATGGGATACTTGAAGCCAAAGAGTCATAGGAGGTAATCTGGGACAGAAAACACAGCAACTGAGTATCTGCTTATTAATAAGGAGATCTGGCACTCTCTGACAGCAGTTTTGCAGACATTCAGCACTTCAAAATACCTACCAACTTAAAAATCTTCGGCCTCCTTATGTCTGTCAAACATGTACAATTCAGCTGTCACAGGGGGATGCAGGTGCCCAGAGCTAAACAAAGGAAAAGTCAATGATAAGAATCCATAGCAAAACTGCAATGAGTGACCCATTTAATGTCTTTCATCAAAGGTTCTGTCCAGAAGACTCCCCCACCAGGCCAAGGCCAAACCTCCAAACCTCAGAGGGTCAATGCCCAGCTGTTCTACACATAGCTTTGGTACTAAACGTCTGATACAAAAGCATTATGAAAAGTTTCCATCCTGCTCTCTCAGCCTTCACATTCTCCATTTTTCCTACATGAGAATGCTTCTGACACTCTCAGGCAAGTTAGTTTTCTCTTGACAGCTTAATAATTAAGCAGGTACTGTAAACTTCCTAACAAAAAGAAGCTGGTAAAATTGTCCAATTTGCTAAGAGAACTACAGTTTCAATTTGCAGTTTTTGTAACTACAGACCTGAGTTGGATTCTAATATCAGAACCTATTAAAATATCCAAAGGCAAAATAACTGCTCTGGGAGGAGAGGTCTTCCAAACTACCTGTAGGCAGTGACAGCTCAATAATATTTGATTCATCCCCTAAAGTATAATTGTCAAGAAGAAATATCTCTGATGATATTTCCAAGAGAACTGGACATGAGGGATGACCTTCATAAATAAAGCTAGTCAGACCCACAGCAGGTGTAATGTATACATATATTATGGCTCTGTCTGTCTCTTTCTACCTTTTAAAAGACAACAGAAGAAGAATGAGAACAACCTTTTACTCATTGTGGTGGTGACTTTGAAACCTTGATCTTTTTTGTTGATTCTGAATTTGCATCAGAAACACCAAAAAGCTTAAATTAAACTTTTTTTTTTTTTCTGTTTCTTAGTCCTTTTTATAAACCAGATATAAGACACAGCAAGTGAAAAAGGTCTGCAAGAACTAGACCAGTACACCAAAGGCAATCAGTTCTTTCTGAAAGCAATGGTGTAATATGACAGAAACAGCTAACACTGAAAAAACAACTTGGGGCTGTATTACATTCTTCCAGTCCTTAGAGTTAAAAACCATTCAACTCTCAGCATAATTTAGAGCAGCCCCTGAAACTTTTAAAGCTCTCTGACGTCAAGGAACAATCACAGCCACACCAGTAGGACCATTGACATTCTGTGATACTTTTGTCCATAGTGTTCTTCCAGCACATCTCCTCCCCTGAGGCATCTAGGAGGGATCAAGGCAGTCAGTCACCTTAGCTCCTCACTGACCTTAGTCATCATGGAAAAATGGAAATCCTCAGTTCTCCATTTAGGGAATACAAGAATAAGAAGGGCAGGACAAGATGTAGTTGGGGCACAGCTTATATACAACCAGCACCAGAACAGAGGGGAATTCCTTGGTGATGTTAATATGCAGCCAAACACAGTTGATCCCATCGAAAGAGGCAGTATAAAGTCAAGGCCTCCATGCCTGAAAACTTAAGTTATCCAGATTCTCCACAAAATCATTAGATCATCTCCATTTCCTACTTTTCAGACCAAACATTTAATTTGTAGGCATTAAATTTGTCCAGAGTTTATCACTGGTTATGCTTCATCATATTTCATTTTCAGGATAGCAGCTTCTTCTCTTTTTTTTACACACTGAGTAAAAGAAATCTTATCAATAATAATACACAATACCAGAAACATTTCTTGCTTCTCTGACTCAGGAGTATGTGGCCAGACCTACTCATTCTGTAAATAAATCAGTTGTTTGTGGTGTATTGCCCTGGCTGAAGCATGGTACAGATACAGCAAGCAACAAAACACCGTTTGCTGTCAAACCTCCCCATTGGTTTTTTCCCTCAAACTTCCTTCATCTCTGTAGTCACTAATTATGTTTAAACTCTCATGAGCACCATGATTATACTGTGGTTACAAAGGATGACATTTTCCCTCCGAAATTTAAAAGTCTTAGGAATCTTCCTGTCTCTCTCTACAGTCAACAGCAAAAGGACAAAGAGGATTACAGGATGAAGCTTCAACCCTTACAAGAAGGTTGAAAAGCTGTAGCCTAGATACAGAACTATCCGGAAGACCCTGCACACAGAGAGATTATCAGTCATTCTGTATTACCATGGAAAGAATAAGAAGGACTTCAGGTCCTGCAAGTGTATGTTCTGGGTGTGGCTCTACTCATCCATCGATCCATCTACAGCCACAGTGGTGGAGCACAGAGTTTATTAAATTCATAGAGGATGATTATTTTTGAGCGTCAGGGCATGAATTGCAGGGACACCTTCATAATTTGAAAATATAAATTAGAAAAATATGAAAAAAAAGTCAACACAGCCAAACACAAAACGTTTCAGGTAGCTAAAATTTACCAAGCAAATTTAGTAAAAAGGATTGCAAGATGATAAAGAAGATACACTAGATGACACCTTGACATCTTTTCTTTTTCTCTATGCACTTTTCTCTATGCCTGGAGGAGCCTATCTCTACTTAATGGCTAAAAACGACATCTATGCAAAGTATTTAGTGTCCTAATGACAGTACTTTATATACATAATATGAAAAGAAAGAGAGAAATAAGAAGTAATTCACTATGTATTCGCTCTCTATCACTAAACTTTTCTCCTCACATGCCTGATCACTTATATTAAAAGCAGAAGAGGCTCAGTTTAGTACACCAGACATTCAAGGGCTATATTTTTTTTTACCTTAATGCAGAGTATAGAACAGAAGATAGGACAAATATTTCAGTAGTGTCACTATTCTGTCTTGAGCTAAATTAATTTCAGAATCTGCACTTGAAACATAGGACTTATCTTGGTATCTGATAGCTACAAAGTGCCCACGACAAAGCACCAGAAATACAGAAGACATGGGATAATGGTTACAATCCATACCAGGAAGAGGAAGGATTGCATTGCATCTAGGAAAGAGAGTGTCTAAGTAAACCTGCAAGGGACTTGAACTCTCCCAGGAATAAACAGTTCTGCACTGTCTGTGATAGTACTAAATTTCAATACAAAATTAAGGTGAAGGAACAAGGAAAAGGAGTGTAATATTTATTGAAAATATTTCTTTGGTAAGTCATAACCAGTACATAAAATCACAAGAATGAAGAAAGAAAAAATAAAAACTCTATCATATGTTGTTCTCAATCTTTCTCTCTACAGTGCTAAGCAGTATTTAGCTGTGCTTAGTCAGAATTCTGTTTCCTGGACTTCACTCCTTCATGTACCAAACAATCAGAGGCAGCTTCTTTGCACTGACTGAGTCCCTTCTGACAAACTTTTCTCTCAAGTTAATCTAAAAGTGAAGACATGGAAAAATGTCTTATTATGCAGCAGCAGTCAGCTTTTTTGTCCTAGGAGATTTTTCTCTAAATTAGCAACCATTTTAATGGCTGGAAATCACTAGTTTTTCCTTCTAACTGACTTGTTATCACACACTTTCTCCTAAATCAGAATGAAGACTAATGACAACTTAAATGCCAGGAACAGTCTGAGAGGCTAAATTAAGTTCTTGCTTTCATCCAAATGCAAGAAAAATTTTGTCATTTCAAATGAAACTCATGGGTCGCATGCATATAAGTCCCTGGAAATATTATAGATTCCAGTTAATACCTACTGCCAAATTTTGCACTGATTTACACCATCTGTCACCATATTAGAGTCACTCACTAAAATCTGCGGAAAATTTGGTTCATTGCACAGTTTCATTTCTTTGGTATCATATACTGCAAAGGAACAGAAAAAACTCCATGCTCTAAACACCTCTAATCCATTCTCATAACAGCAAAGCTTAAACATTTTCTTTCATTTGTGCTGATGGGATTGTCATTATGCAGAAAGTCATTTAGAATTATTTGTTTCACCCATTATCTTTTGAATTTACTCTTTCCATTTACACCTTAAACATTTAAGATAGAACTTCTTAGTCACTTTTTTTTTTGTTTGAGTCACTATTGTCAGACTCATAGTGCTATATAAAAGAGATGTTAGAGACTTTGTCCTCATTTTTTATGTGAACACACTGTTGATTTTTCATTGCTGAAAAACACTTTGAAACATCATGATGACTCATAGTAGCAGACATTTATTGCAAAAATTTTTGTCCTTTCGTGCCAACCAGCTTGCAGTGATAATGGTAGATAGCAGGTGCTGGAGTTGTAGTGGTTGTTTTGAGATGTGTGATTCAATTTAACTGGGTACTTTATCCACTGGTATCCTACTCTTTCACTGCTCTGGTATTGTCCCTCCAGCAGCACCCTCCAAAACAATTTTGTTGACTGCAGAAATCCAGCTATCCATTTCAATTCTCCCTAAGAAAGCAGGGCAAATAAGCACCGATCTCTTTTACTCCTGCTGTCTTTCCAGAAGACTCTGAATATGTAGCACTTTCTGCTAATGCACTGAATTGTTATCTTCTGTGTAATTTCAAAATTATGTTGTCAATTTGAATGTTAATGTTGATCCTGAGCCAAGACTGACAGTTTCAGATTTTTAAAAGATTTTGAACTTTGCAGCTGTGGTGAACTTCATCTTTTGTCTTTTTTGTAGGTTCTGGTGGGATCTTATATCATGGTGAGTAATATTTAGACCACCTACAAAGGTCTCTAAAACCAAGATTGCTAAGAGTAGTTCAGTCCATTCTCTTCAGAATCACCAGATTTAGTCTTCACACAGAAATAAAACAGTCTAAAGGTAGATTTCATATCTAAACCTCCTACTAAAAGCTACATTTTTTCTGTAGTTATGCACTGAATACACAGTCAAGCAGTCTCAAAGAGCAGATTAACAGAAATTGTCCTGGATGACATTCAGCTCTCATCCATACAACTTAGGAGACACCTAGTCCAAAGATAGATCTGGAACTTCTAGAACTGATCAGAGCATGAAAAATGAAATGCTGCAATTTGTTCTGATGGAGATGACAGAATCTATTAAACATAACACCCTTAAATAGTAAACCATAGCAAAAGAGGCCCTCTTCTTCCCCATTTCACACAAGCAGGATCACAAGCTAGATGCTAGAGGAAGGCAACCCAATAATTTGAAGACACTGTTTGATTTGTATCATTGGAATTGTTTATGCATACAAAATGTAAGCCAGAAGACTTGGAGGTGGCTGTTTCCTATAAAAATGGTGATTTCAGGTAAAATGAGGAATGCTTAACAGCCATTTCACCTAGACATGTCTAAATATAGGATTACACTGTACATGTCTAAAAACAATGGGCATTCAAAGAAAAAAGGAAAATAATTCTAACTCAAAATAACCCCCTATTTTAGGTAAGTCCTCATAGAAGGCAAAGACCTATGTTTCAAAGAAGATCCATCCTTTACAGAAGATGATTGAGGACCAAGGCTTGTGAATGCCTACCAAATGGAGGTACTTCCATTTTGGGATACCCATCTTGAAAAGCTAGTACCTCTGGTAATTTCAAAAACACTGCTAGTTCTACCAAAACAAGTTATTTGGATGACATAACCATATCACCCTTCCCTCATAAAGCACAGTTGTGTTTTAAACAGTAACACTTTCAGCTTTACATTTTAATTAGTGATGACTATGAGCCAAGGCACAGTTAGGGCAAGGAACAAATACAAGTGAAAAGTTTAATGAACTATAAAAAGATATAAAACTCCTTTTCTGTAATGGGTCAGAACAGATTTCAGAAGGAAAACTGAAGGATTTTACTTACAACAGCTTCAGTTATTTTGAAAACAGTAATCATGAGAGAAGCCAACAAACATTGAGATGACAGGGGATGATCATTTTGGCTAGTCTTTGGAAATGTGAGATCAAAATTAATTCAAAGGTTTTTGGTTGTTTATATTCTATAATATCTTCCCATCCACTTAGTCCCATTAATATCCTTCTAGTCTCCAAGATTTCTGAAACTGTCAGCTGTAAGCCAGTGTGCTGTAAAAGACCTTCATTTGTATCCTTGGCTTTGGCACTGTACCCCGTCTGCATCCCATTCCTGTGATGAACACCTGCACTGACATTCCTTCTCAGCAAATAGATTTTGTTACAAATGATCCCATTATTGATTTTGTAGTAAGTTGAGTAAATCCTAAGTCTCAAATACGGTATGGTGGTTATGTTTCACAGCTCTCAGTACCTTATTGGCATTCAAGTTGTGCTAGCCCCTACTAAAATCATTCTGTTGTGATATGAAGCACAAATACATTTTACTGTTACAGTTGCTGCAGCGCTGCCAATTATTTTAATGCTGCCATATGAGAAATAAATGAATGCTTAGATGTTTGTTTCAGCAGCTGATTTTTAAGCAAAATCATTCTCTGCATTCTTTGCAGAATGTGCTTTGATCACAATGGATTCCAGATCATGGAATCTAGCCAACTTCTTGTGAGGCAAGCCTGCCTTTTACAGACAGACACAACATAGATGCCTCTTTTTACTATTTTTCAGTAAATGTTATCTATTGTTGCCTTTGATACACTAAAATTAGCAAAACCTGCAGCAGCAGATTGCAAAACAGACCTCATGACATTTTATCTACTACTGCCCTCTTTGTCAACAAAGACCATTAGAAATAGGAGCAGGGGATTTATTTAAATTGTATACTAAAAAAATTAAACATCCTTTCCCTGGCCCTTCCTCCTTCCACCAAATGATTTCTTTATGGTCCAAAGGGATGCTTGCATTTGAATGACAGATTCTCAATCTGTCACATGCCACTAATTCCTGTGTTCAATAGTAATGAGGCCTGTCACATTACAATTTGCTTATAAAATGCTAAACAAGATTGACAGGAAATCTAAGGAAATTTGGAGGTTAAGAGGTTAGAAAACCTCCCCCTGCACCTATTGAATCTCAGAGATCAATCTAACATTTTTTAAGTCACTAAACAGAGTGAAATACGTCTTAACTTTCCTAAATACATAGAAGGACACAGCTGCCAGACAAATAATCCAATGTGCTTTTTTTCCCTGCCTGTGGTGAAGGTGCTGGAACTACATGATCTCTAAGGTTCCTTTCAACCCAAACCATCCTGTGTTTCTGTGATTTGAGAGCAACTATTTCCTCCTGTTCCTGTAAGGGTGCCTGGGACCCAGAAAATGTGCTGAATCACCTTGCTGGGCCAGGCATCCTCTGCTGATGTGTGCCACCAACCCAAGATCAATGGCTGAGTGCTGCCCTGCTAACTGCTCTGCACGTATTCTGTCACACAGAAAAGGACAATCACAGGGGAATTGACAACAAATATGACATTAACCCTCGGCAGCTGAACTCTTGAATATCTACCCACAGTTCCTGATTGAATTTGGTATTTTAAGATATCATTTACTTAGTCACAAATAACTCAAAACCAAGGAGATTTTTATGGCAAGATGGTGACTGGGAGGTAGGTAGGCTAAAGTAGCTTTGGAGCTTGAGCTCTATTCTCAGCAAATTACCACTCACAGAGAAAAATAGAGAAAGGGGATGCAGACTTATCTTTGATAGGTTTATCTCATGAACATTTTGTGAAGATGCTCACCAATAATTTGTGCAGGTATATGACTACAAAACAGAGACTGGGGACAGAACTTGTTCTCTCTCTTTTAGATATCTTCATTGTCTATATCCCAAATATCCTGAGATAGCCTATATCTCAAATATTCTGAGATCCTTGTATGACCAGCTGAAGAAAATAGACTTTCCTTGAGAGTACTTCACTTGACAATGGCATGGGTATTCAGGACTCAAACCTTTCTAAGAAAATCTCTAGGCCACCAGCATTTGATGACTGGCACAGGCACCACAGTGCATGAAAAAGTGGTTTGGTATCAGACGCAAAAAAGTCATGCCCTGATTTGTGTCTATTTCCTAACAGCCAAAGGCACAATGGGTAGAAAGAAACCATCCCAAAGGTTTTCTTTACCCTATATATTTCAATTCCTTCTTAGGACACTGCCAACAAGAGCTGCACTTGCTGACAGCTGTTGCCATTCATTCATGTTTGTTACACACATCTGCTGTCTTCTTTAAATTCTTTCTCTGTAATATGGATTTTTTTTTCAGGATTTAGATTGCATTTCTGGATAACTGGGTAAAGGGAGCAGAAGATTGTTTACAGCCTGCAGAAATGGAGAAAGGCTCTGTGCAGAAGTGAAATGAAGAATATTCTTGGCACAAAATCAACCTGCCACAGTGTGTTGTGCTTGCCTGCCTGCCCAGAGCCTGACTGTCAGTGTGCACTGTGCAAGTATGTACTTCAAAGAGCTACTTCAGTTTACTCCTGCTGAGAATTTGCCCCTCAGGCTATACAATACTTACCAGGCACATGATATATGTCTTTACCCACAGTTTGCTTATATGTTATGTATCCTTCTTTGTGATGTAGTATTGTTATTAAAAGGCACAATGAAAGTTTGAACAAGTAAACTCTACTATATCATGATGTCCCACCCATATATTCATCAGCAAGCCTTTCTGCTAGACAAAGCAGAGATAGAGAAGCACTACATTATTTCTGATTTGAACACTGTTCTTTACATCTGGATTAGAAAAAAAAAAAGCCATCAGTTGGAATTATGTAAATCCTATTCAAAGGAAAAGGAGTTTACTTGTTGAGATTTGTTCTGGCAGAGTGCATGCTCTATGCTGACATGTTTTTTCCTGAATTACACAAGCTGGTGCTTATAAAACATATCAGAACCAAGGCAACAGCGCACAACTCAATCTTTACCATAGGACTACAAAGTTAATCCATTGTTGACTCAAAGGGTAGGTACAATTAGCTAGACAGCTTATTTTTCTTTGAAATATTCCTGTCCTCCCATGCTTATTTTTCCTTGAATAGATGATAGAGAATTTTATGTAGAAATTAAAATGAAAAGACAAATTATAGCTTTCATAGACACTCAGTCAACAGGTTACTAGCTTAAGGGCTCTCCAACAGGTTACTAGCTTAAAGGCTTCTGATAAGCAGCCAAGATATGAAATATTTATCAAGGTAATGAAGTTTATGGTCACAGTAGGCATCCCTTTGCAATGCACATTTGCTGCTTAAAAACAGTTATTTTGACACATGGCTTAAAAATTAGCTGTTTAAAAAAACCCAAAAAACAAAAATAGACTGTTACAGATGTAACTTTAAAGATTTCTGATTACACACAGCACTAAGGTGAAATGCATAGCTAAGCAGCTAAGGGAAGAGAGCTTGACTCTTCAAAGAGCTCTCTAGGAGTTAAGACTCTAAACTTCAGCTTCAACCCTTGACACCTTTGGTGGCAATCACAGTTTAACTGTTTAATCTCCTCCCTTATGTCTTCCTACCACAAGACACTCTCCTTTTGGCTGTCCTGTAACAGCCATTTGTGGCATTGTGTGGTCAAATTACTATAGCTAAAAAAACAACATTGTTGCTTATGTAGACCAAAAAAGTTTGCTGCACCATCACTTGAGCAAGGAAGTTGTGCTGGCTTCAGCTGGAGTAGGGTTAATTTTCTTCACAGTGTTTTGGATTTGTCATGAACACAGAGTTACAGAGGTTTTTTTGCTATTGCTGAGCAGGGCTTTAACAGCCAAAGCTGTTTCTGATTTCCATACTGCCATGCTAGTGAGAAACTTGGGAGTGCATTGGAGGTTGAGAGGAGACACAGCCAGAAAAGGTGACCAAGTGCCCAGAAGGTTATTCCAGACTATATGGGATCATGCTCAGTATATAGAGCTGGGGGTAAGAAGGAGGAAGAGGAGGAAGTTTGAAGTGATGGCATTTGTCTACCAAATTAGCCACTATGTGTGATGGAGCCCTGCTGTCCTGGAGATGTCTGAACACTTGCCTGCCCTTGGGAAGCACTGAATTATTTGCCTGTTTGTGTGTGGGTTTTGCTTCCTCTTTTGAGCTGTCTTTATGTCAACACGTGAGGTTTTTTGCTTCTACCCTTCTGATTCTCTCTCTGATGCTGTTGGTGGGGGAGTGAGCAGCTGTGTGGGGCTTGGCTGCTGGCTGGTGTTAAACCAGAATAGCATATCATCATAACCTAAAGATAATCATCCAGGGGCCCTATCGACCTCTTTTAGGTATGTGACCTGTGCTCTGACATGTCAAAATTGCCTACAGAGGTGTTTTTGGAAGTGTATATATCTGACCCAAACTAGACAAATTCAGTATAGAAATTCACATCTGAGCTCATTGGCCCAAGCTCTCTGTGTAGTCAGCAGAGAGACAGTTACATTCCAAATGAGATTCATATGATTTTTAATGGCTCCTTCAGGACTAGATGAATTGAACAGTAAAATGGACAATCTGTCTTCACTGCCTACAAAGAGAGCCTGGCATAATTAGCTCAGATATACTGGAAATACCTGCCTTTACTCAACTGAAAAACCCCACTTTTGCTCTCCATACTCACTGCTGCCTTTGATTCAGTTTACAATCTGCTGACTGAATTCAGAAAGTCAGATCACTACCTGTATACATTACAGATATGTTTGTACATAGGAAGTCAGTAGAAAGAAAAAAGTGTTTGTGTGCTTGCTAGAGAAGAGAGAAGGGAACAAGGTCTTGAACACTGAAAATCACATGGCAGCCACTGGGAATCAGAGCTAACCCTGAAAAAACCTGTGATGACCTGCAAACAAGACTTTCTCCAGACAGTCTGTGTCTAGGCTTGCCTGTCCCTGCAGGGTTGCAGGATATTCAGGCACAAAATAGGACTTTATTATACTGACTCTAACTTATGAACACCCAAAAGGGCTATCAGATCTCAAATACATAACATTGTGAATACTGAATGTAGGCCAGGGTCAGCAGAGGCATAGGACCAGGGGTTACCATGCAGCGTGAGTTTTTCTTAACCACTTCAGATACCCCAAACTGCAGTTTGTAGAACTAGCCTATCCAAGAAAGTGAGATTAAATGAAACCACCACTAAATGAGTCTCACCATTAATTTGCTTCAAGTTATGAGGAAATCTGTTCAAGGAAGTTGCAGGATGGATTTTACCTTTACTATGATGCATCCAGGTAATTTCGAATCAAGCACTGTCATTTCTTAAACCATAATCTTCTTTTTAAAATGAAAAACTTTTGTGATTAAAGTTATTAAATAAAAGATATACACCCACACACTCACACCAAATATGAAATCAAATTAATAAATTCATATATTTCTGAAAAATTAATAAATGCAGTTACACACACAATACTTTCTTTTTGAAGAGCATGAATTAATTTCATTAGTGTTTTATTAATGACATAGAGGGAAATAAAAAACTCTTTTCATACCTTCTTTTTTCAACCAGTCACAAAAAGAACTAATCATTTGGTTGCTGATTTTTTGCTGTAACTTCAGAGGTTGTTTTAAACTGCAAGACAAAAAAAATTTACTAGAATGTTCTTGTCATCAAAGAAAAGAAAAAAAAATCATTATTTATAGAAAAAAAGAATGTTTCTTCTCCACATTTCAAAACCCTGCCTCTTTTGTTCCTGATTGTTTCCACAAAAAAAGGATTAGATAGGCTCCAACGTATTTCAAGACTACTTCATAAAGCCATTCTAATTTAGCTCTGGGTTTGTCAGCAATTTGGGAGAGAATGATCTTGCACTTTCTGAAAGACAAGTGAAAAGTAAACTGGCCCAATATTATGCTTATTTTCACTGTAGTCTCTTAGAAAAATATTTATTTCTAACAGCATTTATTACTAACTATATCCCGTTTTAAGATGAACTAGATACTATTTTCAGATATTTCATAAATAGACCTGTGCATATTGAAGGGAAAAGATGTGGAATAGGACTTAATCCTTATCTTAAGTTAGTAAATACCGTACCTATTCCCTCCTTTTCAGACAGGATCAAGCTCCCAGGCAGCCTTTCATCCAGCCATTCCCCAAGACTGAATAAGGAAGACATCTGTGTAAAAGTCCTCATCTGTGTGAGATAGACTCACTTTTACCTCCTGTTCTCTGTGGGAAGGTAAGCAGAATGAGATGATGTTGGAACTAAATTCATATAACTGTTGAGATCTAAAGCCGAACACCTAGATTAAATTAATCTTCTAGTGTCCCTGTATATTTCATGGTTTGAGGCCCAGGAAAAAAAAAGAGATCTAATCATGATTATGCAAGTGAAACAGAGGGGAGCTTGACAGTGTTGAAAAATGAGAAGACAAATGAGCAAAGCTGTAATCCATCAAACAAAAAGGTCTTCAAACAGAATATTATCATTCAGAGCATATATATAGTGTGAACTAAATGCAGTAAGAACTGAATTAGAATTGTGTAAAAGGTAAAATAAAACCATTAGCATATACACAAAAGGGGAGTTTTGGCTCAGATTCTTTGGACGTGGGTTGGTATCTTCTGGTTGCTAGCTGGAGCCAGCACCACCATGTTACGCTTGTGACTTGTATGTTCTGTGTAAGAAACCAGTGCAAAAATCCAGCCTTCAGTTCTAGTTGAGTGACACATGGTGAGGCAAGCCCTGGAGCAGACAATGTTGCTGCTGGGTGGCAAATTAATGGCCAGTCCTGGAACAAAAGTAGGGCAATTTGTAGGGTGAGAGAAGAAAACTCTAAAAAGAAGACAAAGTCTATGAATTACAAGGTGGCTGAAGAGGGTGACATTGATTCCAGATGAAGCCTGCTCATAGAAAGTCAGAGACATCATTATTTTTTACACAACTGCAGTTGTGTGAGACAAGTTCCACTTCAAATAAGTCTCCCTGATAAGTTAATGCAGGAGAATTTTCCTCTATTTTTGTACAATAAAGAAGTAGATATTATGCTTTTGGAAAACAATGGATGGAGAAGCAGGCAATGCTTTCACAGCCAGTGTTGTATATAGTATTTGCTTCCAAAAGAAACCTGCTAACAGACAGAAATATGAAACAATCATTCTAAGGGCAACAGGATGAACTTTGTACCAAGTTTCAACTCAAAATAAATATTTACAGCAACAGGTAGGAAACTGATACAAAAACAGCCTTTCATATAGCAGTAAAAATGGTGCTGCTTTAATTTTGTTAAGAATTTTGGCTGGAGGCAGTGGGAACATCAACTTTTAATGAAAACTTAAAGTGTCCATAGCAGTGTGAAAATTCTAGCATTGTTGTATTCCCATATCATTTTTTAACAGCTTGAAGGGAGAAAAACGTTCATTTTAAATGATTCTTGGTTAATTTTCAAAGAAATTAGTTGAAGGAAACTTCTAGAAAGTAGTAGAATAGCCTTACTTGTGCACATTACACAACATCAAGCTTAGAAAAGTTTCCATAAAGTACTTTTTCTTATGTCAGAATTATCCTGCTCATTTCAGAGCACTACTCAGAGGCTCATGGATTAGGAATTGCTTCCAGGTGGACCACTGTCTTCAGGTGTCATTAGGTGGTGTATGTCCTTCAGCTTTGCCTCTTGAGGACATGGCCCATATAAAAATTCCTGGAGGAAATATGCCATATGAATTAATCACCTGCTTTAAGCTGAAGAATGTATTCAGTCATTCCAATCAGCAAGGGACTGACTCCAGAACTCCCCACAGTTAAATAAAAGTGAGCAAGAATTATTGAGCTGATTGTAAATATTTTGGAATGCGAGGAAGATAAGGGAGAGGAAATAACACTTTGTCTACCCTAAGAAATATGGTGAAGGAATTCCTAAACTTGAAGACTGTTGTGGTTTAACCCACAGCTGGCAGTTCAGCCTTGTGCAGCCACTCTCTCACTTCCCTCCAGTAGGATGAGAGGGAAAACCAGAAGAGTAAGAGGGAGAAATTTCATGGGCTGTGATAAAGACAGTTTAATTGGTAAAGAAAAGCCACTCACACAAGAAAAGCAAAATGAATACATTCACCCCTTCCTGGGAGCAGGCCACTCCCAGGACAGCGGGGCTCCATCAGACTTCTGGCTTGGAAAGACATGTTGTCACAACAGTTGTGTCCCATTTCCTCCTTCCTCCAGGTTTGGATGCTGAGCATACCACCCTATTGCCTGGCATATTCCTTTGGTTAGTTCCTTGTGGTCAGCTGTCCCAGCTGTGTCTCCTCCCCAACACAGTTTTGAACACAAACCCAAAACACAGCCTCATGACAGCTACTGTGAAGAAATTTAACTCTATACTAGCCAAAAACACAAAGAAAAAGCACAAAGAGCCAATAAATCCTAGTAAATACTGGTAACAAGGGCAGCAAAGCTACGTGTTCAGGGCTCATTCCTTTCTCTGAGAGGGAATCAAGTGACTGAAGTGCAGGGGGACAAGAGGGTCGGGAATTAATTACCCACTGTTCTCTTTATAATTTATGTAAACAATCCAACATTCTCTGGGTCAGAACCTAAAGAATCTTGCTTCCAAAGTAATTCACTGCCATATTCCCACTTTAGAATTCTGATGGTCCTGGTAGCCAGGATAGCTGTGAGATACCATGATCAAAGACAGAAGCTCTGAAGAAAGCAATATATCCTTTAATGAGTGACATGGGCATCTCTTTGTGACTGATTTTCAAGCTGGAGATCAAACCATTAAAATTCCATCTTCCACCTGTGTTAGGATGATTTTACATCATTTTTAGCTCAAACCTGCATGACCTTCTACTTGTTGTTGCATGAGAAGTAAGGCTTCATTTCCAAAAAATTTCTTTTCAGGATCATTCACGGGTTTTCCATAAACATGTTTCCTCTACTTCCCTTTTTTTGCCTACAAAAAAAGACATTCCACTACTCAAATTTCTAATGTGTTTGTGTTAATTTGCCAACCACAACATTTAATCTCTGCCTTAAAGTGGCTAATGCATCTTCAGAGGTGTGTTGTTTTGTGTGGCACAGACCTGCTCTTTTAAAGATAAACTAGCTCTACCTGAGCACCATACCTCAGGCTCACCACGTATTCTGGAAAAAAATGAAAAAAAGAATCACAGCTGTCCTCCCCTCACCTATTTCTTTCTTATTGTAGAAGTTTCTTATTCAATCATCTTCATGAAAGTGCCAAGCATTTCAGCAGTCCGGCCACTCTTAAGATTTCCAAGGAGGATTGGAACGAGTCTCGTGGGGAAGGTTAGAAGCAGGCTGGAATGCTGAGTTTTGGCAGCCTCGTAAAGGAGAGGAAGAAAAATGTACCTACTTGAAGGTAATTTGGAGTTAAGAATAATTTAGGACCTTTGTAAACAGTAGCATCTTAAATTGGTTTCCACAAAGTTCTTTCATTTTTATCTTAAAGCTTTTCAACATCAGATCATTTCAGTAGTGAATGCACTACAATTTCCCTCCTTTACCCCTCCCCTGTGTCTCTTAGTGACTTTCACTCAAATTATTTTTCTACTTTATTGTATATTTCAAAACCCATTGGTTTTAGTCTTCATTAACCTTCATCTGCTCTGATTTTGCTTCTTTTGTCTAGATATGAGCAAGAGCTTCAAGATATTATATGAAAAAGATGCCCTTTAGTACTAAATTGCTCACCTAACTAGTTATTCAAAACAAAATTACACCTCTCACACATCATGAGTTTAATTAATCATACTACAAATGACACTATTTCAATGCTCTGGCTGTAAAATAGCTTTGAACAGTGCAGAAGCAAGAAGCAAACACCAAAGCACTGATTTGTCACAGTATTTTAAGACTATTTTTAGATTTCAAAATCTTTTTTGAGTAGCATACATCCACTACAATTTTGATGGAAGAGATGGCCAATATAAGTTTCTCTTTCTTTTATTCAGATGCCAACTTCAACATTATCCCAATTATAACAAATATAGTAATGAAAAACTGACCTGTCATCTACTGATTACTAGCCAACCTCCAGTTGGCAATTACTAGGTTGGCTGATTACTAGCCAACCTCCAGTCATGACAGAGAGATGATACTGTGACTGCCTTCTACAGATTATTAACCCAAGTTTAACAATCGTTTGGCTCAATAGCTGCTAGCCAGTGTCTGTCAGCTTTTGAAAACCAAGTTCTTGATTTGAATTATTTCCTCTTGAGTGGTAGTGTTCACAGACCTAAGCACCTATTGCAGGAAATCTGTATGCAACCTTGGACTCAGGTCCTCAAAGATGCAGTGGGAACTCAAGTCCACATAGTTCAGCAGATTACAGGGCTCCAAATACATTTATGGATTTCTGGTTACACACCTGAATAAAAACCTGATTCAGAGAGGCTGCTGAGATCCCTGCCACTGCTATGAGATCCTTTAAGCTCTGATACCTGCTTTTACATGTACAATATAACTAGGGGTGAGTGAAAAGCAAAATCTTGTGCAAAATAGATAAGGGAGCAGAACTGCCTCAGTCTTCAAGAATAAGACCAATTATCCTCAGGACAACTGGCCTGATGACCTGGTAGCCAGGGACAGGGAGCTGAATGAACCTTCATAATCCTGGAGGAAGTAGTTAGTGACCTGCTGAGACACTTAAATGCTACCAAGTCCATGGTGCCAGAGGGGATTCATCCAAGAGTACTGAGGGAGCTGGTGGAAGAGCTCAGTAAACTGCTTTCCATCATTTATCATCATTCCTGGCTAACCAGGGAGATCCCAGATGACTGGAAGTTGGCCCATGTGAAAACCATCCACAAAAAGGTCTGGAAAAGGGATTGAGGAGGCCTACAGGTCTTTCAGCCTGATCTTAGTGCTCAACAATGTTATGGAGCACTTGGACTTGTTGAAGTCCACTATCTTGAGTCCAACCACATGACATGTATAGGACAATCAAGGGATCAACCCCGCCAGCATGGTTTTAGGAACAGCAGGTCTTGCCCAACCAACCTGATCTTTCTTGACCAGGTGACCCACTCAGTGGATGACAGAAAGGCTTTGGAGGCAATTTATCTGGACTCCAGCAAAGCCTTTGACACCGAATCTTGCAGCATCCTCGTGGAAAAGCTGTCAGCCTATAGTTTGGGCAGGTGCACTCTTTGGTGGGTTAAGAAGTGGTTTGGCCCAAAGAGTGGTTGTGAATGGTGCTGCATCTGGTTGGCAGCCAGTTACCAGTGGTGCACCCCAGGGTTCAGGGTTGAGCCTAGGCCTGTTTAATATCTTTATTGATGATCTGGACTAGGGGATTGAGTACACCATTAGCAAATTTACAGATAACATCAAGTTGGGTTGGAGTGTTGATCTTCTGGAGATCAGGAAGACTCTGCAGAGGGACCTGGACAGGCTGTATGAATGGCTGAGGTCAGCTGTGGTCAGCTGAGTGAGCTTCAACAAGTCCAAGTGCTGGGTCTCATGTTTTGGCCACAATAACCCCAAGCAGTTCTATATGATGGGGAAACAGTGTCTGGAAAGTGTGCCAGTAGAAAAGGACCTGGAGGTGCTGGTCAACAGCCAGCTGAACATGATCCAGCAGTGTGCCCACACGACCAAGAAGGCCAATGGCATCCTGGCCTGTATCTGTGTGGCCAGAAGGTTTAGGAAAGTGATTCTCCCTGCTACACTTGGCACTATTGAGGCCACACCTTGAGTGCTGTGTCCAGTTCTGGGCCTCTCAGTTCAGGAACAATACTGAGGTGCTGAAGCATGTCCAGAGAGCATGAAGGGTCTGGAGGACAAGTCCTGTGAGGAGTGGCTGAGGGAGTTGGGGGTGTTTAGCCGGGAAAAAAGGAGGCTTGGTGGGGACTTTCTTGCTCTCTACAACTGCCTGAAAGGAGGGTGTAGCCAGGTGAGGGTCAGCCTCTTCTCCCAGGCAGTAGGACAAGAGGACATACTCTTAAGAGGACATATAGGAGACATACCTTCAAGTTGTGCCAGGGGAGGTTCAGGTTGGACATTAGGAATAATTTCTTCACAGAATGGGAATTAGGTACGGGAATGTGTTGTCCATGGTCAAGTCACAGTCCTTGGAGGTATTTAAGGAAAGATTGGTTGTGACACCCAGTACCTTGGTGTGGTTGACATATTAGTGTTCAGTAATGACTTGGACTTGATGATATTGGAGGTCTTTTCCAAGCTAATTAATTCTGTAATCCTGTGATTCTGTGGAGTGAAGCAGTCAAATTTGGGATGAATTGCATAGTCATTGGACGAAATTACTGCTCACAAAGGTATTGACTGTCCTTTAACCCCTACAAAATGCAGTTCAGGCAGATCACAACGGTACATAACACTCTTAATCTGCAATGAGAAAAGAGAGCAATTGAGAGAGTGCTATGAACTATCAAACAGGGAATGTGTGAAAGAGGCAGAGTAGTGTGGGAGAAAGCAAACATTATCACACAGATATTTCTTGGGCCACATCAGGAGCTGGATCTTGATGCAAGTGGCAGAAGATCTAAACATTTGAGCTGGCTGAGTTTGCAAATTGTCATTTTCCCCCATGAGTCATACTTTCTCTCTTTACCTTTCTTCTTGTTTGTGTTTTAAAATTACTATATTTCCTCCCCTGTGTGTCTGAAATCAGCATTTTGTCACAGCTTTCAATCACACTTATATGTGTGAATGTAAAGAAGAGCTTTGCACAGCCAAACTTGGAAAGGAAAACATTTTCAAAAAAGAAAAAACAAATTTAGCTGTTATATTCCTGTGTTCTTCACTGTTGACAATAATATTTGTCTTACCTCTGCTAGCAGAGCTTCCCCCGCAGTGAATTCATAATTGTAAATGCGTTGGGTTTGTGTGGACAGATTTTGGTAATGGGAGGACTACAGGGCTGGTCACTGTAAGAAGCTGCTGGAAATTTCTCTCACGTCTGACAGAGCCAACATTAGCCAAGACAGACCATGAGAGACTGGAAAGATTGATGTCTCAAGACATTTTTGCCACATGTTTGTGGGGAAAGGGGGCAGATGGGCCTTGCTCTGGTGTGTTAATGCCCTGCTCCACGGTCTCTGGTGCTCCAGATGCAATGCTCCACAGCCTGCCTCTGGAGCCCCTAACCTAGCTCCTAACTGGCAGGGAAGTTGAGCTCAGCAAGATGGAGGCGTGGGGCAAAAGAGTTATTAAGGTTCAGTTTAGATTTCTCATCCAAATCTGATTTGATTGTTAATACAAATCCAAGTCTGCTTTACCCGTGACAGTAACAGGTGAGTGATCTCACCCTTAAACCACAAGCCCTTCATGATAGTTTGTCTCCTCTGTTGAGCTGACGAGGGTCATGACAGAATGGCTTTGGTGGGCACCAGGCACGCAGACAGGGTCATCCCTCTGCAGTGCATTATAGAGACAGAGACCTTGGTGATGGAGGAGTGCAAAACCAGGTCGCTTCCTTTCTTGTGAGTATTTTGTCATCTCTAGCATCAAATGACTTGAGTGGCAGGGCTTCAACTGCACCCTTTGGGACACAATTCCACAGTCCAATGCATCTCCCTGTCAGAATATTTGCACAAAGATTCAGTGAAAAGAATTTCTCCTGCAACTCCAGTCCATTACTCCTAGTTACCACTCTGTCTGCTGCACTACAAAATTTTCTCACCTGCATCATGTCATTGTTGTGGTGTGTCATCCTATCTCCTCTGCCATGACAAGCTCATTTAGTTACCTGGATTTTTCTTCATAAGTCAATCCCTCCTGACTGCCTAGATCATTTTTTCTGCTCTTCCCTGAACTGCCTCCAATTTATCAGGTTTTATTTTAAAGCACTGGTGCTTAGAAATGAATGAAGCAAAGACCAAAACCTCATACTTCACCTGTCCCACTGATGTAAATGGTACCCATTACAATTGGCTGGACAGTTGAGGCAGAAAAGAACAATTTAGTCAGAGAAAAAAACTTACTAATGCTGAATTGGTTGAAAAATAAAAAGTATGGACATTTTGTTTCAGTAGAGCTTTTTACATTAGTGCTTGGACATAGAGGAAACAATTGAATTTTCCCCAATTTTTTGTAAAATTATATTTACTATCTGCCAGATCTCTGAAACTATCTTTACCTATCTTAGTCTGTAAATTAAGAAGATTCTAAAAATCCTCTTCACAGACAAATTTCAGATTTGTGGCTTTTATTTCTAATTGAAAAGTAAGAAATCTGTATTACTTCTGTCCCAGAGCAGTAAACTTGTAAAATAAACACAAGAAGGTAAAAATCCATTTTGGTCTTTATCTAGCAAAGACTTTAAAAAACACTCAAATACAAGTTAAATATATACAAAGACTCTTTTGGTCATGGATCCATGATTCTGAATCACCTTACATTAGACCTGATCCATATGAGAATTAGCCACCAACTTGAAAGCCCTTTGTTAATTTTTCTACCATAGCTACCAATTCCAATGCCTTGCAACCTGTGACGTGTGTTAATTTCTTAAACTGGCAGCTCCTAATTTCCCATCTTAACTGGGCAAGCAGAAATACAGAAGAGGTACATGCAAAAGCCTAAACACCACTAATGCTGTATGGAAAAAACAGAGTCCTGTAATCCTCAGAAAATGTTAATTTGTGAATTCATGTAACCACAGATTAAGGGAAAACAACCAAGGCACTTTAGCTGAGTTTGTAGCAATTTTTACGACCTTTTCCTGGAGAGAAAAGACTGTAGGAACAAAGAAGTGGAGAGGTAATAGGATGCTGGTCTGCATGCATGTGACTCGGAAGCTGGAGACAGAAGGATAACTTGGTAAACATTTTTATGAGTAAAGAACTAAGAGTTTTGTGAAATTATTATCCAACAATAACACTTGAAGCAGGATTTTTTTCCCTGTCAAGTACAAATTGCAGCTTTCCTTTCATCAGTCCATAGCTGTCACTATTTATATTGTACCAAGCATAAAAGTTTCTTTACCTGTACAATAAATAGTACAAAATACCTTAAATTCTGCTTGGAAATTCCTGAGTTAAACTAGATTTCATATTTGGCTTTTTCAAAATACTTACATGAAACCATACAATAAACACTTAAAATGTGAACAACATTCAAAAAAAGAAAGGAAATATAGATCTTGATTTAGAAAATGGTTAAAATGTACAAAGTGTAGCAATTTTTTATTTATAAGGATAAGACTAAATCTGTGTGTCTCACAAACTGCAAATTTTGACCAACTAGTTCCTTTTAAAAAAAAAAAAGCAAGCTAATGACAACCAAAAATCCCCACAAAACAAAATAAACCCTCCCTCTTTTTATCCAGGCTGGAAGTTTTCAAATGTGATTTCACTGTGTTTCTGCAGGAAAAATTCTTCCCCTGACAGTTTGCTATGGACGAGGTGACATAGTCGGTTTCTTCCAGCTCTTATCTTTGATTCATTTGTCTTTCAGGCATGTCATGAGCTTTTCATCATCATTTCTGAATTATCCAGTGGTCAGCATTAGTTCCAAGCAACCTCACATGGTCCCTGGTAAATTTTGTGCAGGCTGTATTTCTGCTTCATGTCACTAACTGTCTTTATTGATTGAGGAAGACAGACACAGCACCAGCGCTTGCCCTCTTTGCTCAGAACCATCAGTGAAGCCCCATGAAGACCCTCCGTAACTGGCAGACATGAAAGCATTTGTCCCTCTCTCATGGCAGGTACATCTCTGAGAAAAGGTGATGCTGCATATTTATTTGCCAGAGGTCAGCATGGAAGACATAAACAGAATGCATTTATATGCATAATGCCTCAGCTTTCTAAAGCATTATTTAATCTATTTCCTTCACGAGTATGTGCTGTGTTGAATATGCATGGGTCTGTATAAAGCACTTCTGGAGTTTTCTCCTCTGAGAGGTCAGGGAAGTAACCTTGCATACACATAAAACAGTAATAGCAACAACCACATTTTATTATTGCACTTTCTCACTTAAAAAGAGATGAAACAAAAAGCCAGGCTGCTGTGAAGGAGATGGGAAAGCTGAAATGAGCATGCTGGACCAGGACAGTGGTACACTGGGCTTCTTGGGACAGGTGGCCTAATTGCAAATTTTTGAAAGCAGCCTCCAGTTTTCAAATATTGGCAAGAGATACAAACATTCTGGTTCCTGGGCGTTTGTATAACTCCTTTTCAGCTGAGTGGTCCTGTAGTCAGAATCCCTGAAAATTGTCTAAAACATGTCTAAATTGTTTGCACACAAAGAGATTTAAAAAATATTAGATGGACACTGCTGAAAATTTGCATTCCTTTTTTGCATCCTTCTTTTCCCAGGAGTAAAAAGAATGACTACGCTTTACAGAAGACATTCCATAAAGTTCACTGATGGTAGAAAACAGATTTCTACACTGAAGAACTGTTCACAGAAGTGCACCTTAATTATAGTTTCCAGAGGGCTTGCTGTCAGCATGCAGTTTTAGCTGTCAGTGTCTCCCCACCAGCCAGACTATGTCGCATCATGGAAGGAGAGGCCAGCAGGAATCAGTAAAGCAGCAGAATTCATCTCAATCACTCTCACAGTCTCTGGGGCATCAAGGTGCATGAGACATGCCCATTGTAAGCAAGAGCCTAGCAGTATCTGAGAGATCCTTATGTATGGAAGCAGCTGCCTAATACTTTCTAATTTGGTAGACTTTCTTTAAGGAGGTCTAAGATAGTGTCTGGCCTTTCAGAACAGGTGTGACAAAAGGTGTAGGAGATGCTTGGTAAATATGAAGAAGAGTAAACTCTAGGTAAAAAGGAAAAAAACCATGAATGCAAGATCAGGTGGAGAAAAGTTTAATATGGAAGATCTGGACAGGAAAACGAAAAGAAGAAAAGTAGATATTATTGTTCTAAAAGCATATTGCACAAAAAGACACTATTCTAGTTGTAACCCAGCTGTCCTGGATGTCACACAAACACAAAAACCATCCAAGAGGAGGTAGCATTCTACAAGATGGTAACTCTTTGCAAGTGTATTACAAGCAGAAGGGAATGAAGTTGCTGCTGTCTTTTTGTTTGCTCAGTTTGAATTGTTGTGGTGCTTTACTGGGGGGCTTGGAACATTCACTCTTGTACAATTATTTTGTATGTTTTGTGATGGTATTGGAAACTTGAAATAAAAAGAATTCTGATTCTTGTTTCAATTTAATGAAATTTACCTATCCTATCTTTATTTTTAATCTCTCTCACAGAAAGGAGGTAGAAATCTTAAAATAATCTTAAAATGAATGCTTGTCCTTGTCTCGTTTGGATTTAACAAAAGTGAGAATGTAAATAATACTGTGGCACAACTTTTTCTCAAAAGGCTGGAAGATGACTGAGTTTATTTGTTCTCAAGTTGCAGCTGATGTTGGAAGATATTTGCACCATTTTCCAGCAGGCTCAATTCTTACATGATAGCAAAGAGGCTGTCCATTAGCATTCTGAATGGACCTGAGGAGACTGACATGACGGTATTGGAGGTCACCCCGATGGTCACTTCAAGCAACAATAAGAGACATTGGAGGTGATGGAGTTGCAATAGCTGACAAAACAGAATGCAATCAAGAAAACCGATGAAATCAAGACGGCAGTAATGATCAGGGGTGTTAAAGCACCTGATAGGTCACAGGCCACAAAACAGGACTATGCTCTTTGATGCAGGCAGGAAGAAGTCATTAGAAATGTCAGCAATGTCACAGAAATGTCAGAAATGTCACCGTTAGTTGTGTGAAATATTGCACAATGGAAGTGGAAAAGAGAAAATGCACATGACAGAAACAGGCAGTATATTCAAGTTGTCTGAAGGTGAGTGGAGAAAAAATGGTGAACTGTTTGAGTACAAACCAAAGACCAGTGATCCATGGTAGATGCATGTTAAATGGGGACACATCCATAGAGGTAATGAGGACAAAACTCACTTAAAAATATGTTAAATGAAAGGTTCTTGGTAGAGAAAGGCACACAGAACAACCCCTTAGATGGTAGGGCACAGATGTCTTGTCCCACATTATATTTTCTATAGGTTCAAGCATGCTGGTGCACAGAAATTAACATATGTAATGTGTGATTTATAATACATTAGTACCTATGAACTCCAAAATTTAATTGAAAACACCGCAATATAAGTTTGCATATGTGACAGTGAAACTGGTCACATTTATCCTAATCCTTTATTTTACTCAAGTTAAAAATAAATAAATTAGAAGCATTTTTCTGTCAGCCCCAGCTCTAAATACTTAGACATATTTCCTCTAGTCATTGTTCACAGTTGCCATTTGGTCTGGTCATGAGAATTATGGTGTACTAACAGAAAGAAGGCAATGATAAGAGGAGAAGAGGAAGAAAATGAAGGACACTTCACCAGCTGGGCGAATGAGTCTCCTGGAGTCTGCTGCTGTACAAGTAACCAACTCTGACTAAGTTTCACTTAAACAAAATAGGATAAGAGAAGATGGACCCAGAGTCGGATATGTATCTCCTTTCCTGTCAAAAGACTTTGTATGCCCCTTTCAGATGAAGCTATAATCCATTATAAAAAATATACTTTGAAAGACAATTTGAGAATTACTTTTGTAGAATAACTCTATTTCTTCACCACAAAATGCTGCATTTCTTTCATTCACAGTAAAACCAGCAAATAAATAGCATATATATCTGCTCCTCTGTACTGTTATTTTGAATTGGCTGCTCTTAAGTAGAAGTTATTTTAGAGCTCAGCTTGCTCAGAAAGATATCTTATTTTGATGGCATGCAGAGTAGCTGGCACTGATTTAGAAAATCACACTGTAAAGACAATCAGTACTTTTAACCTGATTATGTGTTCTCTATTAGGTTTATCTTTAACAGCGATTTATGGATAAATGTTTTTGTCTTACTGCAATATAGAATTTCTAGAATCCTACAACAAAGACAGTTGCTACCCAAAAACTATATAATCCATGTAAAAGGCAATAAAACCAGATAAATATGGATAGATAGATAGATAGATAGATAGATAGATAGATAGATAGATAGATAGATATACACAGAAGTTGTAAGAATATACAGTAAGCATGATGAAGGGAAACATTAACAAAACAGCTTTAGCAGCATAGGAAAGATGCTTTGTGAGGAGGGATATGATATAGAGGAACAAAATGCTCCATAGATTTTCACAGGTAGTTTCTCCCAGGTACAAAGGAAAGCATAGGAAATAGTTACAAAATATTTAGCTGTTATTAATGAATCAACGTTGTGGATCAGTGACAGTAGATATCAGCCAGAGGTAGGAGTCAAAAATTTAATAGAAAAAAAAAGACTGGCCATAAAGTTTCTTTAAGATAGAGACAGCAAGAGTGAGCAACCAACAAGGGAACTGAAAGAGTTGTGATAGCTCCAAGACACAAACCATAGCAATAACTTTTATGGGAGGAGAATTCAGCATTGGCATGGCTGAGCCAAGGTCATATCTCTCAGTCAGCAAAAGCATCACACCATAATTAATGCACAAGAGCCTGGAAGACATTTTCAGTCATATGCTTGAAGGCCATGGGGGAAAAAATCTGAAATATGTTGCCATATCCCAGGTGGAAGAACTTACACATCTGAGTTGAAGCCAATGCCCAAGTTACACACCTGACTGATAGGCTGCATGATGATGTAGTCCTGAGATGTCAAAACAACAGATGGAGCAGAACTCTGGGACAAAATTAAAAGCTCTCTTTTGACCACACAACACTTGGGGTTAGATATCCATAAGGAGTGTCAAAAAGATAGGTGGATCTGATAGCTTTGACATGCTGGATAAACCCAAGATAAGTTGACCATCCTACACAGAGACCATTGATGCTGACAGATACCCAGATATTTAAATGCATAAGAGGAAAAACTGAAATTGAGATCAGGGCATTTGTTAAAGAAGATGGCAGAGCCATACAACTGAAGTTAGATATGCTTTTGATTTTTGCCATGAATGAAATTCTTTCACCACTGAAACATGTTTAAAAGTTCCCCAATGAAGAGAGACCAGACCTTTTGTTATCTCTCAGGATGGAGATACTGGTTAAAACACTAAGTTTCAAAATAAGTAACCAAATAGCAATAAAGTGACAAAGAAATATCTCCTTGGAAACAAACTCAAAGCCAATTGTTACAGCCTATATAAATATAGCATACGGTAAAGTTCTTAGCCTCTGCAGGCTGTAAAGCACATTTTCTTTCTCTCTGAATCTTGAACTATGATCAGGAGCTGACGGAGCAGGAGCTGACATTTAAGCCCCTAACATTTTCTTTTACTCATGCCTCTTTTTTCCCTTGAGTTGATTTTACCTATATTCTCAAATGAAATTGTTACTTTCCTTAATTTGGCCTTTTTTAAAATTTTAGTTCTCTTTCAAAAGAAATCTTAGCTGACTGAGAATTATACTGCAGATTTCTGTGCATGTTTTAACCTCCAGACCTGTTATTTTCATATTACTTTGGAGGTTTCTGAATTTTTAAAGTGTAAAATTACATAAATTTCAAGTGTCCCTTTAAGGTATTTAGATACCTTTCTCATTATTGATGATGAGTTTGAATCCTTTTTGGAGGTTGCACTCTATGGGTTTATCTATCTCATTTATCCAGGATGTGAGTTTGTTATTTTCATAATGTTATAGGCAATAATGCAGATGTACAAGACATTTACCAATTGTTACTAATTTTTTTCTTGTCTTTTCTTAAACTGGTGTGCTGAAGGCTAGAGGGATTTAACATTCTTACTACTCAGGGAAATGAGAGCACTATATCTAGGGAAGACCAGTTTCCAGAATATTACAGAAAGTTTACATCATCAAGTCAGTTCAGTTGCTTGTCTTGATTATTTATTTTTAATATCAAGATTTGGGATTTCCTTATATTTTTTTCCAATACACAATGACAATTAACAAAGCTATTCTTTTATTGCCCCCCTAAAAATTCCCTTAGGAAAAGAAAAACAACAAAGACAAAATTTATGGTCAAAATGAGGACAGTATGCAGAGAACTCTTGCTGACAGCAGGAACTTCAAAAAGGATTACCTACAGCTCAGATGCCTTAATCTCCAAGCTATAAAGGGAGCTCTTCTCACATTCCCTGGCTGGAGCACTCTCAATTTGCATAAACAGTTCAGTAACTAACAGGACAGCAGGAAAAAATTAGGCAGTGCAGAAACACCCACCAGGGTCCAATTACTGAAGTTCATTTCCTTCCTTTTTTCATGGCTACATTTTAAGGCTTTCACTTAATTCTAAAAAGAATGTATTTCCCAAAAGCTCTTAATTTTTTACTATTTGTGACTAACATCATTCTTCAAGATTTTTAACTCCACCTAAAGGCATAAAAGAAGAAGTATGGACAATATTCAGAAACATATTTAAACACTTAATCCCAAGATAGTCCTGTGTCACTCTGAAGCCAAAGAAACACAAAGGAACATGTACACAAATGTTTTTTCTAAATTATCATGCAACGGATGTTAAATCTGAATGTTTCCGAGAATGAAAGAGAATAAGCACTGCCTTGATACTCCCATTTGTCCTTACTGAAGTTAAAGAAATTAGAAATGCCAAATAGTAGAGGCTGGGAGTTCTGTGGCTTCCTTAAGTTGCAGCAGTAGGGCATAAAATCTTACATGGTTCTTTCTAAGTTGGTACAGAGAAGCATTCATTCCAATCTTTACAGTCACAGTATGGCTCTGGTAACATTCCAATTAATCATGTGCAATTCAAATCCCAATTTTTTAGGAATGCATGTTCGCCTTAAGATCAGTGAAGAGAGAGCATCTCCAGACAGTCCTTTGAACCTAAGATACAAGTTTCTCTGTGAGGGCGCCTTCCCCACCCCAGTGACAGCAAAGGGGCCGCAGCTTCTTGGTTAAACTGAAGACTTCAATTCAGGCACTGCTACAAGGTGCCAATATTCAGATAGGAAAGGTTCTAAAATAAAAATAAATAAATGAATGACATAAACACAAAATTAGTCTTTTTTCCATTAAAACAAATTAGAACTAGAAGTACATTTTTCCAAAGATTATTCATAAAATTAATTAAGAGACCACAGTCTCAATTCTGTTCCTGAAGATCTAAACACAAAATTCTCCAAATTACTCCAGTAGATATAGGATTGTGCCTCTAATGAGCCATATCTAGATTAACAAAGCATACAAAGGCAATTAATAGCAATTTATACTACAAGAAACTACAGAGAAGCAAAAACAAAAAAGAGCACTTTTTCGTGAAAGATTCCATGATTGGATGTGCTCTGCCAAATCCACTTTTGAACAACTCTCCCTACAACCACTCTAAAGTTTATAGTTAAGTCCACAGACTTCACACCTACTGAAAATGCTTGTGTTAAAACCCTATAATCCAGACTGAACAAATTGATTATCTTTACCAAGGCAAAGCAAGAAGTTGCAAAGCCGTAGAGCCAAAGAAAAGACAGGTCAGCATGAGTCACTGGTATTTGCATAATCAATTTTTCCAGCACTAGCAAGTTTCTCTGAATTTTAGACAATAACAGTAGGCTACCAAGCTGTGTTTTGTATCTACATGACTCATAGTTGCACCAAGTTGCTGTTTTTCCTTTTGTTTTTTCTTTATTTTTTTTTTCCTTATATACAAAATAGGACTAAGGAAACAAAAAATATAGAAAAGTCATCACCAGAAATTTGGGGATTGTAAACAGAAATTACTTATAAAGGCCAATTAAACCACATAATGCCATTTCTATTTCTCAGCAAGATTAGAGATGCTCTCTCACTGACACATAAGTAAGCAGATTTTTGGTTTTACTTCCAATAAAGACTGCAATGCACCTGTATTTCAATAATTGCAATTCGCCATAATATTTTATGCTTATTGTCCAGTGGTTCACTGGACAACACCCCCCCCCATTTCAAATGCAGTAATTATAATTTGGTTTATATTTATTGACTAGCTTAATTTTCACTCAGTTGGAAGCTTTTCCTTTTGTAGACACTCAGAGGAATTTCAATAACTAAATTATCATGAATTATTGTGAATAGGCAATGGAAAAGAGCTTACAATTTCTGAGACCAGATAACGTCATTAAACCAAAACAGAACTGATTTTCAATATGCATATTTTAGTAATGAAGATTTGGTTGCCTTAGCAAAAATTAATTTCTGGCAGCATCATCAAAGAGAACTGTCCTGTCGATTTTGTTTGGTTCTGTTTGGCTTTTCTTTTGGAATGATTTATTTTTATGAAAGCAGAATCTCTGCTATGGAGTGTGACAGGTCATGGCCATCACCCTGGTTCCTGGACCCTGTCTTGAGGAATAAATATTGCAGGTCTCAAACTTTGTTATGTAGTCCAACTGAGTCATCAAGCCTCTAATGACCATCAAAGGAAAGAAAGAGCTATGTCTGAGAGGGACTTATCAAGGTTGCTCTATACAATCACTGTAAGGTGCTGGGAAGTATCCTCTGGAGATGGTTGGCACACATCCTTTACTGTAGAAACAGTATGGACATCTCAGAAAAAATATTTTATGTTTATCTAGCTAAAGGTAGGTATGATGAATCTCACCATAAAATTTTAAACTGCTAAGTTTTCTGCCTGCTAAAAAATCATTATTAGGATATTATTAGGATAGATATGATGAAGATAGTTCAGAGTCTGATACTACACTCTAGAAGTACACAGACTATAACCATCCCAAAACTTAGGAAGCTGATTAGGATCCCACCATAAAATTAGAGCCAACTTCTATTTTAGGAATATGCAGGAGCTTTCACTGGAGGTCATTTCTTGAATTCACACTTCTTCATGGTTCACAAATCCTTCAGATTTTGCATGGGTACCAGCAGGTAGGGCAGCAGCTATAATGTAATTACTTAAACCCATGCTTACTGTAAATATCTGAGGCCATAATAATGTTGTATGCCTGACTTCTAAAGCAAATACATGTTCAAATCTTCATAAGCATTATAATTCATTCAAGTGACTCTGTATAAACGAAAAGGTACCCAAATATGTTTCTACCTCTTTTTTCTCTAGAAAGATTTCTTTGTTTTTCAGGGTTCATGATTCACCAAACTGCATTCATACATTTCCTGTGACTCAAAAGAAATCCATGAGCAAGCTTGAGGAAATCAAAGTTGATTATCAGTTGTCACCATCAGAAAATAAAACTTGTATTAGCCTTTGGGACAAAATTATAGACATTATTAATTATTTTAGATTTATTAATACATATATCATTAATAACTACTAATTTTATATGCAATAATAATTATTAATGATAAATAATGCTTAATAATAAATAGTTTTAACTAACAATATCAATATAATTTTTAGTTACAAAAGACTCCATCAAGCCTTAGAAACAAGTTCTGTGGCATTTCCCTCTCATGAAGCACTTTCAGAGAGAGTAAACCAGTTCTCAGCCTTTAAATGTTAACTCCCATCAGTACCATGAGCTAAGCTGCAAGACTGACATACATAAACCTTCTTGCATTTCCTTTTGGGATGGAAAATAATTGTACTGGAAAACACAGGTCAAAAGAAAGGGAAAATATTCTGAATGTGTCAATTTCTTGTAACCTTTCTTTCTCTTGGAAACAGAGGGAGAAAATACAAGCAGGTATTTTCTGCCACATGTGTGTTTTGATAAGAAAAAGCTGTTATCACAAAGATAGCATGTATGAAGTATAAAACGGTTTCCAAGGAAACTATTTTTCAAATAGTTCTCTTGCCAGAGATTCATTGTTTTTGCTGGCATCCATCTTTCTCACATACACCCTCCTCCTTTAACAGGATGATAAAACCCAAATGTTTCCAGATTCAGGGTTTTGGCTTTGGCTATCACACCATCTTTAATGACTGACTGCTCACAACAACATACAGAAAATTGAATATGTACTCCAAATCCTTTCTTAGAGAATATAACTCAACTGTCCTGATGCAAACACTTCAAACCTAAACATAAGTAACACTTTAAGTACTCAAGAAAAACCCATCTCCAGACTGGGCACCAAATAATTTAGAAATGCAAAAAAAATCTGAAGTAGATATCCAGTTCTAGCTAGATTTTCTCTCATTTCCAGTTGGTTAAAAAGAAAAGGAAAATAGAGGAAAGATTTATAACAGTAATAATGGATATACGTTTCTGGTTGGGTAATGGCCAATTAGAGCTCTAATGACCTGAAGTAAAACAATGGCTTTTTACTTTTTCGGATCAGGTATAATCTGACTTGCAAAGAACAGCAGTTAGAAAGCTGCTTGGAATCATTACATGGCTAAATGTACTTCATGGCCATCCATGGAGAAAAACTCCAGAACTCAGCTTTGAAATTCAGACCCACCTGTGTTCAGCTAGGAAATTAATTCTATACAGAGGTTTATGTCAAAAATTACATGCCTGAATGCTGTCAAGGCAATACCATTCCAAATACATGAATAAGCCCAGCTTCCAATCTAGCAGGCATTCCTCAGGCTTATGTTCTACAGGGTCTCGGTGATGCAATTCCACTCCGTGTCTGAAAAGACCCCATAACCTTGCAAGTAAAACACCTCAGCACATCCTTAACCTCATGGGCTGACTTATACACTGCTTTCAGTGATGTAACATTTGACAGAAACCAAGCAGATGGTTCTGAGTTTTGTTGGATGAAGGCCAAGATGCTTAGAAAGATGTTGGTGAAGTGTTTCACAACTATCTTTAAGCAATTTTTGGCTTTAGTTCTAATTCAATATTTTTTCTTTAACAGAGTGTTTACTTCTTCTGCATCCTCAGACTCCATCAGCATCTTTTCACTTTCATCACCAGAAGTGCACTGCTTTGCAAATCGCAGAAAAAAGTATATTAAATTTTTTGTCAGCAAAATTCTTAAAATAATAAAATAATACGAAATTGTGCATTAAAAAATTATTTTAGTTCTGGTATTCATATCCATGGATTGGCACAGGAGAGAGATAGATTGTATCTTTCTGCATGGCCATTATTCATCATTCCAACACAATTTTATTTGTGAATTGTGAATGGCAGATTACATCATCTAGACATTAATGACAGAGTGCCATGCTATCAAGAGATGCCCACTGAAAATCTGGGAATTTGCTGCTTAAATATCAATGAGAGAACTCTCATTACAGATACTGTTGAACATTTTATCATCACTACATCCTTTTATTTTCAAGTGGAAAGTCATATAGAATTGGGGAATAGATAAACAAAGACACTAGGAATATGTTTGTGGTGGTATAGCCTCGGCTCACAGTCAAGCACCCACACATCAACTCACATTCCCCCACCTCACCCCAGCAGGATGAGGGAAGAAAATAGGATGAACAGGAGCAAGAAGACAAGACAATGGAAAGGTAATTTAACAGTTTCTATTACCAGCAAAACAGACTCAGACTTGGAGAACTTAATTTGTTAACAATCTAAATAATTTGGTACCAATTTAGGTATTGTTAAACAGAAAAAAATAAAAACAAATATGTAGACACCTGGGAAATGCTTTTCCTCCTTTTCATGCTCAGTTTTGCTGCAGACACCTCTCCACCCACCTTACTGCTACCACAGGTTATTTTCAACAGCTTCAGCGAGGCAACAGGAGGTGCAGGTGGTCAGGGTTAAGACACAGCATCTTCTCTCTGCTGCTCTTTTCTTCTCACACAATTTCCACACACCAGCATGGGGCCTCTTTGGGTTGTAGTACTATCAGGGTAGTATCTGCTGCAGTGTGGGCTTATGTATGGGTCCTTTGTGGGGTGATCTTCGTTCCATCACAGAGAACATCCTTTTCATCTTCTCAGCTTGGTGTTCCTTCTGATGTTTCTCGCTGTTTCATTTTTTTCCCTTCTTCCTCTGCCTGTGTGGTGTGCTCTGCTCTTTCACAAAGACATTTGCAGAGAGGGGCTTTCAGCTTTGCTGGGCTCAGCTGTGTCCTTGCAGCAGTGCATTGCAGAGCCAGCTGGAGCTGGATGTGTCTGGCATGAGGCGGCCCCTGGCCTTTTCCCACTGGGGACACCTATGCAGCTCCTAATTGCCAAAGACTTGCTGCATGAACCCAATTCAACATAATTTCTAGATTTCCTTGGCAAAGCTAACAAAAATCTCAGTCCCTGTGAAGTCAAAATAGTTTATGTGTATATGTGTCTGTGTGTACCTCTTTGGCCCCAAAAGTGCTTCCAAAATCCTAGCTCAGGGCCATGAGGGGTTCATGTCTATCTTGATTTCCTATCAGGCAGTTCTCTGGCAGAAATAATGTACAATTGCTGTCCAGTTACCAAACAAATAAAAATCAGTTATGATTCCCTAGCATGCTTCTAGAAATACCTACTTTGGATGATGTGCACCATATTGCAGCTGTGCATTTCATGTAGACACATTCCACGCAGCCTGGAGAGCAGGCTCAGAGTTCCTTTTCTGAACTCTACCAAAATCTGCATCCAGGAGCTCTTCACATTTGGTTGCTGCTTATCTCTCTGGCAGCTCCTCTGTATTCAAAGAACATTATTTGAAGACTATCTCCACAAGCAGAAGCTCTGATTCCAAGTGGAAAGGAAAATAAGCATTGCAGATTCTCAGTAGAATGAGGGAGAGTTGAGGAAAGAGCAGTTTCTTGGCCCAACCTTTCTATGAGAACTACAAAGAGCCAGAAAGTCTCCTGTAGCTTCAAGCAGGTGCTGAAGCCTATCCATGCAGGTAGTCCACTTCCAGATCAGCTTGCCTGCTTGTGTAAGGATTTATTCAATTTAACAGCTTACCTCAGAGGCATCTAAAAAGGGAAGTAGCATCTCTGGATCTTGGGTCTGGTATATAAGCTGGAGGAAAGACTGTGCAAAGTTCCCACATATTTGGACTTCAAGGGAACAGAATAAAACTCAGGTTCAATGTCATCATGGATTAAGAGAGGATGTTACGAAAGAAATCTGCTTTTTAATCAGTCTATTCTAATGAGTTGGAAGCATTTTTAAATTACCCCATAATTTATATGTTATTTGCTTAATGAAGTATTTCCTTATGAATTGCTAATGTCTGTTGTCAGGAAGACATCTAAAATACAGACTCATCCTGATCTGACAGTATTTCTATATGTTCTTACCTTAGAAAAAAGAGGCAATCCCCTCTCTTGCATCTTGAACCCCAAAATCAGGTAAATATTTTGTAAAGTTTAGTTAACTTTTGTTTTCTGTAAATTAATGTTTGGGAAAAAAAAGAAAAAACAATGCCCATAAACAACCTTAACATATTTTTAAATATTATTTTCTAAATTCTTATTAGCCTATTGAAAAGGGCATTATGAAGACCATATCTGTGTTATTTTTTCTGGCAATTAAGACCAAAATACTTTTATAAAATTTGGTCTTCAGATAAGATCTTCCTGGGATCTGAGAACATCACTAAAACACCAGCACATGTGAAATAAAAGAACTGATTGCTTAATTGCTTTGCCCTTCCTGTCTCCTTTTAGATTTCCTCTGACAATACCTATGCTGACTTTGGGCAGCTGCTGTGTCACTGCTTGGGGATTTTTGTTCGTTACTTATTTTTTTTAATGACAACTTTTTTTTCAATAAGTAGCTGTTTCTGCAGGTTCAATTTTCAGATCAGTCGGGTGAGCTGAAACAGGAAAGAGATTTTCTGTTGTACCAGGCACTAGCAGGTGAGCTTTGAAATTAATTTTTTTTTTATGACTTTACTTTTTCTTTGACCATATTTTTTTCCTGTTGATTTATTATCTTTGACAGGCTTTTTAGTGTGAGTCACAGTTAGTAACATACAAATCTTAACTGGAAAGGCTCCCCTCAAGTTTGAGAAGAAAACATTTCCCTTGGCAGTTCACTTATTGTTTTTCTGCTGAAAAGACCTCAAACCAGGCTGTGCTAGTTGTGTACTTGTGCAGCACATTTATCTTGGAAAACAGAAGTACTACAGAGGAGTAAGCAAGAAAAAATATGTATTGACGAGTTATTTTGCTTTTAGAGAATGTATGAATTTTTAAAATTTGTTTCATTTATTTCTCCCTTAGTTTCTCATAATCGTGGAAACAAAAGGTTTATCTGCCCTTAGAAAATTACTAGAAGCTAACAGAGAAATCTTTTGTGCTAGGATCAGCTGTGGTTCTGGGCAAAACTTAAGTAGGATCCTCAGTCCCTACTTTCCATATTTTTTTTCTTTTTTACACTATATAGCTGTTGATCCTCTGGTGGGCTGTGTCACTTTTCATAAATTACATGTCTTCAAAGGATCTAAACATTACATTACAAAATATTGGTGGTGGTGTCCTTTACTCCAAGTAAGTAGGTTGTACCTCCAGACAAGGAATAGAATTCCCTCGGCCTTTCTGCTGTGCCTTTCCTACACCATCCTTCAAGATTACAGAGACACAAGGAAAACCAGTGTTCTATAAATAGCAGTCAGGACACAACTGTGCTGAAATCCCACCAAATGTCCCCAGAGAAGTGGTTCAGGCTTCAGCTGATTCTTGTCTGCAGAGTCAGTGCAGCTCTGCGCTGCACAGCCACGCAGGGTTCAGTGCTCCAGTCCCAGCAGCAGCCACATGGCAACCACCACAACCCTCCCTAAGGGCATGACCAGCTTGGTGCTCTCTGTCTTAGACCAGACATCAAGTTAGTTAAACAAAATATTATGCATTGTTTTTAATGAGGCTTTCTCTCTGCCATAGCTGTAAGCTGTGCAAAACTCGCACATTGCTCTTCCTGGAGTCAAAATCTTTCTCTCTTCCCAAGGTGCCGCAGCTACATTTGAGGATTTGGGGGTTTATTACAAGATGTGTGACAAACAAAAATGGACATGGTGCATATTGCTCCTGAGGATACCATTTTCAACAATTAATGACAGTTGTTAACAGCAGTTAGATACAGACCAAGCCTATGGAAATATGTCCAAGTTTAAGTGTTGGTGAAATTGAACATGCTATTAATCACATTCTTCTGCATTTGGGGGGAAAAACAAGAAAAAAAAAGAAGGAGAAAACCCCAACCAAACAATAAAACAACCCAACCACAAATATCCTACATAATATTATCAAAGCAACCTAAAACTTCCATGAACAGCAGGATGTGATTCAAACATTTACAGTTCAGCAGTGAGTGTGGGTTTCCTCTAGTACATTGTCTTGGGACTTAATGCAAATTATCTGTTTCCAGATGCAAATATTTTGCCAGTGTTTAGAGATACAGGCCTAAAATGTGGAACAGTTATCTCTGCATTTCTTGCCTCCTATATATAACTTATGTTTTGTGGAATTTGTATCAGTTACTTACCTTTACTTCTAACTTCCTAAAAGACCCAAAGAAATGTAAGGAAAGTTTCTACCTGAATCCAAGAGTACTCCAGCTATATAAAAAAGGATGATGTTTTACTGCACTATGGAGAAAAGAAAATATTTTAGGAGGGTTGAGTTATGACTTCTCTGAAATGCCCATAAAAAATTTCTGTTGCCTGCTGCTAAAATATTTCCAGTCTCAAATAAAGCGGATACAGCAGACAGTGCAAGGACACAGGAGTTAGCTACCATATATATAGGCATGCAGTAGCAATCAAAAGCAGTTCACAGAGCACTTGCATCTGACAACTGGCTGGCATTGTATTTACAACATACAGAAAATTTGAAATGAGCAAGGGGACTCAAACTTTAACAGAAAACTGACTTCTTCTGAAGTTTGGAAATTAGCAACTCACTTAGAAAAGAAAGAGCAATTGTGGATTCTGCTGTATTTCTGATTTATAATTAGAACCGAAGCACGAGCAACAGACCATGAAAAGGCTGCTCTTACAATATAGTCACACAGATCTGAGACAGCCAGAGGAGGAAGCTGGCAAGAAATTGTGTATATCTTTCCCCTTATTACAGGGACGGCAAAATGGAGATGGTTTAGTGAGGATACATGCTGCTCTGTTGCAGCCAAGAAACATAAACAGAAGAATGTCTCTAATGGGGCTACAAAATAGATAGCTAGGGAAGGATATAAGAACAGGGTAGCTGTAGACTGATAATTTGCCACAATTCTTTCCCGGCACAGAACAATTTATGGCTTGGGAATTCTACAGCTTCTTTGTGAGAGAGTGAGAGTAAGGCTGCTTTCTGCAGTGCTGTGCACAGGGTGTGGTGGGCAATGTCCTCCAGACTGATTCTCTCCATGATACCCCACACTCTGCCTGTCTCCGTGACCCAGCATCTTCCTGCATCCTCTGGCCTTGAGTCCACTTCCACACACACTGCAGAATGTTCCCTGCCTGCTTAGTGCCTGAGAACTTGGTAAGAAAATAGGCATTTATTTAGTCTCAGGGTTTCTGTGGGGGAAGTTATAAAACAGACATGAGGTTACAGACTTTGCCCTACAGCTATCCAAGATATTGACAGGAACTCCAAGCAGCAGCTACACAAACAGACCGATGGTGGATGGTGTACAGAGCTTTCACACCGAGTTTTTGTCAGGGTCATTTCAGACAAAAGAACTACAGTAAGCCAGGAAAGGTGAGTCAGGGCAGGGCCTGCAATCCACAATACTATGGAAACATCAGCTCAGCACTGAAGGCAGTTCAGGAAGAGTAGAAATTATAAGAAAAAGAACAGAGAACAAAAGCCAAAATGTCTTGCCAGCTAACACCCACACCTTGTTACTTTTGGTTCTCATGGGTGAAAAAATTACAAACAATATGTGCTAGCTCTTGAAAATGCTCAGGGAGACACACCAAGGAAATTCAAGGTACAGAATCACTCCCAAGGACAAGCTGGACTCTTCAGCTGGCAAAGAGACATCGAAAGGAGATGCAGCTGAGGTTTTCAAAATTCAAAGATCTTCCAGGAGGCCAAACAAGGATTGGCCCCTCACTGTCTTGTCCAGCACAAGGACTAGTAGCCGTAAGAGGAAGAGAGATAAAGTCAGAGACAGATAAAAGTGAAGATAAAGACTTCTTTCATGCAACATGGCAGAACTGATTGGTGGAATTCCTTGCCAAAATATGTCATGAATGCAAAAACCTGGAGATTCACTTGATCTTTTGAGTGTCAGTCGATCAAACTCAACAGGCTCATGGAATCCTGGCAGGGGAGAATACCTGGAATCTGGGAACATATAAGGTGAAGGATGCTTGCCTAGTTTTTTTTTCTTCCCCATACAGCCATTAAAGATGGTCTACTGAGTTAAACAAAGCTTTATTCCAAAGAAGCAAGGCCATTGACATGATTTTATGCTGTCACAATCTTTTTCTCCTGCACCAGCCTGTTGACAAGTAATAGGAAAGAGAAAAGGATCAAGAACAATGGACAGGAAAAAGTCTTTCCTTTCCTGGAATTCTGCGATAGGAAATGGCGACAAGAATACTTTGAAGGAAGGCAAAAGTATGTCTATGCTTTGCCATTTGACATATCTTTGGAGAACTAAGACACAGAAAGGACTCTTTGGAAGTTGAATTCTTAAGTGCCCATTTGCTTCAAGGTGCTCAGGAGTGCAGAATCCTTCCTCCCCAATTTTGGAGGTGGCAGCTTAGTATTTACCCAGAGTAAATACAGTTCTTTGACTTAGAAGAGGCATTTTTCCCATGAACAACACTACAGCATGTTAGATCTCAGCCCCAGCAGATCACACATGCTGAAAGGACAGCAGCACACAGGGAGGCTGCCTCTTGCTGCAGACAGGAGACTGCTGCATGGCTGCCCCAGCACAGCTTGGGTGCCTTCTATCTTTATAGAAACACAGTGTGTCATATGCTATGGCCAACATTACTGACACAATTCTCAAAGATATGGTGCTAGCAAGAGCCCCACTGATGATTTCTTTGTTCAAAATGCAATGGAAACTCTTGTGAGCAATGCTGTTTAAGCAGCAGATTTCATAATTTAGGAATGATGCTCAAAAGGAATGTCACTGAAGTATGGACCAGATAGATAGCTGTTCTGTTACAGTGTCCTTAAATAAAATTAATATGGAAGACAAAAGGCAATTGGTGTTCTACCCGGTGATCACAGTGTCCATAAAATCAGAAAGAAAAGAAAAAGCCGCAGCAGGAAGAGAGAGGAAAGAGGGGATGGAAGCTGGACAGGATTACAGCCGCATCACAGGGCAAGGAACTGTTCAGCTGCAGTGTGAGACAGGGGAGTAAAGACCTCTCAGCATACCTCCTCCCAAGTCTGTGTAGCTGCTCCTAGTAAGTGACCTACTGCCATCATCTAAACAAGAGGAGATCCTTTCTCAGGAGAATCTTTCAGCAGAAGGGACAGTTTAATAACCAGGATAAAAATCCCACTAGGCTGTCAAAAATATATGAGTATACATATAATGTGAGGCGTTGTTCCGCTGCCCAATGTAAAGAGGGTTGTGAATAACACTCTTCACTGACCTCATAGAAAACACTGGCATTATTTAAAAGGCCTGTTGTGTGTCACAGTGTCCAAGTAGGAAAATGTCTGAAGCAGAATGAGATCCTGTGTCATTGCATAGCAAGAAGAAAGATTTTATCAACAAATCTGAGCAGTACAACTCAATCAAGAGCACAGCAGAATGAGAGAGTGGATTCCTAATCATGTCTTTAACCAGCAAGTACAGCTCTAATTATATCAGAGGATTATTATTTTTAATAAAGAACCATTCCCTGAAAAGATTTTTTTCCTTATCTGCCCACTTGTCAGATACAAAACTACTTCCTAGCTATAACACTAACTGCATAATGACAAATTATTCTAACTACTTACCTCTTCACTGACTGCCTGTTTAAAAACAGTTTTGGAATGTAACCAGCAAAGATAAGAAAAATTTGTTTGGGTTCTTTCCTGTTCCTTCATAATGTATAAAAGTGATTGAAATAAGGCTTGAAGTAATCTTCATTTTGTTGTTGTTTTCTCTTGAAAATATCAAGTCATATGTTGGCCATTGTTTGGGTTTCTCTGCTGTCAGTGGCTACTTACAGGAGTTTTTCAGTTTAGGTCTTATTTTTTTACATGTTTCAAAGATTAAGTATAGGATCATTTTTATTAGTCACATTTAAAAAGATAGGATTTGTGAACATTTAACAAAGTTTTTCTACCAACTGTTCCAGTCAAACAGATGTTAATCGCCTACATACATTTTATGTCTGGTTTTCAATAATTCCAACAGCCTTTAAAAAAGTAAGCATAAATTTCAAATGCATTTCTAATGCAGAAAATCAAAACAGTAAAAATTTGAAGTATAATTTTCAGCCATCTTCATTCATCATAAAGAAAATGGATAAAAAAGCCTTTATTCTTTCTGCCTTTTCTTTGTCAACATGAAAGAGTGCTGTTTTTCTCCAGTTCTAAAGACTGCCAGGGACTGCAGTGCAGCCAAAGATCTTACCAAGGAGAGAGAAAAAAAAAATCAGAAGTCTAAGAAAACTCTAAGGCAGCTTAATGATTTTTCTTTCCCAGTGCTCCTGAAAATAGTCCAGCAGCTGAAACATTTCTTCATTAGAGAGCACCTTTCACCAGTCTCCCCCTTGGGAGAGCTTCAGTCTCTCCTGTCCTTTTGACATCCTCCATGCCCAAGCCTGCCCTCCTAGAGCTGGTTAAATCTGCACTATATTGATTTTTATTCCTCTGGTAATGTGTCCTTTTCAAAGAGTCTCCCCAAAGCTGCTGAGTTTAGTATAAAACACCTCTGAAATGGATGCAGTTTCACAGCAGAGTCAACCTAATTAACTGATATCCAAAAGAATGTAAAGAAATATAGAAAAAATTCACAACTTTTATGTGTTTAAAAGCATTGACTGATGAATGCACAGCCTGGTATATATTACTTGTACCTGCTGTATAAGTCAGTCAGAGATAGCTACATTTACTGTCTGCCATAAAACATTTAGAAAATTGCAAAGCTGGATCATAACATTTCCCCTGTCCAGAAAAGTATTGCATGTTTTTCTGCTTCATCTGGAATCTCTGATTATCTGAAGATTTATTCAGAAAAGTGGAAATAGTTTTAAACCAGATCAAGTATTTTTAAATTATTCAACTATTAATTTGAATGTTGGCAAGTTGAAGAGATAGCTCACAATTACAAAGCATATGGCTTCAAAATGGAAATAGCTATATAGAGGAGAAAAACACCACATAAAAAAAAAACTAACTTTATTTGTATTTTCCAGTTTTTTCTGATGTCTAATCCATTACACTCTCATTTGTCTGCCAGCTTCACCCCTGATGTAAGTCTAAAATGAGTAGTATGAAATGCTGAAACCATAGTTGCAGTCACTGCAAATGACTGCGTTAAGGTGAAAATAGCTATTCCCTCTCACTGCTATGGACAACCAGCAAACACCACATTTTAAAAAATGTAGTAATTGACAGCAATTTGCACACTTACATATCCTTATGCATATGTGTACACACATTTGTTGACATAAACTTCAGAAAGCTCTGTTTTCTTTGAAAATAACTAGAATTTGGGCAAGAAGAAGGAAGCTGAGACTCCAGAGCAGTGACACATGGTTAACACAGATGGAAGATACTTTTTGCCTGTCAGTTTAAAAGATTCCTGGTTTGTTCATTTAGAAGCACACTAGAAAAGTAGATTTTTTTTCTATGTAAAATGATCTCTCATTAAGAAACTATAAGGAATATAAAGAACTCTGAAAGCAACTCCAAAGAATCATTCAGAACCCCTAGGGAAATCTTGCAAGCACAAGATTATCCTTCCTGATAGAAGAAGGTAGAATTTCACCAGGATGGTCCTCATATACTAAAAGGAGGTGAAAGAAGCAGTGAAGAGAAATGAAAGGCAAATACAGACTTGTAATATAGGCTACCAGACTTTGAGGATTATACCAGCCTGTGTGTGTGTGTTTAAAAATTGAATATTTGCCTCTATTTATTGATACTGCCTATATTTGTTTACAGCCATTTGCTGCTTTGCACTTTCAGGGTTTTCATTCCCAAAGACTCCAGCAAAGCTACCTACATTTGGTAGTAAGAATGACACCATTTCCACCTAATTCTTAGATGTGGTCAAGAAAGCAAGTTATCACATCAGGCTTGGTGAATACAGGACATTGTCCACTTGATGTTTAAGCTAAGATAGACAAACTTCTGGGAGCACATTAGGAACAGTGAATCCCCTAAAGGAAGGGGAGGACTTTTAGCCCCTAAAATGTGACTCTGCTCATGATGCCAGGTCATCTGCAGAAGACAGATATTTACCAAGTGTCTGGCTCAAGGCTATGGCAATTTCATACAGCAGAAAATGTTTCCAAGTAAAAGCAGGCCGTTTGCCACCTGCGTATCTAATCCCAGCAGTGCACTCTTTCCGTAAACACCACTTTGCCAACTGCAGCACAATCTCCAAGAAAGCACAGCTATCTATGAAAAATAAGTCTCTTCTATTTCACTTGTTCAGCACAGTGAGTGTGTGTGTGTGTGTGTGTGTGTGTGTGTGTGTGTGTGTGTGTACGTGTAAGCCATCTTCTGTGTGTTGCACTAGGTCACTTTTCTTAGCAGTTTTTACTCCAGTAAATTGATAGTTAACTCAAGGCAACAGGCACAGGAACAAGGCAGGAACCTGGAATAAATCTCCCTTTGCATCTCTCATGGCGCCTCAGGAACAATGTTTGTGTGTTGAAAGACAGACCTCTAAAAGCATTGTTTACTCCCAGGTGACAAATGGGAATGTGCCAAACTTGTTTGCAGTGCTGAGTCCACAGGATGTTTTACCACAGAGATTTGGATACATCTCCAACTAAATCCTACTCCAAATATACCATCTTCACCTGGTGTTTTCTAGCAGATCACAAGGGGTAAAAGCAGAGATAGATATATGGATGGATGCATATATAGCTTTAGATGCACTTATCTGGCTTTTTTTCCCCACAATGTTATGGATGTTGCTACCCTCCTCCTGGGAACCACAAATTGCCATGAGTACTGACAAAAGAAAGCTCTTTGCTATCAGAAATCGTCCACAGTGGAAGTCTTGATGGTTGCAGCTATTTCAGCACAGAAATAACCTGCATTTTCTTCCACACTCTTAATAAGAAAACAAAGCAGATACAACAAACCAGCACATAAAGTATTATTGCAGCTTAGCTCACTTTACAATAAAAAAGATTTTGTTTGTAGATATCACATACCTGTTTGTGTATCACATGGGGTTTATGTTATCTTCATAATTTAAATGTGCATGCATAATAAATCAGGATTAATTAGGATTAATTAGTGGACCTTCATAATTAAGGTCCAAATGAACATTTTGTGATTTACTGAGGAGGGGAAGGGGATACTTAGAGTATCATTGCATCAGCATCACCTTGTGAACTGCATAGAGCCACAAGTCCAGCAATGCTTCCTGCCTTGCTCTCCCTTACAACTTAGGGTACCAAGGACCTTGCTATAAGTTAATAGCAAACTATGTTTATAAGAATTATATAAATAAGCTCTGCCCTACACAGACCACCTGTGACTGCTGTACATATTTATGGAAAACAGGGAGAGGGTAACTGAATTGGTTTTTTGTAGAATTATCATCCCAGCTCACCCTACAGGTGTTTCTGCACTGTGACAGATGACATTTAGAATTAGCCAGTTGCCCTCTGTCAAAAGACCCTGACTAATTGTCATCCTCCACCTCTTCTTCACCTTTCTTTAGAGGTCCTGTGCTTGGGGAGACTGTTATGATTCCATTGCTTCCGGCAGTAAAGGGCTGTCTCCCAGGAAAAGTGAGGTCAAAGATAAGGTTAGGTGCACATAAGGCTGCCAAAGGTAAGGCAGCTCCCAGCACAACCAGTGCCAGAATGTAATAAAGACAACAACTCTTAGGTTGTCTTTTTTTTGTCTTTTTTTTTTTTTTTTGCCCAAATGACCAGGGACAGCCTTACAGCTCAATCGACTGTAAATGATCCAAGTCAACAAAAGTCTAAAGTAAAGCCTGAACACAATTCTGTCACTGCACCTCCAAAACACACAAAACAGAATCCACCCTCATCATAACAAATCGTACTTTGTTCCACAATTCTGTAATCTGATAGATTATTTTATCAGCATAGTTTTAAGCAATCCTGCACTCCTGTGATACAGTACTCAAGCTATTAGTGCTTACATCAGCTCCAATGCCATCATACTAATAATACCTCTTTTTCTCTTGTTTTTGCCTTTGAGATGCAGAAAGTCTGAATTGGTCTTTTTTCATTTCCTACAGGAAAGAATTCTCCCTTGCCTCAGAATTTATTATGAAACCTCTTCACTAATTTCCTAGCCTAAAATCTACATACTTTTTTTTTCTCTCCTTCTGCAGCTCTTTCCTGTCCTTTGCAGAGTTCTGTAATTATGTCTTCTCCAGAGGTCCTTTTACAAACTGTTCTTGATCCAGGTGAATATAAAATCTCATGTGTAAATCCTCCAAGAAGTTAGGGAGGAATGAGTTTTAGTTGCCATTTTTATCCCCTGATACAAGAAGTGTGATTCCTAGAAAAAGTCACAGACTTCAGAGACTTCTCCAGAAATTATATTTTTTTCTTTTCCTTGGAAGAATTAGAGGACTACACTTGACCTGTGGGTCCTACATGTCCAGCCCATAGCCCATTACCATTTAAAACACAAATGTGTTAGCAAAAAATCTGTGGGCAGGATTTCTGTCCCTTCTATCCTCTCAGCACATGAAGTGGTAAATTAAAAATGTCCCTCATAACACTATCAATATTTTCAAAATTTCCCAAACTCAGGTGTTCTAAGTCTGGTATAAATTAGAGCAGTGCAACTGCAGCTCTTAGTATCACGGTCCCCAAGGAAAACACCTTTGACAGACTGGTTGGGAGAAATTATTTCCTTTCACTCTAATTTTTGTCACTGTCTGCAAAGGAGAAAATTAAAAGGAATAATCCATCTCCAAATATTATTTCCAGGTTCAGCTTGAGTCAGGACTCGGAGAAAATGTTCTTCTCCTTAATGAAGCCACAGTGGCAGTTGCATACTTAATGCTCCTTTCCATTCTAACAGTTAGTGGGCACTGGGTTGTTTTTTCTTCATCTCTTTACTTTCTGTGTGATTGATTGAGAAACCTCCTGACTGGCTGGCATCAATTCACCCTAATCTCTGCTGCCTATTAGGCAGTTTAATTTCAGCATCTCATTTTTTATTTTTGAGTCATGAATGTAATCAGTTCAGCCCAGATCCTGGATACTTCTGTGAAACAACTGTCAAAGGCACCAGCTATTTTTCTTCATATTTGACAAGTTACCAATGGTGGCGGTACATAAAGACTTCGATCATCTTCTATTCCTAAGTACCTGACAAATGCACAGTGTTTCTAAGGACAGAACAGAGAGGCTTTGTAGTCATTAGAGTTTTGTTGTTTCTCTTTTTTTTTTTTTTTTTTTAACACACTAATCTTATTAGATCTTTGCTAGTGTTGCCATACATGACTAAACCTTTGTCAGCCTAGCTCCTATGAAGAATCTCCTGGGAATGGCTCTGGTTTTTATTCATCCCAGGACTGAAATAATTAGACAATCTATCAACTGCAAGGCTAGCTGGGTTGTGATGTTTTCTTGTTATCTTGACCTTAATGTTTTGGATGCTCTGTTCTATGACAGATATGCCAACCATAACCGTTCCCTCAAGGTTATGGGCAGTTTTGTGCTCTCAAGACAAGAACAACAGAAGCATTTACACTCTTCAAATTATCCAGTCCTCTACCATCTATCTGAATTTCATCAACAAAATCCTGGCTTATACTGTTGTTTAACTGGCTATGTTAAGTAGCAATGCAGTAAGAGAAGAAATGTCTGTCTCAAAGTCAGCTTCTATAGCTCCTTTGATTGATTTTACTCACTTCCAAGATTATCAGAATAAATATTGAGATCTCATAATAAGAATTCAGGCCTTGAGAAAAAATGCAGGATCTCTAATTGCTCAGTGATGGCTACTTGTTATGGAACTCTCACACTTATGCTGCCTTTCTATCATGAAAAAGCCCTTTTAACTCCTCCATGTGTGAACATGAAAGACAATAAAATGCATTTCAAAATGGAAGCAGACTTCAAAAGACTTGGTATCGTAGCTCAGAGCTAAGAGTGAAGGAAACAGGAGCTCTTCAGCAGTGCATCTCCTGCAGGAGTACTAATTCTCAATGCAGCTGGAAACCCACATTTTCATGGGAAGTGACTTCCATTTCACAATGGAAGAGCAGAGATTGCTTATACAGCACGAAGATTGGTGCCACACTTTAGCATTAATGGTTTGCAGGCAGTAGGGGTGTGTATGGTTTTCTCTGCCCAAAAAAATAGCAAGTGGGCAGGCTGCAAGAACTAATTAGGTTCTGCATAAGCAAAAACATCCCAGGATGTTCTGAAACTAATATAACCACATTGACAGCCCTGGGGATTAGGTTGAATGAGGAGAAATAACTATTAGATATAAGAATATCCCTGGATGAAATGGGATGTAGTGTGAGCAAGCTTGCTGATGACTCTAAACTGAGGGGAATGGCTGGTACACCTGAAGGCTGTGCTGCCATTCAGTGGGACCTTGATTGGCTGGAAAGTTGGGCAGAGAGAAACAAGTGTAAATCTAGAGTCCTGCACCTGGGGAGGAATAACCCCAAGTACCAGCACAGGCTGGGGCCTGACATTCTGGAGCTGTGAGTGTGCCCTTGCTGCCAGGAGGGCCTGTGGTTTCCTGGAGGGCATTGAGAAGAGTGTGGCCAGCAGGACAAGGGAGATGATCTTTTCCCTGTGCTTGGCTCTAGTGAGGCACATCTGGAGCGCTGTGCTCATGCAGGACTACTCAGCACACGAGAGACAAGGAGCTCCTTGAGAGGGTACAGCAGAGGCCAACAAAGACTATGAGGAGTCTGGAGATCTCTTATGAGGGGAGACATAGGGAGCTAGGCCTGGAGAAGGCTGAGGGGGATCTCATCAATGCTTATAAATATCTCCAAGGCCGGTGCCCAGGGGATGGCGCCAGGCTCTTTTCAGTGGTGCCCCATGACAGGACAGGGAGCCGTGGCCATAAACTAAACCAGAAGTTTTGCCTCCACATGAGGAAGAACTTACTTACACTGAGGGTACAGAGCACTGGAGCAGGCTGCCCAGGGAGGCGATGGGCTCTCCCTCTCTGGAGACACTCAGGATCTACGTGGACATGTTCCTGTGTCACCTGCTATAGGTGACGGCCTGAGGAGCAGGATTGGATGGTTTATCTGCAGAGGTCACTTCCAACACAATTCTTCTGTGATCCTGCGAAGTTCTGCATACCGATATGTCCCGTGGAAATGAATATCAAATGCAAGTGCTCTGTTGTGTGGGGAATCAGAGCCCAAGAGCCTGGTTCTCAAGTTTGGATTTTGTACCAACAGTTTCAGTTTAAATTTCAGTTTAAAACAGAATATTTTCTTCTTCAAACTGGGAGAAAACTCAACTTACAAAAGTAGTTGAATTCATCCCTGCTTCTCTCTATCAGTAGAATCTCATCAACAGCATGAGAAACACATGTTTTATTGCTGATGGAAACCAGACATATAAAAAGTACCAAAATAAGAAAGTGAAGTAAAAGCTGCTTTAAGCATGCTTAACAAGCTATTCCATCATGTTGTCTCTCTGAATTTAAGCCTCCCTCATATTTAAAGTCATCAGTTTGAACATTTTGTTTGTGGAGTTTGCTCAAGACAGTCTGGTTTTTCCCATGCCCTTACATTTCTGGGAAACTCGGAATGGCTTTGTGAATTACTGCAGTCATGTAAGATATATTGTATATTTTATGAATTGCTTAGTACAGTCTGAGCATACTTAATATGGGTAATAAAAGTATACACTGTCTTTTTTGTGTAACTTATCAAATAATTCATAAATAAATAAATCATGTAAAGGCAAATACAATTTCTCAAGCTATCATTAAATGCCCTATATTTAAAACAAATGCAGGGAAAAAATATTAAAATCTTAGCTCTAGAAATTAAAGAGGCACCATGAAAATGGAACTCTCATTTCTCCTTGAAAATCTAGCCTGATATAGTTACAAGGAACTCCTAAAATTACTATAGGTGAAAGAAGAATGTCTTCTATTTTCTGCAGTTTGTTAGATTGTGCATTTGACAGTATACTGTGTATAGTCATTTCTTACACCAATTTCTACTCAGCTGAGAATATTCTTATCAATGCCAAGAAAAGAATAAAACAAAACAAAAAAATACATGTTTTTGAAAAAGAAGTTTGTAAATAATTTCCAAGACTTGCTAGCCACTGCTAATCAAGATAAACTATTTGATCTATATTGATTATTCTCTCACAGTCTGGTCTACCTTTTAATAAATGGTGTTATTAAAATCTTATTATGTCAGAAGCTATATTTTCAATACTGTAACATCTCTTTAGAGTTGCTTTGCTATTTGGCAAGCTGAGTAGCAGGAAAAAACAGGTGGAAGATGTAGAAGGTAATTACTGGCACATCTGTTGAATTTTCTTTTAACCATTGTCTCTGGTCTCTGGAAAGTCCTTTGCAAATGGTGAAGGCAGGCACTAGGACAATTGAGAACCACCTGCTGTAGGAGATGATCAGGACCACTGCCTTCTCTCTCTTGAAGACTTTGAGGTATCATTCATGGTCTTTGATATTCAAGGTGGTATGTCCCACAGGGCACATGTCCTGTCCACCATCCCCACAGGGATGTGTCAGACACTGCAGAAGCGTACTGAAGCCCCCAAACTGACGTGCCTCCATTCAGACCCAAGTTTCAATTCTTGACACGTGTTTGAAATTATAAAACCTTTAAAGGAGCCCATGAGAGCCACTGGTGGGTAGTACATTACCCACAATAGGACACTACTCTCATTTTGTTTTCCACTAAAAGGAAAATTAATTTATATTTCCTCCCCTTCTTTGTCTCCTTCCTTTTAAATTTCCTATAACATTTGTGCCGCACCTTCCACATGTTCTCATGTATCAATGCTTCCCACAGCTGGGTTGTAACATGAAAGGTGTTTCATCATGCCTAAGAATTAATTTTACATGGAGCTCCCTCTAAATTTCAGTTGTATCTATGATATTGCAGGAGACAGTCACTGCTCTAATTCTGATTTAACAAAAAGCCACACACCACTCAATAGTGAGCAAATAAACCTTATCGAGAGAACACTATTTCAGTGTGACACTGTAGCTGCAGGAGCATATTTCCCAGCTCACTATTGAAATTCTATAATCTGAATAGGAGAGGTACAAATGAGTTGGAAGGAAAAACAAATCTTTTCAATTGCACTTCATTTTTCACTTCAAAAGTATAATGGTTGACTGTGATCCATGACAGACAGATCATTACCCCAAAGTGTAATAGATCTTCAGCTCTCAAGTCAAAGTACTTACAGTGCAGAAGCTCGTGTTGTGGCTTAACCTCAGCCAGCAACTCAGCACCACACAGCTTTTTGCTTATTCCCTGTCCCCTAGTGGGACAAAGGGAACAAAACTGGAAGGGTAAAAGCAAGTAAACTCATGGGTTGAGACAAGAAGAATGTATTAACTGAAATAAATTACTCCCAAACAGTGGTCCCTCGCCAACTGCCTCCCTAGCTTCCAGCTGAGCATGAGGTCTTATAGTATTGAATATTCCTTAGGTCATTTGGGATCTGCTCTCTCACCTCTGTCCTCCCCTGCCCCAAGTCCTTGTGCACCCTCAACCCCTTCTCTGGGACAGGTATTAGTAAAAGCCTATTCCTTACAAATATCCTCATTGTGTGAGGCTTTTTCTGTATTATCATGAAACCTAAGCATCAATATCACTGTGATTAGTAGGATTTTCTGAATTTCGATTATTCAGTTATGATATATATTAAAATAACAGTATTTTTTTCCCATTTGTAGAGAATATGATCCCTATAGAACTCAACCCAAATTCTCATTAGAACAGCAGGAATAGAAACAAAGTTTAGATGGAGCAGAGGAATATCATATATTGGCAGGATTTATGAATTGACCATAAAGCAGCTGCTGAGGCTGACTGGCAGGATCATCCCAGCAGCATTTACCGTGCTGAGGAACTGCCTGCAGGCTCAGTGCCTCAATGAAGAGGCATGGTGGGTGCCACCCAGAGAAGCCCTCAGGAAGGCAAGAGCTGGCCAGTGTTCTCCAACAGTGAGTCAGAAAAAAGACAGGACAGACTTTGGGTAGGGAAGAGGCAAAGCACCAATTTTCTTTGCAGTGCCTTGTACAAGTTGCTGAGAGCAGCAAAGCCCTGAAAAAGACTTTCTGGGCATGAACTTTTCTATCATACTTGTGCAAAGCCACTCCATTCCCTGGAGAGCCCTCTAACATAAATGCATTGGCTGACAATACACAAGAATTCTTCCTCCTTTTTCATCAGTATTTCCTTTAATAAAGTTTCAGTTACAGGTGTATAAATCAAACACATGGGGAATATTAGTCCCATCCTTATAAAGAACAATTTACTGTAATCTGTTTTTCTGAAAGTTTGGTTCATGATGGTTTGCTGCCTGTTCCTGTGCAAATAATAGAGTAAATCACCCAACTGAGCAGCAATTTTTCAGCACTGTCTTTATAGTTTACCTCTGCTGGAGCTTTTTTACTCACAATATTGTTTTCATCCCTGAGAAGTGAGTCTGCAGAATGAATACTTGAGCCTGCATCCGCAGTGAGTTCTAGAGCTCTCTCTGCACTTCTTCCTCCTTCTACAAAAGTGACTCTCCTTTGTAAGGACATAAGCACCCTCCACGTAGACAGAGACTTTCTAAACACTTATCAATTGTGGTGTGAAAATCTTCACAGGCTTATCCTTTGGCCATCTGCCTCTCCCTTTGCAACACAAAGCCGTGGCTCTTTTCACTCACATTGGCAGGATTCTGCAGCATACAACTCTGACAACCTTTGAAGGTAAGAAAAACAGCCTGAAGGACCCCTGCAGCATGTTTAGTGCCCTCAGCTTGGTGTTCCTCCAGGGGCTTCACAAAATAAGTGAGATCTATGGGATCCTGAATCCAGGAGACATTTGTTTGCTTTAGGCTTGTACAGCTAATGCAGTGAAGGAGGTAAAGGACTACAGTGGAGTAATTTGGTTTTGGTGAGAAAGAAGGAGATCCATGACTCTTTTATTCATTAATAATCAGGCAAATAACTTAAAAATTATTTAATTTTACCAAAATATTTGACCAATATTTTGGGGTATTTAGCAGGGCTGATTGCTTTTTTTATCCTGCAACACTGGTAGCATAGAAAGCACTATAAGAAAGATATCCTTCTGGAAATATGTATTTGACTAATCTATGGCCTTAACACAAGACTTAATTTACAGTTTACCAAATTACCCAGAATCTTCAAACCAAACTATATTACTGCAGAGGAAAACATAATGTTTCCATCCTTTCTTTTTGTTTTAAAACTCTATTCCTTCTGTATTTCACTGTAACCTCAACTCTATTCACCCCTACACCAAATGCTTCTTTTCCATTTTATCATATAACCCACTCCATAGTGTGTTTTAACTTTCTTGAATAAGGTTATTTCAAGGCCCCATGAAAAGCCTACGCATGCAAAAACTTCATGATTTTGGTTTTGCATTGCAGGCATTCTAAACTTCATAAGTGTCTGCTCAATTCTAATGACAAAAAATAATGGTGGAGGGAAGGCACTGAATAAAATATGTTATATGGTGTCCCTCTCACAGTTTCTGTTTGGTTCATGACACACCACCTCACTAAAAATTACTGGAAAAAATCTTTTCAATATAGCTACTGCCTAGATACCAACCTTTGGTTTAAACTACACTAACACCTTTATATCTGCATCCTTCCTCTCCATTATTTCCAATACTGAATCACATTGATCAGTGGGAATCAGAAAAATAACAGAAGAAAAATATTTGGAACAATAAACAAGGACAAGACACCTAGATAAAGGCACTATAGTGTCCTGAAATGTCCATGGCTACAATCTCTTACCTAGCAGCAAAGAAATAAAACCTCTAATGGTGAGTAATGCAGTAAGCATCACCAAAACCTGTGGTAAAAACTGAGAGAAATAATTTGGTGGAGTATTTCTAAAAGCTTTTCTAAAGAGAAGAAACTGTCAACACCAGTCAGAGGACAACTAGTAAGCAAGCCAACAGAAAGGAAATGAGGAATTTGTAACTTAGTGTGATCCCATTGTCATTGAAGTTCTTTAGAGCTTCTGTTGGAAAGCAGGATGTTCCCTGCCTGGCTATTGCCAGACTATAAATAAATTTCAAGTCAATAAGGTGTAGAAATGAGAACCTAGAAAAAACTTCCTATCATCTTTGCTGTAGATAAAGTATCATGTCTGATCCTCTTAGTAGATCCTAATAACCTCAGTCAGTATCCAAGTTTTGCTGTTTCCTTACTAACATATACCTTTAACAACCAGGGCAGCTGAAAACTGCCCTGAGTAACTCTGTCAGTCAACTAAATCAGTGTCACAGATAATTCTGCTTAGTGATCTTCCAATGCCAACAGAAATTTTACATCTGTGATGTGTCAGTGCTCCACAACATAAGAGCATTTTGAGGAGCATCTGATCAAAGTGACAGAGCTGCTCTGCTCTGCTCTGCACTGGGGCAGCATCACCTCCAGTCCTGTGTGTAGTGTTGGGTGCCACAGTACAAGAAAGATATAAAGCTATTAGACAGCATCCAAAGGAGCATCATCAAGATAGTGAAGGGTCTACAAGGAAAGATATAAAAGAAGCAGGTGAGCTCACTTGGCTTCTTTAGCCAGTAAAAGTCAAGACTACACACCACAGTCTACAGCTTCTTCATGAGGGGACGAGGAGGGGCACACACTGACATTTTTTCTGTGGTGAACTGTGGCAGGATCCAAGGGAATAGACTGAAATTGTGTCAAGGGAGGTTTAAGCTGGATCTTAGAAAAAGATTCTTCACCCAGAGGGAGTTTGGGCATTGAACAGGCTGTCCAGGGAACTCATCACAGCACCAGCCTGATAGAGTTCAAGAGCATTTAGGCAATGCTCTCAGGCACAGGTCTGATTTTTGGGGTGGTCCTGGGAAAAGTCAGGAGTTGGATTCAGTGATCCTTGTGTGACCATTCCAACCCAGTATATCCTATGATTAAGGGATTCCATGACTTTAAAGAGCAAACCACATTCTGAATGTCACACAAATGCAAAATTTAACACTGGCTTCTTTTCAGGAAACCTTAAATTAGGTGTAGATTTAAATTAACGACTTTCCACTGAGTCTTCAACACCAAGCCCCTTCTTAACTTATGCACAATTCTTCTTGACGACCTCAGATCCAGGGTTGTCTGCTATGCACTGGGCTTAATTTGCAATTATTTTTTGTCACAAGATCCTTTTCAGGATCATTGGATCCAGATTCATTCACAGAGGGACATATTCAACTCGCAATTGAGAAAAAGTCTGCATTTCATCTTACTGAACTAGGAACACAACACCTTGCCAGAGGAAGGCAATGCCATCAGTGACAAGAAACAAGCTGCTGCTCACCAATCCTACCACCTTCCCTGCTGGTTTTGATTTTTTACATTGCCACAACCTGCTCCTGGATTGAACCACGACAACATGCTGTCAACTTTCATGGGTTGTAGCACGTTAACCCATGCTACAGCTCTGATACACAAATGCATCAACTGTTGGTTGGCAAGCCTTGCTTAGAAACCATTAAGGTATTTAGACAAAAATATCAAACTGAATCAGTGAGACTTGGAGGTGTGAATAATTACATGGAATTAGACTTCAGTGCTTTGTCTTCTTTATATGTCTTATTAGGCTTTCTTTCTGCTCTTGACCTGTCCATCTCCTCTTCATTTTAGCTCAATCTTAACACTATTTGCTTTCAGTCCTTCAGATTTATGTTGGAATCCATAAAGTTAGAGGGTTTTTAGGAAATGGTTAAAAAAGTATGTAAGCCTTAGACTGAAGTACTGTTAGCATTGCAGATACAGCAGAAAAGTTTCCCAAGCAAGTAGAAAAGTTTCCCAAGCAGTAGACGTGACAAATAACAATAGGCCTCTGTAGAATTGGCTTTAGGATGGCAACAAGGTTATTTAATGTATATCTTTAGAAGGTTAGCATGAATAGAGCTCTGTTCTTTGTCTCCTATGAACCAGTCTTTGTTTTAACTACCATTACGTGTGTTTTATAAGATTGGATAGAATGCTTGTCAATATGTGTTTTTCTGTGTATGATTGGCTGAAATCTAGACTGAGATGATTTTATGTCTTTCTGTATCACCTCACCCTCGGGGGACATTTTGGTGTGGATCAGTGAGCTGCTAACATCATGTCTCTATTGTCTTGAGACTGATGTTCTGGAAATAAAAGCAAAAATCTCTTCACTGGTTTGGTTCTAATGTTGTCCATATCTGGACGTTTTGCGGCGGCATAGTGGGTTCCTTTTTTAAGACGTGGATTCCTGACACAATTGGACTTATATCTACCCTTCCCCCGCAATAATTTATACCTGCCCAACATGAGCCTGGCAAAATTTCCCCTTGCTAGATGATACATCTGGCAAACAACATGTTAGAAATGTCTTCGGTTCTCTAATAATTTTTGGTTTTCATTTGAAAACAAGCCCAAATTCATCAGGATCTATCTGGCAGTTATGTGTTCCAGACTGAACACAATGTGCTTGCTAAGGTTATGCTACAATGATAGAAAGAAGAAATATAGCTACACTGCTCTGAAACATGTCACCTCTGAACATGAAACTCTGAATAGCTGTGGTCTTTTTCTCCTGGCTTATTATATTGTGAACTTACCTGCAAACACCTTCCAGTATGATCAGTTTCTTCTGCTTCATCTTGCCAGTGAGCCAAAATGTTTCAAACTATTCTTCCTGCAATATAGTCTTGCAAGTTTCCAAATTGTGATTAATAATCTGACTTTTTGATCCTGAAGATGTGCAAAGAATCTCATTATAGATATACTCTCATAAACCTATTGGCTTAAGTGGTACTATGACAGTACAAGTTGGCTGAGCATCTATTCTAAAATATGGCAGTTCATGCTTCTGATGTCAATCAAGATAAAGATTTCCATGGGGATAAATAATTTTTCATGTGCTTTTCTGAAAAGAAAATTTTACTCCAGCAGCAGAAGTTCCAAGCAACAAAGAATTTGTAGTGAGATTTCTCCTTAGTCATCATTTCTTTCTCTGACATAAAAAGAAAGTGTGTCTGTTTATGTATTTATGTTTCTCTTTATATATATTTTATAGTAGTCATGCCATTCTACAAGAAATGAATTCCACAGAACTGAGTAATGTCAGAATTGAACCCTGTACTCTATAAGCACACATTGCTTATCAGTACATGTCCATGAACAAGCCACTAAATGTGAGCGATTGTGTCTAATCTTTGATATTAATATAATCATATTCCCAGAAAAACAAAACGTGTGGAACTAATTGTGTTACGCTTTAACCATATGCTTTAACCCATACCCAGCTCATGTGTTCTCCCATGTGCCTGCATTTCTCCTACTGTGTATTATTTTTATAAGCTGGCTTTCCTGGCTATAGGAACAAATATTCCAGAAATCTGGAACCACAGAGACCCCTTCTATTTTTCCTGTTCAGAACAGAGTTTATGAAACAGACTTAGATGTGAAATTGCATTTATCTTTCCTACAGTCAGCCTTGGACAGCTCCAGTTTTTCCCATGCCTGAGGCTTTGCCAATGAATAAGGCATGCCTTCTTTCAAGGCACTTGCAAAAATAATGTATATAATCAGAGCAATACATGCACATTTGGGGAAACTGAAAGAAAGACATGTTCAAGATGATAAAAACTACTAGTAGAACAGCAGCAAAAAAAAAATCCTTTTTCTTGAAATATGCTTGGTTCCCCAAGTACTCCATACTGGTAGGGAAAGATCCTTATGTGTTTAGATCTGGGCGTGGATTGCACTTCAACAGAGAGAGCTCAACTTTTGCTGAAAAACCAGAATGACTTATGAAATACCATCCTAGACTCCTGTGTAGCCATTTGACATTTTCTTCAGCATCTGCCTTGAGCTAGAGTATAAAATCACTTCTCTGTATCCCAGTTTTCCTTCTATAAAAACTGGGGCAATGGTCCACAAACTACCCAAGAGAAGTACAGTTTTGGCACTGAGGTTCCTAGTGCCCTGTTTCACATTGATCTGACAGTACTGTGGGATTATAAGATGCTGCAAATATAGCCTTAAAGCCCTTTCAAACTACCTTAATGAGTAACAGACCGGCCAAGATTCTCTTCCTACAGGGCATTAAGTGTTCCCAGGGGTAGGGCAGGAAAGAAGAGCAGTTGTATAGTCATTGAAGTCTAATTGCTATTAAAGTACTCTTTCTTTAAAGTTGTCGCATTAAAACCAGCCCTCTTCTTCCTTTCTTTATTTAATGTCAGTAGTAAGACTGCATACTTTCACCCTAAGTGGAATCGTTTCAGCCCAAGCAAAAGTAAAAATCAATTAATGGCAACTAATTAGCATTCTGTACAGTCCATAGCATAGAACTCATGCCTCTTGCAATATATATCTTACAGCAGATTAAGAAGAAATATAGGATATAAGATCAGCATCTGGGAAATGTCAGTGAGTAATTTTCAGAAACTCTGAAATTTATTCAGTGATAACTCATGTAAGGATATATCTAGCTATCTTTTTATTGTTATGATTCACTTTACTGACTCTTAGAAGTACCTTAATCCTGTAGACAGAGTAGCTGAGTTTGATGAGATGTTAATTAGTTTGTGTAAAACTGCTACAATCCAAGCCCTACTCTCATGTCACTGGGGTACATTTTAGTGTATATTATCTTGTTCTTTTCAGAAGCCTTACCCATTATGAAATCAATTCCATTTGCACAGTGTCTGGTATATGGCATTTTGGGAAAAATAATGTATAAATACTGTTTAAAGAATCCTAGTTCAAGAAGCTAAATTCTGTACAATTTTTAACTTAAAAGAACAATCCATAAACTCAAATTTCCAAAGCAGTCAGAGTAAAGATTAATGAAACATTAAAAATACTCAAAACATCTTGCATTTTGAAGCTATGACCATTTGATTCTAAGACTAACACCCCACAATCAATACAATCTTCTTGAATATATTAAACGACTATTCCAGTCCAATTTAATATGCTCCCAAAACATTTTATTCCATAAATTGAAAGCATTTCAGCAGTAACGTCACAAGTATTTATCATATTTATTAGATATTAATTCAAAGTTTAGAGAGTATATTTTAAAGATGTGGACAATTAATGTTTTTATAAACAGAAAATACTGGAAATATAGCATAACCTTCATTCTTCATTGCTCGAAGGCTGAATAGGGCTCTGAGCAAGCTGATCTGATTATAGATGAACACACTCACGACAGAGGGGTTGGACTAGATGATCTTTAAGGTCCCTTCCAACCCAAACACTTCCATGACTCTATGACTTCAATGCCAGCTTATGTGCCATGCTGCATACAGCCTCTACTTATCAAGAGTATCTGACCTTTCTCCTGCAACATGAGGCTGGTGCAGAAGAACCCTGCAGAACCATCCCACATGCCAGACTGGAGGAAGGAGATAGTTGCTGGAATCAACCTGACCGCCCTTCTCTACCATAGAGATACATTTCACAGAATCACACAGAATCACAGAAATTCTAGGTTGGAAGAGACCTTTAAGATCATCGAGTCCAACCCATGTTCTAACACCTCAACTAGATCATGGCACCAAGTGCCACATCCAGTCTTTTTTTAAACTCTTCGAGGGATGGTGACTCTACCACCTCCCTGGGTAGATGATTCCAGTATTTGTCCACTCTTTCTGTAAAATACTTCCTCCTTAATTCTAGCCTGTATCTCCCTTGGCGCAGCTTGAGACTGTGTCCTCTTGTTCTGTCTGTTGTTGCCCGGAGAAAGAGACCGACCCCCAGCTCACCACAGCCACCTTTCAGGAAGTTGAAGAGAGTGATAAGGTCACCCCTGAGTCTCCTTTTCTCCAGGCTGAACAACCCCAGCTGCCTCAGTCATTCTTCATATGGCTTGTGTCCCAAGCCCCTCACCTCTCCTTTGGACACACTCAAGCATCTCAACGTCCCTCCTAAAGTGAGGGGCCCAGAATTGGACGCAATACTCCAGGTGAGGCCTCACCAGTGCTGAGCACAGGGGAGAATGATCTCCCTGCTCCTGCTGGCCACACCCTTCCTGATACTGGCCAGGATGCCCTTGGCCCTCTTGGCCACCTGGGCACACTGCTGGCTCATATTCAATCGACTGTCAACCAGCACCCCCAGGTCCCTTTCCACCTGAGCACTGTCCAGCCACACCGTCCCTAGCTTATATCGTTGCAGGGGGTTATTGTGGCCAAAATGCAGGACTCGGCACTTGGACTTATTGAACTTCATCCCATTAGATTCTGCCCATCCATGCAACCGTTCCAAGTCCTTCTGCAAAGCCCTCTGTCCCTCTAACAGATCAACACACATTCCCAGCTTAGTGTCATCTGCAAATTTGCTTATAAAGGACTCTAAACCCTCATCCATGTAATCAATAAAAATATTAAACAGAACTGGCCCTAGCACAGATCCCTGAGGGACACCACTGGTGACTGGATGCAGCACCATTCACCACCACTCTCTGGGCCCGGCCATGCAGCCAGTTCTGAACCCAGCAAAGAGTGCTCCGGTCCATTTATCCTTCGAGGCAGAGGCAGAAGGTCATCATCATCATCATCATCTCACCACAATGCTCTGCTCCTTACAGTCATCTCCCTTTGGTTCTGTCATGCAGCTGTGACCTTTTATCTTTCGCACCAGGCAACTTGTCTGTCTCATGGCCCAAGAAAGCCCTATTGTCTCTTCTAGGTGAATGATTGAGATGGCATATTGCAATTGCATCCAGGTATATTTCAGGATTTGTCTGTAAATTGTCTCACACCATATAAGCAAAATTTAAGGCTACTGGGGCAGGGACAACTGCTATCTTCCATAGTCTCCCATGGCTACTGTCTGTCATGTAATGCAGTTGATTTCTGCCCTAAAACCTAATATAACATAATCAATAAGAATTCTCTATTATTCCATTTCCTGCAGAGACTCTATTTTTCATCTACCCTCAGTCTGGCAGCAGACTGCATCCCAGTAAGATTAATAATCTGGAAAAGTTCCCAGATATCTGTGGATCTTTATAAACCTGAGAGAAAAGTTGACGTGGGCAAGAAATTTTGTCTCTGAGATCTTGCCATGCTCACTGCTATCATAATATCACACTTTCAATGTGTCCTGACAATCAACTTCATATGGTTTATCTGAAGCTTCTTCCATGTTTAGTAATAATATAAAGAGAATGTGACTGCTATAGTAGAAAGTTAATGGTATAGCTCTCTACCTATTTTTCTTCCTGTATGATATTTTGCTTTAAGGGTGAGAGTATCACAGGGAACTAATGATAGATCTGTTTATCCCATAAGAGATTCACATCTGATTACACTGAAGTATCAGACTGTTCCAGACCAAATTTTCTGACCTCAAAATATCAAATAAAAACTCTAATATTAGATGAAAATGTAGTTCTAATTAACCTGGAAACTTCTATCACTGCATAGATCAGTGATGGCACTTTGTTTAAAACATGGTAATATTTTTTAGAAGAAATAATTATTTAGAAGTCTTTAACAGAACACAAACACTAATCACCATAGAAGTTTTTTTAAATCTTAGCCTCATGCTTTTAAAATATATGTATCTTTTATACATTATATGACTTTTATGTATAAAGTTTCAAATTGCCTGTCAAGCAATCCTATTGTGTGTGGATTTATGTAACTCATTTTTATGATATATACATTAAACATTTGTTTGACTTTTGTATGGTGTTATTTTGCTTTATAGTAATAAAACCACAGATCCTGAATTACTTTTAGTGAATTTCTATCATAAAGAAATATTGGAGCTCAAGGTTTGTGTTGATCAAGATTTTCTTTCTACATGTACTTCTCTGTTAGATTTTTAAAATATTATTTTCAGGGCTGGACTTTTTACTAAAATCAGGTGCTACTCCAGTCATTTAGCCACAGAGTTAAAGCTTTCCTTTCTTAGTAAAATCAAACATGTTTCCAAATGATCTGACCCTTTAGCTTTTGGAACAGTATTTTCTCTGACACCACTTACATTCAGCATGCATTATATCTGGAAGAGATATAGGAAGAGATACATGGTGAAAGCACCAAGTGTGCCTGGCAGTGAGATTCATAATAAGGAGAGCAGAGACATTTGTGACCCTACAGTGGAGGGGCATGACATGTTATCTGTACCACCAAAACAATCCACCAGCCAGGAAAGGACTGAGAGCCACAGATCCAGCTGTCATATTTCCTGTCCCATTTTATTTTCCTTTGACTTGGAGATTCTGTGATTCTGCTGAGGAACCATCTCAGAATGCAATTTTTTTAATCCAGGTTTGTGCTTACCCAAGAGCTGAGAAGGAGCTCCAAACTTTTCCTCTCTCCCACAATGAAAGTTAGTGACAGTTTAGCCCTAAAGGGATGTCTTCTCCAGCAGAGCACTGCAGAACTAACACAGAACAGCTTTAAATAAGCTATCTTAGGCACCTGCAGCAGACTATTTCTACACAAAGTGCCTACCACTATGAATTAACCTGTGCTTTGGACTGCTGCCAGCCCTAAAATCTCTAATTTAAAGCAAATCTGAATGTTTCTCTACTTCTTTTCTTTCATAGTAATTTCTTTCATAGCTATGAGATGAAAATCCTTTAAGCAATAGGTATCCCAAGGATCAAGAACTTTCACACCTTAAATGACACGGCACAGACTTAGTCATCTCTCACTGAGGATAATTTATATGCCTGTACAACAGAGGCCATCATTCTTACCTGGGTCAGTGTGCAGATGAAAACTAACAAAGATTCAGGAAACAATATTTTTACCGTCTTACTTTGATACATTCAAAATCCAATGTTTTAAATTGCTGTTAAATAGCAAAAGCTTCATATACATATCCATATCCATCATTATCACCAGCTTATTGAAAAACACCATGACTGCAATCTCCATTTGACATAGTGAAAACAGCTCTTATCAGTACTGAAGTTTCCTTTTTCTTACAATTCTATTCTGAATAAGAGCTCTCTACACCATCATTTTGCAAGCCCTTGTACAGTTCCTTAGGCAGTAATTCTGGAGGGACATGGGGGAGCAAGGGGATGAAATGTGGCACACAGAACTGAAAAGATCATCAGATTCATTTTTTGCAATCACAGGCAGCCAAGGTGTGCAAATGCCTCGCATAACAGGGTCATTCTGCAGCAATGTTCAGCCAATGTATCTTGGTTAGTGGAAGGCCAAAGTCTTTAGATGACCTGTGGCAGCAAGGGTGCAGTACCCTGTGTTTTTTACAGGGTATGTGTAACCTGTGTGCAGTACCCTGTGCAGGGTGAGTACAGGGTATGAAGAAGTGTGTAGCAAAAAAATGATCTGCTTGCTTGAGTTAGACACAACTGATGACAATATTCAGCACAAAGCCACAAATGTGAATTTGAATTAAAGAATTTCAGTCATTTGTCTTCCTCAACAAATAACTGTAAATAATTTTCAGAAGATAATTATCTACTCTGTGGTGAGCCTACATATTCTGGGAGTGGTATTGGTCAAAAATGTCTCATATCTCAGGTTCTGAACCATGTTTGGGAGATAAGTGCCTCTTCAAAGTTTATGTGCAGATCAATTATGCAAAGTTCCTCAGCATCATCGCTGTCCTTCCAGCTCCATATATTTCTGCCACACAACTGGAACACTAAGATGTTAACACCAAGAGGTCTATGATGAACTCAGGTATTTACATTTCACAGTTTTATTATTCCTACCTAGAATAACTCCTGATGATCTGAAACTCCTCCTGGCACAATTCTGTTGAAAATATGTAGGTGTAAATTACAGTTTTGGTCTTGCATGATCCTGAGAGCACTCTGATTCCTCCAAGCTTGACATCGCATTTATGCTTCTATCATCAAGAGTTCTGGCTGAACTTCATGGTGTTTATGCACCTTATCTGCCCATGTGATAGATGTATCTAATCTATCCAGCTCCAGGAAAGATCTCAGGCCATCCTTTCTGCCTGATGTCAGTGTTATATCATGGAGTAGGTGAAAAACTAAATGTAAACAACCACTGACCATCTCCACAACACCTACAGCCTTCCACTTTTTTCCCACATGAATATATTACTGACTTGCCCTTAACCAGCTTCAAAGGCTGTCTAGTAGACAGGCCACATGAAAATGGCCGGCCTGGATGTTGTTCCTATCCATCAGATCAGATGTCACTGAGACAAGTTACAGCTCAGGAGAGGTTGGTGAATTATCACAAGCTCAGGGAACCACACATTGCACTTCACTCTACCTCCAACACACTCCTCCAACAAACGCTGACCAGTGGAATGAATTCCCTAACTACTTCACAGTTCAATGACTGGGAGCAGCCATCTGCTGCAGGGAGTTCCTGAAGTGGCTAGGAGTTCTAAAGATGGGCAAAAGTAAAACATTGGACGCTTGCCCAAACCCTCATAATGCTTTGGGCAATCCCTGCTTAGTTGATAAATGCTCGGCTTACTTGCCTGAGCCTTTTCCATTAATTGCTTTCACAGTTTGGAGATTCTCTGCTATATCAGCACAAAAACTTATCTCAGTCACCAAAAACATGCCGGTTCCTCAGGCAAATGCCTTTGAGACCAAATCTGTCTGCTCCCTATTGCACCCCCATGGGCACTTAGGTATTTTCTTAGGTATGATGTTCAGTGTTGTTTATAGTGGTCTACGCGCAGACAAACTACTTTATCTACAATAATACTATCTTTTCTGATTTATATTGTTCTCCTGGCAATTCTGGTTGCCTTCTCCAATACACAAGCACAGTGGGTTGAAGGCCATGGGGAGTTTCTCCATAATAACTCCCCAGATTTATTACAAACTCCTAGTAACATGCTGCAGTGACATTCTCTTTCTTACCTCATTGGATTCTTTGCTATTTTACATCGTCTCTTAGAAAAAGGCATTTAAATGATTTAAGTCCTCTGTGTCGAGCTTCATTGTTCTTCGTTATTTGCTGTATTTCCTGCATTAGTATCATATCCACACCTGAAAATTCAATTCTCAATAGTATTAGGTAAACCATTAAAAATAACAGAAAGCTGAGGAGGATACATTGATTCTAGTGATCCTTTATGCTTTCCATTTGCAGTAAATCTGTCCCATACTTTCCTACAGAGGACTTTTATTTTGTTGAGCAAATGTTCTCTCTTCTTCCGAGGCTTAGGCATTACAAGAATTTCTTCTGTTCTTGCCTGTAGCAATATTTTTTCTCCATGGCAGAAATTTTTATTTTACAGCAAGACAGAGGCAGTGGTTTAAACAGTGTTCATCAAAATATGTATTTGGAATATGCAATAGCTAGAGTGATACTGGAACAGTAGGGTTTTTAATCCATCTATTTAAAAGAATAATTTAAGAGACCTGCTATAGTGGCAGAATATTTTGCATAACACTATGATTTATTTTAAATAATATATCCCATAAGTTGCTCCAGAATATTAGCCAGGCTAAAAATGATTTCAAAAATTAAACCTAAAACTTAAAAGAAAAATGTAATAAAACTTTTGCAAGCAAGTTAGTGAAGCAGGGATGTATTTGGAGACAGAGTGGTTCTCATGCAGGATGGTTTTCTCAACTAATGCCGCCACTTGCTATGACAAATACACTAGAAAACTTAGGAGAGCTAAGCTGAAAGGAAGATACAAGATGTCACAATGAAAGGCCAATTTTTTGTAGATAAAAAGAATGTTTTTAAATGTATCTTAAGAGAAACATGAGCCAATAAATTGTCCATCAAGATAATAATGTTTTTAAATATTACTGAAATTCTGAATCTGATCTCCCTTAGTACAACAGTAAAAAATGGAGGTGTTAACATATACTTTGCTGTAGTCTGTTCCTTCCCACCTGTATGTATGTGTGGGAGTCAGACTCTAATTCAGTATATTAGGGACCAAATGAACAGGATCCCATTTGTGGATGTGGCTGTCCATCCTCCCTATTTGCAGTGCACCAGTAACAAGCCAAGTTCCTCTCCAGGACATGCTACTTGATTGCCACCAATGTCAAAGACATTTGCTGTGACGTTCAGAACCACTGAAAATCAAGCCAAATTACATTAAAGATGAAATTAATACCTTAGAATCACTGCAATATTTGCACTGTGCAGGAAATGATTCAGATCTGTGTACCCAACATGAATTATGCTAGTGCTAGCCAGATCAGACCCGTGATAAGCTTTCAGGGAGAAAGAAATAAACCTGGTGTGCCTTGCTTTAATAATGGTCACAGAGCATGAACCTTCAGGAGAGCTGTTTTTACGAACATAACTTCTAGCAGAAAAAGGCCAATGGTCTCTTCCTATTTCACAATCAATAGAAAATTTATTAAATCTAAATCAAAATTTTAAACCAAGTAGATTTTTTAATTGAGAAAATAGGCAATAGGCTTTCAAACAACATTAATGTGTATTATCCTTAAAAATATCTTCTACAAATGGAGACTAAATTACCAGACCACACTTTCAACATGGCAACAATTGAATCTTGAGTTCTTGAGGAAAATAACAAAGCCCTAACCATAGGCCAATTTTTCTTCCGTTCTTCAATTAATTTCAATTTATTCCCTCTAGATATATAAAATTGGACCATTTTATTGCTCAAGTAAACCCATACAACTGTTACCTTGCCCTCAAGACCCTTCTATTACAACATCATTCCCATGAATGCAACATAGAAGGAACAGAAAAATTTGCCACTTTATCTTCAGATTGCAAAAAAAAAAATACTCATTTTTCATACAATAAATATTCACAACTGCACACAAAAATGTTCTTAGTCCTGAATCAAATTCTATTGACACTCATGGAATGAAATACTTCACAATTTATTATTTAGATACAAAGTATTTATTTGAATGTGCAACAAGGCCTCAATTCTGCATCAGGTTCAAACAGTAGCATTTTAATTTATATTGGAGCATGGAAAAACTTAAGCATAACTTTAAGTGGAAATCAAACACTGAGAAAAATAAGAGATTAAAAATGATTAGCCATGACACATCAGCCCAGAACAAGCAGCACGTAAAGAAAAGCTGTAATTAACCTGGAAAATGCACAGCTGTATTTCTTCTCAAAAAAAAAAAAAAAAAAAAAAAATAGAGGAAAAAAACCAAACCAAACAAAAAAACCCAAAAAGATAAAAAACAAAACCCCACACCTAAACAGGAGTCTGAAGTTTTATTATCTAGTGTATTCAAAGAGAAAAAGTGGAAAAATTTATGAGAAGATAGCACCTATCTTTTATTTTAAGGGTTGCCCGATTCAATTAACCTCAACATGTCTAACACAGGCTCCCCCCCAGTGTGAGAGCAGCTGTTTTGGAGTGGTCACCTTGGACATTGCTTGATTTCTGCAAGTGTCTTTAGAAGCAGAAGTCCCTGTGACTTTGAACGAAGACATGAACTGAATTTCGTGTTTATTTCTCCTAAAAACCTGTAGGATTGCAAATTATCATGGGGAAAATATCTGGGACTTTTTCTTTCTTTGCGTTTAAAGAGTCAGTCTTTACAGATAGCTGCGTTGTTTGCTCTGAATTCACTCCTGAGCAGAGATCAAGTCTGAGACCAAGGTTTCGATTTCAATAGATAAATATTCAAAATTAATCAGGAATCTGAGTCAGGGTTTGCTCCAACAAGGTCAAGGTACTGTTCTCTCTTTTGTTTTAAATGTTGCAATGCACCACTGTGATATTCAGGGCTCGGTTTCATTCAGCACCAGATCTATATCCTCCCATCTCCAGAACTGCCCCACAACAGTAAGAAAATACAGAGTAAAGCCTCTCAGGTGATGTTTAAGCCTGGTAAACCAGGATCAATTTATTCTGAGGGCCATGATAGAATGATCACCCTACTATCTCTGCTATTATAGGCTTTGCTGGCTGGGAAATGATCCTGGAAAAGAGACCAACCTGCTGTTTCACCAATCTGTTATTCCTTTTTCCCTTTTGTGGAACTTGCTCATTCAGTCTATTCTGGAAAATGAATGCTATTAAGAATGAAAGGGAGACAGGTAGCACTATTAATGACCAGGCAAATACTATATATATATCTGGAGAAAAACCAACATAGAGAGTTGTCATTTATAAACACTAGGGAAATGATTCAGCATAGGAATAAAATTGGTGAAAAAGTACATCCTGCCAAACTGACAGGAAAAGTAAGTTACAGCATGATATTAATTTGCAGAAGCATAGAAGTGAAAACACTCTTTTCTGCTTTTTTCTTTTAAAATAATCTTTCTTTTCATATTTATTCACACTCATGCAGAGATGCCTATGTTCTTAGGGGCTGACTTTGTAACACCTATTTAGTCCACAAGAATTTTCCCTCTCAGTAGCAATTTGACCCAGAGTGAAGATTTTAAGCCAAAAGTGACAGAATCTACTAGGAGGTTCTCTGTTGGGATTAATACAAAACTGCATCTCACAACCTGACTGGAGCACGGGAAGCAGCCAGCAAACTGCCTTCACTTTCCTGAGAGGTAGTTCTGCCACCTCTGATGACCAGCACACATAGAAAACGAGAGACTCTAAGGCAGCAGAGGACAAGGGAGGCTGGGGAGAGATCACATCCTGCATCTCTGGGTAGAGCTGCACAGACAGTTCAATTTCGGTTTTGCAATAACACATCAAAATAAAATTGATTGGCTTTTTTTCTTTCTTTTCCTTCTCTAATCTTTTCAGAAGACAGGAATACCAATATTTCCTTTCAAAGCATTGGGAAATATCTTTCCTTAACATGCAGAGTGGATTGACTTTAGCAAAGCAATGGTGCTAGAAGGACCAAGTGCTATAGGTTAGTTTCATTATTTCTAACCACTGATTCAGCTTGAGGGGTCCAATGCAAACAGTTTCACCCAACAAACACTAACAACTCAGAAGCCTTGGCCAAAGCTGCTATCAAAGTAAAAATGGCCTGTTCATACTTGCAATTGGCTGCTGCAAATTTTCAGGGCACCTGAAAATCTAAATTTGGGGTTGCCACCATTTCAAACACTTTCACCTGTATGATCTTCACAGGGACATCCTAAGTGACACATAGAGACAATAAGAGGAAGTGAATACTCATGAAGATCTGCAGAAGAAAAACCAATCCATCCAAGTATCTAACTCACTTCACTGACTTTGAGGCAAAAAGAGTTTTCAAGGTGGCAAATGTCTTTTCGGTATTCAGGTGTTTCACCCCTTTTAAAAATGAACTATTAGCAGTATAGGACCACCTATTTGCAGAAAGGATGGTGGCCTAAACTCTTTGGTTTTGCCAAATAAAAAAACAACCTAATAATCAGAGTACATAGAAAGAAAACAATCAGGGTCTAGTTGAGGAGATTTTGAACACCTCTCTACAGCGAGTGCAAACCATGTGCAGTGAGGAACTTCTGCCTCATTTGATGAACTAATCTATCATGCAGCCAATATAGGTTTTGAGGGAAAAAAAAAAAAGCTCAAAAAACCAAAACAAAAACAAGCAAACAAAAAACATTATAAATAAATAGTATAAACTTCTCACTTGACAGCTAGGAGAAAGAAATAAAACTGGGCTCTTAGCCCTGAGATGCACCTGCAGTTGACATGAGAACTGGATATTGTTGTCTGTTAGCAGCATTCCAGGCTGCATTATGCAGAGCATCTCAAACAGGTTGAGGGAGGTGATCCTTTCCACCTGCTTAACCATAGGAAGATGTTTCTGGAGTGCTGTGTTTTGTGCTGGGTACTCCCAACACAGAAGACATGAACGTCCTGAAGTGAGTCCAACAAAGGTAATTATGGGGTGGAACATCCATCATGCAAGTAGAGACTGGGAGAACTAGGAATGTTCAGCCTGGAGAAGAGAAGGCCTAAGGGGATTTAACCAATGTGTATAAATATCTGAAAGGGTGAGCAAAGAGGACAGGGCAGATCCATGAGTGATGACTATTTCCTGCTAGATCTCTCTCCTTCTCTCTCGTCCACCCTTTTTTGTGTTTCTATCTGTCTACCTCACATTCATTAATAAATAAAATCCATATTGTTGGCATTGGCATATGATCATGACCATGACCCCATCTGGACAGAGGCGCCTCTTGCTAAACAGATTGTAACAAAGTCCCTGAAGGTATATAAAAGACATTTAGATGTAGTGCTTAAGGTCTGGTTTAGTGGTGGACTTGGTAGTGTTAGATCAACAGTTGGACTGAGTGTTCATAAAGGTCTTTTCCAGCTTGAGCAATTTTATGTTTCTTCTCACTCACGCCCAGTGAAAAGAGTAACAAGCATACATGAAATGCAATACAACACATTTCCATTTGAACATAAGAAAAAACTTTTCATAGTGAGGGTGGTCAGCCACTGAAATAAGTTCCTCAGAGGGGCTGTACTGTCTCCATTCTTGGAGATATTCAAAACCTGACTCAATAAAACCTTGAGAAACCTCCTTTAGGTGGTTTGATCTGCTTTGGGCAAGGGATTAGCCTAGATGATTCCTGGAGGTGCCTCCCCAGTTCACTCTGAGATTCTGTGAAAATTAAAAGCAGCCATGGAATCAGGGACCATAACCTGGACTTTAGTAGGGGATGATTAGGCAACTTCCAGTGCAAGGAATTCAGCAGCTGGATGGTTAACCAGTTCTGGGAACTGAGTTGGATCACTGCACAAGAATAAAGGTAGATTCTACCATGATGTGCTGAGCAGCAGTTGTAGAGCTGAGAAAATGCTTCAGAAATATTTCCCACTGACTGTACAAGCAGCCACAGCCCCACAATGCTCCTGAAACCTTCAGCAGGTGTCTGAGCACCCTTCCACCCACCCTGCATAAGATCCAAACAAAATATGGCTTTGCTATGTTTCCATAACACATAATTAACAGCTGTCACTGTTATTTTGCCTAAATTATGTGAAGATTTCAGCCTCTGGCTCTTTATATAAATTTTGTTCTGCAGAACAAGAATAGCTAGCCATGTCTTTCTGACTGATACAGCAGCTATGATAGCAGGTGCAATCTTTGGCATAAAAGCAGCAGGGGTAGAATGAAGAGAGATTATTATTATTATGACACATAGAATTAATGAGACCTTTTCTGGAAACCTTTACTAAGCCTTATACTTTGTAAAGAGAGGCAGAAAACTTGAAAGATTAAAAAAAAAAAAAAAGAGAAGACGGAACCAAGCTACACAAAATTTTAAAAAGCCATATTAAAGTATAAAAAAGTAAAGATACCTAATTTATTTAATTTCTAAAATACAGACTAGACCATCACCTTATCACAGCCTTCACATAATACACAGGCAAATACTTCAAAGTGCAGAGGAATACTGATAGTAGATAAAGGTATATAATAATCTGTTTTCTGAAATTTGAATCAAGACAAATTGGGGGTAAGAAATAAAATGTCAATCTTCAAATGACAGTAGTGCCCAGTGAAACAATTTAATGACTGACACAATGGATTTTCCATTGCCTGAATTTAGCACATCTGCACTTGATGGCAATAGCATTACCAAATATATCGAACAAAGGGGATTTCTGAAAGAAGGATGTGAGTTGGCAGACCTCATAGATACCTGTTTTAACACCGAATTGATACATCTGATTCTGAATCTGAGAAACTGATTTTTTTGAGTGGTTGAAATTATCTTATCAGTTAATGGGCTATTATAAGACTCCAATGATTGGTTTATACACAAGATGTTTCACAAAAGCAGTGGTTGTTCTGCAAACAAATCTCTATGTTAATGTGTATAACAATGAAGATTCTTTTATTTTCCCATAGTTTGTTGGTTTTCCCCCTCCTCTTGATAACACATTGCTGCTCAGGAAAAGAGACAAAGTTAATACTTAAGTCTAAAATGTCCCCAAATGCCAATCATTAAGCCTGAATACTAATAAGAGAAACACTAGATGACCTTGTACCCTATAAATAAAGCATTCAAACTAATAAACAGTGAGAGAGTAATGCATGGGTGCCAGCTGGCTGTGAACTGTCAAATACAGTTGGAATATATGAGATGAAGGCTACGCAAAGCGGAGGTGTGTGCAAGTGGACTGTACTGTTCAAGACACCAAAATAAATCGCAACAAATCTTGTTTCTGTCCCTGCTTCCAGAAGACAATGTCTGCTTGGTAATCTGCCATCCTTGAAAGGTTAGGGAGGTGAGAGGCTGTGCCTGAAAATTGAGGAAAAGAAAATATTGCATCCACTTTCAATAAAAGGCCGTGATAGATATCTAAAGAATTAGGTATTACACAGTGTCTCTTCAGTCCCTGGGAAAATCACAGAGTAAGTGCTCTTGGAGCATGTTTCTGCACACATGAAATAGAATCATACGGCTGTGAATAGTCTGCATGTGTTTGCAAAGGCTAAATCAATGCTGACCAATTTAACTGCTTTCTAAAATAAAATTACTAGATTTCTAAATGAAAGAAGAGCAGAAATAAATCTCATTTTCAGAAAGACTTCCAATGTGTTTCTTGAAACATCCAGGTTCTTGTATCTTGCTTCCAGGCTGAGATGTCATAGTTTGGATGAGTGGATCAAACAGAGTCATAACACTGCAGTTACATTATCAAGCTCATGGGTCAGTCCTGCAACATAATTAGCAATCTTCATCAGTGATGTGGAGCAGGCAACAGTGTACTCTTGTCAAATTTGAAGATGACACTTAACTGGGTGACAGCAGACTTAAGTAGAAACAGAAGAATTTGAGACTGGACATAAAGAGAAACATTTTCATAGTGGGAGCAGTCAGGTGGTGTCATAGATTATCCAGGGGCATATTCAGCCTTCATCCTTGGAGGTTTAAAAATTTAGCCATAAAAACACTGTAGCAAGCTGGTCAGACCTCCTGGTTCTAAGGATAAATTCATATGTGATAGCTTAGAAATACTGTTAATTTCCCACAGAATCACAGAGGAATTTTACAGCAAGAGATCATGAAAGATGAGCTTGGGTATTTGGGGAATAAAATCATACTGAGAATAATGTAGACATATTAGAAGGTATTGCTCATTGCTCATGATCAATCAGATAGGAGTTGCTTCTAAGAGACATGAAGGAATTAAAGAAAGTTGTGGTATGAATAAAGTCTTGGGAAATTAAGAATTCTGAATGGCTGGCATGGTGAAAAAGTTTTTTTTGTCTGAATCAGAGGAAATTAATAAAGCCATTTATGATGTATTCACACACATATATAAAACATATAAAACATATAAAATGTGTATATTAAACACATTTGGTAGCTGATTCTTTTCAAGTAAATAGAATCACTGCAAACCCACCAAGATATCTATAAACATTTCCGTTCCCTCTCTCCAACAACACCATTTCTACAGTGCCACCATTCCTTCATTTTGCATTTTCAAGCTCAGCAAGAAGTAGGTTCTGAGCATTTCTACACAGGTACTGCCAAGTGGAATTAACTTTATTAAATGCTGGATGCCTGTAAAGGTGATGCCTCCTTTAAAACTGCTCCTCCTAGCCACTTTCTGGTCTGATTTTCAACATGTCACTTGAAGTTTAATTGCAGCCTAAATGTGCCTACACCACTCCAGGTGAATTTTTCAGCAGTTAATACCTGCCTTGTGCATGACTACATACATTCACATAAGTCTTGATTTAGGTGTTTTTCCACCTGGAAAGTTTTTTGAAGGTTATATGGTCAGATGGGGGTGGGAGAAGGTGAAATAGTAAGACCATACTAAACACAGGTGGGGTTATACATAGCCAAAGGAAAGACTGTTGAGTGTTGACACTGGGGTGCAGATGCCCCCACACATGCAAGCACTAAGCGATAGAGCTTATGTTGGAAGGCTGAGTACTTCAGCTTGGCTCAGCACCAATAAAATGCATTCACAGAGCTCTTGATCCAAATGGATATCTCCAGATGTCACAGAGCAGTGCTGTGATAACTCAGGGTTTCAGACAATGCAGCAGAAGAAGATCTCTGTTTCCACTCTACTCTCTGCTAAAACAAATGTCTTTGAGGAGGTGTCTGCCCCAACAGTTCATGTGAAAGCATTTACCAGGAAACAGTGGATTTTCAGAGCTAAAGCACATTTTTCAAAGTTTAGACACCTCTACACCAAAAGCACAACTGATTGTTTGCCAGAGAATAATTTCAATGAAAGTGGATGTGTCATCATGACCCCCTGAACCTGGCCCTGGCAGTGAGATGTAAATTCCCAATTCACACTAAACTGTAGATACCTCCTACTCTACTTGCATGCTGGTCAGCCCCCAGAGTCCAGACCATATGCAAACCTCCGGGATTAGCACAACCAAGCTCTTCCCTATCTATATCACCATGTGGCAGAAATATGCTCCAGCTCCTTTCTCTTACATACCCTATTTTTCTTCCCAATGGAAGAAGTGCTGCAGGGAGCTACAACTTTTGCTCAAGTCCCATCTTGGCACAGGGGCTGAATATGGTGAGTGGGGAATATGTGCTGCTGTAGCTGCACCTGGGAGCTGGAGAGTCTCCCAGTGTCTCATAGTGCAGCACATGCAGGGCAACTTCATACAGGCAGCTTGGCATAGAGCTCACATGTAATTAAAAGATAAATGCCAAATCTTGTTCATTCTAGAGAGGAAAAAGACAAACAAAGAACTGTGATATTTTTGAAGCAAGAATATAAAAAGAAAACTATTAAGTGCATTAATTAACACACTACTGGAAATCCTTGACTTGCTGGTTCTTGGAGTTTCTTTTCAAGTTCTCTGTCATACAAAGGCAGGAATTATTCCCATGTGGAAGTAGATATGAAGTCACCAACAGGGTTACCTAACTCGGCTCCATTGTTTATTGGTTCTGCTGCTAAATCACAATCTTATATTTTTTCAAACATGAAAGTATTGAAATAATTCACGGGTTCAGCCTTTACCATAGAACACAAAATTTAGGAAGTATGTATCTTAGAAGTACACCTCACATCCATATATTTTTAAGAAAATTATGTTCTGGATGCACACAAAGTGCAACTCTGCTACCTAACAAACAGAAAACAGATTATCTCTACTCCCATGGTTCATTCCTTTCTGTCATTTGCCTCACCATGGTTTTCCACTGAAAATATTTGTCAGGTTTTAGCAGAAAATCAGAATTTTAGAATTAAGATTGACTGTTACAAATAAGGTTTTATTTTTACAATATTTTGTACAACAAAACCAAAGCCTTTTATGAAACCATGAGATGTATCACAATAGCATGATTTCTGTAGTCATTTCTTACACTTTCCTAGAACATAGATACAATCTGAGAATTTATTAATACATTGAAATGAAACAAAAAAAGAAACAGAAATGGTAGAAGTAATTGGTACTTTAAGATTTTCTAAAAGATGATTTAGAAAATGTGTAGAAACCACAGAAAATCCTATAATTAAGGAACAAAGTGAGTGTCACTGAATTCAATCTTGCTCATATCAAAACAGATAAAAGGGTATTATGCATTTTTGTGTTTAGAGGTGTAAAGTGTGGCTTTTATAAAGTAAAAGAAGGTTGTTGAAAAAAATCGAAGTTGTAACAAAAATGAAGTGTGAAATAACGAGCAGAATCCAATTAAATGAGTAATTAAGAAAGCAAATAGACATAATGAAGTATGAATTTCCAAATATTTTTTGAGCTATAAAAAAGGCGGTTCCAAAAGTTGTTTTCTAGAGCTACTCACAGGGAACAGTGGGGGCCAATTAAGGAAATTATGCATTTGTTATAAAGAGCTGCCCGAGTTTTGCATTGTGCTTGAAAGAGTGGGCAGGGAAAAATCATGGGCAGTGAAAGCAGTAAAAAATGAGATCAGGAGCAGAGATGGCAGGCTGGCTTCTGTGGATGATGCTGCAAAAACTGGATGCTGAATGCTGTTCCCATGCAAAGTCCTGAAGCACTTTCATTGAAGAGTTTATTGACCTTTCACTAGTCCCACAGGCAAGGTAAAATATTGGCCAGCTCTGTCCCTGCTGAAATGAAACGAACACACTTCAGGTGCGGACTATTTATGGCCTTTCATCATCAGTTGACAGCAAAAAGAAACTTTATAATCACACAGCTAAATTAAATAAGAGCAGAACAACAATTTATGGTCAACAATTTTTCTATTTGAGCTGGGGTGGCAATCATATTTTGCTTCTCTCAGTTCACTGCCATAACACTTCAGCTTGACAACTCCCACAGCCCCCAGAGAGTCGATGGAGTTACACCGCAGTAAAACTGGAGAGGCACAAAGAAGACTCCAGCCCACTGAGTGCTGTGGGAACTTAAAATAACTATTATCAAAAAATCCTTCTCTCCCTGTTGCAAGTATGAACTGCTGTCAGGATGAAAGCATGAGAGAATCTGGTTTTAAATTGAGATTTTTTTTCTGTGAAGTCTGCAAGTGATTCAACAAGACAGACATTCAAATTACACTAGTCAAGTATGTTCTTACCCAAATCCCTATCCTGCACTTCCCATTTCTATGCTAAAATCTCCACTATCCCCAGTAAAATTAAAGTTTCCATTCATGGAGAAGACCTAAGCCACTTGTCAATGAAGTCCTTCTCTTTCTCTATCCTAGTTTCTATAATCGTTTCCTGGCAAATTTCTGGTCTTTTGAGAACACTTATAGGTCCTGTAGTGCCTGTTACAAAAAGACATTCGTGAAGCAAAAACATCCAGTTTTTCAAGTTCCTTCTGCCATCCCAAAATGTACCTCTTGCCTCCTTCCCTGGTTGTGCTTATGGCAGAAACACAAGGCTCAAACACTGCCCAAAAATTGAGCAGCTATGGACACAAATCATTCCAACGTTCTCCAGCCTTGAGCTGGTGTCTACAATGGAGCAGTCTGAGATATCTTCAGATAATGTCTGAGAGGTGTGTTGGGGTTTCTGGCTTCATCAACTGTCTGGCAAGAGAGTAATTCAGTTACCTAAGAACTGATCAGCAAACAGCATGAGAAATCCAGTCAAATCAAAACTCTAGGTTGATCCGAAAACTGGATTCTAAATTATCAGCTCAGTAAAATAATTGTACTATGAATCCAAACACAGATGGTGAGGATTTCTATAGATAAACCACAGTTTGTCACATTCAGGATGCTAATTTAGTCCCAATCCTGCTATTCTTAGCTGTGTAAGGAAACAAATAATCTGAGACAGAAATGTTTACACTGCTACCAGATTCTTCTTGTGTATTAGGGTAGAAGGATCTAAGTCTGTACTGTCTGATGCTGGAGTTGTTGTGAATAAGTCATGTGAAACTTTTCATCAACAAAGCAGAAATTACTTGTCGCAAAAGAAAAAAATCTATTTTTGCTAATAAGATTAGTGACTAGGATCTGAAAGATCATGGAATGGGTTAGGTTGGAAGGGATCTTCAATATCCTCTACTTTAAACCCCTATACTCTTGGCAGGGATACCTTCTACCAGACAAGGTTACTCAAAGCCCTATGCAGTCTGGTCTTGAACACTTCCAGGGATGAGAAAAAGATGTATTTATCATCTTTGGAGGCCTGCAGGATATAGACCTTGACCTCACATTAGTTCTATAAAGCTTTACAGCTGATTTTCATACAGAGATGTGTATGACACATACTGTTCTGGGACTCATAATTGAGTGGCTCTAGTATCTGTGTATGCATATTAATGTGTGTTTACCCTTTTAGACCAAACGCAAAACTTCAGACATTTTGTCGTATTTATTGGTTTATTTTGATACTATTTTTTCTCTGTAATAAAGATTTCACAATTTTTTTTTTAAATAAAGAAGCAAGTACTCACTGTATATAAGAAAGACATGTTCTCTGTAATGCTACATGTTGTTCTCAGTTTTTATTAGTACAGAGAAATATAATAACTTGCTAGTGATTCTGTAAGTTTGAATTACCTGTCAGTGTTAGTTCCACCAGCTGTAGAAAATATTTGCCTTAGTAGAACTCAGTGAATGTTGGGACTAGATTTTATCTCTGATGCAGAAGGAAGAACAGGCTTTAGGGTTGTGATTCTTTGGGCAATTTTTTGTTCCTTTTTTGGTAGAAAGGGGCATGTGGGATCTTTCTGGGTTGGTACTTAACAGGTTCTTGCAATTATTTTCCATGAATTCTTTCCAATGAAAAGAAAAAAAAATAGATCTATAAGCCAGTTTGCAGTGTTCCTGTAAATAAGCAGCAGTCTTCTCAAACAACCAACTCTCTATTATTTTTTTGTCTCTGAAAAATGAACCTACAGTGCTGCTTTTGAAGTCCATGGTATAAATTCAGGTGCAAAAGATAGCAATTAATAGAGTAAGAATGGAGTTTGTTTTTCAGTGATATCAAAGTGCAAAGTCATTAGCTAGAGCCATCTTAGGGGGTCTCCATGATCACTATAATCAATAGCAAGATATACCTGAGACGTGAATCTCACCATCTTAAAGAGCTGCCCTGTGAAAGGCCACATCACCCTGCAGAGCTGCAACCCTTCTGCAACAGTCAAAGCAAGGTTCAGCCATGTCAAAATTACTCTTATAATTAATGAATGGACCATTTCATGTCTGTGATGCATAAAACTATTGAAAACTATACCAAAGACAGATGCTTTTATTGATCTGTTTTGCTTTCCAGTCCAATATACTCTTTTTCTTCCCTATTGGAAAACCAATAGGAGCTAAAAGGTAGAAGAAAATTGAAGAAAAAAATAGCAAAATGTGAGAGGCTTTCCGGTGGCTATATTGCCTGCACCAGAACTGCCTGGGTCACTGGGAAGTCCTCCAGATGCTGCTAAGATCTCCATTGCATATACATCTATGAAATAAACAGCAATAATAAAAGCAGAGTGAAATTTGACAGACACACCCAGGTTCTCCTGCAGATCCATATATCTTGCCTGTCAGCCCAGAACTGGAGGCAGACATGTGGCACGACTCTGATCAAAGTGACAAACAGAAGCCCTGCCAAGCCCATGCTGCCATTCCAAGGCCATTAATTCACTGAGCCTTTTGCATCCATTGTTTCCTCATGGGTCAGTGAAAGTCACACTCCCTGAGAAGAACTGGGATAAGACCCTGTCATTCTTTTGCCTTGTCCTCTTCCTAAGAATCTCATTATGAACCTGAAGAGCTCAGCTAATGGAGTTTACAGTGACAGAGTCTTTTATAGTGCTATAAAGGCTTTTAAGATGTACTTCAGGGGCTTCTAATTCTCTCAGCAACACAGTAAATATAATGAACATAAAAATTATCCTTGCAGATGTTGTGGTGCCAGTAACAATAACAAAATCTCAGCACGGCACAGGACCAAAATAGCATCTGGGATTTTGATTCACTCAATTTAATCACACAGTGTTTGAGCATTTATGGTTTTACAGTTTTTGTTTATCGATTTACAGTATTTTAATGAGATTACTGTGAAAACATATATGCTGAACTGCTACTTATATGGGACATATACCAATGCCCATCACTTCCCTCATTGCTTTCTACAGAGTGCTAATTTGCAGCCCTCTGGAGCTCACAGGAGGATTTAACATTAAACAGTCTGCTGCCTAGTATGAGAGGAAGGAGACGACTAATAACTGTTTCCTGAGCCCATCAAAAGGCCATGAAACCTTCTAAGGCTTTAAAATAAAGGAAAATAAATACAGAATGAAGCCATTTATATTTCTCTTGATTTAAAACCGAAGAGGGAAGTATTAGCAAAGGAACGCGCTGATCTATTTGTCACTGCTCAGGTGATTTCGAAAGTATTCTGTATATAAAAGTAATTTGTTGCATTGAGGCCTACACAAAAGTGACAATAATTTCAAATTTGTGAACAAGGTGCCACAGAGGAGCAAACCTTCCCATATCCATGCACAGGAGCACGTACACATGTGGCATTCACGTTCTCTGAACATGACACCTTCGCCCAGGGTTTTTCTCCTGGGAAGCTGAAAGGCAGAGAGAGGCCTTAGAAAAAAAGAAAACAATTCTTATCTCATTTGCTTTTCCTGTGTTGTGCTCATGTGGAATGTGTTTGGAGATTGTTTACCCACAGGTGATTGCTTGATTGGACTCTGGTGTGAGTTGTTTTGAGTCATTGGCCAATTGGAGCCAAGCTGTGTCAGGACTCTGGAAAGAGTCATGAGTATTCATTATTATTTTTTTAGCATTGAGTAAGTTCTCTTTTCTGTATTCTTTAATATAATATAGTATAGTATTCTTTAATAAAATATAGTATAATAAAGTAATAAATTAGCCTTCTGATAAGATAGAGTCCTCCTCATCATCTATCCCCTCATCAGGGTTGCCTGCACTTACAATACACACACATGCAGTGAGGGACTTGCTTTGTGAAAGTTTTCCAACTAAAAGTGAGGTATCTCAGCTTGGAAGCTGGATAGCCATGCATCGATGATTCCATGTCAGGTGAGGATTCACACGACATGCCAAAATGCCACCCAAACCTCACACCGAGGCACTCCTGCCTCTCCCTTGTTCTGTCCCTTCCTTTTAGCATCTCCAAGGGCTCTAGCAGGAGCTCAGCCATTGCCTCAGGCTATTCTTCACTTTTGGATAGCTAAAGTTAGGGGAAATTAATCCCTGCTTTGGGCAGTAAAGAGGCAAAAACATGAACCAATATGAAGGATAAAATACTCTATACACTTTTCCAAAAATGTATTCCCTTCACTCAGTGACCAAGGTACCCAGGCTAAGCAACACAGGCATCTATTTTCAGTAAGTGAACAGATATGGCCTTAGGAGATGTTATGCTGCCACCTCTCCTGAAAGCCACCTTTAGCAACCCAGTATTTCCCTGAGGATTCTATGAAATAAGGTCTCAGGGCGGCCTGTGGCCCTGCCTAGTGCAGGGCACCACTGCCAGGACTGTGCTCACCACCAGCAAGGCTGCTGCTCCTAATACCTGTCAAAAAACTCTTGTGAATGATTGCATTGAAGACAGGAAGAAAAAGGGCTGCTGGGAAGATTATTTAATTTGTGAACTCATCAATTTCACCCAAGTGAATATTTTTTTTGCCTGAAGTCTCAGACACTTCTCATTGTAGAAAGGACACTGTGAAAGCCGAGGTTTTGCAGAAGACTTGACAGCCTTTGCCCCGTGGTACTCTAGAGCACAGCAACCCCTGTCCTCTCAGCAGTTCCCATCACACAAACCATGAACTCCTCCTCACACCAAGGGCAAGGCTGACCCCCAGGTTCTGTCAGTCAGTGTAAACCCCTGGCACGTACAGAGATTGCTGCCAGCTGGAGAAGTGGTCAGACCCACACTGTGCTGCAAAAGGCAGAGCACACAGGAGCAAAGAAAGACTCGGGCATTAATTTTTGAGCAATTTTTGTTCCTTACATTGTACATTTTGAGCAGTTTTTCTTCCTTACATTCCTGGAAATATTTGCTTTCCCTCTTCCAGCATGCTTGGACAGACAGCAGCTCTGAGTCAGACTTTTCCTTATACACCATTGTCCTTTACATCTTTCAGATGACCCAGAATGTATTATCGTGGCAGGCTGAATTTTCCCTGCCACTGCTTGATCTGGCACTCCTTCAGCTGTTCAGGGGCTCCAGGCATAACCTCTCTCCCTTTTGTAATGTTAATGCACACTTTGTGCTCTGGCCCCTGAGTTTGCTCTGTGTAGCTGGCGATATTAGACTAAATCAAGCTTCCTCCCTCTCCAATGAATATGTATTTGGAGCAGTATTTTTTTTCTTGTGCTGATTCAGAATAGTCAACAGCAGGAGTAAAGCACTTTTTATTCCTTCCCAGATTAAATCTATAGGCTTTCTTTAGTTCCACTTTCTAAGGGAGGTTTGCTAGCAGTATCAGCTGGTCCAGTTTGGCATGGCTTGATGACTCAAGAACATCACTATTAATATCCCAGCTGCCAGAGAAGTAGAATATAACTTTGTATGCCCTCCTCTGGGGTTTTAATCCATTCAGAAACTCTTTGGCTGATAATTCAGTAGTGTCAGACATTTCACTTTAAAGGCAATGATTCAGTCTAACATTTTATTTTCTTCTGTCATATAACAATACTTCATTTGTATGCTGCTCTGTGTAGATAACATAACTAAACAACCACTTTGGTGAGAAGAGAAAGCAGGCATGTCAAGGAATACAAGGAATTTGTGATTATTTAGATTTTTCATCATTCATTTTCTTTTATGTTTAAGAACGTTGATTCCTTTACTGTAAAAAGGGAAACAAAAGGAAATGTCAGCTATTACTATGAACAAAGGATAATGTACTTTAACCATGAGTTTCAGTATTATTTCTTAGTCAGAATATCCCATGAACAACAAATTTCAGTATCTACTGACATTAGCAATAAGGGCCACCCCAGGAGGAGCATTTATTTCAGTGAAGTATTATGTATTCTTAAGCTGCCAAATTGTTAGAAATCTGTTTGAAAAAGAAGCTGGGACATTAATGACAGCTACATACTGATATACCACAATAAGCATCTCAAAAAAAAAGTTAAAAGTATTTCAAATATAATTGAAACTGTTATTATGCTGAATGGGCCTTGCATTTTCCTAGAATTTTTCTTACGTTAAAAGTTCTTACAATTCAGCAAAGGAAATGGGTTAGTGGATGCAAACAGCTGGGTCCTTTTTATTAAAATACTCCTGAGGAGTTTAGTTCCTGAAAGAAAATAGTTAGAAGACACTTTTTTCTTTTTTTATTTTTCCTTTTTCTTTCTTTTTTTACCATTACATATCCAAATATTTAGCCTTCCATATACCATTTCTAAATACATGCTTTCTTTGATGTCTCAGTGCTGGGACCTAAATTCTTTGCTGATTCATAGCCTGTCAAATCAATATAGCAACTGCATGCAAACTATTCCATTTCAATGGCTTGTCTATCCCAGTTCGGCAAGCTCAGCTCTATGTTAATGTAAGAAAATTATATTACATTGTTAGTCTCTTACATGTTCTAAACTACCTCACCCATGCTCACCAGGGCTGGGGGACATATTCACACCCACCATTGTGCTCCTTGGAGTGGAGAAGGTACCTGATAGGACTCTTTAAACCTTCTTGGTGAAATTTCACAAATTGCTACTCACAGATTGATACGGTAGGAGAATCCCTCCTTATTTTGTTTTCATTGGGCCAAAATTGTCATCACATTTTGATGTTTTCTTGAAAATCCATTTTCAACTCTCAGGACAGAAGGAAGAAGTTTTATACAATGCTTATAGTTCATCAAGTCACATCAGAACATGCAATGACAGTTCTGATCCATCTAAAGTAGCATTTCACCCAGTAATACCTGAAGCCCTGCTTAAATTTCATTGGGAGAGGTTTCTTAGCTCTGGGAGAATACTCTTTCCCTCTGTTAGAGCTGTTCCAGATTCTATATATATAGTAAAATATTCATTCTCTGAGAGGGTCGGAAATACAATGACTCATGGATAGGGAAAGAGGCTGCCCCCAAAGCCCAATGGCTAAAGCAGTCATCTCAGATGTTGAAAAACTTAATTCCACAAGCCAGCTCCAGTTCTGTCAAAGAGAGCTGGCTACAGATGTCACATGTAAGGGAAAATCATGTATTGTACAGAGTAATGTGGACTTCAGAAGATTTTATTTCTTCCCTTAACAAGTCACTCAAACATTCTACTTTGACCTAAATCCAGCACTAAATTACCCATCTTTCTTAATGGTGTGTGGTATTCTGGGAGCAGTTAGCTTAAAAATCAATAAATTTTTTTTGTAGGACTTCTGTAGAGAAAATATACCATCTACAGATATTTTTAGCCAAATGCTGGTTCTTGGTTCACCTATTTAATCATGATGTGGATGGATTTCAGAATCTTAAAATATTTATGCAGAAAACAGAGAAATAGATTTCATTTACTGTCTGAAAACCACTCACATGTTCGTGGGTACTCTGTGTTATTGACAAATTTATAGATAGCTGTCATTTTAACATGCCTGGTTAAAGGAATGATAAAGCTATTTTCTACACATTTATAATGTTTCTGGGGGGCATAATTGATCCATCAGGATAATTATGGGCGTCTTTTGCTCTTCTCCCTAGAAGTCTGCAATAACTAGTCGGTTGGTTTGATGTCTTTTTGGTTTATTGCAGAAAACAATAAAACAGTTAAACACCATTGCTGGACTCCAGTGTGAAGCAGCAATGAACCTTTACCAATGGCCAAAGGATGAGGGCAGGGGGAAGAACCAGCCTCCTTCAGGAGCACAAGAAAAGGCATCATTCCCTCTGCTCCTCATGAAAATTCAGGTCTATCCAGAAATATTCTGGTGTGCACATGATGGAAGGAAATTGAGAAGTTGTGAAACCATATGAAGGAGTCATCACTGAGTCTAATAAAGTCTCTGGGCTGAGCCTGGGTCACTGATACCAGTGTCCAGCTCTGTCAGTGGTCAAAGAGATATTAAAATCCTTTCTTCTTGTTACCCAAGTGTCATCTCAAATGTGCCACTTCAATGGTTACCATTCCTCAGACTTTTCTAGAAGAGCTTTCTCTCCAATTAGCTGCATTTTTTGTCAATATGAAAGACAACTTCTCACATATGTACACCCATCCCCACTCAAATATGTGTATACGCAAATGTATATACATATATATATACATATATAAATATATATCCACAATTAAAACAAATTCACACGTATATGTAGCCTTTTACTACCAGATGAAAGAGGGAAGAGCATGAAACCCAAAACCTATTGGCCCTCTATTTTCTCTCTAGATTTTCTGGCACCAGATGTTTCCACAGAAAGACACGTGCCCTCTGAAGAACCAGAACATGAGACAATACAAGCCCTTTATTAAGTAGGCAACAATCCAACAGTAGCAATAACAATCTAAATTCTAAACACATGATTAAATTTGCACACTTGGTGACACAACCTTTTACTTTTGGTACCCTTAGTAGTTCTCAATATGATCATAAATGGGAAACCCTTTTTTTTTTAATGGAAAATATGAAACCAGAAAAAATTTTTGCATATGAAATGCCATAAATTATTGTGCTTCACTATCTTGAAATAAAATAACTAAAACCAGGAAAGACTGAATCAGAAGGAGAATAATAGCACTGTATATAGATTCATTAGAAAAGTTGGGTCTTTGAATCTCTCTGTATAGTTTACACAAGACATCCTGTAACCTGTGTATCTCAGAGGAATTTAATTGTATTCCATTTCCATGCAAGAAAATAGGGAGTTGCAGACAAGATCATTATTCAATAAAATAGAGACCTTTCCTTTGTTGTAGTTGAGTAACCCAGTGATAAGCAATATGATTTCACTCTTCTGAACACGGTATTAAACAGACCGAAATACACGATGTGATAGACAAAAAAAAAATAAATAAAATACAACAACAACATTGTTCTAAAGCACATAGAGTTCATATAAATATAAATGTGGCCAACATGAGCAATGAAGCAGAAAGTTAAATCACTTAACAATACCTGATTTATGCTCTTTCACCCACAGGTCGCCACCTAACCATGACTACAAGTATTTCTTTCAACAGACCACAAACTGCTCCACATAAATCTATGCACAACTCTGGGCTCTCTGCAGCCAAGGAAGGGTGTAAATGATGCAATTTTGGGAGAACCTAAATTAATTCATAGAAATAACCTCCTTTGTCGTGTGCATTTATGTATACTACTCATATATTTGCAGAACAATAAATGGACTTACAAAAAGAAAAACCCCGGTCACATTTACTGTACTCTTTTGCTTATTAATGTCTTTGGAAAAGTATCTGATATCCATTAAAAAATAATGTAAATTTATTAAATCAGGATTATTGCATCCTGAGTATACTCAGGATATTCCAGTCTTTCAATTTTTGTGTAATGGCTTCACATTTTTAAGAGAAATTAATCAATAAAGAAAGGTGAACAGATAAAATAGTATCAGGGCAAGATCCAAATTTCAAACCACTTTCCTAGTAGAAAATCATAAATAGAAACGAAAATTGCATGAAAAATTCAAAGACCCTGGAAGCTAGACCTGTTTGGAATTTCATACAGTCAAGCTATAAAGAATCAAAAATCCTGCTCTATTTTAAACACGTTTTAACTCTCCAGTAGAGAGAGGTTATCAGCACATGATGGTAAAAAAGTACCTTTTTCCAAAGAAGAAGCAAACCCCGATCTATTATCTGTTATCTATTATCTGCTCTCTATGCTCCATGATCTATTGCCTTTTCCCCTTAAAAAGTACCTAGAACTGCGTCATGGAGGATACTAAAAACGCTACATACATTATTAGTACTGGAGAGGAAGTAAGGAAGAACGTTGTGTGAGTTGCTTAAGAATTTCATTTTCTTTTATCTCCCAGTCTAAGTTCTTTGGATTTATTCTGGACAAAAACAATTCCAGCTTGTTCGCTCTAATAAAACAAGTGCAGGTCTTGGTAGTACTGGAGAAGAGTGGGAAATTTTAGGTTAAGAGACTAGCAGATAACCTAGAGTGACTAAAAATGCTACTGAGATTTGTGGAATTGCGTTTTAAAAAGAGAGGGTCTCTAGACAGACTTTAATAGATTTGGTATCAGTGGGAAGCATGTGCCATCTCTCCAACTGTCTAAGTCATTATACAGAGCTATTAAGATGCTAAATATTTCAGCATTTGGAGAAAAGAAGTTGAGTTGTTTATTTTCATTGTAAAAAGTCATTGGAACAAAAGGGATGTGAGGTATCACTTACCATCTTGGCTGAGATGGCTAACTAACAGATGGCCCAGTGTAGGAGATTTAAAAAACACACTGAATTACTTGTTCAACTGAAGAAGGAAGCTTTCATAAAAGCAAGACACTGATCCTGGACTTTGCTATGTGATGACTTTATCCTCCATCCTCACTCCTTCATAAAATCTTTTCAACTCCTGTGATGATCAAAATTAATGTGTTTGCTCCTAAAATTTTATATTTCATATATAGCTTTCTTACTGCACCAGCGATCTAGGTATGATGGTTTAACCTTGAGGGAAATGTTGAGTGTTCTATTAGCGTATAATGAATTGCCACAAAATAATCTCAGTGCTGGATCTCACCTTGTTACCTCAATGAAGGGACAGAAAAGAAAACAGGTGTTGGGACTCTGGTGCTGGACTGCTGTCCAAAAGGGGCACATGTTGAAATGCCAGATATTTCTTCTGTCTTTTTGGTTCTGGCAAGCCCAGTAATTCCTCTGTATCTTAGTCATTCATGTACAAAGTAGAAATCTGTTTAAGTGTGCTTCTGTGAGGATGGAAACCATCTCTCTTCCACATTCAGATGCCCTAAATTTCATCCACATCCATTCACCCATCTGTTCTGTGTTCCCCGTTGGCAAGTGATGCCAAGCCCATGGGATGCATCAGACTTGGGTGAAGGTAAAGCTGTCTGTAGTGAGCAGAATGCCTCACACACTGGATTTATAAGTACATATATATATATACATATACACACATATTTGGGCACAGATGAAATGTGGAATCTGCTCAGAAAGAAGTAATTTTCTCCTCACAACAATGCTCTATGCAGAAAAAAAAAAAAAAAAAAGAAAAAGAAAATATATTGGTTTGCATCAAACACAGTTCTTTCCCAAAAGCATAAGGTCCTGGTCATATTTTCTTGAGTTACCCTCTGTTTCCTCAGTTTCCTTTCTGTAACAATGATCCAAGTTTTTCTGTCAGGGTAATTAAACTAACCTAGTTAGTGGTCAGGACTTTTTTTCCAGTTCTTCTGCAAGCTTCAAAGTAAGCAGGTTGTCAAAATGAGGAGAATTTCATATTCAGGCAGCAGAGAAAGCCAAGCCCTAACTTTTCATGTACATTTAAATGGGCATTCAAGCAGTGACATGGAAATCAGTAAAGCAGTTATTAATGATCTGGTTCCATTAACAAATGTTCATTTGGGTAGTAAGTGACCTGGGACAAAGAGGAAATGCAATTTTGGCTGCCAACACAATAAAAAATAACTGCTATTAGTGCTATATAGGAGTCATGATCAATTATACCTTTTATTTGCTCAATTCAGCTACACTGTAACCAATTAAATCTTTGTTTTGAATAAAGAAAGGAGTATAGTGGGTTTTGCAAAACTACCTTGTGTACAGTTTCTTTGACTTATGCTGTTAACATCACCTTGGTTACTGGAGTGATGGAGCTTATTCCTGACATGTTTTTAGCTTTTGCCTTATTAGCCTAGTTTTCCAAAACACTTTTACAATGAGAGGAAGTATCCCTCTTCTGGACATTAAATTAAACTCAATTCACATCACACAACACAATCACTTTGGCCAGTGACTAGAACATAACCTGATTCTGCCATCTTACTTTATGCTGAGTAGTAACTTGTTCCATAAATAGTAATCTACCACCATATATATATGGTTACAATTATATATTATGAAATTTGTTATTTTTTTTTTAGTAAGAACTATTAACCAAAATGTTTAAGCCCATTATTCCATGCAGTAAAGAAATTTGCTGTAAATTATCCATTTCCTCACATTGCTTTGAGTCTTAAAAAAAAGTGAGCACAGAGAAGGTTATTATCTCTATCACACTTTACCACTTCATCCTTTTTTGGACACCAGCGCTAGAGAGGACAGATCCTGCCCACTGGACAAACCTCTTGAAATCAGCTGAAAACACTGTGTCAAGAAGCAAGTATATTTGGTTCCAAGTTTAAACAAGAAAAAGTTCACAAATCTGTTCTTCAAATCTCAGTGACAGAACGAAAAGCAGAGTCTGATTTTAAACAAAAACTGAATTCCTTATTTCTAGATGGTTTTAGAACTGTGCTAGTCCCAATCCCTATGCTTTTCAATCACATACAAAGAAATGGATATTTTATTGTGTCTTTTTCAGTAGCAAATCTTTTCATACCTACAGCCCAAAGGAATAAAGGGAAATGTTGACTGTAGTTAAAAAATAATTCATAAAGACTAAGGGATGGGCAGCTGAGGAGCAGGTAGTGGACTGGAATGTATTGAGGGGATTGAGAAGGATGGCTGAAAATAGAGGGATTCAGAAGCAGGAAAGTGAGACTGGAGATGGAAGGACAATGAGCATGGGAAAACCGGTGAAGAGGTTTAATCGGAGGCTTTGAAGTAAGATACAGAGTTGAGGCTGAGTGGATCTGCAAGCAAATCAAAGAACCCTTCCCTCCCATGGTCTTCTATACTTGAACTTTTGAAGGAATGAGCAGTTTAAAATATGGGTGACTGCAGGGAAAGCATGAGAAGGCCACAAGATAAAGACCAGGTCCCCTTGAGGGCCTGTCCTTGTAGGTCCATCCACCTTGATGAGAGTGCTAAAGCTGATGCAGCTCTCTGCTTTCCCCTGACATGAAGTCATTACATGATCTACCAGCTGACATTGAATGTACAAATGGTAACGCTTTTAATTACTGCCCCAACATATGCTGAGGAGCACCAAGAAATAACAGTTCTGTGTCACCTGCCCACCCAGCAGGCTCAGCAGGCTTTGGATGGAAACTTTGAGAAAAGCCACTCTTTACCCTTACAGTCATGAACTAGGCAAGAGTCAGTGTCCTTTCACCTCTCCTTTTTTTTTACTAGTAAAGGCACTTCCCTTTAAATATTTTATTCAAGACCTATTCCTGGAAGAACCCCAGACTCCAGCACTTGAGGAGATAGACAGCTAGAATGTCCCACTAGAGTCCTAGTTTGAAGAATGCTTAGCCAGAGCTGAAAGTCTCATAGGTACTCTCACTGGAATATATTTCCATCTACAGTAATGCTCCCACATATTTTTGTCATGGTTTCTATGGATTGGGATTCAGCCACTCAAAAATAAAACTATCTTTTAAAAATATTTTCCTATCCTGTAACTCCTTCTGGCTAAGTAAGCACAAGATAAAAGAGTCAAAGCTACATTTTCTTCCTGAGTTCAATTTGATTTTCAGTACTCACCACTAATGAAATATTTAGAAGTGATTTATTGAAACATACCAGCTATATTTAAGCAAAAGCTGAAACAATTACATTTAATTAAAATTAAGGTCAAGGAAACACAACAAACTAATGTGACACTTCAGACATCAGCATGGAATAGGTGCTTTGTTGGTTAGTGATTAATTACGTACAGTAAACACAGTAAACATGTTCAGCAGGAAATTCTCAGTGAAATAATTTCAGGCCAGCAAACAGATGCAGTGCAGGAATTTTTTTCACTTTCTCTGGATTTAAAATCATCCTGCACACTGTGCTGTTCTTTCTATCCTTAATCTACTTCAGTGATTTATTCTTTTTCCTTGAGGAAAAAGTATTCTGCCAGAAGCTCTCACTGGAGAGCTAGAGAAATGTGAAATTGTTGGGGAAGGGTTTTGTTTTTATTGTGTTGTTTCATCTCTTCACCTTGAAATCACAAAAAGTCTTCTCATCACAAGCCTTAGGCTAATTGGACTGTGATGGGTATTTGAGAATCTTCTACATGGCTGCACACCAGCAAGCTTGAGAAAAGGTTTTACTATGAAAGGTTTAGTTGTTTAGTCCTTTGAGTAGCAAAGATTGCACAACTGTGATTTTCTTTGTGTTTGTTCTCAGCATAAGCCATTGCTTACAAAGGTATCTTTAGAACTGGGCACATTCACTCTGTATATTTATTTAACTAGACAAATACCTTAAGGCTTGATGTCAGTTTTCTCCTAAACTCCTTGATGATCAGAAGGAAAGGGTACTGTATGAATAAATACTGCGCTGAGTGTCCCCTGACAATGGGGATTCAGTCATGTCCAAAATTTCTTCAAGTTCCTCACATCTGAAGCCAAGAATGTGATCTGGCAGTGCTGTAAATGACTGAAGGATCTGACCTTCAGTTTCCCTGGATGCTTTGTTTCTCATGACTCAAAACAAAGCAACAAACAGAATCCCTGTCAAATATGTCTCTTTTTTTTCCCCTCCACTTGTAAAAAATAAGTGTGGAAATAATACAGAAATAGGTTCCCCTGCAGCCTCTGTCCATCAGGCAGGGCCAGCAAGTACATCCACACCACCCAGCAGAGCACAGTGCAGAGAGCCTCAGGCTCACAGCGCGTGGGCTGGGTGCACCCACACGGAACAGCACACATGCTGTGTAGGAATAGGAGCTGATATGACAAGACCATCGCTTCTACTTGGTTAAAACCTGCCCCCCAGCTCACCAATTTTCACTGCAACTTCTAGCCCATATACAAGAGTGCTCATGCAGCACACGTGAGAGTGATGCTGTTCTCGGGAGCTGCACGCAGCCATCAGCCACATACACAGCCCCAGCATAGCTCTGGGGCCTCCTGGAGATGCCACAGTCTAAACAGGAATGTGGAAATTTCTCTCTGAAGCCTTAGATTTTTAGGAACACTGCATGAGGTTTTACAAACACAAATAGAAAACCAAAGCTTAGTGGAAGCGGAAAGGGAAAAGGATGACTTAGCTATTTAGTGCATTCACAGGGAAAACACATTTCTTTGGGGCCATGCCAGATCTGATCTGAACACAAATCAGAAATCATGAGCATAGAAGTTGGGGCTACAGAAAGCCTAGGTAAACTGCAACAGGGTCATTGCTAAGTATGTAGAGACTGTGTGGAGGGAAGACACCATTAAAGCAGGGAAAGGAAGGAGAGAAAATCATTCTAACTGGGCAGTTTCTGTATTGGTGACTTTTTAGCTCTTCCTGTAAAAAAAATATACTGAAGGACCTAAATGGGCTTCAGAAAAACAGGAGCCCTTACTTTACCAGTGGTAAAATTATCAGAACTTGAACACCCTCCTGATACAGTCCTTGCTTATCCTGATCAAAGAAAAACATCATGATGAAATAAATACCAACCTAATGATAAAATTACTCCAAGTTTCAACTAGGACATGCTTACGATCTTCTTCTTTCTTCTGAAGATGGAAACAGGAGGCGATCATATCTTCAGGCAGATCCACAAAGGACTTTGTTCCTTCAGACAACTTTGGATGTTTCCATGTAGCTCTCAAAATGTCAAAAGAAGGCAACAACTAAGGCAAACACCTTATGCTGAACCTGGTGGTGTTTGGATTAGGTGTCTGTCCCTTCAGCAGACCCGCTTTATTCACTCCTCCAAGCCATCATTCACAATATTGCAAAAACGCTTTGTGATTCTCAAAGTTCTAGGAAAAAAATAAGACAGATCAGAGAGCCTGGAAGGGTTCTCTAGGGATCATCTGAGCCACCCCTTCTCAAAGCACATCCAGTTTCAGTGTTACTCTGGGTTTTTCAGGCATGTGTCCACCTGGGTCTTAACCACCTCTGAGAGTGGAGGCTTCGCAGCCTTTTCAGACATCATCCCATTTCCTGACTTCCCTCACTATTAAATGCTTCCCTGCTGTATATTTGTGTTTCCTGTGTTGCAGTGTTTGTCTCCTCTCATCATCCAACCCCTCTAATTAAACATTTGCAGAAAGCTGTAAGGTTCCCCCAAAGCCAATCCTACTCCAGGCTGACCAAGCCCAGAGCCCCCAGACTCTCCTTACAGGGCAAGCACTTCAGCCTCAGTCTTGGGGACTTCCCCTGAACTCTCTCCAGCTTATCAATATCTTTCCTGCACTGGAGACCAAAACTGGGCACAGCTGTGATCTCAGAAGTTCCAAAAAGAGGGGAGTAATCATGTGCCTCAGCTTGTTTATGGCTAGGGCTTGTCAGCTTGAGTGGGAGGACCATTGCTGAATTTTACAAACTCTAAGACTGTGGGTAAGCTGGATGCTGAACAGTTGCTTATTAAATCCTGAAATGCAAAAGGTATTTGCTGAAGCTAGTTTTAGAAAAATCAGTGTAAAACAGTCAAAGGAAAGTACTTCTACACACAGCAGGAAGTGAATTTGTAAACTTTGCTGCCATAGGAATCTGAGGAGACGGCATCAGCAGGATCACAAAGTGATCAGATAAATTCATGAACAGGAGATGCTAAAAGTGCTGGGCAGGGATGTACATACTGCTGCTATTCCAGCTGCAATACTTGTAGCTGCTGGGAAAGACAAAGAGACATGGGAAAGCAGTGGGGCTTTCATGCTGTCCCTGAATGGCCTCTCCCTGGTCACTGTTGGAGGCAGATGGACCTCTGGCCACTCCTTGCTCTCTGGCTCATCTGAGCCCTGCGGGAGGTTACTGAGTTGACACTAATTAAATAAGAGACACGGGGACAGTAACTGATGTTCTCTTACATGAGAGATCGATCTTGCCATGCTGAGAACCATCAGAAGTTACAAAAAACCGTATCCAAAATTGATCACCCATAGAAGTTGGACCAGAAAACCATAAGGTCCAGCTCAGGAGAGGATTTACTGCTAATGATTTCCATGGGCTGCAGGAGGCTGACAGCCCTGCAGCATGTGGTCCTAGAGGTAGGGGTGGTAAATCAAGCATAAACAATTGTCCATTATCTGCAAAAAACAAATAGAAATCAGTAGCACAAGAACTGAAAACTAATTGAAACAGATCAGAATATTAAGCCATTTAAGCACATTCAGATGTGCAGCAGATGTGAAGGGGTTTAACATAGAAAGTTTCAATAACATATTTGATAACATATCATACTTAGGTGTACTTTCCTTTTATTTTCTGTTGTCAAGCAGTTCAAAAGCCTCTTTTTTAAAATCAAAATCATTAAAATGTGGGGCATGGTATTTACAGATTTCAATCCTCTGTGGGTTTAAAAAAGTAAAAATTCTCCATTGACAAAAAAACTCAACATATTTGTTATGTTACCTGTAAACCAAAAAAAAATTAATTTTCTTTTCATATATTTTCTGCTGTTAAAGTAATCGCTTATTCTTTGAATAGGTAGTCATGGGTTTTTAACCTTCATTTGCAAGCTTCAGACACCTTAGGATGTAGGCTATATATATATAAAAGCAGAGAGATTTGAAATAGTAAAAAGTCCATGCAGGATAGAAGAATCTGAAAGTTTCCTCTTCACTAGTCATTACTACAGAAATAAACACAAAGAACTTCTTTCTTAAGCAGATCTAAACGAATTGTGTTCAGTAAGTAAAATCTAAGAATGCTCTAGAAAAGCAAATCTTTTTCTAATAGCAATACACAGTTCCACTACAATGATGTATAGCTCAGCTGATGAGCTTTTTATAAAGGATAATGTCAAAATATGCAAAGAACACAGCATGAAGGTGAAAGAAAATAAGTTGGAGTTTCCCTCTGAGAAAGACACTGGATAAGGAATTATAAAAATGTGATTTTTCTGAATGTACTTTGGCATTAAGATAATGAATACAATTCAGTAGGGTTATAAAATAACTTGCTCAAAGCAAAACTATGTTTTGTGTAAGTCCAGTGTAACCTAGAAATTTGCCAGTCATAAAACTGAAGAATTTCCTGGTCTAGGAATTACTAGTGAAATTGTGCTTTCTGGCATAGTTTAAACCACTTTCTAAACATGAAAAAGACCCTGATTTTTTGCTAGTTCAAATATACCAATATACCTGGGAAAATTAAAAAAGGAGTAAACTCAAAAAACACAGGCAAATCAAAATGATCCCTCCTTATTAAAAAAAAAAAAAAAAAAAAAAAAAAAAAAAAAAAAAAAAGGAAAGAAGCAACAACTCAAAAATTCCAGATACTAAACAATGTTGCTATGGTTGGAAGAATATAGACTATTTAATACAACTGTATCTAGATTTCATTCATCCTTTTACAGGTACTATGATGAAAGTAAAGTAAACCACAATATTTATGTTAAAAAGCACTAAGAAATTACTGATTTATGCTGTAGGAAGTAGCCACTGTTTGGCATTCCAGCTCATTCTGAAAGCAAAAACGTTCACCTAAACTGCCTATTTAGATTCTAATTCCTGCTGACCACTGCAGAAGTGGTTTAAAGTCCCTCACTCAGCCAAAGCCAGCTGAGAAAAGGCATCCAAGCAGTTACCATTAATCAGCCCTAGAAATACTAAATGACCAGCTTGCATTTACATAAACATAAATAAAGAATTTGAATTATAAAGAAGGTGGAATCCCAACACATAAGAAAGAAATGAGAAAGCACCATAAAGTCACAGTTCTCCAGGGAAGATGGGGCAGCCTGTCCAAGCTTCAATTCTGACAGTGCTTTGCAACCATCAATTACACACTGCTGTGCCAAGCTCTTAGTACTGTCTTATCTGTTGACTAAACACCCTTCTTAAAATAAAATGAGCCATCAGTTTGAGAAATTTCCCTAGTTGTAGCTGTGTCAGCCTGCTTAAGCTGACCTTTAGAGAATTCACATGAGAATAAAGGACATCTTATTATTCAAGGAGCATTTTTGTGAGCCAGGAGCTGCTGGTCTTAGACAAAAGCACAAAATTTTCTCCTAAGAGAACCTCTGAGGATTTGTCATGAATCATTCTCTTGAGTAGTTTATAATCTGACATTTGAAAATAGCTGGCAGGAAATTAATCCCTGGTATAATTTCATCTTTGTACAATCAGGGAAAATTTGGCCCATTTGAATGTTTCTACTGGACAGCGCAGGGCAGGAATGCAAGGGTGAGGGGTGTGCATGCAGTGGTGGAGAAACTAATCTGGCAAAAGGAGAGGAAGATGGTGGGGTTTGGGGGGGTTGTGTATACATAGGCCAAATAGTCTCATATTATGGGATTAATGGCCAAATTTGTAATACCAAAATGACATTAGTACTCCTTTTATTTTTGTAATTTCAAATTAGTTTTCCAAGCTTAATGTGCTGAGTCGTGATAACTGGTTGCATGGGGAAAATCAACACCATCTATTCCCACTTTGCATAAAGCTCATGGACATGCTCTGGGCTTTGGGAGGGGAATTTGGGGTTCCGGGTTCCCACTACAGCACTTGAGCATGGTAGGAGGTAAATGGTAAAAAAAAGGTAACCACATCGAATTAGGATTTTTGCACACCTTGTCTGTCACCAGAGAACTTATAAAAAATTATATCTTTATGCAAAATGCCCTCCTGAAAAAATAGCTGTCTCACTGAAAGTAGAAGCACATCCCTTGGCTCATATGATTTTCTTCCTTCAGCTGGGAAAAAAAACCCAAACTTTTTGGACTGATTATGACTAATGCAAGTGAACCACATGAACCCTGGAATGATAACAAGGGTGTAATGGGAAGTGATTGAAGAACATTCAGGCATCGCATCTTGAATAAGCCCCAACTTGGTATAGATTACATAGTAAAGGGAAGGCAAATGGGAAGCAGGAGAAGGAAAATGGGAAGATAAACTTTCCCATGGACTATGTTTCCAACCCCATTTTTCTCTAACATTTCTTAAACTAAAATAAGCAAATTTTATTGTTGCTTGTTATTTTTGGCTCATTAGTATGAAAAAAAATTAACTGACACTTAACACTGTTAATTTTCTAATTTTCTCTAAGCCAGGCAAGGAAGAAAAAAAAAAATAAAAAGGAATTGGGGGTGGGGGGGTAATTCTGTAGAATAAAGTGCAAAACAAGGTAATTATATCATTATTCCATTATTTCAGTATCTATAATTAAGCATGTACAGTACAACAGCATTCTTTTAATGGGCAGAGAAATTCCCACTATGTTGTTATTATTATAATGAATAGTAATGGAGAGTGATAAGACTACAGGAGTCTTCTCTCTGTACAGGGCCATTACAGGCATGAGTGCATAAATAGATTTTGATTGAGATAGTCCCTAGTAAATCATGACTGAATCTTTTTCTATGCCATTTGAAATAGCTTCAGAGTCTGTTTTTATCTTCAAACCATTATTTTGTGTTTTCTTGTCTTCCATACTTCCCACAGGGTCACTGCCTTCTTTGGGCATCCCTATTCTGGCATTGGATCCTCCTCCAGAGGCTGCAGGTGGATCCCTGCTCCATGAGGCCCTCCTTGGGGTGCAGGGACACAGCTGCCCCACCATGGTCTGCCCAGGGGCTGCCGGGGAACCTCAGCTCAGCTCTGGTGCCTGGAGCAGCTCCACTCCATCCTTCTGCACTGACCTTGGGGTCAGCAGGACTGTTCCCCTCACATATTCTCACTCCTCTCTGCATTTTCACTGGTGTTTTTTTGCTTTTCTTATTTTAAATCTGTTATCCCTGAGGCACTACCACTGTTGCTGATGGGCTCAGCCTGAGCCAGCAGTAGGTCCATCCAGCATTGGCTCTGCAGGACATAGGAGGAGTTTCTGGCAGGTTCTCACAAAAGTCACTCCTGTAGTTCTGTTGCTGCCACAAATTAGATTTCTACTTAAGCCTAATTCAGTGTCAGAAACTGTTTCAAGGACTGTCAAATGTACCAGTAGAAGATAGAAAGGAATGAGCAGAATTTGGTCTGCCTTCACACTTCAGTTTCACCAGTGACCTATTTACTAATAGAAAAATATATGCCATTACTAAAGAAGAAAATGTTCTTGAAAACTTTATGTCATTAAAAATCCAGCACAGAAAAATAGCTTGTTCTCAGTGGCAGGTTTGAGGTGATTTATGTTTCCTGAAATCAGCGCTTTGGGAAGAGGTATATCTGGATAGGGACTGAGTCACAGGACAAAAGCCAAAGTGAAGAAGAGAGGCTGGTTGCAGACATAGGGTGACAGAGAAAAAAAGAAAACACCATTTGCTTCCTGGATATGTGTGACGGTGTTCGCAGGGGTCTTAGGATGAGGGAAGAGACGAGGATCTGACTCCATGTTTCAGAAGGCTTGATTTATTATTTTATGATATATATTATATTACCACTATACTAAAAGACTAGAAGAAAGGATTTCATCAGAATGCTAGCAAAAAATAGAAAAGGAATGATAACAAAGGTTTATGCCTTGGACAGAGAGTCTGAACCAGCTGGCTGCAATTGGCCATTAATTAGAAACAACCACATGAGACCAATCACAGATGCACCTGTTGCATTCCACAGCAGCAGATAATCATTGTTTACATTTTGTTCCTGAGGCCTCTCAGATTCTCAGGAGGAAAAAATCCTAAGAAAAGGATTTTTCATAAAATGTGTCTCTGACAGATATGTAATTTGTGAGATAGAGTCTTTGCCACGTGGAATGTTGTCCACCTTGTCCAGAGGTATGCTTGTGTGTAGACATCCATGAAGCATAGAAAGCAGATTCATATTTTCCAGATAGTGGGAGATAACAGATATAGCAGATAACTTCTGCTACCTAAAGAAGCAGATTGAAGATTCCTCGGCAGAGAAAAAAGTGGGATAAGCTGGACCCCACAAAACACAAGAGTCCTGAGATGAAACTGACTCCTGTGCCTGAATCAAAGCTGTCCATACAGGCAGCACACAGCACAGATGAGCCCTTCAGTGACAGCTCTTGCCCTCCTTGCTACTAGAGTAAGGCAGTGACGGTCTCTTCACATGAATCAGGAATAACACAAGCACAGCCCAGAAAACCAGAGATCCTCTAGGCTTGGCAGAGATTCAGTTAACTCAGGAAAAATCAAATGAGGACTTGAGAGCAAGGAAAAGTGTAAAATACTCTCAAAGCTCAGAAAATCTGCCACTGGCTGCCAATGCACCAGTGCTCCTCAAGCACAGTTCAGCACGTCTTCCAGCTTTAGGTCTGCTTTGAATGAGGAAGTTTGAGGCTGTGATAGTTTCTACTTCTAATGACACATTCACTTAAATACAAAGGTTTCATCAGCAGAATCACATCTCTGAATGTCATGAGTCAGCTGAAAGTTGCAATTCAAACTCCACTGCTATTTCAGATGTAATTCAAACACAGTCTGATGATTCTACAAAGAAGAAAGAGACATTGATGAGCTGATTAATAGATTTTGTGGGATATCTGTGCATTCAAAAGTAGACTTTCTGAAAAATTTAGGGCACAATCCATGTAACCAAATGTATAAGTCAGTAATGCATTTAGATCTAGCCCAGTTATCTTGATTTTTTTTAAAGTCAGAAAAAAGAAATAAGCCCCTTTAAGTCACTATCACTCACTGAAACAGATATTAAAAGCAGGTGGCCAAACAACAGCAATTTCTTCTGGAATGACTGCATCATTAGTGACTAAAATTAAGCAGCATCAATCTTGCTCTTTCTCACCAAACACCTAAAGCACGTGAAGGGTAATTGCTCTTCTGAGGGGTCACTGAAGGTGAGGATCACCAAGTGCCATGCTCTGAAACACTGCTACTTGCCTAAAATGTGCCTGTCCACAGGGCGTCTCCCATGGACAGCCCCCAGTTCCAGAGGGACCATTTCTGCAGCAGGACAGCAAAGTGTTTGTCCCACAAAATGCAGCATCTTGAGTACCACCCACAGGTACACTATTTACTGGTTGGTTAAATTAATTGTTTGAACACCAGCCCAGATAACTAACCTAATGATGTACTGGGCACTGTGGTTTTGTGCCAAGAGGGATCGAGTTTCCCTATAAAGCTTTTCCCAAAATCTATCATAATATCTTGCTTCCCAAGACAACCCTGAGATGGGAGTGAGAGAAAGGTTGCAGTTTTCATGTATAAAGTGAAACATAGGAGAATTATTAAAACAAGTCAGGAGTTTGTCCAATTGCACCCTGAGTATAAAAAAAAAAAACAGTAATGTTGGCAAGGATTGTAATACCATATACAAACACTGTTGTTACTCATTACACAAACATAACTGCTACTCATTCGGATCAGAGACCTGGCAAACCTTGCTTGCCAGACACAGGATAGTCTGACAAGCACAAATAGGACTTATTCTTTTGATCTCCCTTTATCAAAACATAAGAAAGCCTCTCCTTTTTCCCTCTCATTTTCCCATCCTCTCTTGATCTTCCTATCACCTTGAGCACATCACCCTAAAGCCATTAAGTTTTATCTAAGCCAGCACAGTATCTACATGGAATTAGGGTCACTGAATGCATGGAACTGACCTGGTAAGCAATATATTTTTCCAAATGTCATTTCCTTTTTTTTTCAGGGGTGAGGAGAAGGGAAGTTGTTTTTCTTGTCTTTTCTAGTACTCTCTAAATAAGCATATCCATTATTTCTATAACATCTGCCTACATGATTTCTACTTTTTTTCTTTTTTTGCTTCTAATAAAATATTCTAATAGAGGTCCTTCACTTCCTTTATTAAAATAAATGAGGATGGGCAGGTTCCTTGAAAACTTGTGTAATAATTGAGAAAGGGTTGTTTGGAATAACATCTTAGTGCTTAGCATCTGAAATTCCCTCATATTGCCATGCAAAAGTCAACTGATTATTTCTGAGTGATGTATGCTATGCTGTTAGTCTAATTGCCAGCAGTGGCACTGCTCAGCCATAAAGAAGTTCACAGCATCAACAAAATTTAATTGGGGCACCTCAATATACTGGCATTTTCTTGCAGAGCTCGTTAAAATGGATACAGAAACGGTTCTGCACAAGGATTGAAGCATACATTCTTCACTTGAACCAGGGAAATTCACAGAAAAACTAATTTTTGCCACAGCATGCTGATTCTGCTTCCTGTTCTTTACTCCAGCAATCATTAGCTGAATGCGCACACACAATTAAAAGTCTCATTTATTCTGTCACATGACGCTTTGGGATTACTTAACTGACCAGGCTTCATTCTCATGCAAAAATTTTAGACAAGAAAAGAAAAAGCAACAAAAAATAAAAGGGGTGGGGGGATTGTATAGCCATTTTACCCAAATTTTGTTTCATTTTGTACCAGAATTAGTCAGTCTGGTACTGTTAGTGACATCTGTATTAACATTCTGCTGTTTCCTAATGTGCAGAAGCGCTTGTAACAAAAGAACTAAAAACAACAAAAAAAATTGATAATAAATCTTAAAACCTCAGCCATACCAAGAGTTAAACTTGTTATATTTTTATTACTCACATTCTCCTTGGTTGGCAGATTCATTAAGATCAGGAAGAACTCAAAATATCCAGACATTAAGGTTACCTATAGGCTTAAAAGTAAAGAGGAACATTGAAGAAAGAGAAAATTAAATTCTTTCTGTGTGAGTCTTTGGGAGAAAACACGTTTGCCACCTTAAATGAGTAATAGAGCAGGTTCAGAAGCGGCGTATGAAAGCATTTGTTGTAATGCTGAACTTTACCTGCTCTCATTAAGTTGATTCATTGTGTAGGTAACAAGGCAAAAGCTGGCAAGTGCTGACTGCTGTGCAAGCCTCCATCCTGAACACATCCATCATTCAAAACTTTGAGTTCCAAACCTAATGGCCATGCTTCTTTTACTGCAGCACAGGTTGGTTTTCTGGACCTGTGGGTGCACATTGCTGGCTCATGTCCAGTTTGTCATCCATCAGTAACCCCAAACCCTTCTTCCCAGAGCTGTTCTCAGTGTGTTCATCACCCAGTCTTTACTGGTGCTGATGATTACACCAGATGCAAGGTCCCATGTCTGAGTCAACACAATCACCCCTATCAGTGCAGACTGAGTGACAAATGGATTGAGAGAAGATCCTTGAAGGGACAGCCCCATACATCTCATCGTATACGATGGAAATATTCTCTTGGGCTTCAAGACTCTCAAGTACTTAAAAAGAGCATCCTCATCTAAAACCTGTCCCAAACAGAGTGCAAATCAGGCCCTGAATCTGCTTGGTATAACTATTTCTCTGAGGGATTTATTTCAGAAATGGATCCTTGGCACTGATTAATCAAAAGTAGAGGTGATGTCTTTTTGTTGAGTGGGATGCATTGAGGGTCAGGGGACTATTGATTGTCCTGATTAATACACTGCACTCCCACGTCTGGGAAATGGCAACTCAAATTGGAAGGCCCCTTTTCTGCCCTGCTTTCATGGGTACAATTCCCCTCTGAAATCAGCGTCTCAGAGAAAAAAGAGAATCAATGGTTCCAGGCATTAGTGAAGGTCAGAGTGCAAGGCATAGAGGGCAAATCATTGGACATTGTAAATCATGGTCACTCTCTTAACTCACTGGATCTATTGCATTTTAGTCAGGGATTTGACCCTGAGAGCAATCTGTAATTTTCCCTCATATCTATTGTTTCCTTATATGATTTTGATGGCTAGTTTGCTTTATGATCTGAGCTATTCAAGATGGATTATAGTCAGTGTTCTATTAAATTTTAAGATTCACAAATATTTTGAGAAAAATGTTGATATTTTCTATGCCTTTAATCTTTTTATGATTTCTTGATATGTATTCCCAATCTTTCACAGCTCAAAGAATACCTCTGGTCTAGAAAGATGCTGGGAACTTAAAGGAAGGTCAGAGTATATAAATCTGACTATATATAATTTCCTATTGAAATGTGGAGGACACTCAGTATCCTGAAAGTATGCACTTCATTTGTTTATTCCTATTGGGTATTTATTTTACTTTTTTCTGCATTTACTTCCCTTTTTCAAAAAAACCAAACAAAAAACATACAGTATACGTCCTAAGAAATTTAATATTCACCTGAATTCTGCTATTACAAAATTCAGAAATTCGTCCACAAAAAAATTCCATTTTTTTTGTCTTTGTGCTATGGTTTTACCCCAGACAGCAACCAAGTACCACAGCTGCTTGCTCACTTCACTGCCACAGTGGGATGGGGGAAAGAACTAGAGAAAGGTAAAGCCCGTGTGCTGAGATAAGAACAGTTTAATCATTTAATAATAGGACTAATAATAACAACTATAGGAAAAAGGCAAGGAGGAATAAAATGCAAGAAACACAAAGAAAGCACAATTCAATTATTGACCACTCTCTGACCTATGCCCAGCCCATCCCCTAAGCAATGCTCAGCTCTTCCCAGGCAATTCCCCCATTTATAGATGGAGTGTGATGCCGTGTGATATGGAATATCCCTCTGGACAGTTCAAGTCAGCTGCCCCAACCATTGGGGCTCTTTGATACTGAAAAGTTCTTGAGTTAGGGTAAGCACTGCTCAGCAACAACCAGCACCTCCATTTGTTGCCAACATTATTCTCATACCAAGCCCAAAACACAGTGCTGTGCCTGCTACTAGGGAAGAAAATTAATTCAATTCTGGCCAAAACCAGTACACCTCTACATCTCAGATGAAAAGCAATCTTTAATATTTCTCCACGGAAAAAAAATCTCCAAGGAACAAAATATCACACCTAAAAAAATATACCTAAGACAGAGGGTTTGGGTTTCAGATTTTTTTTTTGGCTATTTTTCTTTGATTATTTGTGGATTTCATAAGCATGATCTTACTTATATATCCTAAGCATGAACTTACAGTGTAAGCATAAAGACAAAGAAAATTTGTTTGATATGCTCCTCCCAAATTTGCAGCATCTGAAAACTGAGATCATTCAGAAAAAAAGTGAGCTGACTTTTGATAATTAGAGATTCATTTCTGGAGTAAGACAACTTTTAATAGATGCCAGTGCTGTCCTTTAACATGAAGATTAGAGGAAGCTTCTATTAGCTACTTCTGAGAAACAAATCAAAACTCTGATCGTGCAATTTTCAAAGGGTTCTGAGAACCCAGTTATTCATCTCACACCAAAAGACAGTCTATGGTCCCAAGCAATGCTTCCAGCTGCCTTTGGGAATCCCATCAAAAACTCCCCTATCTTCATTATCCGTTACCCCTGTATAAGGAATAGGATAGAGAATGAAATACAAATAGATGTGGATGGATGAGAGTCTAATTTAATGACTACTCAATACAACTGCCCACTGTCTGATGCATTACTGCATAAGGTGCTATTGATTTGAGGAAAAGGATTATATGACAGCTGGGAGAAAATGTCTGGCGCTGTTCCTCCCAAGATTTATTGTTTCTGATAATGAGTAAATACATATTATGCATGAAAATCTAGCAAGGCTTTTTCCAACTGTCTTAATATTGTCAGCTTCATGGACAAAACCCCTTATAACTTCAGGGATACTGCACGTGCAGATAAAATATCTGCATGTACTCAGTCACCCAGTGAAGGCTCCCATGAAGTGCAACTAACAGCACATAGGAGAGGCTGACAAGGGTCCCTTCATGTATTAATTTTCTCATGGTACATATTCTCTTAGTTTCTATAAGTAGCATATAGCTTTTTGATAGTCTCTTTGTGTCAGGATTGAATCTCACATTAAACAAGGCATTAATTATATGGTATGGCCAGGTAACAATGACTTCTGGGCTAGGTATTCCTCAAAAAAAAAATTGTGCTCTGTTTCAGGACTTGTTCTGCCTTTAGACCAGTCAGGATCAAAAAACTCACTTATGGCAGTAAGGGGTAACTCTCATGTAGAGAGATATTAGGCCTGACAAAACCCTTCATATTCATCTTCATTGATTTGAGGCTCTTCTGTATCTACTCTTCCACCCTATCTTTTATTTTGAGATTCCATCTTTATCTGAAAATTAACCTGGGTAACTTCCTGACTCATAACATAGCCGAATATGGTCCAGCTCTTCAGGCAATTCTGCAATAAGCTGGCTTGTGAAAGAGCTTCTAATTTACTATTTTCCCTAAGAAAAATTCCTTTTTGCATGGCCTGTCAGATAGAAGACTACCATTCCTCATTAGTTTGCCTTTAAATTGCTGCCACCTCTTAGCTGATCTTCTTTTTATCTGAGTAATACAGTTTTAGCATCTTGGATATAAAAGATATTCAGCTAATGATTTTTCCTGCCACAGTATTAGAAATGAAACATTTAGAAGCATATGTCACTGAATTAGCAGATTTCTATTACTAATTCCTACATGCATTAAATGGATTAGAACAGGTGGGAAGTGGAAAAAGAACTGAGATTTATCCTCCATCCCCATAACATTCCAGACACCCATTAGAGCAATAGCACAATATACTAAAAAGCACATCTCTTAGCAGTTGTGTTAAAATTACACCTACAATAATTAGGGAAGTGTGCCCACTGCTGGGAGAATACAGATGCCTCAACTCTTGTGCAGTGCTCTTCTTTGGAACTTATCTTTATATTTTTTGTGCTTATATATTTATGTAAACAGAGCCCTAACTATAGATATATATAGAGAGAGATAGACATTGATGTATATGATGATAGATCTATATATGTGTACATTTAAGAATGTAAACAGGCTGAGACCCAAATTCCATAAAGCTCAATATCTTCATAAAATATTTTCACTCATAACTCACAGAAACTGGAAAGCCTGAAACTGAAATTTATAAGAAAGTACTTGAACACTGAGTAAAGTAACCTGAGAGCCAGAAACAATTAGTATGAAAAGCTAATTGAGAACAAATGAAATGCTAGAGGAGAGGAGAGGAGAGGAGAGGAGAGGAGAGGAGAGGAGAGGAGAGGAGAGGAGAGGAGAGGAGAGGAGAGGAGAGGAGAGGAGAGGAGAGGAGAGGAGAGGAGAGGAGAGGAGAGGAGAGGAGAGGAGAGGAGAGGAGAGGAGAGGAGAGGAGAGGAGAGGAGAGGAGAGGAGAGGAGAGGAGAGGAGAGGAGAGGAGAGGAGAGGAGAGGAGAGGAGAGGAGAGGAGAGGAGAGGAGAGGAGAGGAGAGGAGAGGAGAGGAGAGGAGAGGAGAGGAGAGGAGAGGAGAGGAGAGGAGAGGAGAGGAGAGGAGAGGAGAGGAGAGGAGAGGAGAGGAGAGGAGAGGAGAGGAGAGGAGAGGAGAGGAGAGGAGAGGAGAGATGTGATAGTCACAGCTCAACAGCTTAACTCAAATTCCTACAAAAACAAGGAAAAGATAAAAAAATCTGTAAGCATCATGAAGATGATATAAAGAGCAGAAAAGCAAAACAATACCTGGGTTTTTTTTCTTTTGCATACAAGATTTGCTCTTGCTATGCCTCCTGCCCCCTCTCCAGTTTTCAGTATCTTTCAAAATCAAAACATACATTACTGGTACTTCTTAAACTCAACCCAAACATTTGTCAAAACACAGCTTTGTCATTATTTGAACTGCTTTTTGAGAGACAAAACATGAAGTCAATTAGTTGCTACCAAATTCTTTAAAACAACACTGATCATTTCAGGTCTTATGTCAAGTATACTTCCATGCACTAAACGATTCAGTTATTTTTATTGTTTAAGATTCTGGCATTTTTAACCTTTCCTCAAGTCAATAGCATCCTCATGAAACTCTCAAGCAATTATTCAAAGTAATTTCCACTAGGCACAAAGTTAAGGGTTCTAAGAATCGTTATTAACCTGTGCATAGCAATCATTTTATAAGGATGATGTTTTCCAGATTATGCATGCTTTGACAGGTCTAGCAGGATAATAGTTTTAGCAAACTGAGGGAGATTTCTAATTTTGTATGAATGAAAATCAATATATATTTCTTTGGATTTACTATGTATAACTGTTATAATTCTTCCAGCATTTTATCAGCTACTCCTCTGGGTCAATCTGAACAAATTACTAATGTAAGAAAGCACTGTACTACTCCCTGGGGAAACTGAGGTAGAATTTTCCTTATCAATATGATTAGGCCAGTGAAAGTTGTATTTGTTTATTTTCCTTGTGCATGACATGTATGACAGTGCAGAATCAGCAACAGCAGCAATTAGCATGAGGCCAGTGTTTCCCTTCTATCCTGCACTGTGTCAAGAGTCTCTCATGCTGAAGCATGACAGTTTTGGGAGATGGGGATGGATGTGGTTCTCAGCAGCATCAGATCTGTTGAGTCCAGTCGCCAGAAGTTCTGTATTCCAAGTGTACATGTGCAGGCACATTTTCCACACCTCCATCTCTAGACCATAGTGAAGATGTTCATGTAATAACAACAGCAGACATAGGCAGTCCTTTACTGTCAGTTTGGATGGCAGTAACATCTGTGACTAAATCATGTCAGTGAGTCATTTAGCCATTCCTTTTATAAAACCTGAGGTGTAATGCTACAGTGTACCTGCTGCTACTCCAGTCACAACTACTTGTCAATCACAATAATCAGATCTGCCATATAGTTTTAAGTGATTGACTACTGAAAACAGGATCAGCCCAAAATGCTGTGGGACCCTTCTCATTTGCTGAATGTCTTCCACAAGGAAAGGCAGCAAAACTGAGCTTCAAGAGACTTTTTTCTCTTGATATTTCATTTGCATCTTTGTGTGGCCTCTGTCTTCACTGGTTTGAACCTCTCTGGAGTTGTCTCACATTTGCCATAATGCTTCTGCTTGACTCCATCTTACTGAAGCTATAGCTTTGATGAAGAAGAGTTTTAATAGACTGGGTGTAAGAATTCTGGATTGCAGGGACACTTTAAATAGTAAAAAAAAAAAAAAAATTTAAAGACTAGACTAGCTCTGAGTCTCAGAAAGCTATTATCTTGAAGCTAGTGCCTACATTTCTCTGTGTCTGATACAAAGTCATCTTAAGTATTCTGCCTCACCTAAGTACAGTCTGGGCTGCTGGCACGAGACTTCTTTTTCATCAGCCATGTACCTCTTTTAAAACACCTCATTTTCCTTCCTGGTTCAGCTCAGTACTCAAGACACATTTTATACTTCCATTTTATCACCTCTTGGGGTTTTTCACTCCAACTGCTCTGAGACTTATGGAGATGTGCTCGGCACACATACAAAGGTGCAGTGTTACAGACAAAGAACTATGCATCCCCAAAATTTTTAGCTATATTACTGCATCTTTTTTTGGGGTTTGCGGGTTTTTTTGAAAAAAATATCTGCATTTTCTTGTTTACACAGCAGAGAAGTGGTTATCATTCTCATGTGGTAAACAAGCATTGCATTATGTCAAAACACTTGAAATAACAAATGAAACACTGATGATAAAGCCTCACTCCTTGAAATCACCTTTTCTGTGATTATTCAGCAAATAACTTCCAAATCTGGTGATGGAGCTGTAAAGACTAGAAGAGGTTAACTGCTCTGCTGTCCTGTTGTCCAAAAATTAATTCTTTAGTTCCCAGAATTGGGAAACAGATTTCAAAAGCCCTGGAGAAAGACCTAGAATGATTTTACTGATATATCTTTCACCTTAGTCTAAAAAGAAAGGAGAAACTAAAGCACAGTAGATTCACTATTTCCTTAACACAAGACAGCATATTGGACTGCGGTTATTTTTCAGAGGGGAAACCTTATGAGAATTATTTCAGGGTCATACTATTTTATGGACCTGGAGGGAATGCTGAGAAGTGAAATTCTTGTCATTCTTAACAGATAACAGACTATGAAAATCACATTATATACCCCGTTGTTATCTTTAATTGAGAATCTGTTTTACGAAAGGTAGAGAAAAGCAGAAGAAAAACTCAACAATATAACAGCAAGCTAATCCCTCAGGTGATACAATTAAATGTTTTGGAAAACAGAAACACCATCAGCAAATAGGAAACTCATTGATTTTAAAGAATGATTTGTGTTGTATGTTGAGTTTTGATAACTTTGTCTGCAAACAGTGTTTTCCTCCTGACCCAGAATGCCTTGACTATTGGAATATTCTTCTTTCTGCCAATTTGGACATGAGCTGAGAAGTGTAGCCGTGCTTATCCTGGTTCTTTGTTCTGTGAGAAGTCTTCCCTTGCTTACTTGCACGTTTCATTTTTTATGCATGAGGAAAATCCAGAACATAAACATTGCACTGCCAGTTGTACGCTATGTCAAAATTTTTATATATTTTTCTGTGATACCATGAATATGCATTTGCTTATGTAAATGCACATAGTATCTCTCGAAAGCTTTAGGAGATATACAACAAGTACAAGTCAGAATATAAATACATATGAAAAAGAACGCTAGAAAGTAACTACTCTTATAGGTCATACATTCATAGTAATCGCTCTGAGAAAATCATAAAAATAACTCTTCTCCATACTTTCAGGCTAAAAGCAGCCCCCTACATTTAAACTGAAGCAAGACACTTTGATTATTTCCTTCAGAGTGTGTATTATAAGTACCAATGTAATTAAATGTCACAGTTTTGACCTGAGCAATCTTCTGGAAATGCTCCTAGGATTTTCAGGGTCATACCACAACCACACAGATTTTTGATCTCTCAGAAGTGGATCCCTAGTAAGGAATGATGCCAGCAGGTTAAGATTTCCACAGCTTTAAAACGAGCAAGAAACAACCCAGGAGCAGAACCTGAAGAGCAACTGAATAGGGGTACATTTCCTCTCTCCACATAATTGCCCAAGTAGATGTCTCATTTTCTTTCTCTCTTCTTCTTGGCTAATTTCCATGGAATTACAAAATTGCCCTTTGGCATGTGATCAGACACACCAGAGTGATCTTATTCTCCATGTTCTGACACAGACACAGTTTGTAGAAATTTGCTCAGTTGTTGTGTCACCAATGGAAACTGGTTTTTGTACCAAGGTTGCAACACACTTTGCGAGTAGGACAATAAAATTATCTTTGGTTGCTAAAATATTCTCTCTTTTAAAAAATAAAATCTTAGTGTTCCCTATATTCTAATCCATGACAATTAACCTATACACAGGGTGTATTTCCAGTTGTAAGGTAATGTAGCATTCCTTCAAAGAGGAGTCAAAACCAATCATAGGCTAATGAGATTTTACAAGAACCACCTGCTGGTTGCTTTCAATTAGACAAAATGTCCTGGTTGGAAGTGAGGAAACACATTTTCATTATTTTCAAAGGGATTGCACAACAGAAAGTAATAAGAGTAAAAGAAATGAGGAACCAATAGAACAGTCTGAACTTTCCAGCTCCACTTCTCTCCTCCTCATTTCTATTTGGGGAAAACCAACCAAATAAATAAAAACTATGGGAATACTGAGTGTCCAAATGCACTGAGGATGAACACAGAGAATGCCTCATGAATACCTGATATTGTCAGTTCACTGACTCCTCAAGACAAATTTTAAAACCAATGTCTTTGAGTCAGATGAAGCATTTTGTTCAATTCTAGATGAAATATTTTCCTTTGCATTTCTGTTGTCATTTTTAAGATGAAAAATAATTTATTTTTTTAAAAGCAAGAGGCTATTTTAAATAATCTACTTATTGCATTTCAAACTTTTTACTGAATTCAGATTTCAGAGTATCTCTAGGGAAGAAGGATGTGATCAGAAAGAACAGTTTGACAAAACCTGACATAATAGTCAGATATACTTTTTAAACACCTGTTTACTCAAGACACCAAGGGCTGAAATGTATTCTGCCATCCTATTGAGATCTGTGCTTCCCATTACAACATCAGAAACTACTTTGGACACTTCTGTGTTTAGAAACTGATATAAATCAGAAGGCAAAGCACCCAATACAGCCCCCTGTGAATAGAGGAAGTTCATGGGGCAGAATGTGACAAATGCTTTCTCTTTAATGATTATTTTATAGGACTTTCATACTTGCAAGTTCCGGAGAAAAAATTAAAAGAGCAGAGAATGGAAGAACCAACACTCTTTACATTTCCTCCCACCTCGTGTCAGAGTGTAAAGGACATTGACAGCAGAGTCTGTAAGACTGAGAGGTTATTAATAGAGATGTAAGACCTTCAGATTGGCAAAAAACCGTCAAGTTAGATTCTCTCTTCTCATGTAAACACTTCATTTGTAGTTTTACACTACTGAATTTTTTGAAGCATAGTGGAGGATTTAAAGACTGGTGTATAGCAGCATGGAAGATGCTTCCTGAAAACTGCTTTGGAATCCTTTCCTGTGGATATGGTTTTCTACGGAGTCTGAGTATTTATATATTCTATTAACTCTGTTACCAACATCATTTTCAGATAATCTGTCTTTTGACAGGGCTTTCTACACATTCCACCTGACATCTAAATGCTGATTTTATTTTGTTCAAAATTTTGCACAGCTTTTTATGAAAAAATACATAAAATATTTCCCATGATTCTTGTTCTACATGACAAGTGATCTTTTAATAAATTAAAAAGATAGCCAGTGGATACTACTCAGTTCTACAGAAAAGGAAGATTCCTATCAGAAAAAGGCAGAAAACACAAATGAAACAACTTCTCCACTGGCTGGCATTTGGGATGGGGAAAAGAAAAACAAGTTAGAAGGAAAAGAAAATACCTAAACAATGAGAGATCTGAATTTCAATAAATAAATAAATAATTTAAAGTGGGTTTTTTTAAAGACAAGAAAAACAAATCGAGCACCTTTGCCTTCCTAGGTGTTTGTGATGAATTACCTTAGCTGAAGGAAGGTTTTAAGGGCCTCTTGTTCCAGCCAAAAGCCAAAGAACCTTGCAAAAGGAAGAAGCCTTGTCCCTGTGAGAAGTGCAAAAGTGCTTACAAAAGGATTTTTCCTTCAGTCAACTGAAAAAAGGTCAGATCCATTGGTGATTGATAGAAGCTGAATGCACTGTCACACTTCTTGAAGTCTCAACAGCTGTATACCCTGAAGATATTGTTCAAAAAGATGTCTTTTGAACTGAGTCACAGGCAGAGTACTATTTAAAAATCTTCTGTGCCACTAAAAAATAAAAACTCATGCTTTAGAGGCTACATCATCCAGAACCATGACTTTAATACAGACAGCTGTGGCAAACAGTCCTTGCCTGCTGAGGAGAGAGATAATGTGTCATCTAGAGGCTGACACACCACATAGATTTCCAAGTTAATTCAAATATGCCAAGCAGATCACCAAAAAAAAAAGTGTTCATGCAAAAGCAGGCTGAAATCCAAAAGGTGAATAATCTTGGTTTTTCATAAAGTGTCATATGCAAATGAATTTAAAAATTGGGGAAATTAAGCTGTGGGTGAGTTTTGGTTTTCAAAATTTAAAGCAAGAAGGGATTAGTTTTAAATATAAGACAATAAGTCTATTTTTTCGTTCATCAGTCAGAAAAGATCAGATGATGTTCCACAGGGACAAATTTACTCGTGGTCACACTGGTCTCAGATCAATCCATGGAGAGGACTGGGTGCATTAAAGCTCACTTCCCCCTGCTTTGTAGGATCATCATTTTCTTCTGACTCAGCTCAGCCATGCATGACTGACCTTTCCCTCCATCTCCCTTAGCTTCCCAGCCCGGCAAGAGGGATTGGTCTGCAGTGCTCTTTGAGCTATGTTTCCCCCTTACTGGTGAGTCTCCTCCACAGCAGCAACTTTTGAAATATACTATATATATTGGAATAAATAAATAAATAAATATATATATATATATATATATATATATATATATATATGATGCCTCCTTCTGAACAAGTGGTTTGCTTCGGGCATAGAGAGTTCTGGCAAAACAACCCTGTATGTTCACATTAAACATTGGTTATTTTTAAAACAGAGTTCTTTCTGTGGAGGGAGAAAACTGCAATTTCTCCCCCTTGCCCATTCTGCCTATTCAAGCCCACAATGTTTAGAAAGTAAAATCAAATTTTATTTCCACTTACACTATTGCAGAATGCCTAATCCAAACTGCAATCTAGCCCTTAAGAAATAAGAACTGTATTTTATTTGTGACAAGGCTGGCCAATGTGTCTAGCTTTTAAATATTATATTTAAGCTATTCCCACATGAAGTTTTCCTAATGGATGTTATTATTGTTGTGTTACCTTCCAGCACTGCCTACCAAGACAGGAGCAGGTAGCGTATCCAGAGCTGCTACAGCAGACTGATTGAGAATCATTAGCGAGACAAAAGGGCAGATGACAGACATTAATATAAGGGAAGGAAAAATTACCTCATGCCATACCCAGGAAGAGTATAATTGAGTTGTTTCTAAATGGGAAAGGAAACCAGTTGCAGGAGGGAAGCCTGCTGATACCATTCATCAACTGCCAGGAGAACTGGAACATCACTGAGCATTGCAGCTCCAGCCACCACGGTAGCCTTGTTACTTTGCCTGTGGAAGGCCATGACTTGGTCATGACTGGTCCCCAGGGCCACCACAATATCTGCAGAGAGTCAGTCCTTGCCCTCTAATGCTCATTCTTGGCTACATGGACTATGAGGGGACAAAGAACAGCTTGGTGGGGGTCACCTTGCTCCACGGGCTCTAAGCAGATCTGTGCCCCCTATGGCTTTCAAACTCCTTGCTCATACCTGTGTATAAACTTACTGTGTCCCTGGGATGTGAATGCAAGATCCCTGCAACACTCGTGTCACCCTATGAGGGGGACAATAGCTACCTAAGGAGAAAGAGCTTTGGAGAGAGAGTGTGGGAAAAGAGGTTCCTCTGTCCTATCAAAGTTGCAAATAGCTTGGAAAAGGGTCTATTGACATCCCTGAGGTCTTCTAAAATGTGGTTTTTTTCATCTGTGAACACATCTGAAAAAGAAAGGAACAACATTTTGTTGCAACTCTATGCAGCAACCTCATCCCAAAAATGCTGTGTGGACTGGAGTACATCCACAGCACAATCTCTATTCCCAGATGTACCCAGACAAGGAGACACCAGGGCTCTAAGATGCGTTCTTGCTTTGTAGCCATGGCAGGGCAGAGCAACCTCAATGCTGTCATGAAAAGATGGGGAGAAAGGAAAATTCTTCATTTAGGTGCTGCCAGTGACAGCACCTAAAATCTCGTGCTACCTTGTTGAGTAGGTATATTGAGTATGATATTTTTTATTCTATTTATTAAAGAAGAATTTAGCCTGCTAATCTTCAAAACTTATTCTTACTAAGATATAGTGCTTGGCTTTTTTCATTACTGCTATTGATCAGCATTCCCATGGCTTTTTATTTCTTTTCAATGACAGCTTATGAAAAGGTGTGTGTTGCTGGATACAGTCTTGGGATATTTTTTCCTTCATAGTTCTAATATATCAGCTATTTATTTTACCCTGGTAGATCTTGATTCTTTCATTCCTTGTATCATCTTTGTTTTACTTTCTTCTGCTGTATTGTATACCCAGAGTTGTCAGAAGATGCAGGTCAATCCTCAAATCTAGGGACAGGTGGTGTATATACAAATCAAGTCAAAAGATGCTAAACATAAATATACATACCCAAATTAATTCTTCTCTTCTTTTTCTATTTTTTTTCTTTTTTGGACAAAATCATTAACATAAAAAGGTTGCAAAAATGTTCTTCTTGGGTCTCTGTCCTATTTCATACTACAGACAACATAATTGTGTAATTTAGACATGTATTATGTTACATTTCGTGTTATGTGTATAATTTTATATAAAGTAAATATGCAGTGTTACAATTATTTCATCTGAAAATATATTGTACTACACCATACAGACAGTGTAAAGTAGGAAACATGGGTGATCTTCTCTATTCAAACAAGAGATTACCATGGTTACCAAGCAAGGGTCTCTCATTTATCTTGAAAATATTTTCTGATGAGCCAATTAAAAAAAAGTGGCAAAAAGTAAGTGAAGGAGTGAGCAAGCTCACAATGTTGGTTCAGAGGATAAAAACTACTTGTTTGTCTTTCAGCAATAAGAAGCAATAATCCTGAAATATTATTTTCCACTTAGATCCAAGGATGTCAACTGTTTTATACGACAAGATACAGAACTGTATTAGTTCATAATATAAACTAACTCTGCATACTCAAATCAAATACCTGAATGGGCAAAAGTTAGGAAAAAACATCCTTCTTCAACATGTTAGTGGAGACCATTTCATCTGTATTCGGCACAGTACAACTTGTAGCAAACTCCCCAAACTCTTACACTCCTGCTCTTATTACAAGAGCCTGTGTAGATCAGACCTGTATTGTCAGGATCATTTCATGTGTCACTGAAATGCAGGCAGTGCTGAAGAAAAGCAGACTCTTAACAAAGCAATATATTAGCTGTAAACAGACAAGTATGAGACTCCAGGGGGACAAAAGCAAAAGGGGTGACCATGACCCCGAAGCTCTGCTTAAATGAATTCACAGTAAATTGCCTCATTTATCCTTTTTCCATAGCATGGAGGCAGCAAGTTGCAGTGTTTTCCACAGTTCAGTTCCCCCATTTGAATATACAGAGAGACAGCACACACACAGAGGCTGGAATCAGCACACACACCCAGATCACAGTCTGATCTGTCCATGCACCAGGGAAAAACACATGGATTGAATGCTTGGGCAGAAACTTGTCATACTAAGTCATTCAGTTCAAGCCAGAGAGCTTTCAAAAAAAAAAAAACAGGACTCTCCTGTAGTTTCCTGTAAGATTTCACCTCAGCTGAACCTTTTGTTAATACTGAATGCTCTAGAAGCAAGAAGCCACCCTTTGCCCCACAGGTGCGGAGTGGCAGTGCTGAGTTATCCACAGCGTGGATCCCATTATGTCAGATGATGGGTATCCCACTGTCCTCTACAACTAACACTAATCCATAGGGCCAACCCATGACCATGCAGAAGTACTGGTGTCATTTGCAGTGCACCTAAATTAGGATTATTTTACTTAATGCAATGTATCTCTCATAACCTCTTTTATACCTCTGGTAGATGAGATTTCTGAAACTTGTATATGTGACAACAATATACCTAGGAAAAGAAAATTAACATGAAAAGCCATGCTTAATTTTTTTTTTTCAAACATTTTCTGAAGTCTGCAATTTCAGCAACAGGGAGAGAATCTGACAGTCAAAGATAATCACTTCTCCAATCAGTTGTCTTATTTACCAGGCTACTAGATGTGCAATAATTACACCTGCTCAAAGATTTCTTTAACTTTTAATTTATAGATAAGACCATAAAAGATACAAGATTGACAGCACTGGAAATGGAAAGCCTCTAATTTATCCAAAAAAAGGCAAACTGTTTTTGCTGGAGGCAAGAGTGATGGAATGCTCTCTCTTCACACTTCTGATGTGCCTCAGCTCAGAGAAATAGGTGCCACTGATAAGCTGAGTAAAACACAAAATAATAAAAACTAAATATAAGAGGACATGAAAATTTAAGTTCTGCAAGGACCTTTGTGTATTTTTAATTAGATCACTTTTGAAGCCAGCTGTTACTAAGATAGCCAAATTACTCTGAGAAAGCCTGGTTAATTTACCAGTAAAACAGGGCAGGAGCATGAAAAAATAGGACTACTTTTGTGAAGAGTTCTTTGATTGACAAGGATGTGAAGTCCTCATCTTTGCCCGTTTCTGAACAGAATAATATTCTGAGAACAGACAGCTCACATGAACAGCGAGAGCATAGATGGACAAAATGGAGCAGACATTGGAAGAAAGGCAGACCAACAGTGCTCATCAAATGTGAGAATGGACCCAACGGGAATTTCCACTTTAAACATGCAAGTTTTTAAGAAATGTATAGAAAAGCCAAAGTAACTGGACTCTGAACTTCTTAGTGCAGCTTTCAAATCCCACCACAATTCACTCTGTGTTTTCATTCTGACTGGACAAACCAACTAAAGTCACCTGTCAGCCACGAGAAATGCCTGATCCAGTGTAGCAGCCAGTGACATACGTAGCCTGTCTGTCTCAATTCCCTATAGCATCTCCTGGGACCTCTGTTACTTGGCACAGAGAAGGGAATAAAAATGACTTGCTTCTAAGTCATATTCATGTATTTTCAGACTAGAGAGTACTAATTTCTTGCATTCATTCCTTCCCCAACTCCTTAATCTTTCCTATGTATTTTTAATTGATTTAAGGTAATGCATCCGATTTAAAATAGGCCTAGAGAAACATTTTTTTTACTGAACCTTGACCTTTTCCAACATACAAAATTCTCCAGCAGAATGGAACAAGGGACTTCAAGGAGCCCCAAAAATATCTTTTCAGAGCAGCATAGCAAATGATAACAATCAATGTATCTTTGGGAAGTCACATTATCTATGAATTTACTAATTGCAATTGCAATTGCCAAGCAAAAGAAGAAAGAAAATAAAAGTCTAATAATAAAAAAAAATACGTACTAACTGTGAGAGATGATGGTAAATAGATAAAAACTAATCATGAGCAGTATGTGGATGCAAGCAAACACAGTTTACACCTACCATCTCAAATTTATCTCCAGAGGCTTTTTTAAACAGAAACAGCAGAAATATAACTTCTTTCTCCTTCCGTTCCTCTGTAAGGCAAAAGTGGACTTAATGTTTTTGTAAATTTGTGATATTTAGACAGTTCCTTAACTCATCAGCTGAGTGGGTAGGGGACACAGTGTGTAGCAATCTATCACATCTTTAGGAAGCTTTTGACAAAAATAATGGGTGCAAATTTTGACAGACGCAGTGACCACAGCAGTTCATTTGCACAGCAATGTTGATTTGTCACCAAGATGGAGGGTTTTATGCTGTTATTTGCTGCTATCATCCAGTAATCCAGGGTTGATGATTCTTCGAAATGCTAGCGACCAAGCTCCATGCTAGCTAGTTTCATAACAAAGCCTCAGCAGAGACTTTCACAAACAGGCAGAATCAGAAAACCAGATTTCAAACTTTGCAGTTAGGAAAGGTGTACAAAACTTGATTTTCAGAATGCTGAGAACACAATTGACTCCAGAAATGTTTGCAAACATAAAGTTAGCAGAGTCCTTCTTTTCCAATCAGGTATTAGGCACCTTTTGATTTATTTCTGTTTTTGCCATCACATCTCCATCTGTTCCTTTTGTTGCCTCAAACCTATAGTGATTTTGACAAAGCTGCATTTGACCATGAGATATTCTAAGACCCCTCATGCAATTAGCACAGCAGATATGAAGCCAGATCAAAAATTGACCAGTATAACCCATGAATTCTTAAAACAATTAATATCATTCACTGTCCAATGAGAATCAGAGAAAAGTCATTTAAAAGACAAGGCAAAAAAGATTTCTGTAATCTTAGATTGTGTCTGGTCTGGGAGGAAGTCAGCATCAATGACAGAATGAAAACCCTTTTCCAGTCATTGAAGAACAGAATCCTCTTGGATTGCTCGTACAGCTCCCATTCCTAACATGAGATGATGTAATAAGCAAACAGGGTAAAGAAAAACAAAACCAAGGAGCTTCCTTCTTTATACTGGGATAAATCAGTATGAGGAGAAGCTACGCAGGTTTGTGTCCAGAAGGCAAACATAGTTTTTATAATTGGATCCTTTTTCTTGGGGCAAGTGTCTCATCCAGCTGGGCTCATCATTCTGCAGCAATCACAGAGGAATACTCTGCTTTCATTCAGTATGACATTTCCTTTGTGTATGACTTATTAGCATGAAGTTTCAGCCCAGAGCTAAAAATAGAAGCCTAGCCTCTACTAAGCACCATCTTCCAGCTAAGCAGGAGTATTTTAGAGCCTTTTAGCTATAAGTAGATCTGATTTTTACTAAAGAACGAGAGTACAAGAGCATCAAATCTAATTGCAGTAGCCTGGGTGACGTTACTTGAATCCTTTTCTCCTGGTACATTACAGTAATGTACTAAGCATTTGCAGAATCCTATCAAAATTAAAACAAATCAGCAGTGGAAAGATAGTTGAATTCTAGAAAAAAAATTTAGTCTGACTTTTTAATTGGGATTTCAATCCTGTCCAAAGCTTCTTTCTATATGTTTCACAGACATTGGTATAGCTAAAATAAATGGCATAAAAATATAATCAAGTAACTTCAGAAAAAAACCACCAAATTGTTCATCTTTCAAAATGTAAAGGACAAAATAATGAATTCAAAAATATTAGTTCCAGGGAACTGTAAAATCAACCATATGAAAAGAACTCCATCACAAAACATCTAATAAAATTGCTATGATAAATTAACTTATAAGGGAGGATTTTTTTATAATTTTCTGAGAGGCTATTAATAAATTGCACAGAAATACAGTGAAAGAACTGTTGTGATTGCAAAAACTACAGTAAAAAGGAATAGAGTGTCAGAAACACCAACATTTCATTTACTTTCAAATGTTAAAAAATTAGAACTAGCTACACTGCTGCTTGTGCCCTCCAAATGAGTTAAATGAGGTGGAGATGTGAAGGGAGCTGACTCTCAGGGCTGGCCACTTCAGGGGCCACGTGCTATGACCAGATGGTGTTTCTTGCTGTATAAAATAAAAGCCCACGGACCTGCTGGGTACAGGTGCCGTGCTGCCAGGCTGTAGTGGTGTCATCCCAGGACACACAGGACTCATTGCCCAGACACAGAACTGCTCTGCCAAGACAGGATGGCAAAAGCAGCTGTCAGCTTGAGCCAACTCCATCAGGTCCTGCCAGTTTCTTACTGAAAGCTGCTCATATTATTCCATGCTATTTTTCCATCAGTTCACCAAGTCACCAATTTTAAACAGATCTTTGCTGTACTACCTTTCCATACATCTTGACAAGAGGGATTCCGGCATGGAGGTGATCCTTGCTTGGCCCACAGTGATCTCTTATGTAAAAATGTCACCCTGCCCCACTCCTTCAAACAGTTTGAAGGATGATGTCATCCTAAACAGAGTCTCCATATTCTTTTGGGTCTCTCTATGAGATCTTCTGAAATCTCTATATCCCTGGGCTTCCCACACGACTTTCCCTTTTTGTTCATAATATCATTCCATGAAAAGTAATTCCAACTCTTTTTGCTTATTTCCAGATTTACAAAAGATGCTTTTGAAAACCACTTTTGTGATCTTTCAATCAATGGTGAAGTTTTTCAACTCACAATTTATTTCCTCAGAAAAGGGTACAATTCAAATTTCACCATGTTACATATTATCATCTGTATTTTTACATTGATGTTGCCAAATACCCAGATTTTACTGAACCTGATAAATGTTGCTCTACTCTTGACTCTATGAGTTGTTAATCCTCACAAGAGCTTCTCATCTGCATCACAGAAATTATGGCTTCTAAATTATAAATTTTTCACTTGTTTCAAGTCCATATTTGCATCTTCTTGGTTGCCTTCAATAAATATTAGGAGCAGCCAACCCTCCAGCCTTCTCTATCTTCTTCTTTAGGAACCTTCTTTTCAGCATGCACAAACTTAACCAGCAAAATCTGCATGATGCAGCCTATGTGATACATCCCTTTTCTGCTTATTTCCATTTTGCTATGTGTAAACAGGTAATGCAGTATCCGGTTTCACATCTAATTGGAAAAACAAAAATGAGAGGATAATTTCCTCATTCTGCCTTCCTCTAGTAATCAAGCCTGAGTATTTGTTGCTGATGTAAATAAGATACCATAGATATTAATTTACATTTTAGCAAACATATAACTTCATTGTATATTCTCAGGCACAGGCTCCTTGCTCTTCAAAATCAATACTTCACACAATTGATGAAATGGGCTTCTATTAGCCTTTGATATTCCAATAATTTTGCTGTAATTTCCTTTAGGATGAATTAAATGAAACCACACCCATCCACATGACCAATCTCCCCTGCTTGTTTGATCCCTGTTGATGTTGCTATTGAAACAGCCTCATCTGATATTCAAAAGAAAGGAATGGCCCTAAAGTCCTCACTTTCTCTAGTATTACTCTTCAGTGGAAATGATGCATCTACCATTGAATGTTTTCTAGGCAGAATTTTCCAAAGGACCATACAAGGAGGTCAAACATCACAGTGTGTGATCTCCACTCCAGCACTTCGGAGGGACATGACCAAATCTGGAAGGAGATGTCAGTCCTTATTTTCACTGTGACTCTCTGTTTATTTTCTGTTACATTAAATTATCTAAAAAATCTAAGGTTACATTCTAAGAATTTTTTTATTATCATCAGTTTTGCTGCAGCTACCAGAAGGGGACATTGCAGTGATTCATCCTTTTCAGTCAGATGTTTTACTCTTAATTTCAATGCAGCTTTCCACAAAATATATTTTCTCTAGACTTTTATGCACCTTTGCTTCTACTGCTTTCCGTAAATTCTGAGAGAAGAGCTCCCTTCCCTTGTAGCTGTATCCAATTGAGAAAAAAGACTTTGCAGATAAGTAAAATGGCCAAAGAGCTGAAGAGAAAACAGTACAAAGGATATTTCCTTTTTCTTTTCTGTTTTTTTAAAGAATGGTTTGTCTTCAACAGTTTTCCTTAAGCCCAGAATGGCTCCATCTTCTTGAAGATATCCTTCAATTTTTGTGGCATCACAGCATTCATCTTTTTAAACTTAAGCTTGTGGTTTCTAGAAGCTTGGACCATCACATGAAGTTTGTCAGGTTTTAGGAAATTCTCGTTACAGCAGACAGCAGAATTGAAGCTGTTTCATCTCAGGTGAAAAATGAGGAAGTTTAAATCATAGGCTTTGGAAGTACCACATGGGGAAATCCCCAGATATAGCTGATTTGACATCTCAATAAGAGAGAACAAGGCATTGCAATGTAAAATGAAGCACATGAAAGAAGGTCAGCATTGCTACCTTTCAATTAAACTTGTGCTTCTGAAAGGTTGAGGTGAAGGACCTCAAGGCCTCTCATATCAACTTTTGATGCTGAACTGAGTGCCCATATTTAAGTTTGATCTTAGAAAAGAAATAACTGGACATCGTCTTGTAACACATGACTGATACCACAGATTAAAAAATAATAAAGGGTCTGATTCACTATTGATTTTTTGCCTTTTTGGCTATGTTTTGAGCTGGTGCAAATCAGCCTAACCTTTTGATGTCAGTGGAGTTATGCCTTCTGTGACCTCCTGCAAGGTCCACACTGATCAAGAACTTACCATTATGAAAAAGAAAAATTAATAGGAATTAAACCAAATGAAAGTGAAGTACCTCTTATTCCACCAAAACCAGAAGCAAATCTTTCTTTGTCTAGCGAGAATAAAGTCTCCCTGCCTTCATTGATGGGTGGAGCAAAGATTGCCATTTCTGCTGCAGACTAAATTGGCAATGAATCAAGCACTCATTTAAAGAGATTTTCCACAGCCATTTTGATTTGGAAGATTTGTCATGGGAGGATATAAGAGCTGTAATAGCCTTTTTTAGCAGTGCTCAGTGCAGCAAATACTCTGTAGCAGAAGGTGCTGAACCTCAAGTGGTTTCCTTAATTTTCCATGAATATCATAGCCTTACCCATCCCCGTCTGACTACAGCACAAGCAAATTGGTTCAAAACTTGACTTCCTGTTTCATCACATATCAGAAATCTGTGCATAAAATTCAAGTTTTTAATGAATTGCTTCAAAAAATGAAGAGGAGGCAATGCATATATAAAAATTACATATTGATAGAAATGTATATTTTCAAAATTCACTTACACTTATTTGATGTCTGACTTTCAAAATATGCCAGTTGGCTTTTCATTCACACATGAGCACATATTCATACACACATCTGCACCCCACACACACAAACAAAAATCCCTCAGACTAATTTGATATGATTTATAAATACTTCACTGAAACTACTTTAGCTAATAGACTTAAAATTGGAAGAGGAAAACTTGCTATGCAAGAAATAACTAAAAAATTGGGTAACTGTAGGTAAGATGTAAAAACTCTTTTTTACATCTTATGAGAATATGTAAGACTAAGGAAATTTCAGATGGTATGTGTCTGCTTGAGGGGAACACTTGACTACAGAAAGTAAAATTATGGAGCACAATAAAAATGAAATCACATTTTTTGTAAAACGAGATTATTTCACGTATAGGTGCTGTTGATTATATTTTTTCTAAGGAAGAATATTATAATGGAAAATTGTGTATTCAAAAACTTGTTTTCTATAATAGTACATAATATTATAAATTAGTGTAATGTATTGATATGCAATAATATAATTGTTTCTTCAGATAATATGCTTCTCTTGGAGATTGAAAACACCAGTTTAAGAATTAGATTTCAGACAAAAACATATTTTTGAGTTATAGCAGTTTCAAAAGCAAAAATTTGGTTCTGACATTTCAGCAAGAAAGGTCTTCCTTTTCTGCTGACAAGTAGTGTCTGTTTTCAGCACGGTTTTCCATGGGGAAAGTCAGATCTAGGAAAAGATATATCTGAGACTGGCATTTCATGTCCTAGTTCACCGCAGGTAATCATGAGTATTCGTTGCAATCAGAGGTATCACCATCATGACATGACACATCACGACCTACAGTGTAATACCTTGTAACAGGATGTAGAGGAAGCTTGATTTGATAGACATTTTTCATCTGCTATTGACAAATTAGGGGCACTTCTGCATTATTCATCTACAATTCCTGCATATGCTTAATTCAAATTGGCTTTGATGCCATGCAAGTTTCAAACTTACTACAAGTGAGCTTTTTGCTTTTATATGTAACCAACATCAGAGAAATGAAGTAATAAAAATCTACTGAAATCAAGAAAATTTTGAATTTCATGAGTGTTTGCAATGTTTGCTAAGCAGACCTGATTCAGAACAGACAATGACTTACCAGATTTCCTTAAAAAAAGTTTTAAAAACTGGAAAAATCAGAGCAACATTTCACAGTTGTTTGTTTACTCTGCTAACTTGCACGTAATTAAATTATGTATAGATACTCCAATGAAAACATATGACTTCCAATGAAATTGTACAGGTTGCTATTTACTGTATTCATTCACGCTGATAGATGCAGAAAATATAATGGATTTAAGGGAAGACAAATGCCTGTTTAATAAAACAAACTGATTACCACAGGAGTCAATATATTTTTATATTGATGTGTTCATTAGCACTGGAACATTCTATTTAAAAACCAATCAACGTACCTTCATACCAGGATTAAAAATCAGCATTGTTAAAGCAGCTCAGTGATAGGAATCAATACAGCCTCTGGTTCTGTAAATCTTCAACGACAGAGAGACCTTTCCTCCTCTCAAGATTGCCTGAATGAGGCAGTCATCCGCACCAGTTCAGCTAAAGGGGTTTGTTTCTGAGTGCCCTGAGCCACCACCCTCTGTAAGGGGGGTATTCACCACCACCTAGACAAAAAAATCATCTATATCCAAGTTAATGAAACCTTGGCTCCGTTAGCAATGGAGAATGACAGAATTCTCCAGAGAGTGCCTTGCTCCTGCTACAGTTGACACAGCTTAGAATAATCTAAAATGCCATCTTAGAGCTTCCTCCTTTCTCCAATGTTATGGACCTTTCCAAATGTCGAGCGTGGCCTTTTTGGGGGGCACTGGGCACAGTCTTTCCTGTTTAATGTGCCGGTTACAGTACTGTGGAGATGAGTTTGGGGAACATAAGTTGAAAAGAATTCAGAAGGAAGGACCTTTTGCCTACAAGTACAGTGAAAAAGTGGAAGAGGCTGCCAAGAGATGTTATGTAGCCTCCAACCCCAGATGTTTTCAGGGCCTGACTTTATAATCCCCAGAGAAACCTAAGCTGACCTAATAGCTGACCCTGCTGTGGAAGGCGGTCCATCAAGAGGCTCCCTGAGGCCCCTTCCAACAGGAATTATCCCTTGGTTCTAGAGTATTTATCCATTGTTTTCTCTGTACTGAGCTGACTCCCCTGATGGCACTTCTGGGACTTCAGAGTGAACATGAAGTTCAGTCAACTCAGTTGGAGTTTTGCCTTTAATTGCAATTCATAAGTCTCAAAAAATTTCATACCAGTGCCTGCTGAGCACCTGCTGAGGAGGGTGTGGTGACCTTTTGGGGACTTCAGGCTTGTTAACAAAACAGAGATAAACCACAGAAACTGTATTTAACTCACTTTCTCGCTCCATCTTTAAGAGGCATCCTCAACATCAGAAGCTGACAGATGCTCCATGATGAGCCCAGAACAGGAAAATACAGAACTTTGAAACCAAATTATAGTTTCTACAACTGATTGTCAGTTTTTAAGAATTCTTTACTTTGGTTATTTTATCCTAAAATCCAGGTTGTGCTTGACTGCCATCAACTAGGAGAGTGGAGAAAACCTGTTAATTACTTCTTCTCTTTCACTCCAGTGGTCAGAAGCAACAGCAGCTATGTTGCCTTAATGCAACATAGGTTAGGTGTTGGACACCTGGAAGGGGAAGGGCAAAATGTGGGACAAGGAGGCACTGAATTGGTGATGCAGCAGGTGCCTAGGTATGGGATAATGCTCACTAGGAGTGTCAGTGTCAGCACCAGCAGCACCAATGGCTCTGGGGAGGGTGACAGCTCGTGACATGGCACAGCAGCTCTCTGGGAAGTGAGCTGCTGAAGTCAGTGGGTGCTGCAGGCCCTGGGAATACACCAGCAAATCTGCATGCTTGAAAAGACAGAACAGCTTAAAAGAAGGCATGTAAGAGGCAAAATCAGTTTAGCAAGATTAAAAAACAATAAGGCATTTATATTAATAAGAACACGCCTTATAATTACGCTAACTAGGCTAAAAATTATGGGGCCAACAGTCTTTATTTCAGACATGAGATGATCACCAGCTGGGGACAGACAGAAATTACATCTTGTGCTAAAATATTGCACAATCAGGTGCATTGTGTAGGTATTTTACTTTCCTGTGCAACATCTGGCATGAGCCACTGTGAGAGACAGGATGTCAGACTAGCTGGACCATTTATCTGTTCTGGTGCATAATTCTTATGCTTCTTTAGCTTACAGGCTTTTCTGACTGCTTGAGAACATTTATGAAATAGTAGAGCAGGGAAGAGAGATGTTATTTCTAATTGAAGAACTTGCTGTGTCTTACCACCTGTTGTTTGTACATAAGAGGATAGGGTTCCAATCACAAGATTAATGCGCAATTTAGACTGGAAAAATATCAGCAAATCTATCTGATTCTCCTATTTTAAACCCTTTCATGATCTTCAGAAATATTTCACAGTGCCAAGAACAATTTCAAAAATAAACCATAGGACTTTATAAAAAACGTTCCAAAAAGCTGCATCTGTCATTTGCATATGCAAAACTTTTGCTGCAGATTCATGAATAAGACTGGTTAGGTAGTTCCTGTAAAATTTATGGGGGTTATTATTGCATGGATTTTTTATTTTTACTTTTAATGATAGAAATATTCAACGTGCTGAACAAAGTGTAGAGGTTCAAATCTGATTCCCGTAAAAACTTTCTCTAACAAAATATTTAGCTACATGCTAATTGCTTCAAACCTTTTTTTTCTTTAATGATTTCCACTCAGAAAATTTTTACCTTCTTTTGAAAACAACAACCTAAAAATTTACTAAAGTTGAAGAAATTCCATAGCTATTACCTCAATATCAAAATTCATTAGCTCCCTGGATTTTTTACAGTAGCCATGACTGATTGTTCCTGTTAGGATATCCTTTTGTGAGCCTTTCTTCTTAAGATTAGCAACAGCAGCAGAAGCTGAAGATGTGGGACTTCTTTCCTGTCTCTTTCATAAAAGCAATACTGAATTTGTAAGTTATTTTAATATTTTTGTTGACATATAACAGTATGTTGAATACTTAATGTCCATCATGTAGGAAAATGACAACAGAATATTTTATTAGACTTTATCTTTTGTATAAATTTTGACAACATACCAATTTTCCAGGCATAAATGATTCCATTTTTACTAAGATTTTATATAATTGATTAAAAATTATGTCTTACCACTTGTTTTTCTACTTTAAGGATGGTTTCACCCTTCAGAAAGGATTTCTTGTTTTCCAAATGAAGTAAATAAAATGGAGAGAAGTTCATCACAAGCTTACTATTTTCTAAAACCATCACATAACCAAAATTTAACTTGATAAAAAGGGAATTTTGATCTTTGACTCTGAAGAATAAAGACTCATCTTCACAAGCATGTACTAGTTTAACAGATAATTTTTGAGGGACAACTATAAATATTTTGAAGACTGAATCAAGAAAATGGTGAGGCACAGATAGGTTTTTAAGTTTCTTTCAAAAATAATTCATACAATATAGTTTAAGTAAATATATAAATACCTCTATAATGTCCTGTTCTCATGTTACTAACACTTTCAGACAGACACTTTTGGGAAGAAAAGACTCTTTTCCTAGTTTACAAACACAAAAATGTTGTTTCTTTGAAGTTGAATGAAAATCTGCTTCTGGTTCATCAAATAATAATTTAAAATAGATTTTCTAAGTTTAGGGCATGAATTCTTTCATTAATATATTTTCCTTTTTTCAGTCAGTTTTCTGAGCAGATCAAAATCTCTACTAGTGAATTCTTCAAAAAGAGGTCTCTAAATCAACCTTTGAGGGCAAATGAATAAAACACTGAGTAGAAGATCTACCATTTTGGAGAGGGATAAGAAATACTTCATATCTCTTAGCTGAAAAGTAATTTTTGGTTGTTCTTGATAAAGAATTCAATAACACAATTTTTTACATTAAAAATAAACTTTCATTTGCTTTTTAAGCTGGTCAAAGAAAGGCTCTTGGGTTTTTTTCTACTGTTGGAAGCATGCATAACATAATGGTAAAAACCTCGTGTTTAACATTCAAAAGTGGGCAAAAATCTATTACCAACCTGTAAAAGTTTGTAAAAATGCTTAAAGAAACATCTCTTGAAGTGGTATAAAATATTGAAGCCAGCAGGATGGCTGATTTCGCATAACTGAGCTCAGAAATGAAGAAAAATATGTTACCCCAAAGCCAGCAAAGTCCTGCTAAATAGTTCTTGTTTGGAGTCTTAGCAATCCAAAAGCCTGTGTAAGCTTCCTGCATGCAATCTAACATACTTTCCTTTAACAGACCTATGAAAATGCACAGATTCAGATATATTCAAAATGTTACCTTTATTCATGCCCATTCATGTATAAATGCATATATGCAAGCATTCAGAAATAAAAAATAGGAATTTTGCCTACATCCTTGCATTATTTATATGTTGGAAACATTTTTCCTAGCATTTGTTTCCGAACTTTTATTTGTGATGTTTGCAGAAATTACTCTTCACCACAAGATCAGCTGTAATACTTTTGAAGACCACTGGTAATGCAAAAAAAAAAGAAAATACAATGTCCTTTAAAAACATATGCATTCAAATTCCTGACTGTTTACCATTTAGCCAGAGAGTCCATCAAAAAACCATTTATAACCCTTGCTATTCCTGAGAAAGATGAATATCTTCTGATTTCTGTAAGTGCATTATACATTATAGCTCGGTACATTTAGCATCAGCACGTTTATCTGAGTGCTTAAGGGAGGATTTCAGATTTTGCCTGTTGCATAATGAATAGAAGGTGCTCAGGTCTCTGCTGAGATCCTGGAACTGCAGCCTGTGCAAATGAGGCAGACCTAAAGGCAATTGTTGTTGCATTTGGGGCATGGAAACATAGCCTGGGCATTTTCTTCATTATCATTTTCGTTCACAGAATGGTTGAGGTTGGATGACACCTCTGGAAGTCATCTGGTCCATGCTGCTTCCCTGTCCTGCTGGCAGCCCAGCACCTGCCCACACAAAAGTCCAGCTACTCTCAGCTTGGAGCAAAAGTTCATGAGTCAAGAGTCACAGTAAAATTACCATACCATCCCTACATACTGCTGGATGGCCTGGGGTTGTTTTCTGTCTGAGGGCATGCCAGGCTAGGAGAGTTAGCACCCAGGGAATCCCACACGTGATGTTGCAGCGCTAATTAGGTCAAGTTCAACTCAGTGTTGCTCCAATAACTTTACTGCCTTGACAACACACAACCCCCAACACACCTCCATTCCCCAAGGAGGCTCTTCTCTTCAGCCCAAATAGGGCAGAAAAAGCAGAAACTGTCACCTCATTTAAAGGCAACTTATGGGCATCCATCAAAGAGCAGTGATTTTCTGCCACTACCAACTTTGATTTGAGCAAAGGAACTAATGTTGAGAGGGTCTAGTTCTCATTGTCAGACATTTAGACTTGAACAATCACTCTTTTAAGGTTCTTTGGAATAACTGGCATCTCCAGCAAGTGCACACGGGCAGCAACTCCGCTGAAGGCCCCAGACTTTCTGATGTAGAACCAGGATGGGAATGAGAGCAAGCAGGCACACACTGTCACCATTTGCCAGCCTGAACAGCCATCAAGAGTACGATAGAAATATATGGATAACTGGGAACTTGTAAAGCTTGTATTCCTTTCATGATTTAACCTGCAGTAAAACAACCCTTGCAATGCTGTGTGCCTTTAGAGAGAGCTGATGTGCCAGGATATTTCATGTCAGCTCAGGCAATAGCATAATCATGGGGGCAAAAGAGTTCACTGCCAGGGGCAGCTGCTCAAATACATGTGCTCTCTGCTATGTTTGACTTACAGCATATAATAAACACACTTCATTTTTCTCCCTGGAAAGCCAAAGATTAGCTGCAGCATAGGTGACTGTCGCCTACATTAAAAAAATCTTTCCAATTTTTCAGTCTTCTGAATAAGCAATTTGATGGTTTCATTGCTTTTCCCATCAGGGACTGCTGATGGCAAACACCATGCTCTCTTTTGCAACACAACAATGTAGAACCTGCCACACAGTTTAAACAATATTGAAAAACTCGAAGTGGAAAAAATATAGGTGTTTCTGCCTCAAAAAGCAGGCCGGCAAATATGGCAATTTTTTACTGAACAATTCTACTTACTGAGTATAGTTGGCATAATCTGCTTGTTACAGTAAGTAAATTTTTTATCGCTTTTTCTTCCTGTTATCCTGCTGCTCCAATGCAGTTGAGAAAGATTACTCTGAATCCTGCTCCATTTTATGCAACATAAACAGAATTTATGCTGCAATTATGAAGTCAGATTCTGCCTCCAGTTATTCCTTGTAATTCCCATGAAGGAAGAAAGTTGAGTACAGCTGAACCCAGAGTGAGGCCTCTGTAATCTTTATTATCAACCGCAAAACAAGACCCAAGGAGAATCCAGCTTGAGTTCCAGGCATGAGGTTGAGTTTATCTTGGTAGCACTTCTAGAGCCCAGTGGTGAATGCTTTACTATAATGGGCAAGGGCAGGTGTATCAGTGGGGATGGAACTGCATACACCTTTGTAGGGTAGAAACTTACTGCAGCAGAGTTCAAAGTCTCTAAAGAGAGTTTTCCAAGAAGCATATATATGTTTTCCCACTGATAAATGGGAGTTTACAGCTACTTCTACACTCCATTTTGAAAATAGACTGTATATTTCCAAACACTTTTTTTACCTCTTGTTGGAACCCAGGACATCCCTCTGGCTGCCCTGGATGGCTCGAGCCCCTGCCAGGGGGCTCAGAGACCTTGGCACAGAGCCAAAGACCCCTGTGCCTTTGATTTTGACCCGTGGAAAAAATTACCAACCTTGTATGAGGATTTACAAGCCACAAAAGTTTAGGTAGAATGATAGAAAAGTAGAATTTTGGGGTTTTTAGAATGGGGGTTCAGAGGCCAAGATGGAGGAATTTGGGCATGCCTTGTCCTTCTTTCTCTTTTTTCCTAGCCTCCATCTTCCGGGTGATGGTGGCACTTTTGGATTGGTTTAGAGTAGAGACGGACTGTCTAACATAGGTGATAGGTATTGGAAAATAATTGTACATAAAGTACACATAATTTTTAGTATTAAAGGACAACACTGCCCTGAGGGCGGGCAGTGTGCCACTGAATGACCTGCTGAACGGACCTCAGCAGGCCAGGGGAAGAATGTTATACATAACAGAAAATAAACAACCTTGAAAACTAGAACAGAAGAATCCTGACTCCCTCCTCAGTTGCTAGGCTGGGAAAAGAGATTCTCTGACACATCTCAGGGTCATCTTGACCACAGAGACTCCCAAGAACCTCTGTCAAAAAGGTATAATATAGGGCTTCTCAACACAGGAAAGAAATCCAGAACGTCTATTGAAGAATAAACTGTCCTAAAACACCATTGTGAACCTAAAGAAGCTGTTTGTTCCCCAACACCTCTGGATCAAGACCCAGCAGTTTATTTTCCTCTCCAGCAAGTCACTTTCAAAATTTTTACAGCAGTCCTAAAGGAGAGGAAATCTTTCATTTAGTATATATCCTTATATCAGGTATCTGAGAATTAGTAATGATTGGCTTCTCAGACAGTTAATGTAAAGAGAGAGAAAGCATAAACCAAATACAAAACTGTCTTTGTAAAAGACTATTTTTCTATTATCTGTAGAGAGCACTTCTAGCTTAAGTGCTTCAGTAAGGCCTAAATTTGGATGTGATGAAAATGGATTAGAGCATTCCTGTGAGCAAACACCTGGCATCCCTCAGAGACAAAGGCATTGTCCACAGGTGTGGGTCAGACCTGTCCATACTTTCGTGCTACTCAATGGACACACCATGCTCCCTCTTATTCCTGAAATTCAACATTCCTGAAATTCAACATCAGTTGCAAGGTGACCATGAGACCTTGCAACTGATGGCCCATGAGCTGATAGTCTGTGCGAAGACTAACCCACAGAGAGAGACAAGAGGGAAGGGAAGGGAAGGGAAGGGAAGGGAAGGGAAGGGAAGGGAAGGGAAGGGAAGGGAAGGGAAGGGAAGGGAAGGGAAGGGAAGGGAAGGGAAGGGAAGGGAAGGGAAGGGAAGGGAAGGGAAGGGAAGGGAAGGGAAGGGAAGGGAAGGGAAGGGAAGGGAAGGGAAGGGAAGGGAAGGGAAGGGAAGGGAAGGGAAGGGAAGGGAAGGGAAGGGAAGGGAAGGGAAGGGAAGGGAAGGGAAGGGAAGGGAAGGGAAGGGAAGGGAAGGGAAGGGAAGGGAAGGGAAGGGAAGGGAAGGGAAGGGAAGGGAAGGGAAGGGAAGGGAAGGGAAGGGAAGGGAAGGGAAGGGAAGGGAAGGGAAGGGAAGGGAAGGGAAGGGAAGGGAAGGGAAGGGAAGGGAAGGGAAGGGAAGGGAAGGGAAGGGAAGGGAAGGGAAGGGAAGGGAAGGGAAGGGAAGGGAAGGGAAGGAGCTAATTTTCATTTGGGCCAGATACCTATACAGAGTAACCCTGTGAAATCAGGGCTGGGGCTGGCACAAAGAAGTAGGTAGGGAGTATCACATTGTCATGTGTGGAGGGCAAGATTATCTTTCTGGGAGCCAGCCAGACTTGGATCTTTTTAAGGCAGTAGTGAAACTGCCTTTAGAAACTCTGGAAGAGAGTCAGGCCAAAAAGCCCAGCTTTTGAGAATGGTCAATGTGTCATTTTAAATTCTTCCTAGCTCCTTCCTTACCTATAAAGCCTTTCACTCCAACAAGCCTTTTCTTTTCTTCTAATGAAAAAAGCTGGGGAACTAGACATTATGAAGAGGGCAGGACAAGAATTTTAAAAGCCTGAGACAACTCCTACCCAGAAAACTCTATCCTGGTGGACTATCCAAGGAGTAAAAAGCAACAGATGAAAGAAATTCAAAAATATAAGAACTCATTAGCAAACTGCTTTGTGTCTGCAATACATGTGGGTTTTTTACTGCCTTGGCTCCAGCACATAACTGCAGGGCTGTGGAACCCTCACTGCTATCTCCTCCCCACTGTCCAACACTGCATTGCAGGGATTCTGTGTATCAGAAAATGACTTAATGAAAAACAAAAGGATAAACAGCCTGAACTTTCTCACTAAAGTCTACAGCTCCAAAAGAGCCACTATATCCAACAATGTGGTGCTTGGGAGTCATGTGTACGTTCAAGTCATTGTGGAAGACCAAAGAGGAATGGGATCAAAATTCCTGCTATTGGGGTCCATGCACATCCAGCAAAATTAGCTGATTTAGGAACTAGCACTGCTGTGAATCACCAGAAGTCTGAATGAACCCACAGTTCACCCCAGTCTGCAGCAGTGTCCACACAAGCTGACACTAGAAGAGCCAGAGTTCCTCCACATGGCTCTTTCAAGGACAACTGTTGGGCTGGATCCATGGGGGATGTTTGTCCATCTTTCTGAAGCAGTTCTAGAACTTTTAAAATTGTAATGAAAAATAAATCAGCAAGTAAATGCATACTTGATATATTCACTATTATTAGGGGGCTTTAAACAAATTAGGCAGAGAAAAATATTTCATGGCTGATATGATGATGCCTTGATATCTCACAGCACAGGCTGACGGTTTACAGAGGCTCTCCTAACTTCGAAAGTATCAGAGGTTTTTTTCAGAAACCTAGAAATCTTTATGAAAAAGAGTTTTCCATAATAGATTTGTCTGTGATAACTCCCAGAATCTAACAGTTTGGATCGTTATAGCCTCTCTCCAAAGGGACTTCAGAAAAGTCCTACATTTCAGTCTTCTGTTGCAGTCAACTTTCAAAATGCTCCATCACTTCTCGAACTACCTTCTTCTCTTGCTCTCTTTCCTCCCATCTTTCACCTACATCTTTAATTTTCTTTTTTTTTTCCCTAGTCTTTTTCAGTTTTCCAGTTTCAATGACAATTTTTTTCTATTTCGACTGCTGGTATGTTCCCATTTCCCCTTGATTCCACTTCACAAACTGAGGATCTGTTCATCAGTAAAGCACACAACATAAATTGCCCCCAACTCTTTCATCACAACACTTTCCAGCCTAAACATCCTCTAGCCAAGGCACTTGGCTCGTTCTCCTCTGTCTTCCACTTTCCTAAAGCTCCTCAGATTTTCTCCTTTCCTCTATTTCTCACTTGTTTCTGCAGCATTACAATTACTACAGAATTTGTGCAGCTGCCAAGGCTAATCACTAAAGCAAGAGGTATGTCATGGAGTTCAGATATCCAAGGAGGTCAGACATCCACAGCTCAATATTATTCTTCATTTCCTGACTCCCTCCACAATGGCATCTGTTAGTCCTGTGCATTTTCCATATCTCTGTGCCATCCGCTGGTTTTATCCCACGAGCTCACGGGACATGTCATGAGGTGCCACTCAGAAAAACTCACAAGCGTGATGTTTGCTCTTTGGGGGAAGCTCTCTCTTTGAGTAGCAGACCTGGTGTCAGTGCTGCAGGCCAAGCTGTGCTGACAGTTTTCTTACCTGTGAATTAACACACAGGTCTGCCATGGAAAAGCAGCTGTGTGATTGGTGAGGTCCTGCAGTTTGGCCGTTCAGCGGTGTCAAGGCACTCAGGGCACGTCTTGTATTTATCACTGCTCCCTGCAGGTAGCACAGAAACATCACTTTAAATTGACAGAACACGGCAGTGAACACAAAATCAATGCCAGAAATGCCCAGACATTAGTGAACTCCTTAGGGTACTTTATGAGAGTGGGGAATAAAATATATTTTTTTTTCTTTTCCTGTAGTTTTGTCCTTTTAAAATGACATACCCTCATCAGTAACTCAAGGTGAAATGATTAGGTTAGTTTCTGTGCATGCAAAAGAAGGACATTTCAATTTCCACAGATCCTAATCTGAGATGAACTTTTCCACTTTTGGATTACATGTATAGACTCATTGTCATTGTATTAAAATAATCATCATAAAACCCTGGCAATATTCTTAAGGTGGCAAGAAATAACTATTTTCCCTATTGTCTAGAAACAAAACATGGAAGTTATCTACAATGACAAAAGAGATCCAGTAGCAAAAGCCCTTTTTTAGGTGCCAATCTGGATAGTCCCTCAAGGGGTCTGCTTTTCAAAAAAGTTCTCAATCTACAGAGAAACTGATTTTGTAAGGACTTGTCACTTAGTCAACAAGTGAGACAACTATGAATCACCAGGGTCTAGTGAAAATCACCATAGTGTTCCTATATTCCTCTAAACAAAACAGAGATGTTTTCCTAAGAAATAACATTCATATCCTTTTTTTTTTTTTTTTCTGGAGGGGAAGTGATTTGGCCTTGAATTTCTAAATACATTTTACACTGTCTTCCAAACACTTTGTATTATACTGAATGCAGGAAAACTGTTTTTGAAATAGCTTTTTTCACAGGTACTCTGATTACATTTTGCTTTCTTTGATAATTTTGTTGCTATGCTATTGATTTTTTCATTAAAACAGAGACATAGTTCCCAACATAGGTGTTTAAAAGTATAGAAATCTTCCCCTTTCTTAATTAGTTCTACAGTTGCTGGCTCTATTTAATGAAATCTCGAGGGCCAATTGCTACACTTCGTATTCAGCCAAAACTCCCATTAATCCAAATATGTTACCGTAATATTTTTTTATGAAAATAGCAGTGATATCACATTATAATTTTACAACGTTAGTACATGGAAGAGGAAAGAGAAGGAAATAGATTGTACAGAAAATAAGCTTTTATTATAAACCAAAATCATCCATAATAATTAGTGATATCTGGGAAAATTTCATGATTACCAAAAGTAAATTTGTTAATTTTAATCAAGTTCTCTGTTTTAAAGTGGCATCATTTAGACTGCAGAATGCATTTTTCCCTATTGTTTTTCTTCCAGGGAACTCTGTCTGTCCCCTTCACTCCTATCCCCAACATTTCTTATTTTTATTTGTAAGTTTGACCAAAGTATGGCCTTCAGTGATTTCATATCCTAAGCTCATTCATCAGAGCATCTAATAAAAGTGTTGAACTCTTTTATTGATAGGCAGTGGCACAAAATATGGGGCTGGGGAAAGATCAGCCACCTCTGACGTTCCCTCCTCAGCTGTCTTAAGAAGTAACAGAGTACTGTTACCCAGTGACAGAGGGGCCTTGCTTTGTGCCCTCAATAAAATGAATCCTGCTGGCAAATAAACCCAAAGATGGCTATTCTTCTTCTGAAAAGTATTGTCCATCACAGTCTTCCAGAAATCCTCAGTGGCTAGTTCAGCTTTCAGCCACGGTTTGCTGATTGTTTTATATGTCAGAATGAAAACTATCAAATACACAATCTGCGGGATGTCACTGGCCATGGCAATTTATAGCACTGCAAATACAACTCAGACTGGGTCTACATCTTCTACTTCAGAAAGAAGAGCTGTCTTGATTCTGGGAGGAAAAGGCAGCCTCAGCAAATCCAGCAGCACAGATATATATCTCAGCAGAGAGAGAGGTAGCAAGTGCCCACGTTAGAAGTGGCCAACAGATTGCAGATAACCCCATTATTGATTAGAAAATTCTGGTTTTATTTTAAAAAATTTAGGTTTGGGGTTTTTCCGAGTGTAAACTTTCTGTGGCACATAATATGTTCATTTTTTTAATAATTGCAAGCATATTCTATTACTCATATGATAGTGAACTGGAACTACTTGAATAGTGAAACTATGGTCCATCTCAAAATATGAAGTCTTTGACATAAATATGCCACAGAGACTGGGAGGACAAGATCACACAGGAGTATTTTATATAAAAAAACATTTTGGTGGAACTGGGAGTTTTTTCAGTATTCTGCTCTTTACCGAGGAAATGAGCCTTTACATAAGAAAGCAAAAATCCCAAAACCTCAAATTCCTGTTAAATTGCAAGCGAGGTGTATTCATGCCACAGACCAGACTGCTGAGCATCAGCTCTTCATATGGGTGCCCCATATAATATTAACACTCACAAGCTCAGTAACAACACTTCAGCCTATTTAGTACTGCAACTGTTTTACTTAAAAATCCTTGAAAATCACCTGTGAATGTGGGACAAGTTGCACAACTGAAACATTGCAATCGCTGAACCACACCACTGAGGGCTGCAAGCTTTTCAGAAGGGATAGACTGGAAAGGAGGGGTGGGGTGTTGTGCTCTGTGTTAAGGAATGGAGATTGGGAAAAGCTGCCTCTGAAAAACACACAGGATCAAAGCCTGTGGGTTAAAAAGGACAGGACCAACAAAGGACATCTATAGTCTGGTTCTACTACAGCATGACTGACCAGGGGGAGGCTTTCTAATGAGGCTTTCTTGCTTCAGCTGCAGGCAGCATCACACACATAAGCTCTCACCCTGTTAGGAGATTTCAACCACCCAGACATCTGCTGGGAAAGCAGAGCTGGCTGTAAGTAATTCAGAAGACTCCCAAAGTGTATAGAGGATTCATCCTTAACTGCATCAAAATAGGAGTGGCCAGCAGCTCCAGGGAAGTGATTCTGCCCCTCTGCTCTGATTTTGTGAGACCCCACCCTTAGTGCTGCATCCAGCTCTGGAGTCCTCAGCATAGGAAAGATGTGGACCTGTTGGAGTGAATCCACAGGAGGGCCACAAAGACAATCACAGGGCTGAAGGTTTTCTCAGACAGCCCAAGAGAGGTGAGACTGCTCAGCTTGAAGAAGAGATGGCACCAAGGAGACCCCTATGGTGGCCTTCCTTCCAGTATTTAAAGGAGACTTGGAAAAATGACGGAGATCAACATTTACATGGACAAATAGTGACAGGACAAGGAGGAATGGTTTAAAACAAAAAGAGGAGAGATTTAGATTCGATTTTAGAGAGAAATTCTTTAGAGTGAGGATGCTGAGACACTGGAACAAGTTGCCCAGAGAAGATGTCCGTGCCCCATACCCAGAAGCGTTCAAGGCCAGGTTGGATGGGGCTCTGAGAAACCTGGTCAGTGGAAAGTGTCCCTGCCCATGGCAGGGGATTGGAATGGATCATCTCTAAGGTCCCTTCCAACCCAAACCATCCTATGATTCTAGGATTCTATGATCCATTTAAGAAACAAAATTGTAGCTGAAGTACTGCTTTCTAGCCAGGAAATGGTTCTAAAGGTTGGATGAGTTTTAAAGTAGAATAATTTTCATTTATCTCTGTAAGGGACAGTGAAAAGGCGGAATCATTATACTAGAGGGATGAGAGAAATACAGTAAAAAAGTGTTAGAGCTGCATAAGCCATATCAGGGAATTCCTAATGACTCGGAATTCCAACACAAATTACAACACTAATAGAAACAAGGACATTGCATGCAGCAGTATACAACCTCTTGTCTTCAGTCTACACCAAAAATGATTAAGCATGAGCAGACATTTAGCTAAACTGGTTTAAATAAGGTGACAGTAGTACAAGCCAGGGCAAGAACAGGTTAATGAACACTGAGATAAACTAGGTGTATCTGAGTCATCAGGAATTTATGAAATTCACAGTAGACTACTTAAGAATATAACCAGGGTATTCTCTTTGCCATTAATAATTATATCTAAAAATGAATGAAAAGTGAGGGTAGTCCCAGAGGACTGTAAATTAGTATCAGTATAAACAAGAAAGGAGGGAAAATATCTAGGGAATTATGAAAAAGTTAACCTAACAAAGATTCTCAGAAAAATATTCCATTAACATTATTAAGATTATCTATCAATTTATAAACACTTAGCACATACAAAGCAGATAACATGCTGTGAAGAAAAAAACAGGAACAACCAAGTTCATTTGGTGGCCCAGTGGAAGGGAGGGAATAGGAGCTGTAAAAATCTGGAATTAAGTCAACTTTGAACATTGTACAATAAAATAATCTTAAAAGCAAATTAAAGAAACTGAATAAGATAGGTACACATGCAATGGAAAAATATTCATTGAGGCACTGGTTCACAACACAGATGGAGAGTGAGGACTCTTGGTGCGTCCTCAGGCAAACAGGTCTGGATGTATTAGTATTGGTACCTTTTGTATTTTCACTGGCAACCTGGATGAAGGTGTTTGCTAGTCCTATGGAGCTATGGAGAGCTGGGAGGCGTTGGAAAGAATAGTCCTGAAAAGTATATTTTCAAATAAAAGCTGCCCAGAAAACATCAAGACTGAAATACACTAACACAAATGCAAACTTATTCAAAGAAAAATATGAAAATGCAAAAATCAATAACAGAAAATATATGTCTACCCAGGAAAAACTGCAGGAAAGTATCAGCATACTGGGACTCAAATCAAATTAGACAATACGATGCTTCTGAAAAAGAGGATAAACTTAATTCTTAACTTTACTACCAAGAATTTTCAAAGTAAAAAGACAGGAGACAATTACTGGTTGTGAGTGAAGCATGAGATAAAACTGCTCTATTCAGCTGGGGACTTACTCTCAAACAAATGAAAGGAAAGAATGAAAAGTGATCAGAAAGAATGAAGAGGGTTAAAAACCAGTATCAGTGATGAAAGGTTGAAGGACCTGAGCTGCAACATGTAAGTAAGAAAACTGACAGCAGCTTTCAAAGTCATAAGAGCCCATTACAAGGATAATCACAGTCAATAATCAAACCTATACCATAGTATAGGACTAGGCATAATCAGATTAGTTTCTAGGCAGCAAATTGAGGTTAGATTTGAGGAGACAGCTAACTAGATATGTAGGGAAATAAACAGAATTAAGACATTGGAAAGACTTGGAAAAACAAGAAAGACAGATCATGTCCTGAAGAGGACACTTTTTCTGGCTCCATTGTGAAGAGGGAAAACTCAAGTAAACCACTTTAAACCTTGTCTAAAAAGGTTTACAAGCATTTTCTATTCTTTCACAAGTCTGCTATTTAAATACTGAAGTGGCAGGTAAGGCATTCATTCTCAAACTCTTCTTCCCCTTCCACAGGGCAGTACAGAGAGCACTCCTGGAAAATGCTTTGTTGTGGAGTGCTTTGTGCCTGGTAAAGCAAGGGGTAGGACCTGCAATTCTGCCTCCTGCCTTTCCCCCAAGGCTCTGAGCCTTTCACCCAGCTGCTGTGGCAGGGCTTTCCCCAGGGCACAGGTTTTGCCTTGCTCTTATGCTGTTGCCCTCCAGTTGCTATTTTCATAGTTCTGCATCTGCAAAACCCAATATTTTTGCTGTATCAGGCTTCCCAGGGAGGAAATACATGAAACTCACATCTTCTTTCTCTCCCTTTCCTTCCTCTCTTTCTTTGTAGGTTTTAGCTTATTTCAGAGGACTAGTCCAATATCAAGTGTGAGTCAATGTGCTAGGGAGAAAGTACAGGGAAAATTCACCAAGTCATCTTTATTGTCATCACCTGCTGCACTGTAACTTTCACTGTTGCAATTGATGTCTGACATCAGTCATAGACCCCCTAGAAAAGTTTTGTGCATGTAAGCCTGTCTCAGCATCCTTTGTCCAAAATTTTATATTATAGAAAAAGAAAAATTGCTTAGTGTAAGCAGAAAGTGCCACCTGAGATGCTGAAAGTGTTACTAGTAGAACCCAGGCTTTTTTTCCTGTTGACAAAACAGAACAAAAAGAAAACTATAATGACAAATGGATAATGAAAAAGCTGAATTTTCCTCTCTTAGTAATGATCCTTACCCATAACTGCTAGAGAATAAAACAGCTACAGCAAAAATTTTGTCAGCCCTACCAAAAACCAGCAAAATGTGTGAGCTTTGGCCATTTCAGACAACAGTTGCAGCTCCTTCGTGTTTTCTGTCAGTACTACAGAATCTTCCACATTCATGGCTGGGCCAAAACCTGTTTAAAAATGGATAAAGAGAGAAAGAGTGAGTAAGACAGAGAAAAGCTGTTTTGAGAAGACTCAGCCAAAGGAACCAGTGCTCTCAATTCCAGTGTGGTGAAGGAGATTGTGATGGGTGCCCTTCCCCTCCTTCACTGTGATCAGGATGGTGAACACATGGTATGAGCACTGTTGCCCAATATCTCTGAAGACAAGCAGATTAACTGTCTCAAAGGTAATTATTGCTTCCTTCAGCCCAGATCTCATGATATCCATGTTTTACCAGAATCTTCATAAGGGCTTGGTAGGGAAAAAGGCCCCTCTCCTGCATTTGTTAATGACTTATCTCTGATTCAATAATGATCTTCAGTCCTATCCTCCTATCGTGCAGACATGAATTATGCAGTATTTTCATCAAAGAAATAGATCTGTATGTCTTGACTAATTCAACACTCAGGAGGTCTGGTAAACATACCTACTGGGAGAGAAATAATGTCAAAAACTCAGGAAGCTTATAAGGAGAAGCTGAAGAAATCAGCCTTAGTTTTGCCAGCAAGCCAAAGTGCAGCAGAAACACGGTAACAGACTTCTTGCTGTGTGTAAAAAGCTGCGATGAGGCAGGCAGTAAAGATTTGTTCTCTATGTTTATTGTAGATTTGACAGAGAAATACACCTCTGAATTTCTACATGATGTTTCAGGTTAGATAATAGACAAAGCTTTCTGTTCGCTCCTCATTAACCAAAACGTTAAAGAACGCATTTCAGAGTCACTTATCAGACTTGGGGAAGGGGTTCTGAGTTCTGTCTGAGCAGGGAGGAATTAGGAAACCTCTTGAGATCTCCTCCTACACCTATAAAACTGCCATGATGTGAGTTGGAGGTATCATAGACTAATAAAGAGAATCTTTCCCTTTTGCTTCTGGTCTCAGCCTTGCTCTCCTTCTTGCTGTAGCTCTACTCCTTGCTCCTGTATAGCAATTGAAATTTAAAAAAATATTATAAATTTATAACAAAATGTTAAAACCATTCAGCAAAGCCCAGGGGAGACTTAATAGTCCCTTTCATATCTCCAGTTTAAGAGCATACTGTACAGTTTTTAAAAAGATGATTGATACTCTGAAGTTTAAAACATTCAGGAAATATCTTTGATTTACACAAAAAATAATAACTACATTCCTCTTTTATACTAAAGAAATCAGCATATGCTCTGAGCTGCTTAGATGTTGAGGCAGGGTGACCAGCTTGTAGTTAAAGGGAATCCAAATCTTCTGTGAAGCCCACAGCAAGATTTTTGACAGTAATATGACAGGTTGCTTCATTTAATGTCATTTTTGTGTTCTACTGAAAGATTTGGACATGTACTGGTAGGATTTTTAGCTATTAGGTCAGGAACTGATGCAGCTTAATGTCTTTGGCAAAGGCTTATTGCCAATGATTTTCAAGTATTTCTGAACTACTGCAACTACTTCATACCTTGTAGTTGCTTCTAGAGTATGCAACAGTGCTTTAAGTCAGGAACTAAAGAAGAATTTAGTGCCCTATTTATCTTCTTCAAAGCACCATTAGCTTTGTATTAAGGCTCTTACACCAGACAAGCAATACTCTGCTGTCAGGGAATCAATGCTTGTGTTGACAGCCTGAGGGTATACTCACCACTCTCCTTGATAATGCTGGCTCATTCCCAAATTATATTTATATAGACTCCTGTCACTTGCTTGGTGTTTTCCAGATGCCATTTATAGCTAACAGTACTTCATGTGGCACCTGAGGTAATTGTTACTCACTAATCTAATCAGAAAGACACTCACTGTGTACATTTTCACTGTAACATCAATTCTTGATTGCAAAAGTGAAATACATCTACAGCAGCCTCAATCTACTTGTTTCAGTCCCCTGTCTTCTGCCTGGATTTTTCACAGGACTAGTTTGAACTGCATCTTTAAGGTCATTCACTTAAATGAGGTTATGAGTAGTAGAACATAGAATAGACCAAGGAAAAAAGACTAAAATGTATTTGTAAGAGGAACTCCATCTTTGAATATTTCTGTAAGATTGAACTGGTAGTATACACACAGAGGAGGACATGCTGATCAGTAATTGCAATAGATAGAGTTACAGTTCACAATGCCTGACAGCTTTCTGGCAGGCAGCAATATGTGGAAAGAAGTTAAAGAACTTCTGTCTCTAATTTCTGTAGGTAACCAGCTTTTGTAGATGTGGTCAGTGCAAGGCTCTGAAGCTAAATTCTACTCTATACAAATAGGTCACCAAAATCTGGATTAAGTGACTGAAAGATAGAGCCATGTCAATGACTTCTGCTGGGCACCAAGTGGGGATATGTTTCTTAGAGGGTGAATAAAAGCAGGACTGTTTGATTGGTTTTATTCCAAAATAAAGAACAACTTAGCATTCATGGTCTTCTCAAGACTTTTTTTTTACCTGTGGGGTAAACAGTTACAAAACTGTCATTCATAGATTTTCTTTTAATGCTGAATTCTTTAGAAGCTCGGAAAAAATGTCTTCAAGTACAGCAGCAATTCATTGATTCAGTTCTTTGCTCACCTTTTATACTAGAAGAGTCCTGAGAATAAGGAAGATATCTGACAGCTTGGCTTGTTTTGATGAGCAATTTGTAGACTCTTCCTCAACAGGATCTATTTACCAGCATGTTTGTGTTCTTGGCAGACTCTATGGCTATCACATTTTCATCTACTTGCACCACACTGCTGGCATCTTGTTTCACAGAACCCTCAAGCAAACAAGCATTACAGGCATGATTTTTTTAAGGTTAACATTTTCCATGATGCATTGCTGTTTTATCCTGGCCATGCTTGCAGATTTTAGGAATGAAAGTTCTGGGCACTGGTTCCCCCTCCATTCCAGTGTCTTTAGAATGCTTTAGGTTTTTTTTTACCCAGGAGGAAGTCCTGTACTTTTTTTACACACTTTTTTAAAGCCCTAAGAATTATCAGTTACTGCTGATGTCTTGAAAATCTTGAAAAACCCACTTCAGTTAATCAGATCCTAAGAAATTTTGTGATGTTTTCATAAGTGTCACACTCTACTAAATACTAAATACAGATTCTAGCAATGCTTAAGCACTGATTGCCTACCCTGATAATATGTACAAGGATATATTGATATGATTTCCTGGTGTGTGTGTTTGTTCAGCTGTTTTATCACGCAGCATAATATGAAGATCAGACATTGAGCACACTCATCAGAAATTTCTTTCTCTCTTTTTTTGTTCTTGTGTTATAGACTAGTCATTGGCTATCCAAAATTATGTTTAAGAAGTTCACTCATGTATTAGCCTCAAAAAAGCTGTGACCACATTTGAGGTAGCAGTGGAGGAGAGGAATGAGTGGAAGAGATACCCAGAAATCTGTTAGTAAGTTTCAATTAAAAGCAAGTCATTCAGATAGTTTTCTAAGGCAAAATAAAGAGTACAGTAGTAGAAGGAGAATAGGACACAAAAAACCCCAGAGTTTTATCAAAGTTACTCTGTCCAAAACTGTTCTCTTACATTTGACAAAATAACTACCAAGACAAAGCAGCTATCTAAATCCCATCTAACTGAAGCTGAGTAAAGCAATTCCTGTGATGATACACAGAAATTGAACTAGGAGTTAGTACAAAACACTGCAAATAACATTAGAGAAAAAACAGAAAAAGAAATAATCACATGTTAGGTTGAAATGAGTCACTAGTACAGTTCCTAGAGGATAAGTCTTGGAAAACTATTATTGAATTACTTTACTTATTTATAACAAAGAACAGCCACAAAAATCCACTTATATAAAGAATTAAATAAAAGTTTTCAATAATGAATTTGCTAGAGATGTGCTCACAAAAATTGGTGACAGAGAAGTTGGGAGTCACTGCCAATATAGAATTATGCTACTCATGAAGTAGTACTCTGTGACCTTGCAAACTGGAATAATAGTAATAATAAAAATCTAATAAGACCAATAGCAAGGTCGTTCCTGTATTGACTATTATCTTGAACTTTAGCTTTATAATGAGTTCTTATCAGCTGTAAAGGGCAGAGCAAGGCTTTAGTATATCTGCTCATCACAAGATGTCCACATACCAAGGATGTGGTGATCCTGGAAAATACAAATGTGCTAGCTGCATAAGTCAGGTGAAGTATTTCTAACAGGCAGTAGTCTTTTGTGCAGCTAGAATAGAATTCCTCACCATAGCAGTGATATATCCCCCAGGACAGGTTAGGGATGAGTTAATGAGGAAGTCTCATCTGCAAAAATATGCAAAATATTCAATAAAGATAAATTCAAATAGGGCCAGGCTAATACAGGCCTTACCAGTGTGCAGAGAGACCATCTCTTTAGTGAATACTTGACATGCTTGACATGTTTAGGCTAATGGGACAAGGCCTGAACAAGAAAATGAGAACTCTTCATAAATATATCAAGGACATAAACACTAGAAAAGAGCTATGTAAATGAAGGCACAATGTCAGCATCAAAAAAAGGTATTAATGGGCTCTGGAAGACTCAAATCAGGAAAAAAAATGAGGTTCTAGAATATCCCTCAAGGAGGAATAGTGGGTGGAAACAGCCTACTTCAATCAGTTTCTAAAAGACTGATAAAATGTTTATTTGAAATAGCAGGTGACTGTGTCTAGCCGGTCCTTTTCCATTCTGTGCTCTGATGTAGTCCACTTTTGCAGTGAAAGTGAATAAGTCATTCCTTAATAAATAAGGATCAAAAAACATAATACAGAGATCAAGCTTTCTTTTCAGAACTGAGATATGAAATTGTGCTATTACCCTGCAACAGTACACTTTCTCTAATAGAGTTAATTATTCCATTACCATTGGTTATCATTAATTATTGATACCAAAGTATCTTCAAGACATTCCAGCCAAAATCATGGCTCCACTATTCTCAGAGACTGAGAGAATAAAAATAGTGGAAGACAGTCGGGGTTTGTTAGGGTTTTTTTTAAGAAGAACTGCAGCCTAACTTCCCAGCTATTTCCTCAGGCTGACCATGGCATGTGTGTGTGATATCCACCCCCAGCAAGGAACACATTAATTTAATAGTGTTGCTCTCATTATGCCAAATCAGGTGAGGGCTAAGTTCTAGCAGCCAGAAAGGACAGAAAAAACTGGCAGGGAGAAAACTGTGCCAGGATTCCTGTCTCTGAAATTTTATTCCTAAAAAATAATATAGAGACACAAGGACAGGCACAATAAAACAGACCAGAGTGAATTTGACTGCAGTTAGAAGAAACAAAAGAAATTAAGGAGGAATGAAACATGAGTTGCTTTCCTGCTCTTGCTTCCCAGGTTCTATTAATCTGTAGTGAGAGAGTTTATTAAGTCTTAAGACAACCAGTAAATCTGAGCCTAATAGACTTTATTGAACCATAGATTTGTCCATTCACTTCTAGAACTTATATGAGATTTTGGCTCTCAGATTTTGTAGCAATTGTTTCTATAGCTTAACTAAATTATTCTTTTCCCTCATTTTCAAATCTCCTGTCTTTTATTTGAATTTGTGATTTTCATATCACAAGAAACTCGCTATGGCCATTGCATCTTCATTATCTTCACATGCCTGAGGCTTTACAGATAAATTGCAGTACAGGGAAGCAATTTGCCCAAAGTCACTGAGAAAGTCTTCAGCCAAGTGAAGGACAGGACACAGATATGTTGGGCTCCCAAAGAAAAACCTCATTGCCATTAAAGTCTTCTTCCATACATTACATCCAGATGGCCACAGATGTTGTCCAGAGCCAATCACACTTCCTCAAGGATACTGTTAATTGACAACCTGAAATGGTTCTGTTAGATCAAGTATTTAATAATGTTCTTTTTTTAGAAACATTAGTCCAGCTAAAAATCCAAGTAATATCTTGTAAATTACTTACAACAGCACAAAAGCTATGCACGAAACTCATGGTCTGAGGTGGGGAGAACCAAATGTGTTTAAAGTGAAGCAGGGTAAAGCCGCCTTGTTAGGTTATACACCACACTAATTTACACCCGCATTCAGTTAAGCCTGGGTTCAATCCCTCTTTGAATTACACCTACCAGTTCATTTTGCTGCTACCCATGTCTAAATACATATGAAGCTGCAAAAATGTCCTTAACATGCTGTGCTGAACAGGGACCAATACTGAAATCAAAGCCAAAAGTAGCACATCATGGAGGTGACCAAAAGCTGAGCTTTTTTGTCCCCAGGCTATCAAATGGATTTTTATTTTAAGTTTTTTTGCCATGTAGGGATATTGAACCTAGTGAAACTTTAATACTGATGCAGATATATAGGACTACCTTCCTGTGTTGTTAGGATGTGCAATTCTGAAAGGAAATAAAGCTTAATGAAAGCCTACAACAGGTCTCAAATGAGTACTGCTGCACTGTCAACTCAATGTTGTTTCCTTTGGGCTGCAGCTGGGAATTTCAGCTTTCTTTGCTCTACAACAAAGGGTATCACTGTCAGCCTTTCCCACCCAGATACACACACAAACCTGGGCTCACATGCACTGCACATTACATCTCCAGGAGAACTAAAAAATGTCTCTGACGGCCTGACAGTTGTACTCATGCGTAATGGGGAGTAGATATCACTCTCTCAGGTTCATTAAAATGATGGTTCACTAGGAAAGAGGAAAAACTGGGGAAAAGAAATGGGAAATAGCCCAGAAGCAGCACAAAACACTGAGAAACCACCTTTTCTACTGATAACTTCCCAGTAAGCATTTTTCCAGCAGTTGTGGATTTGGTTTGCCACATCTGAACAAAACAGTAGCTATTTTTTTTCTTGCAATGCGGTTTCCTTTTTTATACTTGGTAAACATTAGTGTCCAGCAAGACAGACAGAGCAGCCATGGTACACTGCAAATATTTTACAGGAATGTCTGACAACAGGTTTCTCCTAGCCTGAATAAATTTCAGATGTGCCCGCCTTGCAGAAACAAGGGGGAAATTGTCCTCTCTGCTTTTATTGCTTTAACAAACACAATAATGTAGAAGCAGCACTTGGAAGATTTATACAAATCAGGCTGTGCACAAATGTTGATTAATGTCCTTCTATAAAAATAAAACCCCAACACTGATTAGTTACATTGCCATGCGTTTCACACATGTATTAAGACAAGGTCAGGAGACCCTGTTATGGATGGGATAAACTTTTAGAAGTTGCTGCTGATTGCAGTCACATTCAGTTTAACAATGCTGCTCCTCATAAATATCTTAATGAGTCTCAGGATAGTCTTCTTGCCCTGTGAGATTAGTAATATCCAGAAAGAGCAAGTTCCATGCTCAGCAGGGAAATAGGTTCAAGCTTCCATCCAGTTTAATGGGCTGCTTAAAAAGCAGCTCCTAGGATTCTTCCTTGCTCCTGTTGCCACCCCAAAACTGAGTTGGCTCATGAGATAAATAGGAGGTTGTAAGGAAGGACACTCTATGTGGCAGAGAAGACTGGAGTTTCTTTAAAATTAATGCTGAAAATAAAATTGCATTTTATACTTGCTATACTGCTCAATTAAGATAGCACGAGTAAATATGCTTTACAAGAACAAACCCACAGAAATTTAAGAAAAATATCATATTTGGTGGAAGGAAATTCACATAAATAGTTCATTTATTGTTAATCTGTTAATTTTGTGCCAGCATATTCAGGGTCAGATCCAACATATTCAGGGTCAGATCCAACATATTCAGGGTCAGATAATTTTGAAGACTAGTAGAGTACTATATCTCTGCCCCAAAAGTCTGGACAGTACAGAAACGCAAGCATTCTGAGAAAATTCTCTAGCTTCCTCACTCCATTTTATAGATAAGAAACTTACTTCCTAGAAATCAGAAAAAGCCCAAGAGACAAGATTTTACCCACAGTTTCTTAACCCTACACCTCACCTCAATACCAATCTTTCTCACAGGATTTTACGGTGTTTTCTTATAGCGTACTTCTGAATACAAACATTTTTAAAATACAAAATAAATACAAACAGAATGGTTGGGGTTGGCAGGAACCTCTGGAGCTCATCTAGAGCAGGTTCACCTACAGCAGAATGCACAGGATTCTGTTCAGGAAGTTTTTAATATCCTCAGAGAAAAAGACTCCACAACCTCTCTGAACAGCCTGTTCCAATGCTCTGTCACCATCACAGTAAATCTGTTTTTTCCTCATATCCAGATGGAACTTCATGTGTTTCTGTTCCTGTCTATTGCCCCTTGTTCTGTGGCTGGACACCACTGAAAAGAGTCTGGCCAGTTAATTTAATGCCAGCATCACGAACAGTGCTCTATGTGTTTGAAACTCCTGACCATAAACCTGGGATAACTTTAACACTATGAACCATTCAAAAACAAAGAGAACACATTGTTGACTATGGCTACAAGAAGACTGCTGCAACTAAAGATTATGCCTTTTTAAAAGCAGACTTCTGCTAGAATCATGATATATTATAAAAGGAGAGCAGTATAACTTCATGGACTGCTCTATTTGTCCAACCAAAGTATGGGAAGTGGAAAATTACTTTCTCAACTGAGAAAAATAATCAGAGGTCTCCTTAAACAAAAGATTTTGTTGGATAGTATGGGAACCTTATTAGCAGGCAGATAGGCTTATTTAATCATAGTTAATAATTACCAGTAGGTATCAGATACAATGACAAAATTGTGTTCTTAAAATATATCCAATTTTGTAATGCCTACAAAAGTGAGCTAGCAAATAACATTTCAAAGTTTAGATATCATTGTTAGTCCTCAATAGATGGTGCTATTATCTAAGGTAATATCTCATCTGATTATGCAAATGAGCACAAGGCAAGTGTCTTCAGCTGTGAGGAGGGTCTTTGTGGTGTCCTTGATTATGTTACATGCTCGCAAGAGGATTTCCATTTGCATTCCACTCCAAGGTAATGACTGTAAATATAAGCAGATATTCTATTTACCCAATGCCCCCTAACAGCTGACAGATTTCAGATATTTTTGTTCAAAGTTGAGCTATTTGAAACAGAACTGTCATCTGCTAACAACAGCATACCTCTCATCATTTCTTCTCCATAGTGGTTGATATCTGGAGCTCATTATAAGCATAAATTTGCTTTTCCCAGCACAGCAGAACATTGCAGGCTGCTCCTACATGGCTCATTGCCGTGGAGGCAGGATGTAGCAATGGCTATTGCTATAATGACCTTCTCAATGACTTGACTTACGAGAAAGCAGCTGTGTGTTTCCTCTACCCACAGACTGGACACAGCAACCATCCCTCCCAAGGCAAATTTTCTAGTAGTTCCATGATTGCTGCTTTTGGTTACAGTGTCCCATCATTTCAGGGATGCAGTTCCAAACACCTCCAGGAGAACAACCGAAAAAGGCACTCTAATCTGAACTTAGGCCTGTCTTTTTGGGAATTTAAATCTCTCCAATGGAATCATCTAGTTCTACCATCTAGGTTCCAGGACTTGTAAAACTTGAAAAAGATAAAGAAATAACAAGATCATTCAGGAAGTAAAGCATCAATGAGTAAACTACCATCAATTTCCCCATTAAAACAGCGTAAATATTTGCTCATTCACTAATGGTTGAAATGTTCTTTCCTTTAATGACAACTCCAGAGTATAAATTAAATTAAACCACTAGCTAATTCCCCATTTTATATCCTATTTCCATCACATTTACTACTATTTGATTGCCTAGTCTATGTTATCTGAAATACTATATACATATTGATTTGTGGACTTTAATAGAAGACGAAGGGCACACTAAAAATCTAGCTAAATGAAACCACAAAGGAATAATTAGACTATTAGGATTTCCCAATTGTCTTGCATCTCCCTTGAGTATTTAAGGGAAAACAAATTTTAAATATATTATCAGTAAGTCCCTGAATTTTAGGAAATAGTTATAAGCAACTGTAATTGCTAATCAATACAATAAGAAATCACAAACATGGCAACAATTGCTGGTAACAATAACAAGGTGAGGTCTGGTCTTATGTGAGGTTTGGACTCTGGCCTCCTGGCTCACCCTGAAGGGCACATTCTGGGAAGAACCAGAGCATCCTGTGCTGTGTCTGTACAAGGCTGGAATGGGGATGCTGGAGTCAATGCCGCACCCATGACCCCTCACAGATTGTCCATCTGAGAAAATCTGAACCCTCCAGGCCAGGGAGGCTGTGTGTGTTGGGCCCCTCACACAGGCTGGGCTTGGACTCACAAAGTTCTGCTACATTTCAGACAGAATGATGCCCCAGGTATAACTCAGAGAAATTACTGGACAGGCCCTGGTCAGAAGGAGGTGTTTTACTCTTTTTAAGAGGTGCTTGGTAGTAAGACACTTCTGGCTGCTCCTCACACAGCTTGGCAAGTTGCTGTGGGTTTGAATCCAAAAAACCAAAGGGAATTCAGCTGGAGTACTCCAAATGATTTCCAGCATCCAGCCCACCATAATTTGCATTTTCCAGGGATAACAGCCAACATTACTGAGTTTTCTGCTGAAGTTACTTCTGTTTGGTATGCTCAGATTTTTCTCTCTTGGAATTGATGCTTTTAGACTATTTTGCCAAAATTGTGTGTAGTTTGTGGTTCTTGAATGAACTAAGATGAAAGACAGGCACTGACAGTGGGAATTCTGTTCTGTTTGGTGAGTTTAGCTCATAAAAAATAAACATTTAAAATTTTCCACATATCTACCTAGAGGGTTAAATCAGAGTTTTGCAGACCATTTTTCATACCAAAGCCATGATTTCTGTCTGGCTTAAAGCATGTCAGGAAAGTAACAAGAAAATTAAAGCCTGGATAAAACCCTGGCAGGGGTATTTTACTGAAAGATTTCGGGTCATCTGCAGAAATCCCATTATGACTGAGCATCCATTATAACTTTCTGTGGAGTTCTGTGCCCACTTGTATTACCAATTACAAATATTTTAAAGTATTGTTTCTGTCAAATTCCATGTGTAAAAGTCTTGGTTAAATCAAGAATTTTCTAAAAGTATTCTACTTCCAAACTACAAAAAAGTAAGATAAGGACTCCTTAGACAATGAATCTGACACTGCTTAGCACTGGAAAAAATATTTATTTTTTCCAAAGCTTAAGAAAACATGAATGAAGCTCTAAAAAATTGAAACAAATGGAACAAATATCAAATGCTTTGAATGTTCTAGTAACAGATAAATAGCTAAAGTAACAAACTGCAAAATTGAGAGATATGAGCAGTTTGTGAAAATTTCTGCCGTGATAAAAGAGCTATAAACTATATGAACAATGGCCATCAGGGTTTTGGATTTGGAAATTAAGCACTTTTCCGATCCCCTAGACATTCCTTTTTTTAACAATCTGAACTGCTTTCAAGAAATAACCAAATGTATTATACTTGAGCAATATTACATGATTTTATGAAGCCAAATGTAAGCAATGGATTAAGAAGCATGAAATTTTCTGGTTTTGGGCTGAGGTACTTCACATGAACTGAAAGAAAGTGAGGCAACAGGAAGACTTCTCATGCAGCCTGCAGAAATTTAAATTACTGCATTATGGGTACAAGTAGTAAATTAGAAATAAACATCTTTATTAGAAGAGGAGTTGGGATCTCCCTTTTTTCAAGATATTGTTCTTTCCCAGTCTGTTCAGGGCAAAAAAAATAAAAACACTACCAGCTCAAGAGGAGGGAAACTGCAATAAAAGTCTGAATGCCTGACTCCCATCTCCTGCCTTGCTAAGTTATCTTCTGTTTAGTACTGATACTAAACTAAAGTTTTATGGAAGTTAAATTGATTTTTTAATATTTTATGAAATATCCTTTCCATAGGACTTTAAAATGTTATTAGGTTGAACTCTCTTTCACTTCTGACCTTTCACAGACATTGCGCCTTGCATTGATTTTTCAGCTCTTTGAGACTGGCTGAGCTACAATAGTGCCAGCAAATAGGGGAAGAGGGGGAATCAAATGCCATTGCATTAAAGAACTGAAAAAAAAAATCTAAGTTAGATTACCAACAATTCAGCTTTCCTATCTTCTCCCCTCAGCACTCAAGACTTTCAGAGATAAGTCACCAACTAAATGCTTTCTCTTATATTCATCTCAGATTCAGCAGCTTTAACATGCTTCCAACCCCCTTTATCAGCCACTCTTGGCATTAAAAACATGCATTAAAAAACATATCTGAGCTGAGCCATTAGGCAATACTAAGTACTCTCTTTCTCAACTAAATGATTTTCTGTCAGCTGGCTTGTCAGGCTCCTGAGAGAGCAGCAGGGGATCATTTGTAAATAATTATGTTGCACTAGTGATAAATTAAATCCACTTGAATCAATAGCATTTAGATTTTTAAAAGGATATAGCCAAGACACTATCAATTAGATCAAATCCTGAATCAGTAGGCTTAGTTTTCACATCAGGTTCTTACTAACCCAGTCACTTCTAGAAGACAGTGTGGGATATTTTTATCTCCAGCTTTGACACCTAACTGATGGATATAAAGACTTGACATATTAATTCCGTTCTCCGTTTATGATAGACATGGGGTACAGCATTTTTTTTTACTGTCCACAAATAAGATGCCAGTGCCACCTGAGATCTCCAAAAATACCTGGGACACAGGAAAAGTAATGGGAATCTCCCAAATGACTGCCAGATCAGTGCCCTGGCACGAGACCCTTGCACTTCTAAAGGGGCACTGTTTGTTGCTGTGCTAGCCACTGATTCAAGACACCCATGCCATTCTAAAATTCAGTCTCAAATAGATCTAACAAAAGGAACTTACAGTGAGGTCCTCAGATTCCATCATCTAAACCTTTTGTGCCTAAAATCAGCAATTTTCTTTTTCTACAGTAGCAGTACCACAGTCTTTATGATACCTGGATTACAGAATTTACAGAAGTTACTCAGAAAACTTCCAGTATCATGTATGTGGCATGATGTAGAACACCACCAAGAGGATTTACAGCTCTGAATCTGATGATCCAAGCTGGTATTCAGGAGTTTTTTTCCCATGTCTCAAGAGACAAATATTAATTGTGTTAATTAAGGCACCAAGGGAGGATTTGCAGATATTGCAATTTTTTTCTTGGTTAATATCCAGGAACTGGGTTTGTTTTTGTTTAGGGAAACACATTTTAATACAGACTCTCAATTCCAGCAGCTATGTCTTAGAAGCAGCTTCCAATCATAAACTCAGGCAGAAGTGGTGTCCTGCTGCTTTTAGTATCTGATTTCAACTGTTGCCTTATGACTGAGAATTCTGAAAGTGTGAGAAGGTAGATTAGAGCTGCTCTACCTTCAGTTTAGCCTTCAGAAGACCTGAAGGGTGACCAAGTCACAAGTAATACCTGCTTAATCTTCTGCTGGTACATTTTGGGAACCCAGGCGTGATGCACACCAGCAGGATTGCCATAACTGCATGCTGTGCTGGCAGTAATCCTTTTATTTATGTTTCCTATCCTACCCAGTCATGTTAACAGAGGTGAAGAACATAGCTTTTAATCTGCTAGCTTGTGTGCCACTCTGGTGTGAGTAAGCAAGCAGCAAAAACCTTCAAGGTTGAATTAATCATATATTTTGAAACCCTTCACAGACTCAGTTCAGGCTATGTCCAGGAGCACGAGATTATTTTGACAATATAATCTCTTAAAGGGATAAAGGTCAGCAGCACTTGGTACTTTCAAGAGGAATTTTGCCCCAGGGAGAAGTTCAGGCTCAGGTCCATTATAATTGCCATGAATATAGAACTTGAATAGCATGGTGTCAATAGGATTTTCCTTGTAATGCTATTCACCATCCCCAACCAGGGAAATACTTTACAGAACAAACCCAATCCGTCAAGCCTACCAGCTGCTCGTAGCTTCTTAGCTTACAAATTTTAAATGCTTTTATTTGAGACACGACATTGTAAAGAGAACAGCTGAGAGGAACAGTTCAAACCGCGTTTTAAAATTTCATTTTGAATTTCTTGGTTCTTATA